>NW_027325369.1:31762445-32362445 GCF_036924035.1 Leuresthes tenuis
AGCTGCTTTACAAGATGGTGCGTGTCCACTGATGTGGTGTCCAGTTTCTGTGTACTATTTTTGGTTCCCATGTGACAAGTTTGCAGTGCACTAAATAATTAATAATTGGGCTCAATTATAGACGTCTAATGACATCTTTTCAGGGCTAAAATCAGGTCAGCCCATAAAGAAAAAGCTGAAAATTTGGATTTGTCCCTGTAAAGATGTCTTTTTAAAGTGATGATTAAAACATTTAATATTTAGATCTAATTTAGACACAAATGCATCTTTTTCTCCATCTTTTACAGCAGAGCCTTCGACGTGAGGATGTTAATTGCTGAGTGCTGTTGTACGATGTGATTTCTGCAGGCCAGTGTGCATTCAGCAGCATTTCTCATTTCCAGTCACCACAGTCTCCTATTAAATGAAGTGTTGCCATGATAACCATGTTGGTTCTGTTCCTGTTCTGGTCAACTGTCAGAGGCCTGCTGCTCAGCCACCTGGTGCATCTTCACCAAACCCTGCGTATCGCCATGCTGCTAACCAGAGAAAGCTGCTCATGTCAACCAAATCTAAATATGCAGCGACAGTGAAGATCAGACATAAAACAAGATGTTTTCATCCTCTAAACTAGCACTAATCTAATTTATGGTAAAGCAGATTCTAGAGTACTGAAAATGTGCTCCTAAAGGGAACCATGTGCCCATGTTTTGATAGTTACTGATGATCTGCAGGATAAGTTTGAGATGAAATGGAGGGAATGTTAGTGCCAACACCAGGAAATATCCCAAAATAGATAATATAAGATCACGATGTGATATCACAGCCAATTTAACAAAGTTTGGACAGAAAGGGAAATAAAAACTGTGGGAAAAAATAAATACGTGATGCTGTTATTCCTACATTTACTTAAAATTTTACTTCATTGTAGATAAACCGAAGATATTCTATCTTTTGTTTTATCAATTTAATTTAATTTGTTAATAAATATATATTTTTACATTTCAGGCATTAAGATATTCCAAAAAAAGTCAGAACAGGATCAATTTAGGACTAATAATAAGAATTTTTATATCCAATAGGCGACTAAAATCAAGATTTGGTCCAAAAGCAGCAAAGAGGATCTCCAGTTTGTGTTTAAAAACAATATTCCTCTTCAGAGCAGAACATCATTAAAGCTGGAAGGATTTCAGTGTAAAGGACGAGGGAGCAAGCCTAAGCTGGACCCCGTGACCTCTGACCCCTCAGACGCTGCATCAAGAACCGTCATTCATCAGCAGCTGATAGAAGCACATGGACAAGGGATTACTGTGGAAACCTTTGTCAAGCACCACAATACAGAGTTCCATTCACAAGCTTTACTGTGCAGGAAAGAAGCCTGATGTTAACCTCGTCCACTTCTCTGGGCTCGGAGGCGTCTGGGATGGACCGTCACACGGTGGAAACGTGTGCTGTGGTCAGACCCATCAGTAATCCACATCTTTGCTGGAAGAAATGGAGCAAAGAGCAAAAGCAGCATCCAGCCTGCTGTCAGCAGCCAGTCCCTGCAGCCAGGCTCTGTGATGGTATGGGGTTGGATCAGGGGGCAAAGCTCATTTCCACTTCTGTGATGGCAGCATTAATGCAGAAAAGTTCACTGAGATTTTACAGCAACATATGCTGCCTTCAAGGCCACATCTTTTCCTGGGACGTCCCAGCACTGTTCAAGCAGACCATGGAAAACCACATTCTGCCACATTCCAAAGGCCTGGCTGAGGAAGAAGAGGTACGGGTGCTGGACTGGCTGCCTGCAGTCCTGACCTGTCCCCAGCAGAGAAACAACCACCCCCCCGCACTGCTGCACACCTTAAGACCTGTTTAAGGAAGAATGGGACAAAATAACAGCTGGAACTCTGCATCACCTGGTTTCCTCAGAGTCAGAACGTCTTTAAGTGTTGGCAGAAGGAAACAAAGTGGGAAAAGATTTGTTTTTATGGGATTTTAAATGCTTTTTGACTTCAACCACACGTAATTCATGTGAATTTTGTCTTTTGTCTGACTGAGAAGAGGCAGAATTAATGTAAAACTGCTTCAGAGCAACAAAACCCTTCATAGAAGTGTGACGACCTCATTTTCTTCTTATGAGTCAGAACATCTTTAAGTGTTGTTACTACATGCAGCTGAGGACAAATGGCCCAAAATTTGAGAAGTTGCACATTTCAAAAGTTATTTCAAAGTCAGAAATACAGAAACTGTGTGTGTGCTATAATCAGATGCTAATCCAAGAGAGGCTGGATGTTTTATGTGGCACATCATTTGATCTTTCAGCGTTTCAGCAGTTCAGCAGCAAACATTCTCAGCTGAAAACTGTTGAATCATCAGTTCTCTCCCTCAGAAAACGCAGAATGTTTTTGAACTCCGAGGACTGAGCCGACCGGTCCGGAGTCCCTGCAGTTAACTTCGCTGTAACTATGCTCTGCTGCAGGAGGCACGGCTGCGTGCACTGCACCAAGATCCGGCCCATAAATGATTCACCAGCTGCTTCACCCTCAAAGCTCCCGGGGGAAGCAGAGAGAGCAACGCTTAAGCTCTGAAGGAGGCCTTTGAGGGATGTTCTTCTCGCTGAACAGCTGCTAGGTGCGGACTTTTGTGGACCAGCACAAACCCATTCACACGGGTCCAGTGGTGGGTATTACTACCAGTAAGCTTTAAATGTAAAGCACACAGTCATGGCATTAATCCTATGGCGTAACCACGCATTCTTTGGGGGGGTCGTGTCCCCCCAATATTGAGAAAATACCAACCTGTCCCCCCCAATATACAGAAGAAAATATGTAAAATGCATGTTCTCCTTTTATGAACCCTGTCAAGGGATCGGTCTCTTGTTAGGTCTCATTTATTTTCAGTTTATTTCCGTGTGTTACCGTGGTAACGGCTGCGCCGCCGTCTCAGCAGCGGCTCTCCTTATCTTTACGTTGGACTTCTACTTTTGACGGAGCCGCTGCTCAACAGAGCAGATTGTACCAGAACAGGAAGTCCAACACAGAATCAACAAAATAAACTTCCGCCCCCTTTCAAAATAAAAGACTTAAAACAAAAATAACATTAGACTATTAGACTTTTCATTGTTAATGCACATTTTGAGACATTGACACAATAGAAATTAACCTGGACTTAAAAGTCCTCAGCACATTTTTTGTTAAAGGAAAAGTCTGTAATTTGTTACATCATTAGTTGTCCTTATTAAAATATTTCCATAAACATGCTTTGGGTATTTGGTCGTTTTCCATTGGAAGCTGTCCTATTTGCTACAGAACTACTGGAAGAGCATTATTCTAATTGGTAGGTGTGTTTAAGGTCAGTAAACAGTAAGCAACTAACCAAAACAAAGTGGGGGGGCAGTCACTGTATTCCTTTAGATGTGAACTTACATGGTCAATGAAGTCCTCTAAACTATGTTCTAAATGTCCAATTCTTCATATATAAATAAAGAATTGTAGATAATGCACTCAACAATTTTGTTTTTCTTGGACCCCCCCAATGTCTAAACCATGGTTACGCCCTTACTGGACATAATTTACATTCAAGTCAATATTTCTTCTTTAGCATTTAGCAAAACATTAGCCTCTATGAGCTAAACTTTGTCCTGCTGCAACTCTTGATTGAAATATTTCTAAAAGCCACTGAGACGTCACCCGCTGGTTTAAAAGCTTTGATTTTGGTGCTTTTGGAGCTTGAAGTGACCATATTTGGAGAAGATGGTGGCGCTGATGAGTCTGAGGTGAAATATGGTCGGACAGATTTAGACTCCTTTAAGCTTAATGTCTATTTAATGATGGGATTATTTTCAGAAGAACCACCAGAACAGCGATGGGAAGGAATAAATATGGCTTTATAATGACTTTATAATGGAAAGTTTATTGACTTTGTGTTTCACTGCAGAAGTCTGTGCTGTTTGAATGGAGGTCTTGGACACAGACGGCAGTGAAACCAGCAGCTACATCCATCTTTTATATCCAGCGAGTGGCTGCAGAAGATGAGCCAACTTCGACAGATTTTAACACACTGAAGCTAAAACTACCCAACATGCATTAGTTTCACAGCAGTAATTGGTGACTCATATCCACCTCCTACCATACATGCACTTTGCTCTCTGGTGCAGTTCCTGCAGTCTTAGAGACAGATGGACTGATTGAGCTCTGACTACAACCAATACGATAGAACATGAGACCACAAAGGGGGAAAATGACTCATTTTGACCCGAAAACTATCTTCAGAAATGGTGTCTGGTAGATTCAGATGTTCAAGTAGTCCCTTCAACAGAAAGTCCTTCTCTTGCATTTATATATTTGTGGATAATATCTGTTTTTACTCAGCTCAGAGCCTGAATACAGACTTGTTTTAGGCACTGAACAGGCTCTGTTCCACATGATGTAATAAACTGAGTTATGATCGCAAACTGGAAACAAAGCTAAACCAAACATGAGAGAAACATGGAGCGGTCTTCAGGAATTTGTTCTCTGGAGACAGAAAGAGATCACGTGATCAGTGGCAACTTCAACACGGTGATCAACTCGGGAACCTTTCCATAGTTCTGTGAATATTTGTGGCCTGGAATGAAACGTGGAGCAGGATCTGAGCTGAGCTGGACGTGGTGAAGCTGATACGCCATCGAAGTGTTGTGCAGACTCTGGTGTGCACCTGATGTCAACCTGAAAGACTTAAAGGGGAACTCCGGTATTTTTAAACCTTATTTCTGGCATGAAATACGTTAATCTACTCACCAAGAACAGTTTGGTGAAAGTCGGCGTCCTTCAGAAGATATTTAGATAACTGGAGATCCATATAACGGAGAGAACGGGGCTTAGAGGATGCAGCCTCTAAATAAGGCATTATCTGTCTTTATTTCACCAATACTTTAAGAAGAATGAATGAATGAACGTGTGCTATAGCTCTGTTAGCTCATAGCTGCTGTTAGCTCATAGCTGCTGTTAGCTCATAGCTCTGTTAGCTCATAGCTGCTGTTAGCTCATAGCTCTGTTAGCTCATAGCTGCTGTTATGTGGCTACTTGCAGCTATAGGAGAGCTAACGGAGGGATTTCTACACAGGCACTCTACTGGGACCACTTCCTCCACACGCCCCCCTGCAGCACAGCTCATTCACTCCGGTAAGAACGTCCATCTTACTCAAAGTCGTCGTTCACGTTGTCAAAATCTGATAAATATCCTGCCATGTTGCACAAAACTATCAGCAGCAAACTCTGTGTGAAGTTAGCCGACTGTCACAGAGCACGGAGTGAATAAACTGTGCTGCAGGGGGGCGTGTGGATGAAGTGGTCCCAGTAAAGTTTTGGGAATAAAAGGGTAGATCAAACAGTTCAACACATGAAGAACTGAACTAAATGCACTTTCTATGGCTGCTGAATGTCGAAAGTTAAAGTTTTGGGAATAAAAGGGTAGATCTAACAGTTCAACACATGAAGAACTGAACTAAATGCACTTTATATGGCTGCTGAATGTCGAAAGTTAAAGTTTTGGGAAGAAAAGGGTAGATCTAACAGTTCAACACATGAAGAACTGAACTAAATGCACTTTATATGGCTGCTGAATGTCAAAAGTTAAAGTTTTGGGAATAAAAGGGTAGATCTAACAGTTCAACACATGAAGAACTGAACTAAATGCACTTTCTATGGCTGCTGAATGTCAAAAGTTAAAGTTTTGGGAATAAAAGGGTAGATCTAACAGTTCAACACATGAAGAACTGAACTAAATGCACTTTCTATGGCTGATGAATGTCAAAAGTTAAAGTTTTGGGAAGAAAAGGGTAGATCTAACAGTTCAACACATGAAGAACTGAACTAAATGCACTTTATATGGCTGCTGAATGTCGAAAGTTAAAGTTTTGGGAATAAAAGGGTAGATCAAACAGTTCAACACATGAAGAACTGAACTAAATGCACTTTATATGGCTGCTGAATGTCAAAAGTTAAAATTTTGGGAATAAAAGGGTAGATCTAACAGTTCAACACATGAAGAACTGAACTAAATACACTTTATATGGCTGCTGAATGTCAAAAGTTAAAGTTTTGGGAATAAAAGGGTAGATCTAACAGTTCAACACATGAAGAACTGAACTAAATGCACTTTATATGGCTGCTGAATGTCGAAAGTTAAAGTTTTGGGAATAAAAGGGTAGATCTAACAGTTCAACACATGAAGAACTGAACTAAATGCACTTTCTATGGCTGCTGAATGTCAAAAGTTAAAGTTTTGGGAATAAAAGGGTAGATCTAACAGTTCAACACATGAAGAACTGAACTAAATGCACTTTCTATGGCTGATGAATGTCAAAAGTTAAAGTTTTGGGAAGAAAAGGGTAGATCTAACAGTTCAACACATGAAGAACTGAACTAAATGCACTTTATATGGCTGCTGAATGTCAAAAGTTAAAGTTTTGGGAATAAAAGGGTAGATCTAACAGTTCAACACATGAAGAACTGAACTAAATGCACTTTCTATGGCTGCTGAATGTCAAAAGTTAAAGTTTTGGGAATAAAAGGGTAGATCTAACAGTTCAACACATGAAGAACTGAACTAAATGCACTTTCTATGGCTGATGAATGTCAAAAGTTAAAGTTTTGGGAAGAAAAGGGTAGATCTAACAGTTCAACACATGAAGAACTGAACTAAATGCACTTTATATGGCTGCTGAATGTCGAAAGTTAAAGTTTTGGGAATAAAAGGGTAGATCAAACAGTTCAACACATGAAGAACTGAACTAAATGCACTTTATATGGCTGCTGAATGTCAAAAGTTAAAGTTTTGGGAATAAAAGGGTAGATCTAACAGTTCAACACATGAAGAACTGAACTAAATGCACTTTATATGGCTGCTGAATGTCAAAAGTTAAAGTTTTGGGAATAAAAGGGTAGATCAAACAGTTCAACACATGAAGAACTGAACTAAATGCACTTTATATGGCTGCTGAATGTCAAAAGTTAAAGTTTTGGGAATAAAAGGGTAGATCTAACAGTTCAACACATGAAGAACTGAACTAAATGCACTTTATATGGCTGCTGAATGTCAAAAGTTAAAGTTTTGGGAATAAAAGGGTAGATCTAACAGTTCAACACATGAAGAACTGAACTAAATGCACTTTATATGGCTGCTGAATGTCAAAAGTTAAAGTTTTGGGAATAAAAGGGTAGATCTAACAGTTCAACACATGAAGAACTGAACTAAATGCACTTTCTATGGCTGCTGAATGTCAAAAGTTAAAGTTTTGGGAATAAAAGGGTAGATCTAACAGTTCAACACATGAAGAACTGAACTAAATGCACTTTATATGGCTGCTGAATGTCAAAAGTTAAAGTTTTGGGAATAAAAGGGTAGATCTAACAGTTCAACACATGAAGAACTGAACTAAATGCACTTTCTATGGCTGCTGAATGTCAAAAGTTAAAGTTTTGGGAATAAAAGGGTAGATCTAACAGTTCAACACATGAAGAACTGAACTAAATGCACTTTCTATGGCTGATGAATGTCAAAAGTTAAAGTTTTGGGAAGAAAAGGGTAGATCTAACAGTTCAACACATGAAGAACTGAACTAAATGCACTTTATATGGCTGCTGAATGTCGAAAGTTAAAGTTTTGGGAATAAAAGGGTAGATCAAACAGTTCAACACATGAAGAACTGAACTAAATGCACTTTATATGGCTGCTGAATGTCAAAAGTTAAAGTTTTGGGAATAAAAGGGTAGATCTAACAGTTCAACACATGAAGAACTGAACTAAATGCACTTTATATGGCTGATGAATGTCAAAAGTTAAAGTTTTGGGAATAAAAGGGTAGATCAAACAGTTCAACACATGAAGAACTGAACTAAATGCACTTTATATGGCTGCTGAATGTCAAAAGTTAAAGTTTTGGGAATAAAAGGGTAGATCTAACAGTTCAACACATGAAGAACTGAACTAAATGCACTTTATATGGCTGCTGAATGTCAAAAGTTAAAGTTTTGGGAATAAAAGGGTAGATCTAACAGTTCAACACATGAAGAACTGAACTAAATGCACTTTATATGGCTGATGAATGTCAAAAGTTAAAGTTTTGGGAAGAAAAGGGTAGAACAAACAGTTCAACACATGAAGAACTGAACTAAATACACTTTATATGGCTGCTGAATGTCGAAAGTTAAAGTTTTGGGAAGAAAAGGGTAGATCAAACAGTTCAACACATGAAGAACTGAACTAAATGCACTTTATATGGCTGCTGAATGTCGAAAGTTAAAGTTTTGGGAATAAAAGGGTAGATCAAACAGTTCAACACATGAAGAACTGAACTAAATGCACTTTATATGGCTGCTGAATGTCGAAAGTTAAAGTTTTGGGAATAAAAGGGTAGATCTAACAGTTCAACACATGAAGAACTGAACTAAATACACTTTATATGGCTGCTGAATGTCAAAAGTTAAAGTTTTGGGAAGAAAAGGGTAGATCTAACAGTTCAACACATGAAGAACTGAACTAAATGCACTTTATATGGCTGCTGAATGTCAAAAGTTAAAGTTTTGGGAAGAAAAGGGTAGATCTAACAGTTCAACACATGAAGAACTGAACTAAATACACTTTATATGGCTGCTGAATGTCAAAAGTTAAAGTTTTGGGAAGAAAAGGGTAGATCTAACAGTTCAACACATGAAGAACTGAACTAAATGCACTTTATATGGCTGCTGAATGTCAAAAGTTAAAGTTTTGGGAATAAAAGGGTAGATCTAACAGTTCAACACATGAAGAACTGAACTAAATGCACTTTATATGGCTGCTGAATGTCGAAAGTTAAAGTTTTGGGAAGAAAAGGGTAGATCTAACAGTTCAACACATGAAGAACTGAACTAAATGCACTTTATATGGCTGCTGAATGTCAAAAGTTAAAGTTTTGGGAATAAAAGGGTAGATCTAACAGTTCAACACATGAAGAACTGAACTAAATGCACTTTATATGGCTGCTGAATGTCAAAAGTTAAAGTTTTGGGAAGAAAAGGGTAGATCTAACAGTTCAACACATGAAGAACTGAACTAAATGCACTTTATATGGCTGCTGAATGTCAAAAGTTAAAGTTTTGGGAATAAAAGGGTAGATCTAACAGTTCAACACATGAAGAACTGAACTAAATGCACTTTATATGGCTGCTGAATGTCGAAAGTTAAAGTTTTGGGAATAAAAGGGTAGATCAAACAGTTCAACACATGAAGAACTGAACTAAATGCACTTTATATGGCTGCTGAATGTCGAAAGTTAAAGTTTTGGGAATAAAAGGGTAGATCAAACAGTTCAACACATGAAGAACTGAACTAAATGCACTTTATATGGCTGCTGAATGTCAAAAGTTAAAGTTTTGGGAATAAAAGGGTAGATCTAACAGTTCAACACATGAAGAACTGAACTAAATGCACTTTATATGGCTGCTGAATGTCGAAAGTTAAAGTTTTGGGAATAAAAGGGTAGATCTAACAGTTCAACACATGAAGAACTGAACTAAATGCACTTTATATGGCTGCTGAATGTCGAAAGTTAAAGTTTTGGGAATAAAAGGGTAGATCAAACAGTTCAACACATGAAGAACTGAACTAAATGCACTTTCTATGGCTGCTGAATGTCAAAAGTTAAAGTTTTGGGAATAAAAGGGTAGATCTAACAGTTCAACACATCAAGAACTGAACTAAATGCACTTTATATGGCTGCTGAATGTCGAAAGTTAAAGTTTTGGGAATAAAAGGGTAGATCTAACAGTTCAACACATGAAGAACTGAACTAAATGCACTTTATATGGCTGCTGAATGTCGAAAGTTAAAGTTTTGGGAATAAAAGGGTAGATCTAACAGTTCAACACATGAAGAACTGAACTAAATGCACTTTCTATGGCTGCTGAATGTCAAAAGTTAAAGTTTTGGGAATAAAAGGGTAGATCTAACAGTTCAACACATGAAGAACTGAACTAAATGCACTTTATATGGCTGCTGAATGTCAAAAGTTAAAGTTTTGGGAATAAAAGGGTAGATCTAACAGTTCAACACATGAAGAACTGAACTAAATGCACTTTATATGGCTGCTGAATGTCGAAAGTTAAAGTTTTGGGAATAAAAGGGTAGATCAAACAGTTCAACACATGAAGAACTGAACTAAATGCACTTTATATGGCTGCTGAATGTCGAAAGTTAAAGTTTTGGGAATAAAAGGGTAGATCAAACAGTTCAACACATGAAGAACTGAACTAAATGCACTTTATATGGCTGCTGAATGTCAAAAGTTAAAGTTTTGGGAATAAAAGGGTAGATCTAACAGTTCAACACATGAAGAACTGAACTAAATGCACTTTATATGGCTGCTGAATGTCGAAAGTTAAAGTTTTGGGAATAAAAGGGTAGATCTAACAGTTCAACACATGAAGAACTGAACTAAATGCACTTTATATGGCTGCTGAATGTCGAAAGTTAAAGTTTTGGGAATAAAAGGGTAGATCAAACAGTTCAACACATGAAGAACTGAACTAAATGCACTTTCTATGGCTGCTGAATGTCAAAAGTTAAAGTTTTGGGAATAAAAGGGTAGATCTAACAGTTCAACACATCAAGAACTGAACTAAATGCACTTTATATGGCTGCTGAATGTCGAAAGTTAAAGTTTTGGGAATAAAAGGGTAGATCTAACAGTTCAACACATCAAGAACTGAACTAAATGCACTTTATATGGCTGCTGAATGTCGAAAGTTAAAGTTTTGGGAATAAAAGGGTAGATCTAACAGTTCAACACATGAAGAACTGAACTAAATGCACTTTATATGGCTGCTGAATGTCAAAAGTTAAAGTTTTGGGAATAAAAGGGTAGATCTAACAGTTCAACACATGAAGAACTGAACTAAATGCACTTTATATGGCTGCTGAATGTCAAAAGTTAAAGTTTTGGGAATAAAAGGGTAGATCTAACAGTTCAACACATGAAAAACTGAACTAAATGCACTTTATATGGCTGCTGAATGTCAAAAGTTAAAGTTTTGGGAATAAAAGGGTAGATCTAACAGTTCAACACATGAAGAACTGAACTAAATGCACTTTATATGGCTGCTGAATGTCAAAAGTTAAAGTTTTGGGAATAAAAGGGTAGATCTAACAGTTCAACACATGAAGAACTGAACTAAATGCACTTTATATGGCTGCTGAATGTCAAAAGTTAAAGTTTTGGGAAGAAAAGGGTAGATCTAACAGTTCAACACATGAAGAACTGAACTAAATACACTTTATATGGCTGCTGAATGTCAAAAGTTAAAGTTTTGGGAATAAAAGGGTAGATCTAACAGTTCAACACATGAAGAACTGAACTAAATGCACTTTATATGGCTGCTGAATGTCAAAAGTTAAAGTTTTGGGAATAAAAGGGTAGATCTAACAGTTCAACACATGAAGAACTGAACTAAATGCACTTTATATGGCTGCTGAATGTCAAAAGTTAAAGTTTTGGGAATAAAAGGGTAGATCTAACAGTTCAACACATGAAGAACTGAACTAAATACACTTTATATGGCTGCTGAATGTCAAAAGTTAAAGTTTTGGGAATAAAAGGGTAGATCTAACAGTTCAACACATGAAGAACTGAACTAAATGCACTTTATATGGCTGCTGAATGTCAAAAGTTAAAGTTTTGGGAATAAAAGGGTAGATCTAACAGTTCAACACATGAAGAACTGAACTAAATGCACTTTATATGGCTGCTGAATGTCAAAAGTTAAAGTTTTGGGAATAAAAGGGTAGATCTAACAGTTCAACACATGAAGAACTGAACTAAATGCACTTTATATGGCTGCTGAATGTCAAAAGTTAAAGTTTTGGGAATAAAAGGGTAGATCTAACAGTTCAACACATGAAGAACTGAACTAAATGCACTTTATATGGCTGCTGAATGTCAAAAGTTAAAGTTTTGGGAAGAAAAGGGTAGATCTAACAGTTCAACACATGAAGAACTGAACTAAATGCACTTTATATGGCTGCTGAATGTCAAAAGTTAAAGTTTTGGGAAGAAAAGGGTAGATCTAACAGTTCAACACATGAAGAACTGAACTAAATGCACTTTATATGGCTGCTGAATGTCAAAAGTTAAAGTTTTGGGAAGAAAAGGGTAGATCTAACAGTTCAACACATGAAGAACTGAACTAAATGCACTTTATATGGCTGCTGAATGTCAAAAGTTAAAGTTTTGGGAAGAAAAGGGTAGATCAAACAGTTCAACACATGAAGAACTGAACTAAATGCACTTTATATGGCTGCTGAATGTCAAAAGTTAAAGTTTTGGGAATAAAAGGGTAGATCTAACAGTTGAACTAAATGCACTTTATATGGCTGCTGAATGTCGATGGTCTGCAGTTTAAAACACAGTTTGAGTGTTAGAGAGAACCTGCCGTCAAAGCTAAAGTGTTGGGAAGGAAAGGGTTCCCCGTCAGCTCGTACCTGAGGCCGTACAGCACAGTTCCATCAGGGTGCAGTCGGATCATCCGGTTCTTTACCGTCACCCCGTGGACGAAGGACTTCTTGTCATTAATGAAGTAGGTGTCGGGGACCCACAGCTGGTCTGCCACCCGGTTGTCGAGGGTGAGGTTGAGAGGAATCCCCGTGTAGGAGAGGCGCTTGTCCCTCCAGGACTGCTGGAAATACATGGTGATGGTGTAGTCCTGAGAGCACAGGGGGAGACAAGGTTCCTTAAGTTTAACTGGATCTCACTGCTGCTTTTGATCCAACCGATTATGCAAAACTGGGCAGAAAACTACAGCGATTTTCTGAGATAGCTTTGGAAATGATGCACATCCAACAGTTAGCTGAGTGATCTGCTCAGATAAATGTGCTTTTTAGCACTCAGGGACGCCAGATGCTGTAAAAAACCATCCGACTGGCTTCTCAAACAGCAGATAAGGTGCCGGCAGTGAGAAATTCCTCTGAAGCTGGTGTGTTCTGTACGTAGGCGTGTGGTGAAATTTATCCATCGAAGCAGGAACTAAAACAGACGGCTGACCTTTCCAAAAAGCCTCTGCACTCAGACTGACTTCAATCAAAGGAAAATACTAATTCACTGATGGGCTGCAGTGGGAGAAAACTTAAACTAAGTTAAAACCGAACCATGGCACCAAATAATCACACAGGAGGGTTTTTACTCATTTTATTGTACATATCAGTTAAGAATAAGAGAAAAGAATCTACCAGATATGTACTTTTAAGCCCACATTGTGCAAGTCAATCAGTGATTATTAAAGGTTTGTTAATAAAATGTGAGGCCTGCATGTTTACAGCTTAAACTCTAAAGAAAAAATGTACAGAATGAACCTTTTAGAGTGAGACTGGTCTGCAAAAATGACCCAAAGTAACGACACAAAGTGAATCAAAGCCAGAGAAATAAAACGTAAAAGTTGAGTTAATGGCCACAGAAAACAGGCTGCCACCATCTGAGATAGAATAACATAGAAATGGCTAAATAAATACGTTTATATGATGATGAATGCTGTTAAAGTTAAATAAAAGATGAAGTTGTGTGAAAATAATCACTTTTCTGCTTTAATTTGAACCTCCATCCCTTTAAACTTGTGTTAATGTCGACATTTATTCACTGATATTTTTATTTTAATTGGAATAAATGTAATTTCTTTGATTATTTGTTAGTGTTATATTTCTTTATTACTGTCCTCGACATCGTATTGATCGACTCATTTCCTCCAAAATACTTTTCTTCATTCATTTTGAGTTTTCTGCTCTTTATGGCAGAGAATCAAAGACTTTAATCAGTCAGAAATGATGCCTATCAGCAGTGTGAAAGGTTCAGAAACCAAAGAATTAGACGGCTGTGCATGTGCTGTGATTCATGTTGTGGGCTATCAGAGGACCACAGCCTCACAGTCGGTCTCCACGTCTGCTCAGAAATAATGTTCCAGCACAGGCTGCTGAAGTGAATTATGTTGTGTGATGTCAGCTCTTATTAAGTGGCAGGAACAGTCGCCGGCCTGCATGCTCCAGTTCTTTCTGTGACTCCTTGGAGAGTTGGAACTCCCTGCCTCACCTGCCTGAACTCCACTGCAGCCTCATCCTGCATTAAATATCAGGTAAACCAAAGAATTCCAAAGACTCGAACTTTAATTCCCTTCACTTACTTTCACTCAGATACTTTATGAACTAGCAGCCAACCCTCGAACATACACGGATACTAAATCAGCTAAAGAATAGGTCCATATGGGACTGTCCAGAGGTCCTAAACTGGCCTAAAATGGACTTATCTGGAGCCCAAAGGACCAATCGTATGTCTGGCTTGGATCATTAATGGGGAATGCATGCATGGATTTTTATTCACAAAAAAAGGTAAAAGCTAAACACCCAAATATCAACACTTTATCACCCCGAAAAGTCTCTAAACAGTGTGTAATTAACAGTTAAACTGAGCCAGTTTGTATTTACCTCCCAGAACCACACATTAGGGTCAGTTTGCTGCAGCCTGATTATAAGACAGCCCTGGTTTACCAACTTCCATCTGAAGAGTTTTAGAGGGAAAACATTGACTGAAAACATGTTCATTCAGCTTCAGATGGCACACTTCCCATTGAGTTATCCCCTCTGCACCGATCCCACAAAACAAAAGAAAGGGCTTTAAGGAGCTTCTTGTTGGCCGCTTCAGCTTCTTCCATCATTACTGTGGTGACCTTATTAGCTTAGCTTCGACTGCTAAAGCTAGCTCAAGGGAAGGCGAACCAACAGAGTGGGACAAACCGTGACAACTATTTGATAAAAATGGGGAAATTCAGCCTTCAACACCAGTCCAAGACCAGCTGCTAAACTTAAGACAAGATAAATATTATCATTATGAAACAGAAAACAGGGACAGGTACTTTTTCATGTATTTTAACCAAGGCTGGGCACAATAACTAATGAATTCATTATCACCGACAATTATTTGTCTCCCATTAAGGCAGTTTTTTATTATTTATCCTTTTTACTGTAAACGTCTGTTGGTCACTGGCTTTTATTTTGAAAAAGTCCATCCTGGACGTGCCTAGCATGTAGCTTCCTGCTGCGGCTCACTGGAAACAGTCAGAAAAGAAAAGAATGGCGGCTGAAGCGCGATTAATCTAACCCTGTAAGGAAATCTTGTGATTAACGCGATTAAAGAATTTAACATTTGCCCAGCCCTACTTTTAACCAGCTTTTATTACACAAAAGGTTGCAATCAAACAAATGATGACTTCACCAACCATCCATCCACTGAGGAAGACAAAAATATCAATAAGTTAGGATGGATTTTTTGGTCAGAAGTTTGAACTGATAATTATGACACAAACGGTGGACATAAAACAAATTAGTGGCATTACAGTTTTCTCCTCATTCATCCACCTCAGGAGCCTGGGTAGAATAAGAGCAGAACATGAGAAAATCACCTGGTAATTTCATGCTAATGTTAACTTCACTAACTAACTGACTTTTATAACCTTACTTAGGTCTTCAATTCAGAAAAACACTCATACTCACTTTAATGTAACATCACTTCAAACACACGCACGCGCGCGAACTCACAGTCAAGTCAACTGCCAGTTCACACAAAATAAATAAGTTAATACACAACACACCGTTTACCGCGGCCGCTGGTCTCCTTTTCTTTCCTTTTTCCCGCCTATTTCTTGTTGTAGACGCTGCTGCGTCCTTACGTCATACGACGTCGTCTCTGGCGATGCGTTAAATGACTACCGTAATAACCGGTGTTACTTTGAGTCTGCGCGTATTTCTCCCCTTTCAGTGTCAAAATCGCGGACATTTTCGGTGACAGCTTTGACCGGGGACAGGTCACCCAAACCGGGGACTGTCCCCGGAAATCGGGGACGTCTGGTCACCTTAAGTTACATGTAAGATCGAAGTGAAGATTTGCATTCCATTGGTTTCCTTTGATAGCTACTTTTTAAAAACTGGCACAATGCAAATTCAATTCTAATGATTAACTAAGAGGTTTTTCTTCTGTATGAAACAAGGAAAACCACATGTGGGCATAAAGACTGATAAAGCAGAGCATTATTCCTCTGAAGTTAGCTTTAATACAGGAGCTAGTGTGGAGAGCAGCATCAGTCAGGATGTTTCTCTCCTCCATGTTGTTGGTTTGCTGCAGCCTGACACGTAACGTCACTGGCTTTCATTGAATGGTCTCTTCTGAGGTCAGATATGTGCACACGTTGCTTTAAAAGTGCCCGATGACCTGTTCAGGGTGCCCAGTGGCAGCTGGGATAGGCTCCAGCCCCCCTGCAACCCTGAATTGGATTAATTGACTGGATAGTATAACTAGCATATTCAGCAGATTTCCTTATTTTGCATTGTTCATTATTTTGAGTCCACATAATTTAACTAATTGTTTCTACATTTATAAATATTTTATTCTGCTGCTTAAGCGTCATCTGGAACTATATAATATGCATATATAATGTATTGAAATCTATATAATGCACTTTACATACAGGTAATGTGAGTGATATGTAAAAAGGTCAGGTTGGTTTTTGGTTGGAGATTAAAGTGAATCTCGATATGGCCGACGTTGTCCCCTTACTTTACCCACAGCCCTCCGATAGTTTATATAAGACAATAATTAAAACATACCAAACCCAGTCTTATGCTAGTATAGTTATAGAAGTCCCTTTGTCACCTGATTAATGGTTAAACAATTGTTTTCCTGTTGTGGGATGCACTGATGAGAACCAGTCTGTGTGGCGTCGACACCAGCTTCTACAGCAAGATTCATCCCTGAGAAGTCTTACATCTGGATTAAGGCGTAGCATTAAGAAGATTCAAGGCCACAACCTTCTGGCAACAACAATGAGATGAAAACTGTCAGTACAGACCTCAATGAAGTCGTTGATTGGCTTCCAAGATCTGCAGAAATGGTCCTGAAAAGACTGAGCAACAAGCTCCAAAGAAGAGCTTTAGAAGGAAACAACTTCTCTACAATGAAGCAGGCAACATGAAATCGATTGCCTTGTTAGAGAAAGAGGGACCTTGAAGAAGCAGTGGAGGAAGGCAAAAGAGAGTTTGTCAATATCCTACAAAAGAATGTAAAAGAAAGAAATCTGTAACAATAAAAGAAGTTTTCAGAGTTTACTGCAAGAAGAAAATGAGGTCGTCACACTTCTATGAAGGGTTTTGTTGCTCTGAAGCAGTTTTACATTAATTCTGCCTCTTCTCAGTCAGACAAAAGACAAAATTCACATGAATTACGTGTGGTTGAAGTCAAAAAAGCATTTAAAATCCCATAAAAACAAATCTTTTCCCACTTTGTTTCCTTCTCCGAACACTTAAAGACGTTCTGACTCTGAGGAAACCAGGTGATGCAGAGTTCCAGCTGTTATTTTGTCCCATTCTTCCTGCAAACAGGTCTTCAGGTGTGCAGCAGTGCGGGGGGGTGGTTGTTTCTCTGCTGGGGACAGGTCAGGACTGCAGGCAGCCAGTCCAGCACCCGTACCTCTTCTTCCTCAGCCAGGCCTCTGGAATGTGGCAGAATGTGGTTTTCCATGGTCTGCTTGAACAATGCTGGGACGTCCCTGGAAAAGATGTGGCCTTGAAGGCAGCATATGTTGCTGTAAAATCTCAGGGAACTTTTCTGCATTAATGCTGCCGTCACAGAAGTGGAAATGAGCTTTGCCCCCTGATCCAACCCCATACCATCACAGAGCCTGGCTGCAGGGACTGGTTGCTGACAGCAGGCTGGATGCTGCTTTTGCTCTTTGCTCCATTTCTTCCAACAAAGATGTGGAATACTGATGGGTCTGACCACAGCACACGTTTCCACCGTGTGACGGTCCATCCCAGACGCCTCCGAGCCCAGAGAAGTGGACGAGGTTAACATCAGGCTTCTTTCCTGCACAGTAAAGCTTGTGAATGGAACTCTGTATTGTGGTGCTTGACAAAGGTTTCCACAGTAATCCCTTGTCCATGTGCTTCTATCAGCTGCTGATGAATGACGGTTCTTGATGCAGCGTCTGAGGGGTCAGAGGTCACGGGGTCCAGCTTAGGCTTGCTCCCTCGTCCTTTACACTGAAATCCTTCCAGCTTTAATGATGTTCTGCTCTGAAGAGGAATATTGTTTTTAAACACAAACTGGAGATCCTCTTTGCTGCTTTTGGACCAAATCTTGATTTTAGTCACCTATTGGATATAAAATTCTTATTATTAGTCCTAAATTGATCCTGTTCTGACTTTTTTTGGAATATCTTAATGGCCTGAAATGTAAAAATATATATTTATTAACAAATTAAATTAAATTGATAAAACAAAAGATAGAATATCTTCGGTTTATCTACAATGAAGTAAAATTTTAAGTAAATGTAGGAATAACTGCGTCACGTATTTATTTTTTCCACAGTTTTTATTTCCCTTTCTGTCCAAACTTTGTTAAATTGGCTGTGATATCACATCGTGAGTCTTATATTATCTATTTTGGGATATTTCCTGGTGTTGGCACTAACATTCCCTCCATTTCATCTCAAACTTATCCTGCAGATCATCAGTAACTATCAAAACATGGGCACATGGTTCCCTTTAGGAGCACATTTTCAGTACACTAGAATCTGCTTTACCATAAATTAGATTAGTGCTAGTTTAGAGGGAATGACGGTTCTTGATGCAGCGCCGTCTGAGGGGTCAGAGGTCACTGTGTCCAGCTTAGACTTGCTCCCTCGTCCTTTACACTGAAACTCCTCCAGGTTCCTGGAAAGATCCTCTGAACATCTTTGCCTGTCATGGAGGCTGCTTTAGGATCAT
This sequence comes from Leuresthes tenuis, assembly GCF_036924035.1. NCBI lineage: Eukaryota > Metazoa > Chordata > Actinopteri > Atheriniformes > Atherinopsidae > Leuresthes > Leuresthes tenuis. Next base: position 31,781,223 of record NW_027325369.1, read on the forward strand.
GATTAAAAAACCTGCTTTAAATGACATCTTCAGTATATTTTTACTCCATTAGTAGCTATTCCAAAAGTAAATATAACTTTCTAACCCTAACCAAGAGCTTTAAAAGGCTTCAGCCAAACCAAACAGTCGGTGAAAAGAAGTGTGAAACTGTTCTCCAGGTTTCCTTCCTCCTCAGCTGATGAAGCTGATCACAGTTTCAGCCGCCTCCATCCTGACTCCATGGAGGTCAAAGTCTGTTAGCACCTGCTTCCTTTATAACTGATGAGTTGAAGACTCTCAGACAAAAGCCTGGTTTAAATAGCATCCTTTTTGTGTCCCAGTTTGGACCCGACTGAGAGGCGAGGTCATGGCAGCCGGTACACAGAGCTCCAGAGACGGAGGGTAAAAACAGGACTTTCAGCAGCATTAACATGCTGAATTACAGAGTTTCGCTGCTCAGGGAGTTAATGTGTGATGTCCGAGCCTCGGGGAACACGTGTTCAGCTGCTGTCTCTTGCTTTCAGACGATATTTTAACAGCGTTCGCTTTGGGAAGGCGACTTCATCAGAAGCCTTTTTGTTTCTGAAGGAAAACAAGATTCTGACAGAAAACCCTCCAAGACCATTCTTAACTTTTCACTTAAAAACAAAGAAGTGTAAAGACAGAAGAGTCTGAATGGGATCAGAGTTATTGACATATTTTCTATTATTGATTTGCTTTTGCTTTGTGTTTTCTTTCAGATTCACTTCGTCTTTATTCTGGTTTCAGGTTTTGTTGGTTAGTTTTGTTGCAGCTGGCTCCACAACATTAATGTGAGATGTTGAAGCTAAAGGCTTCCCTGATGTGCTGCTGACAGCGTGAAAAAAGGCTGTTATTTCCAGTTAAAACAGGAGCTGGGAGCCCGCTCTGCTCTGATTGGTCAGCTTCTCTGGCCTGATCAGCCACCACCACTCACTCTGCTGGAATTTAAAAACAATCAAACGCCTCTTAGATAGTTTTAAATCATTTCTATGGAAATTAATATTCAAAATACGGCTAATAATGGAATAATGACACATAACCGACGCCAGCATAACAGGCTATAACAGGGAAAACAGAATAAATAACTGAAAAATAAGTAAATAAAGGGGTATAAGATTGAATAAATGTAGTAAAAATATGTATTTATTCCACATTCTGCACATTAGTTCCATTTTACAGTTTTTGCCTCATTCTAGTAGCATTTAATGGTAATATTAATTTATCGAGTTATTGGCATGTTTTGTATTATTCTTGGTTTATGGCAGCTTCGGTCCTCCGTATGTGGAGACATGGGATAAGATCCCTTTTTAAACAGGACAATCTGATGCTGGTGGAAGCAGCAATCTGGAGGCGACGGATGATGATTACTCAGGTTTTAGAAACATAAAGTGTGGCTGAGCTGGGAAACCAAACAGGGAACTTGGGAGACAAAAGGCTAAATAATAAATCAAACTGAAAAAGGGGGAAAAATGCCAAAGCGAGGAACCAGAAAACAGAGATTATAGTAGATGAAGAAATGATGGGATCTGACTGAGATTCACCAAGGAGTTTATTTACTGCAGCTGTGTGGAAGTGGAGCTGAACTGGGAATACTTACAAGAATCTAAATACTGAGGACAGAAACTAAAGCACAATACTAAGAACAGCATGTGCAGAACAGAGCATAAACCAAGGAGCTAATAAATTATTAAACCAGAGAAAAGACCCAAAGGACAGGAACATTAAAAACACAGCAACATGGATCGTGACATTTTGAATTTTCTGGCTTTCAAACTCTAATCATTTTGGCCTCCTTCTTCAAAACTTCGTGCTTTAACACAGAAACCCGAATGCTCCTTCCGTCCTCCTGAGCTCACACCCACAGAGCTGATCCAAGCCGGTCTCCATCAGCAGCAGTTTGAGGTTCACCTTCTTACTTCAGGCCTTTTTTACATGAAAACGAGCTGCAAAGAGGCCGGAACCTTTCAGTCCAACTTGTTTTAACCATCACTTCAGCATCGGTGCGTGTTCGACCAATCAAACACCACCAAATAAAGCTAAAATAAAGCTAAAGCTAACGGTCCAGATCTGCATGCTGGTTGCTGTGAGGGTACAGGAGGCGGCTAACAGGAGAAAAGCTGGTCTGATTTATTAATTTGGCATTAAAAACAGGGTGAAAACTTAAAAATGTTGGCATCGTTTATGTAATTTATACAAACTGTTAATCTGAGTGCAGGTAACCTTCGGAGGAAGATGCCAGAAGGACGCTGCATCCTTGCTCCTCTATCAAGCTAATCTGAGGTGGAAAGCAGCAGTTAAGATTCCACTCACAGCTTTCCAGCTTTCCAGCATCCGCTGCACTTTATAAAGATGCTTACTCGTGCATTTCCCTGCAAGCTCGAGGGAAGCAAACTTTCTGAAAAAAGACAAGCATGCGCTGGAGGGGCATCGGAACCTCTGAGTTCATGCTTACAGCACAGAAACAGCCAGTGAAGCTGCTTTAACACTCGCTGCTTTGTCCTTTTAACAGAAATTAAGACGTTCAAACAGATTTGTAGCTTTTAAATTCATGTAAAAGCGACAGCAAAGAGAAATCTGGTCTTTTTTTTTTCTCATGCAGGCCATGTGACAGGGTCTGTACATCAGTCTGTCAAAAACAGTTTTTCGAACAGCAAAATATGCTAACAAACATTAACCAGATGGACAAAAATACAGCATGAGAATTTATTGGCCCCCTGAGGATGATGGTAATGCTTACGTGTCCCTGGATCAGCTCCACATCACCACCACCAGCCTAATAGCTCTTGATTTGATGAAAAAATTGTTTGGCCTCAGAGTATAGATGTATATATATATATATATATATATATATATATATATATATATATATATATATATATGTGTGTGTGTGTGCACTGAGCCTTTCATTAGAAGGACTCAAACCATCATAATAGAAATCTTAATGGCTAAAAAAAAACAAGTTATATGATGATTGATGCTTTTAAATATAAATAAAATTCATTTTCAGTCCAACACACTCTTAAAGACACCCCCCCCCCCTATTTGCATAATGTAAAAATTTAAAATATAAAAAGACATGCGAAGGGGAAAAAAACTGAGAGGCAAATATGCATAAATATATTGAATAAAATTCTAAAAATGTGTAGTGAAAACTAAATTAAATAAAGAAAAAAGTCGTTTTGAGGGAAAAATATCAAGGAAAGTAATAGAGAAATAAATCAATTAAATTAAATATCTTCCAATTAAAGTCGAAGGTTAATAAAAAGCAACATTAACACAAAACAATTTATTTCACATTCTATACAATTTAAGTCTTTATTTTACATTTAGAAGCATTTATGTGTTTTTAATTTATTTCAGATAATGGCAGTTTCAGTCTTCCATATTTTCACTGTGAAGCAGAAACTTTGTCAACATACGGAGCGTCGAGGCTGCCGATTAGAGCAGGAAAAAGTTAATAAGATCATCGAAGCGTGTAAAAAGAAAAGTTTTCCCAGTTTTCATTCGAACCGAGTAAATCTTTCATCAAAATGTAGGAAAATTAGTCTTTTCTCTCTGAGCCGACAGTCCAAATAACAGGTAACAGCTTCTAATGTTGAGGAAAAGAAACGGATCTCCCAGGGGAGGACAAATTGAATCCAACTGGAAATCCAACACTGAGCCTAAAGCTCATAAGGAAACGCTCTGACTCCCCAGGTAAGACGGGACAGAAAACCTAAGAACTGAAGCTGATATGAATAAACCAAAGTGGAGGGAGCGAGTGGCCCTGACCTTCCCCACAGCACAGAAACCAACCCACAGAATGAATATGTATGAATCATCTGTTAAACATATAAGCAAAATGTCTCCAAACATTTATATTCCAGGACATTTAAGGCATCTACGTCCACTTTTTTCACGCCAGGAACACAAATGTCACACTGATGTTTGTGGGAAAGCCTCTTAGTCTCTGCTTCAATAGGATTTACATTTTAAGTGTTTAAACTGCCCAACTATGACATTTTCAACACCCCCCCACACGGCTAACCAAGGACATTAAATGCACAGGGATGCAAAACAGTAAGAAGAAGGAAGTCAAAGTAAAGACCAGAGGTTGGAGCCAGATGCCAGCATCAAAAACTAATGCATCCCCAGAGCAGCCGGCTGGTGATGAGCTGAGAATGCAGGCTCCAGAAGTTGCTGTTTCCTTATATTAGCTGGATGAAATGGTACGTTTGTGTTTCCCTACATGCTGCAGTCCAGCGGGTTTTATCCGGTGCCGCCACGCTGAAATCAACTGAGCTGCAGAAAACATTTTCGATTGTAATTTCTACAGGCTCGGTTATTCCCATTCACCTGTGAATCACTGCTGCCCTCGGGCCTCATATCCAGTTTACTGCCACAGAACATCATTTACATACGAGCATCCTGCACTGAAAGGCGCCGCAGGAGTAGTAAGACATGAATTAGCCATTTAGCTAGCCACTGGAACTGTTAGTGGCCAATAATAAAGTGAAGATGACATCACCTCTCGTGAGGCAGCAGTGGGAAAGTGCTGCCTCATAAAGCTGGGAGCACAGAAGTGAAGCAGCACGGCCTGTGTGAGGGTGGGGTTTACAGTCCCTCTGGGGATGAAGCCTTTCGAGGAGGCTATTATTAGAAGCAGCTGTTCCCCTCAGCACCCGCTTCGCTATCATCACTGTGGCACCTTGGTGTTTCAGAGGCAGAGTGATAGCCCTGACGTGAGCTGAATGCTGTTATGTAGCTGTGCTAAAGCGTGGCAGCAGGGAGAGGCAGCGCTCCACCCCCGCTGCCGCTGCCGCTGCCGCAGCATCCTGCCGACACCAGGAGGACAACAACTGGCCCTACCATTTGTTCCTTTTTGCCCTTTAGTAGCCTGTGCTGCTGCGAATGAGCACCTCCTTCATCCCTTTCTTTCTATATTCTAATGCAGCAAACAGGGGTACTTATGCCATAATAACCCCACTGCAGTGTGCTGCTGCCTGACCTAATTCCTCCTTATCCACAGCCATCTCGGAGTGCAACTTAAGAGACACCAGAGAAGGGATTAGGTGGTGAGATAGCAGGAATGCTACCTCACTTTCTCAACTGAGAAAAGCTGAAACTGCCGCAGAACTCAGCCACTTATAGTCCTGAGCAGAAACGTGCTTTTTATTTACACGTGTGACTGCAAAGGATCGAATTAACATGTTTGATATGGTGAAGAAGACTGTTGTACCACAGATTAAACTTTAAGCCAAGAACAACCAAAAGTTGCTGGAGGCAGTCCAATATGTCCGATTTCTATAAAGTCATTTAAAAAATAAAGTGGTTTCTCATCAGTCAGTGTGAGCAGCTCTATAAAAGCAGGAGTTCTGTCAGTTTTCAGGTGTTTTTTAACACGATGCCAAGGAGGAAAGACACCAGCAATGATCTTAGAGAAGCAGCTGCTGCTGCCCATCAGTCTGGGAAGGGTTATAAGGCCATTTCCAAACTATCTGGAGTCCATCATTCTACAGAGAGAAAGATTATTCACAGGTGGAAAACATTCAGGACAGCTGTCAATCTTCCCAGGAGTGGACGTCCCAGCAAGTTCACCCCAAGGTGAAAAAGCCCAGAGCTACATCTCAGACTCTATAGGCCTCAGTTAGCATGCTAAAGGTTAAAGGTCACCCCAAGGTGAAGAAGCCCAGAGCTACATCTCAGACTCTACAGGCCTCAGTTAGCATGCTAAAGGTTAAAGGTCACCCCAAGGTGAAAAAGCCCAGAGCTACATCTCAGACTCTACAGGCCTCAGTTAGCATGTTAAAGGTTAAAGGTCACCCCAAGGTGAAGAAGCCCAGAGCTACATCTCAGACTCTACAGGCCTCAGTTAGCATGTTAAAGGTTAAAGGTCACCCCAAGGTGAAGAAGCCCAGAGCTACATCTCAGACTCTACAGGCCTCAGTTAGCATGTTAAAGGTTAAAGGTCATGACAGCACAGTTAGAAAAAGACTGAACAAGGATGGCTTGTTTGGAAGGGCTGCAGGAGAAAGCCTCTTCTCTCTAAAAAGAACATGGCAGCACAGCTTAGGTTTGCAAAGCTGCATCTGAACAAAGCTCAAGACTTCTGGAACAATGTCCTTTGGACAGACCAGAGCAAAGTGGAGATGTTTGGTCCTAATGCACAGCAGCACGTTTGGAGGAAACCAAACACAGCATATCAGCACAAACACCTCATACCAGCTGTCAAGCACGGTGGTGGAGGGCTGATGATCTGGGCTGGTTCTGCAGCCACAGGACCTGGGCACCTTGCAGTCATTGAGTCCACCATGAACTCCTCTGGATACCAAAGTATTCTAGAGTCAGATGTGAGGCCATCTGTCCCACAGCTAAAGCTGGGCTGAAACTGGCTCATCAACAGGACAAAGATCCCAAACACAGCAGCAGATCTACAGCAGAATGTGGGAAAAAGAAAAGAATCAAGGTGTTGCAATGGTCCAGTCAGAGTCCAGACCTCAGCCTGACTGAAATGCTGTGGTGGGACCTTAAGAGAGCTGTGCAGAAACCAAAGCTGCAAACCTCAATGAGCTGAAGCTGCTGGAGAGAAGAGGGCCGAGATTCCTCCAGAACCATGAGAGAGACTGATAGTTTTAACACCTGATGAGGAGCAGATCAGAACCGACTGATCTTTACTGCATCTTATGGTTTGTTCACATTTCCAGAGATATTTTAACTGATAACATTCAGGTCCTCATCGGCCTTTTGCGGTTGCCAAACTAACCAGCACCTTTCCCTTGTTTCCATGCCAACCCCAGCTTGCACAGTCAGGTAAAAAGTGACAGTTGACTCAGATCAAGGTTCTGGAAAGATTACAAGAGAGATCACTCCGAGCATGAAGAGAACCTCTGACTTTACATCAGAGGTGGTGCCGGGTTCTACCTGATGGTGCTTGGTTCTATCTGCTGGTCCCTGGTTCTACCTGATGGTCCCTGGTTCTATCTGCTGGTCCCTGGTTCTACCTGGTGGTCCCTGGTTCTACTTGATGGTCCCTGGTTCTACCTGATGGTCCCTGGTTCTACCTGATGGTGCCGGGTTCTACCTGATGGTGCCTGGTTCTACCTGATGGTCCCTGGTTCTATCTGATGGTGCTTGGTTCTACCTGATGGTGCCTGGTTCTACCTGATGGTCCCTGGTTCTACCTGATGGTCCCTGGTTCTATCTGCTGGTCCCTGGTTCTACCTGGTGGTCCCTGGTTCTACTTGATGGTCCCTGGTTCTACCTGATGGTCCCTGGTTCTACCTGATGGTGCCGGGTTCTACCTGATGGTGCCGGGTTCTACCTGATGGTCCCTGGTTCTACCTGATGGTGCTTGGTTCTACCTGATGGTGCCGGGTTCTACCTGATGGTGCCGGGTTCTACCTGATGGTGCCGGGTTCTACCTGATGGTGCTTGGTTCTACCTGATGGTCCCTGGTTTTACCTGATGGTCCCTGGTTCTACCTGATAGTCCCTGGTTCTACCTGATGGTCCCTGGTTTTACCTGATGGTGCTTGGCTCTACCTGATGGTGCTTGGTTCTATCTGCTGGTCCCTGGTTCTACCTGGTGGTCCCTGGTTCTACCCGATGGTCCCTGGTTCTACCTGATGGTGCTTGGTTCTACCCGATGGTCCCTGGTTCTACCTGATGGTCCCTGGTTCTACTTGATGGTGCTTGGTTCTACCTGATTGTCCCTGGTTCTACCTGATGGTGCTTGGTTCTACCTGATTGTCCCTGGTTCTACCTGATGGTGCTTGGTTCTACCTGATTGTCCCTGGTTCTACCTGATGGTCCCTGGTTCTATCTGATGGTGCTTGGTTGTACCTGATGGTCCCTGGTTCTACCTGATGGTCCCTGGTTCTACCTGATGGTGCTTGGTTCTATCTGCAGGTCCCTGGTTCTACCTGATGGTCTCTGGTTCTATCTGCAGGTCCCTGGTTCTACCTGATGGTCCCTGGTTCTACCTGATGGTCCCTGGTTCTACCTGATGGTGCTTGGTTCTATCTGCAGGTCCCTGGTTCTACCTGATTGTCCCTGGTTCTACCTGATGGTGCTTGGTTCTACCTGATGGTGCTTGGTTCTATCTGCTGGTCCCTGGTTCTACCTGATGGTCCCTGGTTCTACCTGATGGTGCCGGGTTCTACCTGATGGTCCCTGGTTCTATCTGATGGTGCTTGGTTCTACCTGATGGTCCCTGGTTCTACCTGATGGTGCTTGGTTCTACCTGATGGTCCCTGGTTCTACCTGATGGTGCCGGGTTCTACCTGATGGTCCCTGGTTCTACCTGATGGTCCCTGGTTCTACCTGATGGTCCCTGGTTCATCCTGATGGTCCCTGGTTCTACCTGATGGTCCCTGGTTCTACCTGATGGTCCCTGGTTCTACCTGATGGTCCCCGGTTCTACCTGATGGTCCCTGGTTCTATCTGATGGTGCTTGGTTCTACCTGATGGTCCCTGGTTCTACCTGATGGTCCCTGGTTTTACCTGATGGTCCCTGGTTCTACCTGATGGTCCCTGGTTTTACCTGATGGTCCCTGGTTCTACCTGATGGTGCTTGGTTCTATCTGCTGGTCCCTGGTTCTACCTGATGGTCCCTGGTTCTACCTGATGGTCCCTGGTTCTACCTGATGGTCCCTGGTTCTATCTGATGGTGCTTGGTTCTACCTGATGGTCCCTGGTTCTACCTGATGGTCCCTGGTTCTACCTGATGGTCCCTGGTTCTACTTGATGGTGCTTGGTTCTATCTGCTGGTCCCTGGTTCTACCTGATGGTCCCTGGTTCTACCTGATGGTCCCTGGTTCTACCTGATGGTGCTTGGTTCTACCTGATGGTCCCTGGTTCTACCTGATTGTCCCTGGTTCTACCTGATGGTCCCTGGTTCTACCTGATGGTGCCGGGTTCTATCCGATGGTGCAGAGCGGTGGCTCTTTACAGAGAGCAGCTGAAAACAACCCTGGATTGTATGATCCAAACCTGAAAAGGTCTAAAATCTTAACATTAAAAACACAAACCTGAACCTTCTGAGACTTGCATGTTTGATTCAGAGTAAATTAAGATGGCCACCATGCAACCCACTCCCCTTATTCCTGCTCCAGCTGCCGACACAGACCCGGCTTCCTCAGGATCTGCTGACAGAACTCTTTCAAAGCCCCTTTCAGAAAGAAAAGAGAGAGTTTCTTTTCATACACCTCCAGCTGAGCCGGTGATTTTACATGCGAGGCTCTGGGATATGAGAGCAGACAGCGGAGACGATAAATGGGAGGTTAATGGGGCTCCATTGGATCACGTGGTCAGGGATGGCATTTCTGATCCGAGTCATAAAGAGTCGGTCTGACCTGAGCGGAGGACGGAGGTCAGCCGGTGAATTATGAGGGTGTGGTTAACACAGAGCTGTGTCTGGAATATGAGACGCTGTGGAAAACTCATCCAGCCTCTGCAGCCTTACACATCCTCGGTGTTTCAATAGGGAGAGTTTTCTCTATTTTCCACCGGGAGGTACTGGAGCAGCTCAGTATCGACTGGATTCAACCTCCTGACGGCCGTTTCTGCCCCATATAAATGTGGGAGATTAGCACATTCATAGAAAAACATCGAGCCACCCCTGGTCTGTTTATGTATTTTCAGGAAAACAGCGATAATGTTGAGGTAAGTCATTTAAAAACCTAAATGAAGGGCAGCAGGGTGGCGTGGCGGTTAAAGCTGTTGCCTCACAGCAAGAAGGCTCCTGGTTCAACTCAGCAGGGCTCCTACAACTACTGCGTGACCCTGAAAATGATGAAGTCGGCATGAAAAATAGAGAAAATTCTAGGAAAAACCAAGGGAGGGTTTCCAGTGCAGTCGCTTTGCATGTTTGGTTGTAGTGTCTGATGTTTACCACCTGTGCAAAGTTGGGAAAATGATAAGAAGTCTGTTAATTGCCTTCTGAGTAAGGGAGTTATGGGTATAATTTTGAGAATAATATACTCCCCAATAAGTTTGTCCAAGAATAGGCTCAAAATTACGCTTTGTGCTCAGTGATGAGAACATGCAACATCTTCAAGGTCACTCAGAACAGGCAGATTCTACTTAACAAAGACCGTTGAGTACCCTCAGTAAGGCAGAGATTTTGGGGAATCCGGGCTTGACAGATCTGTCCAGACTTGATGCATCAAATCTGTAATTCTGATACGGACCTGGTTGACAATAAAGGTTTCTGTGTTGGATCGAGTCTGTGTCAGCAGAGGGTTAAGTTAAGGGGGGAGTTTAAGTTAAGGGGAGGAGTTTAAGTTAAGGGGAGGGGTTTACGTTAAGGGGAGGAGTTTACGTTAAGGGGATGGGTTTAAGTTAAGGGGAGGAGTTTACATTTAGGGGAGGAGTTTAAGCTAAGGGGAGGAGTTTAAGCTAAGGGGAGGAGTTTAAGTTAAGGGGAGGGGTTTAAGTTAAGGGGAGGAGTTTACGTTAAGGGGGTGAGTTTACGTTAAGGGGAGGAGTTTACGTTAAGGAGAGGAGTTTACGTTAAGGGGAGGAGTTTACATTTAGGGTATGAGTTTAAGCTAAGGGGAGGAGTTTAAGTTAAGGGGAGGGGTTTAAGTTAAGGGGAGGAGTTTAAGTTAAGGGGAGGGGTTTACGTTAAGGGGAGGAGTTTAAGTTAAGGGGAGGGGTTTACGTTAAGGGGAGGAGTTTAAGTATCTCAGTTATCCTTTACAGTCGTGGGCTGCCAAACAGAAGCTGCCAAAGTTAGCTTGTAATGTGTTTGGGATCTTTCTTAGAGGGAGGATGAGTGTTCTCAGGTGGTCCGGATGCCTCCCAGGATCCTCCCCTGGAAGAGCTGCAGGAGGTGGGCATGGAGAGGCAGATCTGATCCGACTGTCGGTCCCACAACTCGGTCCAGGAAACACCAGAGATGCCTGTTTAAGACCCTCTGCATGACTGGATACTTGTTTAGAGACGTGAGAAAAGCGTGTCAAGCTTTTAATGTGCGTCACATTACTCTTTTATTGGTTTTGGTGGACTACTTTATATTTTATGCACTAAATTAGAGGCCAGTAGAAGGTTAAAGTTCCCGTATTGACGCCATCCCTGAGGGACCCACAGGCTGAATGAGCTGTTGGAAAGCAGAGCACATCCCGACACCTTGATATCTTCTCTGTGCAGAGATGAAGAGCGGCCTGCACAGCTTCTCATAAATCTTAATCCTGAGGCGGTGCCGGACACATCACTCTGCCGGGCCGATCGATCGCAGCTGCTGGGCGGACGTACACCGATAACACACGACTGTCGAAACACACTCTGCAGCCATTTTCTGCAGAACTAAGTCAGTTAAATGTGTAAAACTCAGAAACACGACGTCACTTCAGTCCTCAGGAATCTGGCTGTCAGTTTAAGGCACAGACAGATGCTGATGAGACTAAAAGTGCAACGTGAGCAGGTTGCAGATTTTCACTAACAGCTGACGAGCGGCTTATTGCTCGTGTGCTGATGACACCGACTGATTTTCAGCAGCAGACTCCCAACAGCCTCCTGGATGGGGTTTTCTATCAGAGGACGTGTCATCAAAGCAGAAGGAACTTTTAGATCTCGTGACTGAAAAAGCACAGACATGCACTGCAACACAAGTCTGACGAGCTGCCATGAAAACAAATGGAGTGCAGCTCTTTCATCAGCAGCAGAACACAACTTCAGCTCCCGATGGGGGGGATCAGTATGGCTGATGATGATCTTTTCCAAAGAAACACCAGCAAACTGCTGGAAATGCAAGGTGGATTCACCACAGCGTCCTGCTGCATTTCTGTGAGCTCCTCACATGTAAACACAGACACATTGTGCTTATTTTCCAAAATCTGACTCATTTTTTCAGCAGAAAACGCTGAACTCAGCAACTTTTCCAGGAAGGAGCCGTCGTGCGGTCGGGCTGTTGGAAGAGAAGCAGTTTTTCCTCATATGACATGCCAGACAGGAGTGATCACAGCCCATTTGTAGCCGTGTGTTGAGCTTTTATCGCTATAGGAAGCACAAGCTTGTTTTAGCTGTAATCAACACATACGTCCAAGTTTTTCTATTAGTGGAGGCTGACTGTGAGGCTGGAACCAGTAATCTTCTGTTTGAGCCGACCAAAACCGTTAATTACGTGCCGCTGTCGGCCCACTCGTCTAATAAAAGCACAATAAAGGCTAAAAATGCGTGGAATGATGTGGGAAGTTAAAAATAGATTAAAATGACATTTGAAAACTCCTTAAAAGTTTCGAGCTGGGGTTTAAAAGTCATGTCTCATGTTGATGAATGAAGTTCAGCAGTGCAGCTGCTGAGAGAGTCTCAGGTAAAGTCGACCAATAAAAGGCTTATTTCATACATTTAATAAAGACCAATTCTAACTTTGAATTAATAGGAAATAAACATCTGTTTTTATGACACATTATTGTGTTTCTGTTGTTATATTCTATAATTTATAATAATATATAATAATAATAATATAATCTCAAATACAGCCACGAGAAAGAGAAAGAATCGAATTGTATCAGGACATAAAGACTCATCTGCTCCTCAGCAGGTTTTAAAACTCAGTGAATCCAACCTCAGATGAACACATCACACTGTGTCTTTATTTACTGATCAAAAACACAGACGCAGTGAGTGTAAAACTAAGTGAACCCCTGATCCAGCAGCTTCAGCAGCAGTGAGCTGCAGTGATGGTTTCCTGTGGGACGTTATCAGTCTCTCTCCTGGTTCTGGAGGAATCTCGGCCCTCTTCTCTCCAGCGCTGCTTCAGCTCCTTGAGGTTTGCAGCATTGGTTTCTGCACAGCTCTCTTAAGGTCCCACCACAGCATTTCAGTCAGGCTGAGGTCTGGACTCTGACTGGACCATTGCAACACCTTGATTCTTTTCTTTTTCCCACATTCTGCTGTAGATCTGCTGCTGTGTTTGGGATCTTTGTCCTGTTGATGAGCCAGTTTCAGCCCAGCTTTAGCTGTGGGACAGATGGCCTCACATTTGACTCTAGAATACTTTGGTATCCAGAGGAGTTCATGGTGGACTCAATGACTGCAAGGTGCCCAGGTCCTGTGGCTGCAGAACCAGCCCAGATCATCAGCCCTCCACCACCGTGCTTGACAGCTGGTATGAGGTGTTTGTGCTGATCTGCTGTGTTTGGTTTCCTCCAAACGTGCTGCTGTGCATTAGGACCAAACATCTCCACTTTGCTCTGGTCTGTCCAAAGGACATTGTTCCAGAAGTTTTGGGCTTTGTTCAGATGCAGCTTTGCAAACCTAAGCTGTGCTGCCATGTTCTTTTTAGAGAGAAGAGGCTTTCTCCTGCAGCCCTTCCAAACAAGCCATCCTTGTTCAGTCTTTTTCTAACTGTGCTGTCATGACCTTTGACCTTTAACATGCTAACTGAGGCCTGTAGAGTCTGAGATGTAGCTCTGGGCTTTTTCACCTTGGGGTGACCTTTAACCTTTAGCATGCTAACTGAGGCCTGTAGAGTCTGAGATGTAGCTCTGGGCTTTTTCACCTTGGGGTGAACTTGCTGGGACGTCCACTCCTGGGAAGATTGACAGCTGTCCTGAATGTTTTCCACTTATGAATAATCTTTCTCTCTGTAGAATGATGGACTCCAGATAGTTTGGAAATGGCCTTATAACCCTTCCCAGATTGATGGGCAGCAGCAGCTGCTTCTCTGAGATCATTGCTGGTGTCTTTCCTCCTTGGCATCGTGTTAAACTGACAGAACTTCTGCTTTTATAGAGCTGCTCACACTGACTGGTGATCAGTTAATCAGAGCATTGATCAGTTAATCAGAGCATTGATCAGCAGCTCCTGGCTGCTTTTTACCCTCTTAGTTCCTGTGGAAGCAGTGAGGGTTCACTTAGTTTTTCACACACTGTTTTAATCATGTCCTGATAAGTAAAACCTTAGAAATGGAAGCATGTTCCCTCTTTTTCCACACGATTACTTACTGTAACTATTGACCAGTGGAATACTTCACAGTGAAACTATTTTTGCTGTTGTTGGGAACTAAATGTAATTGTCATGCTCAAAACAAACAGCTCTTCTCCACACGTGTCCACATGAAGTTGTCTCTTTTTGCTGTGCGATGCCACAGTCTATCAGTTTCCATGCTGAGAGGAACCTCATGCTGCATCACTGTTGCTTTACCCCACCAGCTGCCCTCACTTCTGACAGCACACCATGTCCGATGACTCAGACCAGCACAGACCTGACAATGATCTGAAACCCTCCTGTGATCTGCTCGCTAACTGCCAAGTTCATTTGAGCTTCACTAGCGTACGAGCTCTGTCGGACGGTGTCGCGTCAGTGTCAGGGTCGGGTTTGTTTGATTTGTGTCAGAGTGACATGAGACTCGTCCTCAGGGGACCGTGAGAGAGCTGCTTCTTTTCTCTGACCATATGTAAACAAGAAGAAGGCGGCACTCGCATGGGTCGAGCCATCTAATTGGTCCGTCTAATGCTTTGGCCTCTTTGAATGAGTCAAGACTGGAAAAGCTTTCAATATTAACAGTAAAACGTATGAATATTTCAATAAATGAATAATTTTCTATTTATTCTATGGCACAATTAAATTTTAAGGTTATTTATAGCTTAATGGTAGCTAAGGAAGGTGTTGCATCAGTTGAAATAGACAGAGCACAGCAGAGCCACCGTGGATCTTTCACAGATGGGGATTTTATGCCGTGATGGAAACACATTTTCACATTCGCAGAGGAGAGAACAAAGGAGCGCACCCACAGAGAGGTGTGAGGAAAGTAATTTGAGGGGTTGCGGCATGCTTTGGGAGATGAGAGGTGATGGAGAAATGACCTGTCATCTGACCGGTGGCTGAAAGCTGCTAAGGAGGTGACAGAAGGAGCAAACAGAGCATCAGAAGTTGGAGAGGGAGGAGACAGGTGGAAAAGATGTCTGCTGATCTCAGAACTGCATTAAGCCTTTCTGTGAAGGTTTAGTCACAACTTAGATTTGCAGTTCCCATCAGTCAACGGAGCACAGCTGCACCTCTGACTGGGCTTTGTAAAGAAACTCTGGTGAGTTAAGTCCTGCCTCAGAGTAGCCATCTCCATGGGCCCAGACAACACGACCCGGAAATCATTCTGTAAGATCCAGTTTGCTTTAAAAAAGCAAACAATCAGTTATAAGCATGTGCCAAATACCGAGTAGGTTCTCCTTCTGCCACCAAATAAGCTCGGACCAGACAGGTTTCTGTCTCCAGGACGGGTCTCTGATGGGATCAAACCCAATCCACAGAGTGGTATCCGGGGAGTTTGGAGGCCACCTCTGCCAGTTATTTGAAACCCCCGACTTGGAGAAGCTGCTACTGTCATATAATGCGATTAATGGTCTGCAGTAGTGCCGCAGCCATGTGAATGCCAGGCTGCAGGTTTTCCCAGCAGAACACTAACTGGGGTTCAATTTCTGTTTCTGAAGATCCATCCATCCATTTTCTATGCCCTCCGGACACCCTGGACAGACCGCCAGTCCATCACAGGGCCCCACAGAGACAAACGAGACACAACCAACCACGCATGCTCACACTCTCTCCTAAGGACGATTTAGAGTCACCAGTTAACCTAACATGCATGTTTTTGGACGGTGGGAGGAAGCTGGAGTACCCGGAGAGAATCCACGAATACACGGGGAGAACATGCACCACACAGAAAGAACCAGCTGGGATTCAAACCAGGAACCCTCTTGCTGTGAGGTAATAGTGCTAACTCCTGGTACTGCTGCTAACCACTGCTGCGGCTAACTACTGGTACTGCTAACCACTGCTGCTAACCACTGCTGCTAACCACTGGTGCTGCTGTTAACTACTGGTGCTGCTGCTAACCACTGCTGCGGCTAACTACTGGTACTTCTAACCACTGGTGCTGCTAACACCTGGTGCTGCTGCTAACCACTGGTACTAACCACTGGTACTTCTAACCACTGGTGCTGCTGCTAACCACTGCTACTGCTAACCACTGCTGCTAACCACTGGTGCTGCTGTTAACTACTGGTGCTGCTGCTAACTACTGGTACTGAGAAACACTGCTGCTGCTAACCACTGCTGCTGCTAACTACTGGTACTGAGAACCACTGCTGCTGCTAACCACTGCTGCTGCTAACTACTGGTACTGAGAACCACTGCTGCTGCTAACCACTGCTGCTGCTAACCACTGGTACTGAGAACCACTGCTGCTGCTAACCACTGCTGCTGCTAACTACTGGTACTGAGAACCACTGCTGCTGCTAACCACTGCTGCTGCTAACTACTGGTACTGAGAACCACTGCTGCTGCTAACCACTGCTGCTGCTAACCACTGGTACTGCTAACCACTGCTGCTGCTAACTACTGCTGCTACTGCTAACCACTGGTGCTGCTGTTAACTACTGGTGCTGCTAACTACTGCTGCTGCTAACTACTGCTGCTGCTAACCACTGCTGCTACTGCTAACTACTGGTACTGCTAACCACTGCTGCTGCTAACCACCAGAAAAAAGGTGAATCAAAACAGAAAAGTTAATATCCTGGCTTGAGGTGTTTTCTTCTATTTTCAAGAAGATTTGACACACAGGGCGAAATAACTTTTCAAATCCCTTCTGACCTTGCAAAGATTGAAATTCTGAGACCGACCGGCATCTTCCCAGATCTGATATAACATCCCAGAGACAAAAGTACTTCCTGAGGAAAAGCTCTTTCCATTTTCCTCTTGTGGAAGTCCACCACAGCTCTTGTTTTTCCTCCTTAGGGTTTGTTTTCAGTTTGTACGGCTACTTCTTCTCCTGAATTACAACCAGTAGCAACACAGCTCCTCTGGTGACATTCAGCCAGGTTTATTCTCTTCAACCCACTCAAACGTGTCTAATACTCAGTCAAAATATTGCACTACAGCAAGATGAACATTATATGCCTCTGGACTGGAAATTTAGTTCTGATAACTTGTAAATTGACAGTTTACCTTATGACCTATGTACCTTTTGATCACAGTGCTAATATTTTGGTGCATCTCTGCACAACCCTGTGGGAAGGTGCTGCATCGCCTGGGTTTATGTGAAAGTCCGTGTAGACTTTTGTAAAGTTTTGAGAAGCCATGATCTCTACTTCTGAGCCCTTCTGTTTCTTCATTTTTCACTGAAATTAAAGGCAAAACATCAATGGTTCTGTTGCACAAACAGAATCATTTTCTCCACCTGAGAAGATCCCTGAGCCAACGCTAAAAACAGAGAAAACATGGCTTACATTTATGTGGCATTTAGGCTTTTCCTATGTCCTGCAGACATGTAAACATCACTGTTTACGGCTTTTCCACCAAAGGTGGTAAAGATGTAAAACATGCCACATTAGTGAGTCCAGTGTTCTTTGAAATAATCTGCGTTTTGAAGTTTTTTCACTGGTATATTCAGAGCTAAAGAGCCCCAACCGGAGCAGTGAGTCACCTGAAACAGTCTTCTGTAAAAGAAAGTCTCTTTTAAACTCTCCCGAGGCTGCTTTTATTGACGTTCGCATTAGGATCAATAAACATTTCACAGTGTGTCATAAAACCATTCAGTCTTCGAGTTAAGATTGGCTCCTTTTCAAGTGTCATCTTCTGCCAAGAGTTTCCAACAAACGGAGAAACAACAAACTCTCCCTGATTCTGTTCTGTTTGAACAAAATCCTGATGCAGATTCTGTAATACAGCAGGTGTTTGTCCTGATTCAAAGCGCTCGCTTTCTTTTATGTGGCATTATTCAACATGGCCTTTTATAGACACTGAAAATGTCTTGTATTTGTCTTTTTTTTATTGCCCATTTTCCTATAAATCCTAAAGTCAGACTCAAAATCATGTTTTTAACATGTTAATGTGTTTTTTTATGTGCTGAACACCTGTTATAGGTAAACTAAGCGGTCGACAGCTGAGCATTTCTACCTTTAAACTGACATAAAATCACAGATTCAACCCAGAGTATCAAACAAAGCCAACTAATGTGCTGCATTTCCTCAAGTAAAGACCAAGACTTTTATTTACTTCAGCTGTTTAGAGGATCAGGCCTTTAGTTCGGATTCTTACACATACATGTGTTTGTTTATGAGGATGTACAAAGCTCCACCTTTTACACATCAGAGAGAAACTGCATCGTATGCCAGGAAGCTAGATGAATAAAACAGTGAACATGCTAACAAATAACAAGCTGGACGTTCAAACTGTCTTTCACAGAACTAACAACAAAACAACTCATTAGTTATTCTGTTGTAGTAATTCCATGCACATATAGGATAAAACTGACCAAGAAATCTGCTAAAATTAGCCGTTCCACTGCAGTGAGGTTTCATCCATCACAAAAGAAATCCACTTCCCCATGCTGAACACTAGGGGGCATCACCCATACGTCAGGTGGAATTGTTGACCAAACATAAATTAAAATTAATTTGATCAAATCTTAGGACATGAAGGTTAATCAATACAATCTGGCAGCCAATTCTAACATTAAACATATAATTACATCAGTACAAGAACCTCTGGATCTAATAAAGCGTCTCTTTAACATTTCTACCATTGAAATCATTAGATTCAAAGCAAGACTTTACATATTTTATTAAATATATCTGAAGCTAGCCTTTTCTAGTTTATTATAGAAATAAACATTATAAAAACCATCAGACTGCAACTAAATGAGTCAAACTAAGCCTTCATTTTACACATAATAAGGGAGGGATACACACCCCTAACAGCAGCCCTCCTGATCCAGACTGATCCAAACTGGTTCCGAATTGATCAATCAAACCGCACCACCGCAGGATAAAAGATTGGTCCGATAAGACGTTAATTCAGTACAACAAAATGTTTACAGACAGCATAATAAATTCATTGAAGATTAAAATTAGAAGAAAGCCGTTAAAATGTACTTGGAATGCAGATTAAAATGAAAAATGTGCCGACCTTTGTGTGTTTGTGTTGCCCCTGGCTATAAAAGTCCAGCTTTAAATAGAAAATCTGTCATTTTAAGTAAAACAGATATATAAATATGTCATTTTTACTGAACATTATAGTTTTAAGAGGCTTAAAATCTGATGAAATTATAAGAAAAAGGATTTTTAAGTTGTTATTAACATTAATATATTATCTTATTCCCATTTTCCTGCACAATCATTCATTTCCTTATTTACTCCTTCTCTCATCATTCCATATTAAAATGTACATCAAGCTTTTACTTTGAAAACAACAGACCTGTTCTTCCTTTGGCCAAGAGACCAAACACATCCTCCAATGTGTTAAATGTCTTTAACAGCAAGTAAATGCAGGCAGAAGGAGATTCAGTGCAGAGAAAAACACCACCACACACTTCCAGTGGGTCACAAGACATAACTGACGGTGATAATCAGCCACATGTTGGCTTCTTTAAACCTGCAGTGTGGAAAATGAGATGAAGCACACTTTTCTTTTCTTTTTACGGTCATATTCTACATATTCTTTGTTGTCGATTGCTTTTATTTTAAAGTCCTTGGGAAGAACCCTTTCTTTTCTTAGATGTTCTATTTCTGTAGCTACTTCTGCTCCCCTCTTAAGCCTTTTGAAAAGGATTATGCTTCGCTTTAAGTGCACCAGAATATCACCACAGAAACCAGATTTACCACAGGATGAGGTGAAAATCAGTCAGACTTGCATGGTATTAGGTTCCTCACTTCAGCTTGAGGTAATGGAATCGCAATTAAAAACAAAGAACATCTGATCACAATGTTGACCTAAATATATTAATAGCTTGTGTCACATACAGCCGTCTCGTGATGTAAAAGAGGATCTGGAGGTATTTTACTCTGAAAAACCAGCGAGCGAACAACAAAACATAGCGTTAGCCGTGCTGCTGCAGAAACTCCTGCAACGTCACGGGTTCAGAGGGATAAATGAAGGCTCGCCAGAGTTTGGGCTGCATCAAAAACTGGAATCATGTTTTCTTCTGCTCAGCCTGGTGCCCACACAGCTGTCGTCACTACCAAGATTTATTCAAGAACCAGAGTCAAAGTGCTCATTAGCCCGCTGGACGGGACTCAGGATTCCTGCTGACTTACAGACTCTCTGCAGAGGGATGACTTCTGACATCTGGGAGTGAAAGTGTTTGCTCCTCTGCCAAAGTGAAAGCCAAGGTGGAGAAATGTGGTTGCTGCAACTTGTCTTATATTAACAAGGTTATGGGGAAGTTTAATGAGACCCATTACATCCCGTTACCGTGGTAACAGTGCTCTTTGGCACTACAGGTGCTTCCTCTACGGTCCAGGTACATATGATGTGGTTCTAATGCATCTGAGCAGACCGGGACAGCCAGATGTTTGGGAAGGAAAACACACTTTAACAAAGCATCCGTGCTACGCAAAACCCGGCACGCGTTCGCATCTGTTTCTTTGCACTTGATGTTGTTTTACAGGCACTTTTAGACGCAGGGGGAACTGCGCCACAGCTGCTTATCGCCAGTTATCCTTCTGCGGCGGTAAGTGACGTATCGGCTCCCAGAAAATGTATTTCCACAGTGCTCACTCATCAAATAATATGAGCCACATAAGAAGGGCAGAAAGGAGGCAAAAGAAAGGTCCACAACTCTGAAGGCGTTGGTCCAACTCTCTCTCAGACTTTTTACTCAGTTGGTCTTTATTTTTTACTTGGTTAGGTTTAGGCTTTGAAATAACTTGTTTAAGTTTAGCCAATAAAAGCATGATTGGTTAAAGTTAATCATGTACTTTTACTTTTTAAATGCACTGATAAACACTTTTTAAGGAAACTTCTCTGACTTGTTCCACATTGACATGGTGACTGATACGTTACCCACTCCTGAGAGGACATCTGGACATATAGAAATGTTTATCAAGGCAGGAAGTCGTTGTTTTTTGCATCTTACCAGCTTTAACCAGCTGCTGCATCCAAAGGAACTCTCCTTGTTCTTATTCCCCGTCTCTACCCGACCTCATTGGGCAGTAAAAGTGTTCAGTTAGGGCTAACAGTTAGCTTACCAGCTGGGAAAACAGTAGCTGCAGTTAAAGAACCCAGCATCAGAACAAGAGTGAACAATTAACGGCTAATCCAGCAACAAACTGGACGTTAAATCCATTAAATAAACAAGTCATCATGGTGCAGATAAGAACAAAGGACATAAGAAAAGACTCTGAACAAAGAAAACCAGGAGTTACATTTACTGAACAACTAACTTAAGGACTGTGTGTGACAATCAGCACATAAGTCCTGATCTGAGTCCAGAACTGAAGGCAAAACCCAACCGAATACACGAGGGATCCGACAGCATAAAACTGGAACTGAAGCAAGCTGAATATTAACATAAAGCAGATTTATTTAAAACACAGATCACCAGAACCAACAAGCCGGGACAAAAACTCAAGGCGAGCAGCTTCTTTAAGTGGAATATTATATTTCTTTTGTCTCACCAACAAGAAATTTGATATAAATGTTGAAATAAGGTGGAAAATCATAGTTTTATGCTGCATGTTTTCCTCCTTTATGTAAACTCAAGTTTCTTCTGTAACATTGAGCTGATCAGGATGAGACATTTTATCATCATTTAGGCGACAACGTAGAAACCTGAGTGTTCGCTGTGGTCTGTTCCCACTCCAACGCCATCCTAAATATTAAATAAATAAAGGTAAATATTTCTGTGTGATTCTCCAACACGGAGGATTAAAAACCCAACAATCATCTTTTCCTAAACCTTGAAAGTAAACAGTGACTGTAACCAAAAGTCAGGAGTAAATAGATAAAAACAAGCAGCAGCTGCAGTGTGAGATGAGTGAGATAAGCGACAGCATTCAGGAATTTAAAGGGAATTTAAAGGGAAAACTATGGATATTGCACGTGATATTTACTATCTGTACAACACAAAGAGATTTATGCAACTAAATCCACAAAGAATCACAGTTTTCTTATAGAATATTATGATTCAGTTGTGTAAAACACACAGAAGCAGCTGAAAATCTCATTTTTTCCCCCATTCTGAGCAGTCAGTTTCATCAACTGCAGAAAAACACGATCCCTCGACCATCGCTGCTGTTTGCAGATGAGAAGCTGCACCACATGTTCGATAGTCACAGTTTTCTCATAACATGTTGTCTCATATCAAGCTAGCAAACATGCAGCATTGAATAAGAAGGTGCCTGGAGCAGCCAATCAGACCATCTTTGCTGCAGCTGATCGTCACAGGTGAAACCACAGAAGAAGAAAGTTTGAATAAATCTTTTACAGTTTATTAGAAGCCAGATTTACTTGTGCCTGTCTATTACTTTAACTGTGTGCATGTTATTGTGTCTGACTAATCGATTCCTGTCACAAAATGTCATGAAAGAGCACCGGGGGGGATAATTTACGCATGAAACCAACATGTTCATTTCCCACCAGATTAGTGGACGGCGGTTCAGGCCTAAAAGGGGCTTTTCTTAATCTGTGACTTTCTCCTAGCTCCCCTCCAGCCACCTTATGAGGATTGTGTTGCTCATGAGTAACGAATTTAAACTGCTGTGTTTGCTGTGCAGCGCGACACCCAAAAACACCCCAAAAATGAAAATGGGGTGTCCAGCGGCGAGGGGCCCGTTCCGCTCTGCAGCAGATTAATCAGGATTAGTTCGCAGTGGTTTGAGAGGTCAAAGATAAACTTGGTGTTCTGCATTTCTTTATGTTGTTTATGCTCATAAAAATAACCATTTCCTCACTTTGCTCTCTTTTTCCCCCTGTTTAATTTCAAAAATGATTTTCTGTCCATGTGACATTATTGTGGTTATTAACTTGTGTTTCCCTGTTCCAGCAGGTATCCTTTGAATGGTGTTATGGTGTTTTTCCCCCCTCTTTTCCCTCTTTTCTGTCTTCTCAAACCCCAGCTGGTCGAGGCGGATGGACACCCTTCCTGGTTCTGGTTCTGCCAGAGGTTTCTTCCTGGTTCTGGTTCTGCCAGAGGTTTCTTCCTGTTTAAAGGGAGTCGTTCCTTTCCACAGTCCCTCAGGCTCAGGACGGGAGATTGGACTGAAGACACATTTCGGTGCAATCTGTTGGTCTCCTTAGCTAGGATATAAATTTTTTGAATTAGCTCTATATGAATTAATTGGATTATGATTACAATGAATTGAATTCCAATTGGCTTGAATTGGACTATATTACTTAAGTGCCTTGAGATGACAATTGTTGTAATCTGGCGCTATATAAATAAAACTGAATTGAATTGAACAGAATTGAATTGAATTGAATTGAATTGAATTGAATTGAATTGAATTAAAGGGCCCCTCAGCAGTGCTCCTCAGAGCAGGTGAAAGTGTTTCAGGCGTTGGGTTTGATGTAAGAACAGATTTCAGCATAAACCTCCTGGTTATATTGAGTGAAAAGGCAGAAAGGTACCAGTACTTTGTGTTGATGCGTTTGTTTACAGCTGAAAGGATCCATTTGTGGCGTCTGCAACCACTCAGAGTTACTCACACAAGCAGCCATGGTTTGCATTTCCCACCGTGCACAAAGAAAAGCCAACAATCAGTAACAGCCTGGGGTAGCAACACATCTCAGAGTGTTTTCTTGTTTGTGTTATCGTAGCTTCCTGGCGAGCAAATGGAGAAATATGCATTCATGCATCACGTCATCCCCTTCCCCGCCTGCTCAGCAAACCTCCAGGAATTCGACCAATCAGAGGACACTTTAGCAAGATCCTCTCCTTCCCAGGAGCAGGCTCCCCAAAAAGAAGGCTCTCCCTCATTTGGAAGTATGAAGTGAGCAGAGCTAATGGTCCTGTCCACTTTAGGGAAGGGTTGGCACACATGACAAGGTCGGGGGGGCCCCGAATGGATTAGATATTGTATCAGACCAACTTCAGGGTGCCAACTCACACCGATCGCCCCACACACTCATTTTCTCATGCAGTAAAGAAGCAAATCCCACCGAATGATGCTGCAGAGTACAAAGAGTCAAATGCAGCACATGCAAGAAACATTCAGGGTGTTTTTGGACCAATCCGGAGGAAAGTGACCTCTGGTTCAGTCATTCATTTCCTGTCTGCCACCAGAGTTACTGTATGAACGAATGAACGCTTCCCTCAGCGGGTCAAAGGCCTGAAGATGTTTGCATGAAGGTCAGAAAAACACATAAATACGACTCTTTTTAGCTAACAGGGTCAGTGGGTTAACAGTTTGTTTCAGCTGCTCATGCCTCCATGTTTTTCTGCTCGGAGGCAATGTGTGTTACTATGGAAACGCCTCCTTCATCATCTTTTCATCTCATCAGTTTGTGATTTTTAGTTGTCAGACTCTGGTGACGTAAGAGCGTTTAAACCGGGGATGGACAGAAGCAGCGACCCACCGCCGAAGCTCAGCTTACTGACTTTGACCTGAAAGTGAATAAATTTAATCACATTTATTGTGGCTCAGCACTAATTAATTTGTTGGGTCACGTAAGCACTGAAAAGTCATAAATAGTCTTTAAAAGATTTCAGTCATTAGATGAAGGGCTGAAAAGCTTCAGGTCGCTTTATTTTTATATTCCATGTTTAATTGTTTCCTTGAATTCAAGGAATTCTGCTTGAATTAGACTGAATAAACATAACTGGTTCAGTTCTCTGCAACCTATAAAAATCATTTTAAATGTGACATAATTCCTGAGGAACTCAGCAGTTTACTGAAGCATTTCTGGTTTATTATGGCACCATCAGCTGATCTACAGACTTCTTGTTTTAAATTATTCTGAAAAACGTTGCTCCTAAAGGGCTATTCCGTTTTCTTTTTCTACTTTGGGTTGTGTGTGAGGAGCTGATGGAGGAGCTGATGGAGGAGCTGATGGAGGAGCTGATGGAGGAGCTGATGGAGGAGCTGATGGAGGAGGCAACTCCGCACCACTCCGACAGAAAAGATCATTCCTCACATCTAAAACAAGTCTTAGCATCTGAAGTTTTGAGCAGGTGCTTTATGACAGATTCAGAGACTGCTTTGCTTTGGCCTCAGCCGCTAACATCGCCGCCATCTTTTCTCAACTCTTGCACAGCTCGTGCACGGACACTGATCAGTGGTTGCTTTTAGCTGCACTTCCTCGTAAAAACCACCTCTCTGGGAACATGATTTGATGCTCAAAGTCACCCAAACATGATTCCGTTGGATGTGACGGAGCAAAAACGCATTTTTTTTGCTGGTTTAGTTGGAGTCTGCAGCATTTCCCTGCTTGCATCAAAGGGTTAGACCTGAGCTCAGCTGTGACGCTTGTCCCACCTGGATACGTGACGTCACACTAACGAGGACGTGCAGTGTTGATGGCGTGGTTTCACTGCTGCGACCCAACAGAAAAGTTTTCTTTTGCACTAATGAGGCGGGAAAATAAACCCGCTTTATGATCCAATCAGCCTTAATTCACCCCCTGTATGCGCGCGCGTGTGTGAAGGTCATTTTCCAGCCTCATTTTCAGTCCATGTGTTGGTAAACGTGTGGATCCCTCGGTCAGACACTTTCCCCGACTGCTCGGTGTGTTCTGTGCACCTCTGTGCATCGATACCCAGTATTAAGTGGTCAAATCATATTCTGTAGACACGCCGCCTCTCTGGCACTCCCTCCTGTCTGACAGCCGTTATGTAATTACTGCACTGAGGCTAAAAACAGCCGGAACATGCACAGGCTGCAGACGGCTTCATTTTCTCCTGTCTTTTTATCACCTCCTGCGCCCGTCTCCCACACCTAGCTGTCACCGGCCTCTCCACGCATGCTGGGGCCGCGGATCGTGTGTGGAATAACTAAACAGTAGCCCTCTCTCACGGCTCCCTGCCTTGTTAATTCTCAGCCTCCGCCGGCTGTGACACCGCGGGGAAGTGCTCGGTGCATGCGGATTGGCTTTGACACATTGCGGATCTCTCCGTGGTGCTGAAAGGGGAGCAAGAGGAGGAAGAGGAGGAGGAGGAGGAGGAGGAAACATCTTTTTAGTTTCATTCAGGAGCAGCGCTGCACCAAAGTAAAGAGGCGGACCGGACTAACGCGGGTTTCCACCCTCTCTGTGTTAAAAAAGGGCAACAACTGTCACGTGGAAGCAGTCAGTGCAGTCAAACTTACCATGTTGACTTCAGACACCATGTCGATACTGGCGATATCTATACTCATGCCCACATCCACAGGGGCGCCTGTGGAAAATATGACAGCAGAGCATTAGTAAGCAGCGCAGCAGCCCGCTGAGAGTCACATGGCACCGGTGGCGTTTACCTCCAAAATCAGGCCGCAGACGAATGTCATAGCCCTTTAGCAACTTATCCACGGTGGCTTTCACATATGACATGTTGCTGGGTTCGTTTGCGCTGAGAACAGAGAACACGTTTCAGTTTAGAGAAGGAAATAAGCAGGCCTGAATGAAATAAGACACGCTGCTGTCAGACCTCACCTTTGCGCACCGCAGACCACAGAAAACAGCAGAGACCAGCTGCAGAGCCAACAGCTGCCGCGAGCCACATTAATCCACATAGCTGCTGATCTGATCCTGCCAACGACTTTCACAAGATCTCCGAGATGCAACTTAGGCTGCCAAATTATTCCGAGAGCAACGCATGCGCGTCCTTTTTACCAACATCCAAGAGTCAGCGGCGAGGTGAGACAACACGACTTTGGGGGAAAAAACGCAGCCACGATGAAGAAAAGCGTCAAAATAACCATAAAAAAACACAAATGTTGATGATTCACCTGCATGAACTCGCACAGATTCAGCAGATGTCGATGCATAGACCTCCGCCGGCAGCCCGCTTAGCTTATTCCATCAGACAGCAGCGGATCTGCGTCAGGCTGTCTTCCCGCTGCCGCTCAACTTGAGGACGTTAAATAATGAGCACGGAGCGCGACTCCCCGGTCACCTTTAGTAAGCCGGAGGATGAGGGAGGTGGAGGCGCCGCGCAGCACAGGCACGTCCGGAGACCTGCGCATTTTAGGTGCTCCGCCAGGGAGCGTCACGGGCTGCACACCAACTTAATTAATTGTTTGAAATCCCGGAAAATGCATTAAAAACGCAACGCACGACTAACCGATGAGAGGAGATAGAATACGATGCGTGGAGGATGAAATGGCTTCAGCTCCAAACGCAGAACGTGAAGTGAATAAAGTGGAACTCTTCGTTTAATGTGACCTGGCAGCAGAATTGCTCGAATCAAACTTAGATTGTGTTATTTTTGCTGACAGTCTTTGGTAAACATCTGTAACATCTGTGTTTAAAATCCTGATGTGAACGGTCCTCATTCATGACCTCTGAACTCTTATAGAGCTTTTTCCAGGTGTGACCTTGTTCAGTAGGAAGGTTTGACTTATTAGGACATTAAAATAACTCATTTAGTCCCCATCAGGTGTTGAAACTCAGTAAATCCAACCTCAGATGAACAACACATAACAAAAACTGACGAAACACAGAAGCAGCGTGTGAAAAACTAAGTGCACCCTCACTGCTTCCACAGGAACTAAGAGGGTAAGAAGCAGCCAGGAGCTGCTGATCAATGCTCTGATTAACTGATCCTCAGTCAGTGTGAGCAGCTCTATAAAAGCAGAAGTTCTGTCAGTTTAACACGATGCCAAGGAGGAAAGACACCAGCAATGATCTCAGAGAAGCAGCTGCTGCTGCCCATCAGTCTGGGAAGGGTTATAAGGCCATTTCCAGACTATCTGGAGTCCATCATTCTACAGAGAGAAAGATTATTCACAAGTGGAAAACATTCAGGACAGCTGTCAATCTTCCCAGGAGTGGACGTCCCAGCAAGTTCACCCCAAGGTGAAGAAGCCCAGAGCTACATCTCAGACTCTACAGGCCTCAGTTAGCATGTTAAAGGTTAAAGGTCATGACAGCACAGTTAGAAAAAGACTGAACAAGGATGGCTTGTTTGGAAGGGCTGCAGGAGAAAGCCTCTTCTCTCTAAAAAGAACATGGCAGCACAGCTTAGGTTTGCAAAGCTGCATCTGAACAAAGCTCAAGACTTCTGGAACAATGTCCTTTGGACAGACCAGAGCAAAGTGGAGATGTTTGGTCCTAATGCACAGCAGCACGTTTGGAGGAAACCAAACACAGCATATCAGCACAAACACCTCATACCAGCTGTCAAGCACGGTGGTGGAGGGCTGATGATCTGGGCTGGTTCTGCAGCCACAGGACCTGGGCACCTTGCAGTCATTGAGTCCACCATGAACTCCTCTGGATACCAAAGTATTCTAGAGTCAAATGTGAGGCCATCTGTCCCACAGCTAAAGCTGGGCTGAAACTGGCTCATCAACAGGACAAAGATCCCAAACACAGCAGCAGATCTACAGCAGAATGTGGGAAAAAGAAAAGAATCAAGGTGCTGCAATGGTCCAGTCAGAGTCCAGACCTCAGCCTGACTGAAATGCTGTGGTGGGACCTTAAGAGAGCTGTGCAGAAACCAATGCTGCAAACCTCAATGAGCTGAAGCAGCGCTGGAGAGAAGAGGGCCGAGATTCCTCCAGAACCAAGAGAGAGACTGAGAACGTCCCACAGGAAACCATCACTGCAGCTCACTGCTGCTGCTGGATCAGGGGTTCACTTAGTTTTACACTCACTGCTGCTGAAGCTGCTGCTGAAGCTGCTGGATCAGGGGTTCACTTACTTTTACACTCACTGCTGCTGAAGCTGCTGCTGAAGCTGCTGCTGAAGCTGCTGGATCAGGGGTTCACTTAGTTTCTCACACACTGCTGCTGAAGCTGCTGCTGAAGCTGCTGGATCAGGGGTTCACTTAGTTTCACACTCACTGCTGCTGAAGCTGCTGGATCAGGGGTTCACTTAGTTTCTCACACACTGCTGCTGAAGCTGCTGCTGAAGCTGCTGGATCAGGGGTTCACTTAGTTTCTCACTCACTGCTGCTGAAGCTGCTGGATCAGGGGTTCACTTAGTTTCTCACACACTGCTGCTGTGTTTTGTCTCAGGTTTTGTTCAATAAATAATGTCGTGTGTTCATCTGAGGTTGGATTCACTGAGTTTTGGGACCTGATGAGGAGCAGATGATGCTATTTTGTCCTGTTATGTAAAACCTTAAAATAGGATGAATAAAGGTTATGTTGCACATGGATGCCGCCACAGTGGAGCGTTTTTGCAGCCTGTTCTCTCTGGAATGACAGAACGAAGCAGGGCAGCAGAAGTCTGGTTCGCTGCTGGCTGTGGGGAAGCTTCCAACACTGAGATGAAGCTGCCCTGACAACAGCACTTTCCCAGAAGGCAGCACGCCTCTGAGGCAGCAGCGGAAACGCTGTGCGTCTGATGCAGGGACGAGAGAAAGTTTCACTCACCACCATCACATTGCAATGAGGTCAGTTTGCTCAGAGGACATCCAGGCTGCTAGAAGCACAAATACATGAGCTTTTAATGGAAAAATACTGCTGTGAGAGCTAAAAGGAGAAGATGTTTCCGTCGGGTTTCTTTAGATTTGAATCATTCCTGTCTGTGCATTAATGAAGTTCTCACAGATGAGCAATAAATGAACAGTTTGAGGGGTGACTTCAATATGTTGTTGACTGAGTTAAGAGCACAATTTTACTGACTTATTAAGGTTTTGTGGAATAAAACCACCATAAACCATCTCTAACACTTGGTGCAGGTACGTAAAGAGAAAATAAAGTATGTTACAACATTATTTTCTTCATAGATTCTGATTATTATTGTTTGAAGGAAATGAAAACATGCAAATAAACACTTTTCCTTTGCTTTTATCCCAGCGTGGAAGTTAAATTGTTAACTTCAGCGCTTCAAAAGATGAATTTTCATTCATCTTGGAGTCTAATTTAGCCATTAAACAGGGAGAAAAGCTTTTAGAATCACGGAAATAGCTCATTTTTAGTCAAAGAGATGATTTACTCAGAGCTCAGTATCATGTACGGGGATTAACTGGAAGTGCAAATTATTGCTAAATATTTGCAAAGATGTAAAATAACTGCAAAAGTACATAAAAAGACAACAAATCCATCAAATCCAGGGTGATGACTGAGGGGCAGTCAGCTGCTGGAACCTGGAACAAGAACAGGAAGCAGAAAACCAACAGGAAGCTATGGAGAGGATTTAAAAGTGAAACAGAAAATGAGATATCGGAGGAGACTCTTCCACAGAGGCAGAGTTATTCTTCCCTCTCTGGTTGTCACATGACTGCACAGGAGGTAACGCAGGAGGCTGGAGGTTTTTATTCTTTAATGAGGTCAAACAGCTGCGTGTAAAACCAAGCTGGAGCTGTCGGTGTGCAGGACCTGAAATGATCGTATCAGCCCAGTGAGGAGCGGTGGAAGGTGTGCAGAAGAGCAGATGTTGCTCTAAAACACGCTCGTACCTTTCAGCAGTGATGGAGCCTTTCCAGATGTGCAGGTTTCCAGTTCCAGAGGCTCTGATGCCCCGACCGCAGGCTGCAAAAACGCTGTTAAAACTGCTTTTCAGCGTTTGGTTTCTGTAAAGTTCTGCTGCCATGATTACAGCCAAGGTCAAGACTTCAGTGTCAGTTTGGCACAAAGGTTAATCAGCTCCACACATGCTGCCAATACAGCAGCTCAAATGCTAATTTTTGGGTAAAAATTATGTTTTTTGGCAGATGATTTACTGTATTCCCAAAAGGATTGATTCAATTTTATTCATATTGCGCCAAATTACAGCAAAATGTCCCTTCAAAGATCCACAAATACATGAAAAGGTTTAGATGTCTGTTCATTAGGGGGATTGATGGTAAAAATAAGTTTATATTTTCCAGCATGTATTTAAAAGTGTTTGACGTGTTTTATGATGCGCTCTCTGGGTGTTTCCTCGTCTGATGAAGGCTGTCGCTGTGATATGTGACGTAATGATCTGATGAATACTTCCAGGAGCTTTCATCCAGCTGTGAGGACATTTTTGTGCAGAAAACTGAATCCAAAAGACAAGAAAAACACTAAAACAAAGAAGGGAATCAGTGCTTCTCCACACGTGCTGCATTCAATGAACCACAAAGGTGGGAATTCAGAACTCCAAATCACACCATTTTCAACCTTTGCACTTTTACTGTAGAGAAGGGGAAAAAACAGCAGCCTGCTTCGTTGCTTTCAACAAATACACATCAGCTGATGTCACTAATCAGAGGACAACAATGAAATCTGAGTTTTTAAGGAGTTTTCTTTGATATTTTCCCGTTGGAAATCAGTTGTTACGCGTTCCCATATGTTATCACCCAGCATTAATCACTGTGACATCTCTCAGAGATATTCAGCTTCGTTCTGTTCCTGGGAGATATTTACTGCTCTTTCTGACTCAGATATTCCACATAAGCACATGGAAGAGTGGGAGGGGGGGGTCCAACAAAAGCTACCAAACACAATACAACAGATATGGTCCATGACTGAACTACGGCGAGGAGATAAAACAAGTCCACGAGCAAGAACATACATTAGGTTTCTCATTCATTTGCTTTAATTTGTCACTGCCCGCAGGCATCGAAACACTATTGACTTTATGTCGTGTGGCGTGTTTTCCCAGGCAGCCACCGTCTCCATGTCACCCCGAGGTGTCACCCGCATGAGCCGATAGCACCAGCTGCTGCTCCTCCTGTGCGCACAGCCCTCCTCCTTCTGCTCCCGCGTTCCTCCATCTGCCTCGTCACCTCCTGCTCCTCCTCCCTTATCCGGGAAACATTGTGTGAAAGTCCTGCTTCCGACACTGAAATTTAAAAGATTTACTGGAGGTTTGCAGGTGCAACGAAGCCTGAAACGTCTGCATCGTTTGAAGGATTTGGTGAATATTGGCACATGTAAAACTTTTATCCTCCAACATTTCTTCTACAGAGTTGATTTCAGACATTTTTCTCTGTATATTGTGCTGAAAACTGAAATGAAACAGCTGTTTTTTACCAACTATTTTTACGATAAGTAACCAGAATGCAGCTTTATGTCGCTGCCTGTCTGAAAGTCACCTCTGACACGGGTTTTATTCACGTGTTCCACTGCATTCCCTCGCCTCCTCGCTGAGATGCTGCCATCAGTCGTATCAGCCCAGTGAGGAGCGGTGGAAGGTGTGAAGAAGAGCAGATGTTGCTCTAAAACACGTTCATACCTTTCAGCAGTGATGGAGCCTTTCCAGATGTGCAGGTTTCCAGTTCCAGAGGCTCTAATGCATCTGAAATAAGTGCATTTAGCACTGAAACTGTCCCTTATTATCCTGTAAATCGGCTCATTTTCAGTAAAAATCAAAGAGAAACTCCTTTTAAATGACTCAGTATTCTAATCTGTGTTGGATTCAGTCTGGTTCTGGTGACTCGGAGCTTCTTTTGTATCGTAGACAGAACCCGTTTCCTCAGTTTGGACAGTGATAAAACATGTGATCAGTGTCTTAATTCAGTCAGCAGCTCTTCTAATGATGGTTGAATTATTGATCTTCTCTCAGTTATTTCCAGTGTGTCGGCAGAGATTTATGAGCTCTTTACGAGGACTTTTAAATGTTTTCTCTGTCAGATCATCATCAACAGAACAAGTGAGGATGGAGCTTTTTAAAGATGATTTCATCTGAAACTGCTGCAGAGCACGTCGTGTGTTCAGCATCAGTTGCCATGGTGATCTATAAGGTTGACACCTCACTTCATTTTACCTTCTTCTACAGAAGAAATCGGAGGCGTTTTGTCTCATTTTTAAATGAATAACACAAAAGATTCTAGTTAAACTATGACTTTAAAATAAGTGATTTTAAAGGGGAACTCCGGTATTTTTAAACCTTATTTCTGGCATGAAATACGTTCATCTGCTCACTGAGAACAGTTTGGTGAAAGTCGGCGTCCTTCGGAAGATATTTAGATAACTGGAGATCCATATAACGGAGTGAACGGGGCTTAGAGGATGCAGCCTCTAAATAAGGCATTATCTGTCTTTATTTCACCAATACTTTAAGAAGAATGAATGAATGAACGTGTGCTATAGCTCTGTTAGCTCATAGCTGCTGTTATGTGGCTACTTGCAGCTATAGGAGAGCTAACGGAGGGATTTCTACACAGGCACTCTACTGGGACCACTTCATCCAGTACAAAGCAGTGCTACAGTCGGCTACTTGCCTATAGCTATATATTAAGTAGCTCTCCTATACCTTGCGGCTATGGGAGAGCTACTTAATATTTCTTTACATTTGACATTGTTGGGTTTCCATAGATGTTCAGTAAAACATTAACATACTTTAGACCAACAGTAACTACTTAAAGCTATTCCCATGCATCCAAACAGCAACATGTAGACACAGGAAGTGGATTCCCCTGACAGTCCTCCTACTAAAGCAGATGTACAGCAGAACAGTAAAATTATTTAGGCCGCACTGAATCAGATTCCCCCCCCAGTGGGGCTGAATGATTTGTCTAATGTTGCATATCTGGATGTTAAATTTGAATAGACAGAAAGGTCCAGGCTGAGTGAGGACACCAACAAACTACAGCTCAGATTTGTACTGCTTTGTACTGGATGAAGTGGTCCCAGTAGAGTGCCTGTGTAGAAATCCCTCCGTTAGCTCTCCTATAGCTGCAAGTAGCCACATAACAGCAGCTACGAGCTAACAGCAGCTATGAGCTAACAGAGCTATGAGCTTACAGAGCTACGAGCTAACAGAGCTATGAGCTAACAGAGCTACGAGCTAACAGAGCTATGAGCTAACAGCTCCGTGCTCTGTGACAGTCGGCTAACTTCACACAGAGTTTGCTGCTGATAGTTTTGTGCAACATGGCGGGATATTTATCAGATTTTGACAACGTGAACGACGACTTTGAGTAAGATGGACGTTCTTACCGGAGTGAATGAGCTGTGCTGCAGGGGGGCGTGTGGATGAAGTGGTCCCAGTAGAGTGCCTGTGTAGAAATCCCTCCGTTAGCTCTCCTATAGCTGCAAGTAGCCACATAACAGCAGCTATGAGCTAACAGCAGCTATGAGCTAACAGCAGCTATGAGCTAACAGAGCTATAGCACACGTTCATTCATTCATTCTTCTTAAAGTATTGGTGAAATAAAGACAGATAATGCCTTATTTAGAGGCTGCATCCTCTAAGCCCCGTTCACTCCGTTATATGGATCTCCAGTTATCTAAATATCTTCTGAAGGACGCCGACTTTCACCAAACTGTTCTCTGTGAGCAGATGAACGTGTTTCATGCCAGAAATAAGGTTTAAAAATACCGGAGTTCCCCTTTGAGGAGGTGGCATTTTGGGTGAAATGTCTGTGAGCAGCTGAAGGTCCAGATAGAGGAGGTTAGATCATTCAGAATCAGCCATGAAGCAGTCAGATGGGACCCTGTGTTACAGCTGAAGAGAAGAAAAAAGATGGAGTTGATTCCCAGTCCCTCTGAGCCTCTGGAGGCAGCATCTCTGGAGATGTTACAACAGTCGTCGTGATCAGGTGAGTGAAACACTTCTGTTGAACCGCCAGAGGTTGAAATGTGATTTTTAACTGTCATGGGGGGTCAAATAGTCCAAATACAAAGACTGCTTCTTGTCTTTTACTGAACTGTCTTGCTTGGCCTTGTGGAAATGTACATCATATTAGAGATAGTCTGGAATATTTGACTGAAAAGGGAAAGAAAGAGTTTATAAAAGGGAGGTTCGCTCCCAGAGATCTTTAAGGAAGCATCGGGGCTCCTTTCCTCATTAAAGGGGAACTTAAGGAGTTCCCCTTTAATGAATAACCGGGTCTGCATCCCATCGACTGAGGCTCTTCGTCAGGAGGACAAACACACGAGTGTTGCAGGGTAAATATGTGCAGCGCTGATGAGCTGCTGGATTATTTGCATGTTTGATTTTCACGCAGACTTCTGAATAAACATCTCATTAAACCTCCCAGAGAGTTTCTGGACTCCAGTAAAGCCGTGAGCAGTTTGAGAAGTGAAAAATGCCCCCCAGTCGGGTCCCAAATCTGCATCTGTGCCCCCGGGACACATCTGGTCCTCACATCTCCTGCCATAACTAACTCAAAAGGGTCAAAAGTGATGAAGCATGTGTCTCTCCTCTGGGTGTATCGGTACTTTAAAACATTTCATTATTACTGATCCAAGAAATTCATTCATACATATTCATAAGCTAATATGCATTAAACCTGCTGATCTGAGCTGTTTGTCAGTTATTTATCCCAAAGACACATTTAACTGAACACAGAATGATGGCTGAAGTGTTTAAGGTGAAGGTCTCAGATTACATCATGATATGAAACAGGAAGGTGGAAAAAACAGGTATTCTGTTCAAGGAAGAAACCTCTGGCAGAACCAGAACCAGGAAGAAACCTCTGGCAGAACCAGAACCAGGAAGAAACCTCTGGCAGAACCAGGAAGAAACCTCTGGCAGAACCAGACTCAGGAAGAAACCTCTGACAGAACCAGAACCAGGAAGAAACCTCTGGCAGAACCAGGAAGAAACCTCTGGCAGAACCAGACTCAGGAAGAAACCTCTGACAGAACCAGAACCAGGAAGAAACCTCTGGCAGAACCAGGAAGAAACCTCTGGCAGAACCAGACTCAGGAAGAAACCTCTGGCAGAACCAGAACCAGGAAGAAACCTCTGGCAGAACCAGAACCAGGAAGAAACCTCCATCAGAACCAGAACCAGGAAGAAACCTCTGGCAGGACCAGAACCAGGAAGAAACCTCCATCAGAACCAGAACCAGGAAGAAACCTCTGGCAGAACCAGAACCAGGAAGAAACCTCCATCAGAACCAGAACCAGGAAGAAACCTCTGGCAGGACCAGAACCAGGAAGAAACCTCCATCAGAACCAGAACCAGGAAGAAACCTCTGGCAGAACCAGAACCAGGAAGAAACCTCCATCAGAACCAGAACCAGGAAGAAACCTCTGGCAGAACCAGAACCAGGAAGAAACCCCTGGCAGAAGCAGGAAGAAACCTCTGGCAGAACCAGAACCAGGAAGAAACCTCTGGCAGAACCAGAACCAGGAAGAAACCTCTGGCAGAACCAGGAAGAAACCTCTGGCAGAACCAGACTCAGGAAGAAACCTCTGACAGAACCAGAACCAGGAAGAAACCTCTGGCAGAACTAGAACCAGGAAGAAACCTCTGGCAGAACCAGACTCAGAAAGAAACCTCTGGCAGAACCAGAACCAGGAAGAAACCTCTGGCAGAACCAGAACCAGGAAGAAACCCCTGGCAGAACCAGGAAGAAACCTCTGGCAGAACCAGACTCAGGAAGAAACCTCTGACAGAACCAGAACCAGGAAGAAACCTCTGGCAGAACTAGAACCAGGAAGAAACCTCTGGCAGAACCAGAACCAGGAAGAAACCTCTGGCAGAACCAGAACCAGGAAGGGTGGCCATCCGCCTCGACCAGCTGGGGTTTGAGAAGAAGAAAAGACGGAAAAGAGGGGGGAAAAACACCATAACACCATTCAAAGGATACCTGTTGGAACAGGGAAACACAAGTTAATAACCACAATAATGTCACAGGGACATAAAATCATCTGAGAAATTAAACAGGGGGAAAAGAGAGGAAAGTGAGGAAAGGTGAGACAGATGAGGCCCCAGCAGGCTGGGCCTATAGCAGCTTGTTCTGGTCAGAACAACTTATTCTGTCATTAACTTACCAAAAGTGCCAGTAAAGCTGAAACCAACAGGCAAAGCAACCAAACATCTTCATTATTTCAATGAGTTTGGCTCAGTTAGGATGGACCATCACTGCCAAATGCTTTGGGGTTCCCTTTGTGTCCAGAATACAATATCTTTAGGACTTCCACATATTTATCCAAGTTTCGTGTGGCTAAATGAACCGAATCTGACCTTTGAGCACCAACTTATAATAAAACACAGGAATTCACATCTAATTATACCAAAATATCAAGATATTTTATAGCCAAAGGGTCAAAGGTCGGTTGAGACTGGGGTGGAAACATCGGTGGAAGGATTCACCCGTGAGGCAGATGGATTCTGTGTCTGCAGAGCAGCTGCAGCTGCAGTTTCCCAGCAGTAGGAGCACCGATTACAGCCAGTTCCACACGAAACAGCAAACTGTGGCAGAGATATAAAGCTGCAGACCAACTGTCAGACACTCCTGGGCAGATCTGGTTGCTCAAAGAGGAATCAGAAGCTCCCAGGAAGCATCTGAGATGCATAAAAAGGTGTGAATGCGGCCGTTTCTGAGAGCAGCGTCTGATTTCCAAAGACATCTATCACCGGTTTCCTCTGGCGCCTCAAGTGACGCCACCGTGAAGCGATGCATTAAAACACCGAGTCACGACCCTTCGATCAAACGCCAAGTGCAACGGGTCGAAAAGATGCCAAAACCTCCGTCTCAGTCATAGTTTGTAACGGCGGGTCTCGGATAAAGTCAGCCCGGCTCCATCTGGAGCAGAGGTGGGCCGACGCTTCTGCAGTTTTTCAAAGGAAATTCACTTTTTCTCTTAAAAACGCGGCTCAGTTGAATATACAGTTGTTTAAGTCTTCTAACAGTTTAAAGAGTTCGTGGAAGTGTGTTCGGTTCTGTTCGGTTTCATTCATAAAGCGCCGAATCACAACAGATCTCAGCCCAAGTCTTTGTGAAACAATCGGATCCAATTCAATACGTTCCTAATTAGCCACGAATAAGTAGCCGAGCTGAGGAAACCAGCTGGTTGCACTTCTCTTTGGTCCAGAAACCTCCATCAGAACCAGAACCAGGAAGGGCGGCCATCTGCCTCCACCAGCTGCAGGCTGAGAGGACAGGGCAACGGGTCGAAAAGATGCCAAAACCTCCGTCTCAGTCATAGTTTGTAACGGCGGGTCTCGGATAAAGTCAGCCCGGCTCCATCTGGAGCAGAGGTGGGCCGACGCTTCTGCAGTTTTTCATCCATCATCTGCCGCTTCTCCGGGGGTCGGGTCTTGGGGGCAGCAGCTTTAACAGAGAAACCCAGACCTCCCTGTCCCCGGCCACTTCCTCCAGCTCTTCCAGGGGACCCCGAGGCGTTCCCAGGCCATAGTCTCTCCAACGTGTCCTGGGTCTTCCCCGGGTCTCCTCCCAGTGGGACGGGCCCAGAACACCTTGTTTAAGTCTTCTAACAGTTTAAAGAGTTCGTGGAAGTGTGTTCGGTTCTGTTCGGTTTCATTCATAAAATGCATAAAGTCTTTGTGAAACAATCGGATCCAATTCAATACGTTCCTGATTAGCCAAGAATAAGTAGCCGAGCTGAGGAAACCAGCTGGTTGCACTTCTCTTTGGTCCAGAAACCTCCATCAGAACCAGAACCAGAACCAGGAAGGGCGGCCATCTGCCTCCACCAGCTGCAGGCTGAGAGGACAGGAAGAGTCTGGGCCTACGGCAGCGTAACTATGGGATGTTTCAGGGTCACCTGAGCCCTCTCTAACTAAGGTTTTACAGGATAGAGCTCATCTCCTCCATCGCTCTGGACCTCAGGGCCGAATGCTGCTGCGTTGGAAGGTGAAATTAGCTTCTTTCTTTGGTTTCTTTGGTTGCTAAAGCAGCCAAACATGGAACCAGACCCGGGGGGCGATGTTCTGGTGGAGCCTGGTCACTCAAAAAGAGGATGACCTGTTCAGTTCTGACCTGTTCAGTCCTCCTTCTATCAGATCTGGACCGGTAACGCCCAGCATGGACACCCATCTGCAGAATGGGCTTTAGAGGGAGATGAGTTGTGCTTCACCCCTAAATCTAAACCCATTTCCAGCTCGGTTCCTGATGGGATTTACGAGGCCTGTCGATACCCTGCGTGCTCCGACTCCCACATAAACCATCCATGGCTGTAACCTGCCAAATAAAAACTCCCGTGTGAACTGGGTGACTTATTTCTCAGCACAAAAGGAGGTTAGCATAAATGCTAATGAGTGTTTGATTGCATTTTAGATGCAAAGTAATGTTGCTCAGTCTGATTCAGCATTTGAATTACGTTTTGGTTACGATGGAGCCTCATAAAAACTAACTAACGGTGGAGTTTTGGACCTTTAACTCTGCAGATTCACCGTGTTTAGTTCAGGCTCTGTGCGAAACACGGCTTTTCTTTAATTGAGAAGCGAAAACTTGAACAAGAATGAGAAAAATTATTCTTAGGTTTGTCAGATCAGGACATGATGAGAATCATCTGGTCCTCAAAATTCAGGAAATCCAATCATGAACAACAACACATGATATATAAAAACTAAGTGAACCCCTGATCCAGCAGCTTCAGCAGCAGCTTCAGCAGCAGTGAGTGAGAAACTAAGTGAACCCCTGATCCAGCAGCTTCAGCAGCAGTGAGCTGCAGTGATGGTTTCCTGTGGGACGTTATCAGTCTCTCTCATGGTTCTGGAGGAATCTCGGCCCTCTTCTCTCCAGCGCTGCTTCAGCTCATTGAGGTTTGCAGCTTTGGTTTCTGCACAGCTCTCTTAAGGTCCCACCACAGCATTTCAGTCAGGCTGAGGTCTGGACTCTGACTGGACCATTGCAACACCTTGATTCTTTTCTTTTCCACACATTCTGCTGTAGATCTGCTGCTGTGTTTGGGATCTTTGTCCTGTTGATGAGCCAGTTTCAGCCCAGCTTTAGCTGTGGGACAGATGGCCTCACATCTGACTCTAGAATACTTTGGTATCCAGAGGAGTTCATGGTGGACTCAATGACTGCAAGGTGCCCAGGTCCTGTGGCTGCAGAACCAGCCCAGATCATCAGCCCTCCACCACCGTGCTTGACAGCTGGTATGAGGTGTTTGTGCTGATATGCTGTGTTTGGTTTCCTCCAAACGTGCTGCTGTGCATTAGGACCAAACATCTCCACTTTGCTCTGGTCTGTCCAAAGGACATTGTTCCAGAAGTCTTGAGCTTTGTTCAGATGCAGCTTTGCAAACCTAAGCTGTGCTGCCATGTTCTTTTTAGAGAGAAGAGGCTTTCTCCTGCAGCCCTTCCAAACAAGCCATCCTTGTTCAGTCTTTTTCTAACTGTGCTGTCATGACCTTTAACCTTTACTAGATTATTACTGTTTAATCGTTAAAAACATGAAATGATCATTTATGCCACACGTAAAGTCTGAGTTTTGGCGCCATCTAGTGGCGAAGGAGCGTTCCTACAGTCATTTGACATGTTTTGTGCATATTTGGGGGGGTGTAGAGACTGATTAGCTCTGCATCAGCACACACTGCAGTGTTTTTTGGGCTTTACTGTGAGTAAATCAGACACTGAGCATCCAACACTCCTCACGAACAGTCAGACATTCAGCTCAAGTGATGCTGTGGATGAGGACGTTATCGTGCTCTGTGTGCTCGTTACATCACGGTCTGATAGAAAAAGAGTAGTGTGTGTCCTCCTCACACATCAAAACACACACACGCTGCCAGCCAGCATTACTGTCAGGATCTGAGGCCGCTCCGTCTCGGACGAAAACACGTGAGTGGAAACATACATGTAAACAAAGAGGAAAAGCTGCTGGGAGCGCTGATGCTCATTCACAGGGTCACAAACACGACAAGACAGAGCGCCACGTGCACGCAGCACATTTTACTTTCTGATTAAGGTCAGGAGGTGTTCCCAACCGGAACCAAATCAGCAAAGACGACCAATCACAGTCCAGCCTGAGAGAACCACAGCCCTCCAACAATTCCACACAGAGTTGAGGCTAAATTCGGTATTTTGTGGAAAAGCAGCGCTTTTTATCGCGTTAATTATTTGTTTTTTCAGGCCAAATGTGGTCCATGCTCACAGATTTGATCCGTTTCACACATTTCACACGTTTAAATATGGTGGTGAAGAATGTAACTTAGCTTCAGGGGACTCTTTCCTGTCCTTCAGAGCATTATATCCACTGTTGCTGGTGGTGATGCTCAGACAGAGGACAGCTCAACATGCAGATTAGGAAGGTAAAGATCAAATAAAATGCAGAAAAATCTTGGCCTTTGACAACTTTAGACCCATCAAGAGCAGGAGAAACATGCACTGAACGTGGAATAAGATTAAATAAAAGACCAGACCAGGGTTGGATGATCTGATTTCTCCTCCTGCAGTTTCAAACATTTGCAGATCTGTATGTATAAAAATGTTATACCACATATTATCTTCCTCTTATAGGTCGGGTCTCAGAACCAACAGGTCCAGCAGGGAAACCCAGATATCCCTCTCCAGCTCCTCCTTTGGATCCTGAGGCGTTCCCGGGTCAGATGGGATATATAATCCCTCCAGAGAGTTCTGGTTCTGACCCGGGGCC
Source organism: Leuresthes tenuis (assembly GCF_036924035.1). Taxonomy (NCBI): domain Eukaryota; kingdom Metazoa; phylum Chordata; class Actinopteri; order Atheriniformes; family Atherinopsidae; genus Leuresthes; species Leuresthes tenuis. The sequence goes on from NW_027325369.1 coordinate 31,822,269, forward strand.
TCCTCCCAGGAGGCATCCTAACCAGAGGAACCACCTCAGCTGACTCCTTTCTATGTGGAGGAGCAGCGACTCAACTCAGAGCTCCTCCCCCCGGATGGTGGAGCTCCTCCCTCTGGATGGTGGAGCTCCTCCCCCCGGATGATGGAGCTCCTCCCCCTGAATGATGGAGCTCCTCCCCTCCAGATGGTGGAGCTCCTCCCCCTGAATGGTGGAGCTCCTCCCCCTGAATGATGGAACTCCTCCCCCCGGATGGTGGAGCTCCTCCCTCCGGATGGTGGAGCTCCTCTCCCTGAATGATGGAGCTCCTCCCCCCGGATGGTGGAGCTCCTCCCTCTGGATGATGGAGCTCCTCCCCCCGGATGGTGGAGCTCCTCCCTCTGGATGGTGGAGCTCCTCCCCCCGGATGGTGGAGCTCCTCCCCTCGGATGGTGGAGCTCCTCCCCCCGGATGGTGGAGCTCCTCCCCCCGGATGGTGGAGCTCCTCCCTCCGGATGGTGGAGCTCCTCCCCCTATCTCTAAGGCTGAGCCCCGCCCCCCTCTGAAGGAAACTCATTTCAGCCGCTTGTATCCAGGACCTCATTCTTTGGGTCAGAACCCAGATCTGTGAGCTCAGGTGAGGGTTGGAACAAAGATGGAGCAGGAACCTGAAAGCTTCTCCTTCCGGCTCAGCTCCCTCTTCACCAAACGGACCGGAGCAGCGCCCTCATTACTGCTGACGAAGCCCCGATCCGTCTGTCCATCTCTGATCCAACTCACCATCACTGAGAACCAGGTCCAGAGATGCTGAAGCTCCTCCAGCTGAGGCAGAGACTCATCCCGACCCGGAGGTTCAGAACCGGGCCTCAGATCTGGAGGAACTGACTTTCATCCTGGCTGCTTCACACTCAGCTGTGAACTGAAGGTCATGAAGCCAACAGAACCACATCATCTGCATAAAGCAGAGCTGGAACCCTGAGATAAACACAGTCACCTCTCTGGAAACCAGGGAAACCAGGGCGTCCACGTGGAGCCCGACCGGGGCGGGGAGCTTTGGCTCCTGGAGCTCAGCCTGAAGAGGCAACAGGATGCCACTTTAACCTGGTTCACCACTCACAGGGAGGGAATTCAAGGCAGCAGCCTGTTCTTAGGCTGCTGCCTAAGAACAGGCTCCAGACATCAGTCAAAAAAGTCCAAGAGTTTTAAAAAGGGAGCTTTAAACCTGCTGCTCTCTGGAATGACCCGAATCTCAGGGAGCTTTTATCTTTTACGCATTCAGATAAATAATCTTCTGAATCCAAAGAAGGCCGACACGTCTGCCTGCTGTGGGTGAATTAAATCTGCGAAATATTCAGATTTTATCATTGTTTTAGTTTTATCTTCATTAAAGAGAAGTAAATATGTAATAACTGCTAATTAAACTGTGGCCTGTTTTGATGAGGACAGCTGAGATTTCCTCTTTAAATAAAGACATAAACAAGTCAAATAAACAAATAAACAAATAAATAAAAACAAACAAAAATAAATAAACAAGTAAAAATATGAAATATTTCACCTGCTTACTGTTTGTAGCAGTTTTAAAGCAGTTTTTCCTTTTGTAATATTTTAAAAGACAAAAGTAATGTTTGTTAATGGAAACAGTAAAAATTAATTGGCCTTATTTAGACATTTATTACTTCAGTTTGTTTAAATTTGAAGCGGTTTTACAGTAAAGCTGCTTTCATGTCGTGCTTGAATAAGAAAATAACGTTTCTTTTGGGGAACTCCATGAGTTTCTGTTCCCTGCTGAGGAATAAAAACGCGTTCGGGATCGGGTTTGTTGCGGAATATGTTGGATGCAGATTGCATTGATTTTCTGGAGCTCGGCAGCTTTCGCCGGTTGTGTTTTGAGGTTTTTGCTCTCAGAGGAAACAAACTCGAGCAGCAAATGAGCCAAAGTGTCTCCGAGCTTTCTGCAGGTGAGGTAAACACAGTGTTTGACTCCTCATTAAACAGGCTCCGCAACAACATCTGAGTCACCCACAGTCCATCTCACAGCCCACGTGTTGAATGATGAGCATCAGCAGGGAGGTTTCTGGTGAGTTCGCTGCATGTTTTTACTTTTAAACACCACGTTGTGTCATCTGTGCTGTTTAATAAAGACAAAGAGGCGACACCTCTGAAAACCAAACGCATCTTCTGACGGATCTGCCTGTTCTCTTTCTGCAGCCGGCCTCCATGGCAACCGCTCCGCCATGAGGCAAAACAAGAACCACTCCAAAGATGAGTGCGAGTGTGTGTGTCTGAATACAAATATAACGAGAAGCAAAGACTCCGTGTCGGCAGGAAACTCGGGACCTGAAGTGTGTGTTTAACAAGAAACGGGATGCAGCTCCTCAAAACGAACAAGATGTTTGTTGGAGAGAACAAATGTGGAATATAAATGAGTCCTGAACACAGGCCGCTCCGTTTCCTGTGGACTGAAATTGATTTGAAGTGCTCAACATTTCAGAATCTATACAGGCTCGGTGTCTGAAAGACAGCAGCCTCACAGAAAAACCATCTACATGCTAAAATAAGGTGTGAGATGAACACTTTTCCATGTGTTCCCATTCAAAATTACACATGCAATATGTACAAATACCCATATGAGGAAATGTGGAACCAGGAAATGCTTTTCCATGGGAAGACTCGTGAAAAATCCCCTTTTCTCTGCAGATATTTGATTTTTAAAAAGGTTCTATCGTCATGATTGAAGCAGTGAGACGATGTGAATCAAACAAAGTCTGCTTCAGAGAAAGCACAAATGAAAGATGGACAGATAAAGAGTTTGATAAAGATCAAAAAGATGTAAAAAATACATCATAACAGATTTTATCACCTCAGCGCCTGTGTGTCCTTCTCATGTCTGACCACAAGGTGGCAGCCTCGATCCGTCTGTCTTCCTCCGTGACTTCTGAAAGTCCGAGGAACTTTGAAAGCCTGCTGTGACTAAAACATCATCACATGGCAATAAAAATGCATTAAGTATGTGTTGAGCATAACAGAATAAGTAAGATGTGATTTGCTCGAGGCAGGAAATATTCTGGAAAGTGATGAGCTGTAATGAGAAATCAGAGCTCATTACAGCTCATCAGCGTTATGATCATGACTCAGAAGGGAATAAATATCAGATCGCTCTGTTTGTTTGTAATGACACAACTCAATAAAAATACAGTATATGAGCAGCCTGAACCCTCTGAGACGAGCTTTGTGTCATTTCTTTAAGGAGTCTTCAGGAATAGTTCTCCAGGCTTCTTGAAGGACATCCCAAAGCTCTTCTTTGGATGTGGGCTGCCTTTTGTTCCGTTCTCTGTCAGATGATCCCACACTGCTTCAATAATGTTGAGGTCCGGGCTCTGGGGAGGATTCATCCCTCCATAAGACCTGTTGCCACTGATTTTCAGTCCACTTCTTGTGTCATTTGGCACAGCTCAGCCTTTTCTCCCTGTTTCCCTTCCTTAAGAACGGCTTCTTGACAGCCACCCTTCCATGGAGACCATTTCTGATGAGGCTTGGGCCAACAGTAGATGGATCAGCTGAAGGTCCAGATGCATCTCTCAGCATTTTACTCTTTAGCCTCAGTTGTTTTTTGAATATGAACTAAATGAAGCAGAACATAATGTCACTTTATTCCCATTAAATAAATAAATAATCAACATTCACACAAGATCCATATTTAACTCTGCAGTATAAATAAAGAAGAAGAAATTCTTTCACTTCAAAGACTGAGACAGTAAAGGCTCCCCACCACCTTTTTACTCAACTCTCCTTAATTCCTGGATGCTTTCAGATCACGATGGTGTCATTTAACCCCATGAATATTTGATAAGTAAGCCATGAAAACCACATTTTAATGCTTGACATATCCAGACTGCACATTTCAGTCTGTTCCAGGATATTTTTATGAGTTTCAGACTTTGTGAAACGGACAAATTCCCCCAGAACTGATGTATCTGAGCCCTGTGAAGCATCCTGGTCCTGCTTTATTGAGAGATGACACTTTGATCTGCTGACAAAAGTTTCAAATGTGCATCCTTTCATGTTCAGAAACCTCTCAGAACTATTTTTGTGACATAAAATGAAACGATAACTTGTGGTTGAGTCTGAAGAGACTCAACCCCGTTGCTTTGTATGGATTCACCTCGGTCTACGGAGCTGTTATTCAGTCCAGATGTGCAGCCTTTTGTGGCGTTACAGTACCAGCTGAGAGTCGGGTCCGGTTCAAAGGTCCAAGATAAGAGCTGTTTGAGTTCTCTAAATAATAAGGAAAGGAGCCCCGATGCTTCCTTAAAGATCTCTGGGAGCGAACCTCCCTTTTATAAACTCTTTCTTTCCCTTTTCAGTCAAATATTCCAGACTATCTCTAATATGATGTACATTTCCACAAGGCCAAGGAAGACAGTTCAGTAAAAGACAAGAAGCAGTCTTTGTATTTGGACTATTTGACCCCCCATGACAGTTAAAAATCACATTTCAACCTCTGCAGGATCAACAGAAGTGTTTCACTCACCTGATCACGATGAGTGTTGTAACATCTCCAGAGATGCTGCCTCCAGAGGCTCAGAGGGACTGGGAATCAACTCCATCTTTTTTCTTCTCTTCTGGGACTTTTATTCAGCTGTAACACAGGGTCCCATCTGACTGCTTCATGGCTGATTCTGAATGATCTAACCTCCTCTATCTGGACCTTCAGCTGCTCACAGACATTTCACCCAAAATGCCACCTCCTCAAAGGGGAACTCCGGTATTTTTAAACCTTATTTCTGGCATGAAATACGTTCATCTGCTCTGAGAACAGTTTGGTGAAAGTCGGCGTCCTTCGGAAGATATTTAGATAACTGGAGATCCATATAACGGAGAGAACGGGGCTTAGAGGATGCAGCCTCTAAATAAGGCATTATCTGTCTTTATTTCACCAATACTTTAAGAAGAATGAATGAATGAACGTGTACTATAGCTGCTGTTAGCTCATAGCTGCTGTTATGTGGCTACTTGCAGCTATAGGAGAGCTAACGGAGGGATTTCTACACAGGCACTCTACTGGGCCCACTTCATCCACACGCCCCCCTGCAGCACAGCTCATTCACTCCGGTAAGAACGTCCATCTTACTCAAAGTCGTCGTTCACGTTGTCAGAATCTGATAAATATCCTGCCATGTTGCACAAAACTATCAGCAGCAAACTCTGTGTGAAGTTAGCCGACTGTCACAGAGCACGGAGTGAATAAACTGTGCTGCAGGGGGGCGTGTGGATGAAGTGGTCCCAGTAGAGTGCCTGTGTAGAAATCCCTCCGTTAGCTCTCCTATAGCTGCAAGTAGCCACATAACAGCAGCTATGAGCTAACAGAGCTATAGCACACGTTCATTCATCCATTCTTCTTAAAGTATTGGTGAAATAAAGACAGATAATGCCTTATTTAGAGGCTGCATCCTCTAAGCCCCGTTCACTCCGTTATATGGATCTCCAGTTATCTAAATATCTTCTGAAGGACGCCGACTTTCACCAAACTGTTCTCAGTGAGCAGATGAACGTATTTCATGGTTTAAAATACCGGAGTTCCCCTTTAAAGGGGAAGACTTGTCAGGCAGAGTTTGAATATATCATTCATTTGGAACATTTCTTAGCAGATTACTAAATAAAATGAAAGCGATGACAGCCAGCACTCGTCTTTCTCCGCTGTGCTCCCCGACTCGTCCTGCGAGAGCGAAGCTGGAACTGATTTTGTGTCACATCATTCTGTTCGGTCTGGTTCACGGTGACGGAGAGTTCTGGGTCAGGGCCACCTTCGCTCAGGTGAGTAACAGAATTCATTTCAGCATGACGCAGACATGGAGTCAGGACACACAAATGGTTTCAAAAAGCATAAAAGAGTCCTGTTTGCTGCTGTGGTGACACGAATTCCTGCTGAAAATTCCCCTGAAAGAGGCTGCAAAGACGAGCCCCGACCACTCTGGTTTTATTCCAGAAGGTGAGTCACTGCCGGACGCATCGCTCACATTCACGTTTAGTCATTCAACAAAGCAACTTACAAGTGAGCGAGCTTCAGGACAATCAGAGACCCTGGCATGCTAAATAAATGCTGAATCTTTTCAACAGCTCTAATGGGGCCTGAGGGCGGTCTTCAGCTCACATTTTACTGTAAAGCAACTGCTCAGGTAAGGCTAGAAAGCCTTCATGGTCTGAGGTTTATATAACGCCACTGAGAGCTGAGTCTGATCAACAGAAAGTGAAAAGACTTCAGGGTGATTCTGTTTTCATTCTGTGTTAATCACACATAAGTCCATCGCCATTCATCTGAATCGACGGTTCGGAGCGTGACCTTTGATACTGAGAGAGTAATTCAGTGGGGAAATCGGAGAATTTTCCCGTAAATAAGAACATGAGTGACAGCAGATGGGTTTTTCGCTCCTTTGCACTGCGAACAGCGGACGATTTTACTGTTAAAGATTTAAAATAATTCAAGATGAGGAGTTTTTACAGTGTTTTGTCCTTATTTTCTCATAGGAGGGAAATGTTAGAAGAATTAGGGAGTTATACTATGAGAACAGCTGCAAGAATAAAGGTTCATGGGATGGAGGGGGGGGGGGGCTTCCTCCTATCTTTTGGTTCTTATAACGCTCTGCAGCAAACAAAATGGTTTTTGACTGTCTGAACTCGTTTTCCCATGACATTGAATGGCCAGCAGAGGCAGTGTTTCTGAGGCAGACAACTCTGAGCAGCTTCCTGACTCGTCTCTTTCTGGCAAGAAATAAATGTTTTGTGTTCATCGTATCCAGCGACTCTGAGCCTGATTTTGAGAGAATTCTTCTGACACAGTTGGTTTCCGGAGCTCTCTGCTCGTTGCACACAGCGTGGTTCTGTCTAAAATGCTGTAAATATACGTGTTTGGATAAAGTTTTGGTCCATTCAGACTGATAATGAAATATTCTCTCTTCAGGAAGACATTTCTCTTCCTGTTTGCTCCTCAAACTGAAACTGATGAGGTGGATTATTCTGTATCACACAAAAGTTTATGAATACTTTCTGTGTTGTGGCTCATGGGGTAAAGTGAACCGTCTCGTTTACTTTTGGTCTGAAATGACGCCTGCATCACACGGTCTGGTCATCATCATCACTCACTGAAAGCCTGAGTCCAATATCCCAGAGGTCAGGGGTCACACAGCCAATAAAACTATTACTACCAGCACTCAGGGGAACCACTGGTCAGCCGAGCCACGCACTGGAGGCTCGTTCAGGGTCACAAGTTCACATAATGACAGAATAAATGTCTTTTTTTTTAAAAAAACCAGTAACATAAAGGAAAGAAGCTGGTAGCTGAAGAAGCTAAAATCAGGGATGAAGGAACATCACCCTCCTCAGAGGCTTTCTGTGCTTTGGTCATGAAGCTGAATGCTGAACATATCAGTAATTATCTATTCCTTGACCTTTTCTATGACCTTTCATGACCTATTTGACAATCCTTGTTGCTCTGACACAGAGATAGTTTTGCATTTCCAAGATTTGACCTTAATGTCTCAAAAAGAAAATTCCATTTTCTGAAGCCAAACTATGAGGTCTACTTTAAAGATGACATATTATGACCTTTCATGGCCTTTCACAACCTATTTGACAATCTGACATAATTTTCTGAGGTGTTATTGCAAAATAGCTGTTGGTTGAAGCTCAGTGGATTCACAGCTGTCTGTTTTGAAGTGTGGAGACTCCGTCTTTCTGGTGAGGCCGGCAGCTACTCGTCCCAAGCAGCAGATGCTAGCAAACACTGCTTTCTCATCAACAGTAGTGGACCAAGACAACACAGCTGATAATGTAACTAGAAACTAGAAAGCTTCAGCTACCAAAGTAATGTGGGAACAATAATGTTCATCTTTCAGAAAGGAACAGCAGTAACTCCTTAGAAGTTGGTGTACGTCATCTTCATTAGCTAAGCTGTTAGCGTTAGCTGCTGCTAAAGGAAGAAATAAATCAATAAATAAACCATGAGGAGTTATTTCTCAGATGCTTCCATTTCCCTGCTCTGAAGTTCAGGCTCTGAGAGTTGGAACTGATCCTCTTTGTGGCTCAGTTCCTTCAGTCCAGCGTTGAACTGGACCAAGTTGTTAAAACAGTGGGATGAAAAGTGTTTGCTGCACATTCACAGTCTTTAGCTAACTCTGCTGGAACATTAGCCTCAGATATAGTTTATCCACTGGGCTCTTATATCCTCTGAGGCTGCTGCTGGATGGAAGATGCATGCTCCTCAGTGCAGCTGACAGCAGAACATTTCCACCAGAAGCTGGCTTCATCCGTCCAGCAGGGTGGATGTGAGTGGGCGGGGCTTAGCAGAGGAGGCGGAGCCAACTTACGGCGTGACGTACTTTAGAAATAAAAATCAGAACGGCTCGTTAAATGAGGAACTTTCACACAAAGGGAACTAAATAAATACCAGGTTTGTGTTTTTGGGGAGTTTTACACCTGCTGGAGACCTCAGACGGTCTGATATAAGCTCCCAGGAGCAGGAAGAAGGAGTTTTATGGAATACGTCACCTTTAAATCTCCTTTAAATCTGAATGCTAAAGTCAGCACAGTTCCACCTCACAGAAATATGTTAAAGAAGCACAACCTTTGTGTGGATGTGTTACGTAGAGGTGACACACAAAGTAATGCGTTAAAATGACATAACAACAGTATGAGCTAAGTTAGCAAATTTGTCCTGGTGGACATAAAGAGTTTGAGAAGGAGCAGGGGGAGGATTTAAGACTTTTCCTGCAGAGAGTCACGTGTCCTCTCCAGTGGAAACATTGGTAAATGTTTTGTATTCTTCAGTTATTTAAGTTATCATTACTTTTTGCAACACATATTTCTCATTTTGTGCTACTGGACACAAAATAAGTGGATAGAAGAACAGAGTCGAAAGATATTTTGTTGAATCATCACTAAAGGACTGTTATCACATTTGACAGGTAAAATCTCTGTGGCCAACAAGGGGTTGGACTGTTCTTCTCTGTGTACAAAACTAAGACGGGGAGAAAAGCAAAGGCTCATTTCTTCAGCCTGAGCTGTTCCTGATGACTAAAGCCTGGACATTATTACCACAGGGAAAATGTCATGGATCAGCACAAAGGACCTTTTCTGTGGCTGTTTGTTGCTTAAAATACTTATTTTTCCTGCTTTGCTGATGCTGTCTCTCAGTTTCCGGCTCACATTCGTCCAAACTGCCGGCTGTGCTTTTTGTCATGTTCATGCTCAGGTCGCCGTGACCGTGCCTGTGACTAAGTACGTGCACTTGATGCCTCAGTGCGTGCGTGACCCTTCTAAAGAAGCTTTACTCTAACAAAGCCAGGAAATGTGCTGCCCACAGTGCTGACAGTCATCAGCTCTAAGAGGAGACGGCACATCCTGCAACAGGAGGCTTTCATCTTCCTGGAAATCATGCAGAAGGTGGTGAACAGGTTTCCACTTGGCTGTGGAGACCAAGTCGATACGAAGGCAAAAGTGTATCGACAAGACCAAGTCCCTCTGAGGCCAAGAACATGTGAAGACCAACACCATAACTGTGAGATGTTGAATGTGAAAAAACATTAAACTCATCTGAGAAACCCACATTACTGCAAAAAAAGAAAGAGAAATGAGATTCTTCCTCATATACTCAGCACCAGGAATGGATCCACACTGACCTGGGAATCAAACCAGCACTCTACAGTTAAAGCAACACTTTAGAAGTTTGTGAACCTTAAAACTATGAGTTTTGGGACATATCTGAGGCTGAAACTTCCCTAAAGAGATACCACAGTTCACCACTTTGGTTTCCAGCGAATTGTTTGGTTTACGGTCACATGACGTCCTTTTATTCACGTGTATGGCTGTGCATGTGCAGGGCTCACAAGGACATTTGATTTATGTTACATCTCACAACTGTAGAGGGGTAAAAAGATTTAAAAAAAAGATAAAAACACCAAATTCTTTAGTGTTACTTTAAGGTTGCTACGGCAACCAGTCTGTTTGAGAAGATAATTTTCCATCACCTGGTCCTCACATCTTTCCTGTCTATCTATGGTAGAATAAAGGCACAAGTGTCCAAATGACATTTTATTCCTTATTTTATCCTAATTGAATTATTCAGGGGTGTGAACATTTAGTTCTGTAGTGAGTGTCTGACCTGCAGGGGTCAGAGGTCAGAGGCTCTCAGCTTGGAGAAGCAGGAGGGCTAACTGTGACAGAAGAGTGAAATTCCCTTTTTTTTTATGTTATTATCTTAAAGCTTAAAATGTTCCTACACAGCGTGTCACTTTCGTTCAGAATACCTGGAAGAAAAATGTTTTTTATTCTCTTCTACATCGCGGATTGGTTCAGTTCGACTCCCCCTTGTGGCAGAACGTGGTATTACAAAAACAAGCAGGCATGGGGAAAAAAGTATTTTCCAATTTAGGGCAAAATTAATTCATTTTCACCTGCTCACAGTTTAAAAACTCAGGAGAAAATGTACTTTGGGTCAGACTTAGAAAACTTATATTGTTATTGTTTTTCTTTTTTGCCTCTCAGGGCTTCCGTAGTGTTTACTCAGACTGAAAACGCTTCATGTAACGTTCACAGGAGCATTTCTAACTTCTTTTGAGAGCACAAAGATGGTTTTTATCACAGGTGTCTGACATTTCATCCTTTTGTCTGCTAACAAGACGCTAAGCTTTTGATTTTCTGGATTTGCAGGCTTTTGTGTTTCTTTGTAAATGAAGCACAGATTATGACCCTGGATATTTTATTAAATGTCAAAGATACAGAGCTAATTTTTTCCATATGTCAGAGCGCTTGACCTTTTCCAGGTTCATGGTTTTGATCTGATATCAGTGTTTTCTTCTTTCCTGGCAGCTGAATGCTGACATGTGTTAGCATCACATCTGGAGCACAGAATCTACATGGGATGTTTCTACATAATACCAGAAAACTGGGGTTTATTCATCTCTGAAGTACACGGCTACCAAAGGTCATCATAGACACTTTGTTCCAAATCTTAAATACTTTACCAATACTTTACAATGTGCTTTGCATTTCATTTGAATCCCCAGATAGACTGAGGTGTAAAAAGATGTTTAAATACAGAGAACTGAGACCGAAACTGTCCCGACTTGAGGCCAATTAATGGTCCCAGTTTGTCTGTTTTGTTCATCTTTCGGGATATAAAGAATAAAGTTTACATCATGGGAGTCTAAGCAGTGCTGTGGCTGTGGACAAATGTTTACTGTCAGTTCTGAAAAATGCCAAAAACATTGATTAAAAAGCAAGATTCATCAGGAAGAACATCTGTCCTCAGTGACTGATGCAAGCAGGAAGGAGCCAGATGTAAAGGTACCAGCATTAATCTTACTGTGCTGCGCAGGGCCACTCGGAGGCATTTCTCTGGTTCTGACCGAGCCCAACCACCTGAAACAAGCCTTTGAAAACCACAGGATGTGTCACTGAAGCATGACAGAGGCGGCGCTTCATTCTGCTGAAAACACACACCTGAAGCAGCACAGACGAGAACTGAGGCAATATGTGTCTCTGTGTATCCGACAGACGCTTCACGTCATTTTGGGTCACTTTGTGGTCATTTTGGGTCACTTTGTGGTCACTTTGTGGTCATTTTGGGTCACTTTGTGGTCACTTTGTGGTCATTTTGGGTCACTTTGTGGTCATTTTGGGTCACTTTGGGTCACTTTGTGGTCATTTTGGGTCACTTTGTGGTCATTTTGGGTCACTTTGTGGTCACATTGTGGTGATTTTGGGTCACTTTGGGGTCACTTTGGGTCACTTTGTGGTAATTTTGGGTCACTTTGTGGTCATTTTGGGTCACTTTGTGGTCACTTTGTGGTCATTTTGGGTCACTTTGTGGTCATTTTGGGTCACTTTGTGGTCATTTTGGGTCACTTTGTGGTCACTTTGTGGTCATTTTAATTGGCCCACAGTAATAATTGAGGCCCAAAATGATATAATGACTTTGTTTTCCTGATTCTTCTCTCATTCTAATGAAAACTCTGGACAACCAGAACATATATGGAGCCAAATTTAAAAGTTAAGTCACTTTCTGTAAAAATTCAGTTTGTCGAATGACGCTCGTTACTGTTGCTGCTGTGGGGGTCACGGGATCGGGTCATGGGATCGGGTCACGGTATCAGCTCACAGGATCGGGTCATGGGAGGGGCTCATGGGATCGGGTCACGGGATCGGGTCACGGGAGGGGGTCACGGGATCGGGTCACGGGATCAGGTCACGGGATCGGGTCACGGGAGTTTGATCATCCAGTCTTCATGTGTTCTGTGGACTTGGAGAAGGTTTACGGTCGTGTTTCCTGAGGGATTCGGTGGGGGCTGCTGAGCACCAGAGTCCCTTTTGCAGGCTATCCGGTCCCTGAATAAAAAACTAAGAGCTGCGCCTTCGTCTTCTGTCCAAAGCGGAGCTGGTTTACTCCACCAGGGCTGCCCCTCCTCACCGGTCCTGTCTGTGGTTCTCATGGACAGGATCCGGAGGTGTGGTCGGGGGGAGGAGGGCGTCTGGTTTGGGAGCCTCAGGGTTACAGCTCTGCTGTTTGCAGATGATGTGGTTCTGTTGGCTTCTTCATGCCTTCAGCTGCACTACAGCTCCGGTGCATTTTTCAGTGTTTTTGTAACACCAACAATAATTGAACCCTCTTCAGGCCACACAGACATATGGTTACAGTTGGGAAAACGTTGCATTAAAACTGATAAAGCACTGCTTCAACAAATCCATTCCCTGGATAGTCCTGGGAAAAGTGACTTAGCAAGTCATTCTGTTTCCCCAGCGTTTCATGTGTTGTGCAGTCTGGGCCACGCTGTTACTACTCTGATCATCCCGGATGCAGCTGAGGGTGTTCAGTTGGTTGCAGTTTGCAGTTTGTACCGCTAGATGTCGCCACATGCCACACACTGAACCTTTAACTTAACCTTTTGTCAGAAAGCTGCAGGTTCAACTCGTGACTCTTTGTTTCATTGCTCAGTTTCTGGTGGCAAAATGTCTTGAACGTGTTTTGTAAATAAAACATGAAGGAAGCGGGTCCCCAAATCCACTGAGCAACGAAGGGAGCCAGCGGCTTCCGGCTCTTTTTAAGGTGGAATGTGTTCCTGTGTGTTAGGATTTAAAGTTCTGAATCAGTCAAAACACCTTAAATATAAAAATGCCTACTTTGACCATTCAGTTTGGTTGTGCCGAGGCATTTGTGCTTTATAACCATATGAATGTTGTGTTCACACACTTGGCCGCGGAGCGTGCACACCTGTGGTTGGAGTCAGCTGGCGCGCTTTTTTTTTATCACCACAGTCGGAAGAAGCTCATCTCCTCCTCATCATCACACCAAATCAACTGAGCGACATTGATTCCGCTGCAGATTCACGTTATTCCACATGCTTAATGCAACTTGAGCGGCTGAAATTGATCGCGCGCAGTCGTGCGCGCGGATGAGCAGCGCAGCTTCTCAGCAGGAGCCGCACGCGGAGTCCTCTGCCTCCTCAGCGGGGTGCCGCTCTCAGCTTCGGCTTTGTCTTGCTTGGGGAGAGCGTGGCAGCATGGACGGACAGTGAGAGCCTCCATCCCTCTGATTCCGGCCACAGACTCTCTCCTCCGCGGCGGTCAGGCTGCGCTCCGTCTCTCTTGGCAACAGCGGAAACACCTGTCGGGTTTCAGGTAGGCAGCGTCTGTTTGGAGCCAGCACGTGCGAACATAAAGCGGTGTGTCGGGTGGATGTAAGGACTGTGAATGCGCTCTGAAGCTTTACCGTCTTGTTTTCAGGTTTCAACCATGAAGGAACACCGGAGCTCGCGTCCCCTGCCCGTGCTGGTCTGCTTCATCGCGCTGTGGCACACGCGGTGAGTTTGTTTTTACCTCAATGTTTCTGTTAAAAAAAAAAAAAAAAAGATGCATTAAAATATCACCCGAGCGCCCGCACGCGCGCACAGATACCTGCTCGTTGTCTTCCAGTGATGTGATTCACAGATGATTTCCTGACAGCTCAGAGCTGAACACGCACCTTTCAAACCAGTCAGACTGGTTGTTTCCTTCCACATAAGCCAAGGCATTGCGATAAATATCAACTTTGTCTGAAAAATAACAATTGAAAATTTAAAAAAATAACAGAATTGATCAAAATGAAAATATCATCAAGTGTCGAAAGATTTTTAACGCCACAAAAATGCAATTTTATCTGAATAAAAAGCACATTGTCTGATAGAACTGGCGTCAAACACGCTGTTTAAAAGTGTTCAGCTCATATAATGTGTCTCGGTGCTTCACAGTGCCTCGCTGTACATTAACATTCAGATTATCAGCGGGTAAAACAGGCTGTGAATAGTTGCCCTTTCAGCAGGTGAAATGTCAGTGGATGCAGGACGTGTCACATTACATTTTCAGTCACATCGGCAGAGCAAAGAGACAGTCCGCCTCATTCTAACAGTGTAAACTCTTCATTAGACCTTTGACATTTTGGGCATGGCGGCTTCCTCAGTTTCCGAAGCAGTTTACTTGGTTTATCCATGGGTTATTATTTTTCAGCTGGTTTTATTATAGTTTAGTTTAGTCATGTCTGAAAGTCCTGATCCAGCCTTATTTCTTTCTAACGTCTATAAAGTGGTCTTCATCAACAGTTCTCTTTCTGAAGAATTTGTTCCCATTTCTTTAGTTGCATCTATGAAAAACAGCAAAGAAAACACAGTTTGACAGACAGAAAATAGGATTTCTGCAGCAACAAGGTGATTCCCAAAGAGCTATTAGCTGAAAACTTGGCATATCTCAGCATGGTGTGCAGTGTGTCCTTAAAACATTTGAGGAAACTGGACAAGTGGAGGACAAAAGAAGAAGTGTCAGGCCTAAAAAACTATCTCCAGCAGATGAACAGGATCTGAAAGTGATGTCCTTAAGAAAGAGGAAAAAATCCAGCTGTGACCTGACAGGACCTGAGAGATGCATCTGGACCTTCAGCTGATCCATCTACTGTTGGCCCAAGCCTCATCAGAAATGGTCTCCATGGAAGGGTGGCTGTCAAGAAGCCGTTCTTAAGGAAGGGAAACAGGGAGAAAAGGCTGAGCTGTGCCAAATGACACAAGAAGTGGACTGAAAATCAGTGGCAACAGGTCTTATGGAGGGATGAATCCTCCCCAGAGCCCGGACCTCAACATTATTGAAGCAGTGTGGGATCATCTGACAGAGAACGGAACAAAAGGCAGCCCACATCCAAAGAAGAGCTTTGGGATGTCCTTCAAGAAGCCTGGAGAACTATTCCTGAAGACTCCTTAAAGAAATGACAGAAAGCTTGTCTCAGAGGGTTTAGGCTGTGTTGGAGAATAAAGGAGCTCAGACCAGATATTCACTTTAAAGCTGCTGAGAACTGATAAAAAACTCTGTTTCTGCCTCAGATTCTGGGTTTAGATCCATGTTTGATGCTGTTAAAGTGTTTGATTTGTCAGTAAATTATATAATTAAGTACAGTTTCGTTTATCAAGACACGCTTCATACATCCAATACTTAATTTTCTCAGTAAAACTGTTAAATGTTTAAAATATGGGGTGTATTTAGTTTAGTTTGACACCTCAAAGCTCACAAGGTCTCAGTTTGAATATTGACATTTATTAAAAATGAACTTTCACTTGATTTACAACATAAAACTGCTGATAAAAGGAAATAAAGTGTTCTTATTCGTAGTTAAAGCCTGTTTTAGTGGCAGGTTAGAGCCCTCTGTCCTCTTTCTAATCACATGTTTGTCTCTTCTTTAGATCGATGGCAGATTCAAACTCAACGCAGAACTCCAAAGACATCGCGACGTTCACCAAGATCCTCGACAGTCTTCTGGATGGATACGACAACAGACTGAGACCGGGTCTGGGAGGTAAGACGAGGATCTTTCATTCAACCGGGAGGGCATCAAAAAGGGAAATCAAGGCAGCAGAGGCAGAAATATTCTGACGTTTATTCTCCAGAGGAGGAAAGGCAGGTAGAAAATGTTCCACCTGGTA
The DNA here is from genome assembly GCF_036924035.1 of Leuresthes tenuis. Taxonomy (NCBI): domain Eukaryota; kingdom Metazoa; phylum Chordata; class Actinopteri; order Atheriniformes; family Atherinopsidae; genus Leuresthes; species Leuresthes tenuis. Next base: position 31,838,237 of record NW_027325369.1, read on the forward strand.
CCAGATACCACAGCAGACCTTCAGAGGAGTCCATTCCTTGGTGGATCAGGGCTGTTCTGGCAGAACAACGAGGAAATCAACCATAAGCCTCAAATATTCACTGAATTCTTGGGTAAATAAATATTCATATGGATATATTTGTCATGCTGCCGATTCTGGATGAGAACCCCGTTGTCACATTAATTATGGTTAACAAGGATGGCTCAAAGCGCGCCCAGGGCATGAGTGACTTAAACAGCTGCTCGGGGCCTTTCAGTCACCAGAGGGCCCCACCTGATGCATATTTATAGGTGACATATTTAGCCCTTTTTTTATTCAAGTTGATTCAATTTTCTGAGGTCTTATTGAGATGTTTGAGACAGACTTTGGACAAAATACCTGTTGGTTTAAGAACAGCCCTCTCTGTTAAAGGGGAACTCCGGTATTTTTAAACCTGGACCTTATTTCTGGCATGAAATTTGTTCATCTGCTCACTGAGAACAGTTTGGTGAAAGTCGGCGTCCTTCAGAAGATATTTAGATAACTGGAGATCCATATAACGGAGCTTAGAGGATGCAGCCTCTAAATAAGGCATTATCTGTCTTTATTTCACCAATACTTTAAGAAGAATGAATGAATGAACGTGTGCTATAGCTCTGTTAGCTCATAGCTGCTGTTATGTGGCTACTTGCAGCTATAGGAGAGCTAACGGAGGGATTTCTACACAGGCACTCTACTGGGACCACTTCATCCACACGCCCCCCTGCAGCACAGTTTATTCACTCCGTGCTCTGTGACAGTCGGCTAACTTCACACACAGTTTGCTGCTGATAGTTTTGTGCAACATGGCAGGATATTTATCAGATTTTGACGACGTGAACGATGACTTTGAGTAAGATGGACGTTCTTACCGGAGTGAATGAGCTGTGCTGCAGGGGGGCGTGTGGATGAAGTGGTCCCAGTAGAGTGCCTGTGTAGAAATCCCTCCGTTAGCTCTCTTATAGCTGTAAGTAGCCACATAACAGCAGCTATGAGCTAACAGAGCTATAGCACACGTTCATTCATTCATTCTTCTTAAAGTATTGGTGAAATAAAGACAGATAAAGCCTTATTTAGAGGCTGCATCCTCTAAGCCCCGTTCACTCCGTTATATGGATCTCGAGGAATCTAAATATCTTCAGAAGGATGCCGACTTTCACCAAACTGTTCTCAGTGAGCAGATGAACGTGTTTCATGCCAGAAATAAGCTCAAGGTTTAAAAATACCGGAGTTCCCCTTTAACGGTCTGTTTGTGTAACAAAGTAATGTGGGAACAATAATGTTCATCTTTCAGAAAGGAACAGCAGTAACTCCTTAGAAGTTGGTGTACGCCATCTCCATTAGCTAAGCTGTTAGCGTTAGCTGCTGCTAAAGGAGGAAATAAATCAGTAAATAAACCATGAGGAGTTATTTCTCAGATGCTTCCATTTCCCTGCTCTGAAGTTCAGGCTCTGAGAGTTGGAACTGATCCTCTTTGTGGCTCAGTTCCTTCAGTCCAGCGTTGAACTGGACCAAGTTGTTAAAACAGTGGGATGAAAAGTGGCTGCTGCACATTCACAGTCTTTAGCTAACTCTGCTGGAACATTAGCCTCAGATATAGTTTATCCACTGGGCTCTGATATCCTCTGAGGCTGCTGCTGGATGGAAGATGCATGCTCCTCAGTGCAGCTGACAGCAGAACATTTCCACCAGAAGCTGGCTTCATCCGTCCAGCAGGGTGGATGTGAGTGGGCGGGGCTTAGCACAGGAGGCGGAGCCAACTTAAGGAGCAACGTACTTTAGAAATGAAAATCAGAACGGCTCGTTAAATGAGGAACTTTCACACAAAGGGGAACTAAATAAATACCAGGGTTGAGTTTATGGGGACACCCTGATATCTGCTCCCAGGAACAGGAAGAAGGGATAATTTCTCACCTTTAAACTTTAAATTCATTTACAGACTGTTTGTTGTCCTGCAGTCATACCAACATGCTTCTGTCAGGCATCTCCAGTTATTTAGTGTCAAAAATAAGCTCCAGAAACCAAAAAAGATCTAATATTTGAACACTGACAACAGAAGCAGAACAATGCTGCCAGTGGGTTTCGTTACATTTGGAGGAAAATGTAATTTTTCTGAGGACGGCCTTCCTGTGAGCAGACTTTTGTTCCTGCTTTGCACTTCTGTGAGAGACTGTCAGAAAGATGTCTTTATGCTTCTGTCAGCCTTCATGTGAACAAAGCTCTCTGGAAACTGCATGTTTGGGAAAATTGCGCCTGCGGTTAAACATTTTGTGTCATTTTCAGCTGATGGAAGTTGAAACTCTTTTATGCAGCGAGGACACACATGCACGAGGGATGACGTGCACGTTCACTGCAGCAGGTGGAAAGCCATCAGTGAGATGATTGAGCGGGTTCAGCCTGGATGGTTTCTCTTGGTTGGACCCAACATCAAAGCAGGCAGACAGGAAAACATGGATGGGGGGGAATTGTTGGCTGCACAATAGAGGTCACCAAGAAAATGTGATTTTACGCATGATGCACGGAGGCAGCCTAATCCCCCCCGCTGCTTTATTTTTCAGCACGCTGGCGGGTGATGTTGAAGTAAATGTACCTCTCCGTTAAAGGTTGATAATGATTTTGATGCATTTCAAACACACAGAAGCTACTTTATCATTCATAAATATAAGCAGCCAGATCAGTGCGACCTCCATTTTGATTTAGTGCTCTTTCACATGAAAAGATTAATCTTTTCAGGGTCTCAGTGACTCACCTCAGGACTGAAAATGACAGAAATAAAACTCGAATCCATTTGCACTGCATTTCAAGTGCACTCATCTACAAAAGTGAGGTTTCCCCAGACAACAAGGCTGAAGTCTCCACATCACACGGACTGATGCTCAGCGAGAGTTGCTGATGTTCCCCACCGGCTGGTTTGGAAGGGAAGAAGCCTTTGGGATGAGGTGAAATGTGTCGTGGCCCTTATTCAAGCTCTCAGGTCCCTGCCGAACTAACTGAGCAGCAGAAAACATACAGATTTTAGAGTCATTTTGACTCTAGGTCAACAAAAAAAGAAAATCCACAAACCACGACACACAGGTTCATAACGGGGACGTTTTCAGTCGTTTTGGGCCTTTTTTTACTCTCTGAAGTGACTGTAAAGACTAATCTAACCTAAACGTTGGAGGATAAATAATCCCGTGTGAGCATTTTAAGGTTTTTCTTTAATAAATGACCTACACGCTGCGGCATGATGGGTTGTCTTCACTGTAAAGGAGAGGAGTCGCCTCCAATATTGAGAAAATACCAACCTGTCCCCCCCAATATACAGAAGAAAATATGTAAAATGCATGTTCTCCTTTTATGAACCCTGTCAAGGGCTCGGTCTCTTGCTATGTCTTATTTATTTTCAGTTTATTTCCGTGTGTTACCATGGGAACGTAACGGCTGCGCCGCGGTCGCCGTTGGTGATGCTAACAACCAATGAGAGTGACCCACCGGGCGCGCCGCCGTCTCAGCAGCGGCTCTCCTTATCTTTACGTTGGACTTCTACTTTTGACGGAGCCGCTGCTCAACAGAGCAGATTGTACCAGAACAGGAAGTCCAACACAGAATCAACAAAATAAACTTCCGCCCCCTTTCAAAATAAAAGAAGTTAAAACAAAAATAATAGACTATTGGACTTTTCATTGTTAATGCATATTTTGAGACATTGACACAATAGAAATGAACCTGGACCTAAAAGTCCTCAGCACATTTTTTGTTAAAGGAAAAGTCTGTAATTTGTTACATCATTAGTTGTCCTTATTAAAATATTTCCATAAACATGCTTTGGGTATTTGGTCGTTTTCCATTGGAAGCTGTCCTATTTGCTACAGAACTACTGGAAGAGCATAATTGTAATTGGTAGGTGTGTTTAAGGTCAGTAAACAGTAAGCAACTAACCAAAACAAAGTGGGGGGGCAGTCACTGTCTCGGAGAAATTACACTATTCCTTTAGATGTGAACTTACATGGTCAATGAAGTCCTCTAAACTATGTTCTAAATGTCCAATTCTTCATATATAAATAAAGAATTGTAGATAATGCACTCAACAATTTTGTTTTTCTTGGACCCCCCCAATGTCTAAACCACGGTTACGCCCTTGCCGTGGCTGCTCTTCATTTAGTAGAAAGTCATGTTGAAGTGGACGAATCCCGTTCTTTCTGCGTCTGTTCAAACAACAAAGTGGTAAAACACGAACGGGATGTTTGATTTACCGGCACGGGGGCTGGAGACGCCCGAAACATCACGACTAACACTGAGCACGGGGGCTGGAGACGCCTGAAACATCACGACTAACACTGAGCACGGGGGCTGGAGACGCCCGAAACCGCCACACGAGGTGAAACATCACGACTAACACTGAGCACGGGGGCTGGAGACGCCCGAAACCGCCACACGAGGGGAAACATCACGACCAACACTGAGCACGGGGGCTGGAGACGCCCGAAACATCACGACTAACGCTGAGCACGGGGGCTGGAGACGCCCGAAACCGCCACACAAAGGGAAACATCACGACTAACACTGAGCACGGGGGCTGGAGACGCCCGAAACATCACGACTAACGCTGAGCACGGGGGCTGGAGACGCCCGAAACCGCCACACGAGGTGAAACATCACGACTAACACTGAGCACGGGGGCTGGAGACGCCCGAAACATCACGACTAACGCTGAGCACGGGGGCTGGAGACGCCCGAAACCGCCACACGAGGGGAAACATCACGACTAACGCTGAGCACGGGGGCTGGAGACGCCCGAAACCGCCACACGAGGGGAAACATCACGACTAACGCTGAGCACGGGGGCTGGAGACGCCCGAAACCGCCACACGAGGTGAAACATCTCGACTAACACTGAGGACGGGGGCTGGAGACGCCCGAAACCGCCACACGAGGGGAAACATCACGACCAACACTGAGCACGGGGGCTGGAGACGCCCGAAACATCACGACTAACACTGAGCACGGGGGCTGGAGACGCCCGAAACCGCCACACGAGGCGAAACATCACGACTAACCCTGAGCACGGGGGCTGGAGACGCCCGAAACCGCCACACGCGGGGAAACATCACGACTAACACTGAGGACGGGGGCTGGAGACGCCCGAAACCGCCACACGAGGTGAAACATCACGACTAACACTGAGAAAGTCAAATGGATTGAAAATAAAACCACATTAATGTGTCTGCCTGACTAAAGGGAAGCTTTTTCCCTGCTTTCAGCAGAACTTTAAAATAAATCGCACCTTTCTGACAAGTAAAGATGTATTTTAGCAGAAAAACTCCATCTGGAGCTGTGACACGTCAGATAATTACAGCCCAACTCTGGCAGCAGCCGGACCTGCGATCAATTAAAGGCCCCCTGTGGAGTCTGTGAGCTCCAGAGGGCCCCAGCAGATGTTTTTCTAAAAGTGGGTCCCTGATTGTTTGTTTTCATGCACACGCACGAGCGCACACGTGCACTTCTGTCTTATGAAAGGCACTCAAAGGGGTTTGTTGTTGTATTAAGATGTAAAAAGGAAAAATGTAACTTTGGGAAGTGGGAATATAAAGATTATGTCAAGACATTAAATAAAAAAATCTCAAATCGCGTGGAAAATTTAAGACAATTAAACATTTATTATCTTTGTATTTAAAATTTTTCTTACTGTTTTCCTTCCTCGTTATTTTACAGACACTAATTCTCACTTTAACAAATGCCACGAGCTGCGAGGAGATGGAAGATTCAAAGTCTGAGGATGATTTGTCTAAAATTGCTCCACAGTTTGTAGATAAAGCTCTCCTCAGGTGGCTGAACCTCTTCCCATCTTTGCTCCAGAGGGACTCAGCCTCCTGAGGTGCTCTTTTCATACCTGACCTTGTTTTCCTCACAGACCGAGTCACAGAAGTGAAGACGGACATCTACGTGACGAGCTTTGGGCCGGTGTCGGACACAGACATGGCAAGTCTTCCACCACAGACACACATTTACCGTTATCTTGATCTAATCTAAAGTACCGGAGAGGACGGGCTCTGCAGATTTCACCCATCGACAGATATTAGATCTTTAGAACTAAACTAATTAGAAACTGTTCCAGCCGTTTAGCTGAAGAGACGCTACAAGTCCACCTCGTTTCTGCCGGGCAGATAGCGGTCCATCGCTGTGGTTCCCACGGCGACTGCCGCTCCACGCTGACTTTCCTCTGCCAGAGAAAGCTGTAGTTTGACTCGTTAAACCACCGATTTGCCTCCTGATTTACTACAAATGCTGGAGTTATTCTCTTCTTTCTTCTGCGAAGTCCACAGACGAGTTTTAGGCTCACTGAGGTCACTTTTCATTTAAAGAATAAAGTTTAAATACTTTGAGGGGAAAGTCAAATGTCAAGAAAGAAGGTTTTTTCATCCCCTGCCACAGATAAGCAGATAATCTGGCTGTTTTGGCTGTTTCAGCAGCACGAGTCTGAAAAAAGTTCAATAAACTGTGGTTTAATATTCTTTCAGAGAGCTGATGACAGCTGAAGTAAAACTCACTTTGTGTTCTTATGGGGATGAATCTGGTGACAGCATCGTGTCACAGAGCTGTGAAAAAGAGAGAAATGGCAGCCTAGTCCAAACACTATTGATCGTCTCTGTAAAACGGGGCTTCGTACACTTCGTGAGATGCTTTTTGTCCAGAAATCTGCCGCAGAACCAAGAGGATCCTGCCTTCCTGGGCCAGTTTGAGTGCGGTTACATACATTCAGCTGATAAAATCTCCCAGAAAGAGACAGACCTGCCAGCACTGCTTGTCCTGTTGCCATTGGAAACCCAGCCAGTCCAATCAGCAGAGCGATGACATGGCAAGGGTCAGACAGTGTTATTAAAAATGATATCTGATCATCCGCTTCCATCCAGCTGTGGTTCGAAGCTGGTGATCTATTACATATTAAAATATGGATGATCATTATCATGTATTAGCTATAAAACCCACTGAACCCACAGCACAGATGCAACTAAACAGAGATCCAACTTCAGCTGCTTTTTCACGGAAGGACGACCCAGAGTGTGTCATTCTTCCATTAATTCATTAATTAATGCTTTTTCTCATCCCATAAAGTCAGCTTCCTTCTGCCAACACTTAAAGACGTTCTGACTCTGAGGAAACCAGGTGATGCAGAGTTCCAGCTGTTATTTTGTCCCATTCTTCCTTAAACAGGTCTTAAGGTGTGCAGCAGTGCGGGGGGGTGGTTGTTTCTCTGCTGGGGACAGGTCAGGACTGCAGGCAGCCAGTCCAGCACCCGTACCTCTTCTTCCTCAGCCAGGCCTTTGGAATGTGGCAGAATGTGGTTTTCCATGGTCTGCTTGAACAGTGCTGGGACGTCCCTGGAAAAGATGTGGCCTTGAAGGCAGCATATGTTGCTGTAAAATCTCAGTGAGCTTTTCTGCATTAATGCTGCCGTCACAGAAGTGGAAATGAGCTTTGCCCCCTGATCCAACCCCATACCATCACAGAGCCTGGCTGCAGGGACTGGCTGCTGACAGCAGGCTGGATGCTGCTTTTGCTCTTTGCTCCATTTCTTCCAACAAAGATGTGGAATACTGATGGGTCTGACCACAGCACACGTTTCCACCGTGTGACGGTCCATCCCAGACGCCTCCGAGCCCAGAGAAGTGGACGAGGTTAGCATCAGGCTTCTTTCCTGCACAGTAAAGCTTGTGAATGGAACTCTGTATTGTGGTGCTTGACAAAGGTTTCCACAGTAATCCCTTGTCCAGGTGCTTCTATCAGCTGCTGATGAATGACGGTTCTTGATGCAGCGTCTGAGGGGTCAGAGGTCACGGGGTCCAGCTTAGGCTCGCTCCCTCGTCCTTTCCACTGAAACTCCTCCAGATTCCCTGAATGCTTTAATGATATTCTGCTCTGTAGAGGCAGAAATATGCAGATCCCTTCCAGTCTTTCTCTGAGGAACTTTGTTTTAAACACAAACTGGAGCTCCTCTGAACATCTTTGCCTTCATGGAGGCTGCTTCAGGACCAGATCCTGGTTATTATCACCTGTTGGAAATAACATCATCATCATTGTTATTTTAGATTTAATGTTCCAGCTTTTTTTAGAACGTTTTGCAGACATGAAATGTAAAAATGGATGTAAATCAATGAAGGAAATCTTGCTTGAAATCTTTCTTTCTGCCGTGGTTAAAGTCACGACTCTCTTTCCAGACTGTTACATGCTCACAGTTAAACATCAACATCCAGTTCTGTGACATCACGCACAGAAACACATGCTCCTTGCAGCCTTAAAAGCCTCGTCTCGACCCATTCTCCAGCCCCACCTGGCGCTCCTCAAATATTAAAGTGCCACAACGATGGAAGTGGTTCTGAGCCCCTGAAAAGGAAGGAAGAAGAGAGATGGTCTCATATTTAATACATGCCATGTCTCCATCAAAACTGCAGCAGATAATTGCACTCCACCGTCTATTCTTTCACATTCCTTGTGCACGCCAACACACACCTCCTCCTGATGGATTGGATGCCCCCCCCCGCTGCTCGCTCTGCCTGGCTGTTTGTGGATGTTTCTCTCCGCTCGATTGTTTGTGCAAATTCTGTGAAAGCAGAAGCTCAGAGAGAGGAAATCTGTGCATTCAGGGGAAGGTTTCCTCTGTTTGTGTTGATGACGATGCCAGAAAGACACATTTCGTGGGCAGGGGATGCTGGGTGGGTGTGTTGGGTGGAGGTACGGCGTCCCGTGAGACTCGGGAACGCACCCACCAGAAAGATGAAAAACATTCAGCTTCTGAGGATCCAACAGAAGATTTCTTGTTTGTGTGATCAGAGAAGATGAAAGAACATGTTTTCCCTCGTCAGTGGTGGAGTACCCCGAGATCTCCGCCGTGCATATCAATATTTATAATGACGTGAACGGGGAGTCGAGTGCATGTGAGGCTGCAGCTCAGCGCTTTTCTTCTTTGTGTCTCAAAAAAACAGAAACTTAAAGCAACACCAGAGAATTTTTCAGCCTTAAAACTGAGTTTATCCAGATTATTTTGATGAATATTGAGATTATTCACCGATTCCAGTGGAGAAAAAGAGTTGGTTCTGACCAACAAATGTTACAGTAAGTGGTTCGGTGATTAGTTTCATGAGTTCCCACCAGCAGGCTGTCAGTTCCCAGTGGGAGTCTTAATTTAGTCGTATTTACTTCACACCACGAAGGCCGTTTATCTCAGAAGGTTCGGCCTCCAGAAAGGAGGCCAGTTACAAACATCTGTCCAGTGACCCACATCCCCTGGCCTGTCTTTGGACTGTGCGCCTGCACTGAAGAGTTGTGGCTTTTGCCTCGTATTATTGGAATATTAAATGATCTATTTGTGGTTATTCCCAGAGCCTAAAGATTCACAGCTCCTGGTTCCTCCAGCAACGATGGAGAAACGCTTCCTCTCAGATGGGGGAAAGGGCTGTGATTTTGATGCAAACTGCGGCTGACACTCGCCTCAGGCGGCAGCCGGATCTGAGGCTGACGGACGGGTCTGATCCGGGACAGGTGTCACATTGGGCCAAACCGCAAATAAAAAAGCTCCATCTGAGACCGAGGGCACAACTGGACAGGAAGGACGAGCCCGATGAAGATCAGAGCGTGAAAAGCAAACCGAAACCATTTAAATCATCTCGGATCGTGTTCTTTGGCAGCAGAACCAGGGGCATGTCTGCAAGGTTTTTGATTGGGGGGGAAATGGAAAAAAATGGAATAAATAATCATCTTTCTTTGACCTTTTTGTGCCTTTTTCTTTTCCTTTAATCACCAACTTTGACATTAATACTTTATATTATAACGTATTGTGTGAAAACAACACATATGATCAGATTTCATTGGACCAAAGCTTCTAAAGTCGAATATTTATGTAGTTTCAGTGCTGCAGAACCACATCTGAAGTATTTCCTCCATCATCTTTCCATAATCCCACAAAGTTTCCCAACAATGTCAATGAAAGCATCCGAGGAAAAGACGATACTCGACTGTAATTTGCTTAATTTTGCTCGTCATAAACATGAGAAATTTACAAACTGGTTATTCAATTCAGTTCAAGTTTATTTATACAACATCAATTTACAACAAATGTCATCTCAAGTCTTTTCAAAGATACAAAACAGTCCAATTAATCATAATCCAATCAAATCCAGTTCATTAAATCCCTGAAATATCTGACGGTACGAAACTGAAACATGTTACGACTTTTACTTTGAGGCTTTTCATCGTAAACTCAAAGAAAACAAGTCAACTAAAGCTCGTCTCACATCCCAGCAAAGAGCTGCCTGGTGTAAAAAGCAGAGGAATTAACGCTTTGGTTTAACTGTGACTGTCAAAGATAAAGAAAGCGTGTCATTATTGCTCAGCTTTTCTTTATTATCAGGAAGTTATTCAGCTTTTCATTTGATCTGAGGAGGATATTTTGGGGGGTAAAAAACAAAAAAAAAGAAGCATACTTCAGTATTATGCCTCCACTATAAAATTAACTCCTGCTTTCAGTTGCGTTCAGGTCATTTTCAGACGTTTCTGAGTGTTTTTACCTTTTTCTCATGACAGAAAGGGGCCCCTGGAGAACAGTTTGGGGGCCACAGCTCATATCAGTCAGTGATATCTGCAGAATCTGATGACATGTTGATCTGGAGAAAAGAAACACCTAAAACACAAAGAACAGAAGGGTTCTGAGGATGTAGGAGAACTAACTTTCATTATCTGTCATCCAAAAGGGTGTAAAGATAAGAGTATTTATTCTATAGAGAGAAATGAGCTTAAATTATGATGTAATCTGGGCAGAAACTACTTAAAAAAGGATGGAGTTGATGCTTGTTTCTTAGCGGGTCGAGCATGTTTGGTTGGAAATGATTCCTGACGCCCTGAATGTGAAGATAAAACCTAATCAAACAGATTGATTACACAGCTCCGTGTCCCATCAGGAGTACACCGTGGACGTCTTCTTCCGGCAGAGCTGGAAGGACGAGCGGCTGAAGTTTCACGGACCAATGAACATCCTGCCTCTCAACAACCTGATGGCCAGTAAGATCTGGACCCCCGACACCTTCTTCCACAACGGGAAGAAATCTGTGGCCCACAACATGACGATGCCCAACAAGCTGCTGAGGATCATGGAGGACGGAACGCTGCTCTACACCATGAGGTAGCCTCACACATCACGAGCGTTTCCTTCACCTCAGCGGTGTGCTGCAGGGGTTCTCATCACCATTCATAGCCTTCCTCAGATTACTGTGGCTCTTAGTGTTTGTATGGTTCCTCCCTGGAGTATAAAGCCTGCAGTGTGGAGGATTTAGGGGATCCTCTGGCAGAAATGCAATATAACATTAATCACTGTTTCCATCTGTGTAGAACCCTGTGAAGATAAGGAAGCTACGTGTTTTTGTTACCTCAGAGTGAGGGATTTATCTCTACAGATGAGTTCCTCGAGTCTCTAAACTGATCAATTAACTCATCCGACAGCACAGAACATTTCCATATCTGGCAGATTTTCTTTCTTTTGACAACTAACTGAACAAATTCCCCAGAGGAAAGATCTTTTGTGCCAGATGATTGTTGGTTCGATCCCAGTACTGGACCAGATCTTTACCCTCAGAGTTACTGAGGGATCGTGGGAGTCTACATGTGATCTGTGAGCTGGATGGATGGAAAGTCATTGTTAAATAAACTTTGGGTGAAACCTTGAGCACAAATGGCACCAAATAGTTACCAAAAAAAAAGCTAAATCCCTCCAAATGAGCCCATTTTTTACTTTAGCACAAATTTTCTTTCATCTTTGTTCTGCTATATGAGTGACAGGGTTACTTCGTCTTCATTTGGACTGAATTTGCTCAGACTTGGACCAGTGACGGTGGACGTAAGGTGAGGCGCTACCTTTGCTCGTCTGTGTGGATGAGGAGGCGTTAGCTTGAAAGAAGGCGACCATTTAAGGTCTCATCCGTTTCCTTCGATGCCTTTGGAGGAAAAACTGGAAGCGAAGAGAATCAAAACATATTCAAACAACGAAAAACTTTTTTTAGCGTTAGTTGGTTTCAACAGAAGGACGGGCTAAGCGTCGCCATGGCAACCCACGTGACATCGGCAGAGTCAGAGGGGTGCTTCGGTTTCTCAATACAACTCCGGTTCTAAGAGGGCAAAGTCACTCATTTCTTCATCTCCTCGTAGTAAAAGTCCGACAGCAGTCCAGAAGGTTGTGGAGTATCCCTCCACCTTCCTTCACTGACTCAGGGACAGATTTTACGAGCAGTGAGCTCACAGGAAGCCTTCCCCTTTAAATTCCCATCACGCTCAATGTTCCCCTTCTGGCTTTAGTCCTTCCTCACTCACCCCAACATGCTGGGCCTTCAGAAAGAAGGAAAACCATGACTTCACTGGCTCTTAAATCTCATCTGTGGGTTTTTGTTGGTGTTCATAACGGTGGCGTGAAGCAGTTTGTGTCCATTAAAACAGCATCTGATATCAGAGTTTTCTTTAAGCCCGACATTAAGTTAAAATGTAGAGTAATGACTGTTGAAAGATTTCCAAATGAATTGGATTTGAATGTGTTTCCTCTCAGGTTAACAGTTCAAGCCGAGTGTCCCATGCACCTGGAGGACTTCCCCATGGACTCACATTCATGTCCCCTGAAGTTTGGCAGCTGTAAGAGTCTCACTTTATCTGCCTGTTCACTTTTAAATAAAAACTGGAACACTGTCGATCCGTCTCCAGTCACGTGTAAAACAAAGGTTTTACACATCAGGTCCGAAACAGCTGTTAAAGGGGAACTCCGGTATTTTTAAACCTCATTTCTGGCATGAAATACGTTCATCTACTCACAGAGAACAGTTTGGTGAAATTCGGCGTCCTTCAGAAGATATTTAGATAACTGGAGATCCATATAACGGAGTGAACGGGGCTTAGAGGATGCAGCCTCTAAATAAGGCATTATCTGTCTTTATTTCACCAATACTTTAAGAAGAATGAATGAATGAACGTGTGCTATAGCTCTGTTAGCTCATAGCTGCTGTTATGTGGCTACTTGCAGCTATAGGAGAGCTAACGGAGGGATTTCTACACAGGCACTCTGCTGGGACCACTTCATCCACACGCCCCCCTGCAGCACAGCTCATTCACTCCGTGCTCTGTGACAGTCGGCTAACTTCACACAGAGTTTGCTGCTGATAGTTTTGTGCAACATGGCAGGATATTTATCAGATTTAGACAATGTGAACGATGACTTTGAGTAAGATGGACGTTCTTACCGGAGTGGATGAGCTGTGCTGCAGGGGGGGGGCGTCGATGACGTCATCAAGAGTGTAGAAAGCCCTCTATAAGCCCCCCGATAGCCGCCAATAACAACACTGAATGATTTGTCTAATGTTGCATATCTGGATGTTAAATTTGAACAGACAGAAAGGTCCAGGCTGAGTGAGGACACCAACAAACTACAGCTCAGATTTGTACTGGATGAAGTGGTCCCAGTAGAGTGCCTGTGTAGAAATCCCTCCGTTAGCTCTCCTATAGCTGCAAGTAGCCACATAACAGCAGCTATGAGCTAACAGCAGCTATGAGCTAACAGAGCTATAGCACACGTTCATTCATTCATTCTTCTTAAAGTATTGGTGAAATAAAGACAGATAATGCCTTATTTAGAGGCTGCATCCTCTAAGCCCCGTTCACTCCGTTATATGGATCTCCAGTTATCTAAATATCTTCCGAAGGACGCCGACTTTCACCAAACTGTTCTCGGTGAGTAGATGAACGTATTTCATGCCAGAAATAAGGTCCAGGTTTAAAAATACAGGAGTTCCCCTTTAAAATCAGGTAAATCCAGCCTCACATGAACAACAACAGCTGACATATCACACTGAGTCATTATTTATTGAACAGAAACTGAGATAAAATAGCAGCGTTTGATCATAGTCAGGTTTTAAATCGCGTGTTTGGTTCAGAGTTAATTTGAAGATGAATCCTGATCAAACACATGTCAGCGAGTACAAAGTCTGTTATTAAACAACAGAGTGTGTGCTCAATCTGTGTTTCATTTCTAACTAAACCAGATGCTTATACCAAGACCGAGGTCACTTACATCTGGACGAGAAACGCCTCCCAGTCGGTGGATGTGGCGGCCGACGGATCCAGACTCAACCAGTACGACTTGGTGGGTCAGACTGCAGGGAAGGAGACCATTAAATCCAGTACAGGTGAGCAAAGTCTGGGAGTCTACTGTTAAATCCCAGGGCTGCGTGGCTCATTTATCCCAACCATTAATACCAATAACAATGTTTCTTAAGTGCGAAGGTTTCTCCTCCATTTAAGATGCCATTGGTTGGTGAGACGCCCTCTAGTGGTCAAGTTGGAAACAGCAACACTCTCAAACACTAAAGACAAACCGATCCTCTATCAGCTGGCTAAATTACACCAATTTCAGATAAAACAATCAACTTCACTCTTCATTAACTGTGTCCATTGTTTTGCCTTCACTTATCCCAAATTCTCTACTTTGACTGAATAAGTTCTGTTCTTATAATTAAAGTTCTTATTATCGTGATCGATTTCTCTAAAGTGTTCCCTCAAACTTCTTACAAGCCACTGATTCCTCTCCTTTCTTCTACTCAATCTGTTGTGCAGAAAAATCTGCTTAAATGGTTAATTAATGGGGCAGAAGAAGATGATTCATTCACCAAAGTCACTGAACTATAAAGGAAACATTATTATAAAATAATTTATAACCTGACTTTAAGTCTACTTCAGACTTTGGAAATAAATCACCAGAATTGTTATTTATTCACTTATTTTTCAGGATTTATGTAGAATAAACTGTGTAGCAAATGTATTCACTGGTTGGTTCAGAACATTTTATTATAATTTAGGTTTTTAATCATGTTTTGACTCATTGACTTGCAAAATTAAACATGCACCGATGGACAGCTTCCACTGATGAGTCTCCTCTCGCATTGATTTAAATTAAGATGTTCGCGTTGAATAAAGAATTATCATGTGTTTAGTACAGTGTGAACAAGGCGCTCACACACACTGACGCCTGAAATCTTTTGTAAAACAGCTGGTGGTCCCTCAGGTCACTGCTTAAAGTCATTTGATTCTCATATTTCTGGTCCATCTTCAACAGAATCAGAAGTAAAAGAAAAACCTGATTGTTAAGCTTCTCATTGTGATGATGCAGAACTGTGCAAAAATCTTGATCCAGCCCTCATTTATGAATAAATTTCCAGGAAACATGAAACAGCTGTAAGGATTTCATGTTCAAACATGAATATAAATCCAGAATCTGAGGCAGAAACAGAGTTTTTTCTCAGTTCTCAGCAGCTTTAAAGTGAATATCTGCTCTGAGCTCCTTTATTCTCCAACACAGCCTGAACCCTCTGAGACAAGCTTTCTGTCATTTCTTTAAGGAGTCTTCAGGAATAGTTCTCCAGGCTTCTTGAAGGACATCCCAAAGCTCTTCTTTGGATGTGGGCTGCCTTTTGTTCCGTTCTCTGTCAGATGATCCCACACTGCTTCAATAATGTTGAGGTCCGGGCTCTGGGGAGGATTCATCCCTCCATAAGACCTGTTGCCACTGATTTTCAGTCCACTTCTTGTGTCATTTGGCACAGCTCAGCCTTTTCTCCCTGTTTCCCTTCCTTAAGAACGGCTTCTTGACAGCCACCCTTCCATGGAGACCATTTCTGATGAGGCTTGGGCCAACAGTAGATGGATCAGCTGAAGGTCCAGATGCATCTCTCAGGTCCTGTCAGGTCACAGCTGGATTTTTTCCTCTTTCTTAAGGACATCACTTTCAGATCCTGTTCATCTGCTGGAGATAGTTTTTTAGGCCTGACACTTCTTCTTTTGTCCTCCACTTGTCCAGTTTCCTCAAATGTTTTAAGGACACACTGCACACCATGCTGAGATATGCCAAGTTTTCAGCTAATAGCTCTTTGGGAATCACCTTGTTGCTGCAGAAATCCTATTTTCTGTCTGTCAAACTGTGTTTTCTTTGCTGTTTTTCATAGATGCAGCTAAAGAAATGGGAACAAATGATGTGTCTTTGTGACAAAGTGCCTAAAGATCCAGTTTAAAATGGCTTCTTTGCTAAGTTGTCTGTTCTGTGTCGACACAACACTGGTTCATCCCTTGAGTTAGGAGCCTTTTTTCTGCCTGAATGGGTCAAAGGTCAGAGTTAAGGGGCTGAACAAAGAAAAAACTGGACTGAAAATTAATGAAAAAGCAGAAAATGTCCCAAGAAAAACTCTGAAAGAGCTTCAGAAAGCTGGAGTTTAAAGATTGAGGAACCATTTTTGCATAGTTCTCTAAATGAACATTACTTAAATTAAAATTAAAACATTTAAAAAGGTGAAAATGACTTAAAGTCTATTATTGATTCAATTTAAAAACATTAGTTTTTTAAAAACCTTCAATCTTTTTATTTCTCACAGTTTTGATGTAAAAAGCAGAGATCGTTTATCCTTCATGCTCCGTTTCAGCTGGTGGAGTCTCAGTTTATCATAAAAAGTCTGCATCAGAGCTCTTTATCCTCCAGAGAAGTGTGCTTTCTTTCATCTGTGCTCCATGCCATGAACTCCTTCCTTTTCACGACTCTTTTTATTAAGTATTTATATTCTTTAGCCAGGAGGAAAATTGGGCAGGAAGGTGGGAGCTGAAGCAAATCCCAAAGTTCATCACAGGGCGACACGAGGCCAGAAAAACAGCCTGATGAATGTTCTACGAATCAAAACATCTTCTAAACTCCACCAGGACCGCTGAGAATTAAAGCAAATAACAGGTTGCAGCATAATAAAAGCCTGGTGTTGCCCGGTGAATATTCAGTTATATCAGGAACGGGTCGAGTGGTCAATAAATCATGATTTTCCTCCACAAGCATTTCCTCTTTCATGATGCATTTATAATAGATGAAACGGAGTATTATGCATGCCTGACACACATGTTGCTGGATTCCAGGTGAATACACAGTCATGACAGCTCACTTCCATTTGAAGAGGAAGATCGGATACTTTGTGATCCAGACCTATCTGCCCTGCATCATGACGGTCATCCTCTCGCAGGTCTCCTTCTGGCTCAACCGGGAGTCGGTGCCGGCCAGAACTGTGTTCGGTGAGTTATTTTAACCTTCAGTCACACTTTGCAGGGATGGCAATTCAATTCAATTCAATTCAACTTTATTTATAAAGCGCCAGATTACAACAATCATCATCTCAAGGCACTTAAATAATAAAGTCCAATTCAAGCCAATTGGAATTCAATTCATTGTAATTATAATCCAATTAATTCATATGGAGCCAATTCAAAAATAATATCCGAGCTAAGGAAACCAACAGATTGGACCGAAACTTGTCTTCAGTCCAATCTCCCGTCCTGAGCCTGAGGGACTGTGGAAAGGAACGACTCCCTTTAACAGGAAGAAACCTCTGGCAGAACCAGAACCAGGAAGAAACCTCTGGCAGAACCAGAACCAGGAAGAAACCTCTGGCAGAACCAGAACCAGGAAGAAACCTCTGGCAGAACCAGAACCAGGAAGAAACCTCTGGCAGAACCAGAACCAGGAAGAAACCTCTGCCAGAACCAGACTCAGGAAGAAACCTCTGGCAGAACCAGAACCAGGAAGAAACCTCTGGCAGAACCAGAACCAGGAAGAAACCTCTGGCAGAACCAGACTCAGGAAGAAACCTCTGGCAGAACCAGAACCAGGAAGAAACCTCTGGCAGAACCAGAACCAGGAAGGGTGGCCATCCGCCTGGACCAGCTGGGGTTTGAGAAGACAGAAAAGAGGGAAAAGAGGGGGGAAAAACACCATAACACCATTCAAAGGATACCTGCTGGAACAGGGAAACACAAGTTAATAACCACAATAATGTCACAGGGACAGAAAATCATTTGAGAAATTAAACAGGGGGAAAAAGAGCAAAGTGAGGAAAGGTGGGACAGATGAGGCCCCAGCAGAATCCAACCTCCAGCCAACACTGAAACGCTCAGAACAGGAAGCAGTAGCTGCTTCATTACATCCGGGAACAGAGCTAAACATTTTGGACAGCGAATCAGGGAGTTTTCAATCATTTCTCCATCAGAACCTGTTTGGGTTCATTCAGAGATGACGGCAGGGGGAGCAAAACTCACCAGAGATGTTTGATTCTGTTAAGATCTGGTGACTGTGGAGGTCTGAATCAATGCTTAGCTCCCTGGTAGATGGCGCCGCCACTTGGAAACAGTTACAGTGACAAATTCACTTAGAAGTAGCAGAAGCAGAAGCTTTTACAGGAGCAAGAGAATTATAAATGCAGTCTCCATGTGTCATGGTTGGGTTTAGGAGGTCAGGATCTAACGCACAAATTCATCCTGAACAAAGAAAAAGTGATGATTCATCAGAGGAGATGGCGTTCTTCCACTGGTCTATCGTCCATTTCATGTCGAGTTGTTCCATATAAATGAGGGAAATAAATATTTTTACATCGGTTATGATGCGTCACCGTGGCGATGGGAAAGTTGCTTGCATGTGGAAGTGACCGATTGAGACCAACAAATAGAGATGAGTTGAAGAAAAGGACAACGAGGAGGAAGTTTAAAGCATTTCTTCCCCTGATCATCAGGGGAAATGTGAGATCTCTGGTGGATAAAATGGACGAGCTTGGAGCCCTGATGAGGACACAGCAGGAATATCAGGCAGAGACCTGGCTGCAGGAACAGCTCTAACAGCTCTCTGCTCAGCTTTAAGACTATCCGGGCAGACAGAGACTGCAGACAGAGCGCTAACAGTAAAGGAGGAGGATCACAGAGCTGGTTAACAACAGATGGTGGAATCCTGGACCTGGCTGCAGGAACAACTCTAACAGCTCTCTGCTTAGCTTTAAGACTATCCGGGCAGACAGAGACTGCAGACAGAGCGCTAACAGTAAAGGAGGAGGATCACAGAGCTGGTTAACAACAGATGGTGGAATCCTGGACCTGGCTGCAGGAACAACTCTAACAGCTCTCTGCTCAGCTTTAAGACTATCCGGGCAGACAGAGACTGCAGACAGAGCGCTAACAGTAAAGGAGGAGGATCACAGAGCTGGTTAACAACAGATGGTGGAATCCTGGACCTGGCTGCAGGAACAGCTCTAACAGCTCTTTGCTCAGCTTTAAGACTATCCGGGCAGACAGAGACTGCAGACAGAGCGCTAACAGTAAAGGAGGAGGATCACAGAGCTGGTTAACAACAGATGGTGGAATCCTGGACCTGGCTGCAGGAACAGCTCTAACAGCTCTCTGCTCAGCTTTAAGACTATCCGGGCAGACAGAGACTGCAGACAGAGCGCTAACAGTAAAGGAGGAGGATCACAGAGCTGGTTAACAGCAGATGGTGGAATCCTGGAGCGTCTCTGCAGCCCAGATGTTGAACTGCTGGCTGTGAGTTTCTGTCCATGTTGTCTGCTGAGAGTTCACCTGAGTTACCTGCTGACGCCGTGTGTGACATCATCAGCTGAGTTGTTGCCAAGCAACAGAAACAACACCCTCAAACTGAGGAGATGGGTTTGTCTGAATCTTTGTTGTTCCAATTCAGCCAAAGTTTAAAAACACTTAAACACTTAAATAGACATACATGAACACAAAGTAGAGCTGTTGCATTTTAAATCAGGCAAAAAGTGCATATTCTTAAAATATTCAAAGACTTCTTGATTTACTCTTCTGCTGAACATCTGTTCCATCAGCATGGTGAAACCACCCATGTTTCCTCTCTGTTTTATAGCCTTGAGATCAACATTCATTTGCTGCTGTGGTGGATTAGTGCCAGATAGGGATGGATCTGAGAAAAACAACAGTATGTGTCCATTGGTTCACACATTTTGGTGCATTTTAAACCCAAAATTCAACCCAAGGACAAAAGACCCAAACACAAACCGAGTGGTGTTGTATACGCAGTGCAGTGCAGGTCCAGACTGAGGGGTTCACTTACATCTCAAGGAGAAGGAGACTCTGAGGACAGTAATGTCCACATTACAGATGGTTTGACAGAGGAGTCGAAGAAGCATCTCTGTTAAACTGGGGAAAGAGTTAAGTTGCATGATTTTTAGATGATTTCAAAGTCGTATCTACGAATGCCAAATCTTTGGAAACACCTGGATGACTGAAACGCTGAGAAAAGATGCTCCGTACTTTGAAAATGTTCTGCAGAAGAAGGCTGCTGAAGAGATCTTGGATTAAAAGACGGCTCTTATTCATTAAGGGTTCCTCAGTAGTGCTGGAGGACAGGGAAACACTATTAATTAATTAATTATATGGTTAGAAAATTAATCTCTGAGGTTTTTTGGGCCAAAACCAACTAGCTTAATTTAGCCTTACCGTAATTCATAAATAGACAATTAGAGAAAGGCATGTAGCTTCAGTAACTGATTAAATGAGTCGGGTGTCTTTAAGGAATAGAGCTGAGAATCATCAGTTAACAGAGATAAATGTACGTCTTGCTTCCTAAATATTGTGACCAAGAGAAGCATAATAGGTTGGTCCAAGTCCAGAGCCCTGTGGAACGCCATAATTAACGAGGAGGAAGCGTCATTTACATGCAGAAACTGAAATCTATCAGATAAATATGACTTAAACCAGTTCAAAGGAGCATCCTTGATCCTGATGATGTGGTCAATGTCTTGCCAAAAGCAGCATTAAGGTCTAACAGAACCACAACAGAACCAAGAATATTGTCAATATTGTCACTCTAAATCCGGACTGAATCTCTTTATGTCGACCATTGTTCTGCTAATGGTTAGTTAGTCATTTTAAACAACTTTTTCTCAAGATTTTAGAGATAAAAGAAAGGTTAGATATAGTTCTGCAGTTGGCTAAAACCTCCGGATCAAGAGAGGTCTTCTAAAAAAGTGCTATAATTAAAGCTAACTTCAAGGCCTGTGGTGAGAGAGGCCGATCCGATTAATTACAGAGGTGCTGATGAAGGTTAAAGTTAGGATGAGCGCCAACAGACTTTGTAGCTCTGTGTGTTGCAGCTGACAGGTGAACATTTTATCAGGAGCCTGCAGGTACAGTAGCTCAGCTAATGAAGGAGAGAGTTGGTGCACAGACCCATTTTATTTTCCATTTGTTAGATTCTCAGTGATTCTGTCTCCCAGTCTGTCCTCTGCAGCACCTGTTGGTCCAACCCGGTTACTGTCGACTGCACCAAACAGGCTCTGCCCCAGGTTGTGATGTGACGGCTGCATAAAATGCAGTTTAAATCGCATTAAACGTTAATCAGAACATGTGTTGCAGTCTTTTTAGTCTTAAAATCATTCCTTAAACTGGATGATTTTTCTATTATTGTTAAAACTTTATGTGATGATTATAAAGAACCTTTTTCAACGATACCATTTGTGTCATTATGTTAGTTTATTGGAAGAATTATGTCAATTTGACCAGTTTCAAAGGAAAAAGACACAGACGGCAGCATTAACTAATCATTACACCTTGTTTTATTCCCCTTAATTTCTTTATATATTCACACAAAGTACATTGTGGCACAAGAAGGAAGCTCAGGTATATTTTTCTTGGCTTGCTTTGTACAAAGTGTAAATTTCAGCCTTAAAATGTCACCTGAAACAAAGCCTCCTCTGTCTCTGGGGACCATAAATATCCAAAATTGCACACAACTCAAATTGTCAATACACGTGGCCCAGAGTGTTCTCTGGGGAAATTATGACCTGAAAGAGGTTCAGGGATGAGTCATCCTATAAATAGGCTGCAAACCATCTACAGCAAATGAGCTTCTGTCTCTGTTTAAGTCACAACAATCGGGTTTGTGAACGCTGTGATTTCTGGGTCTGGGTTGATTTTATAATTAAATTGAAACTGGACATGAATTTCAGGGCAGCGTTTTACTGATTCCACTGCAGACGGAAAGTAAATGCATATCTAAATTAGCTTAGAATAATACTTTTTTTTAATTTCCCTGTGATTAGTTTCATGTAATATTGTGTTTTATGAAATAAAACCCAGTTTTCACCCAAAAATAGACATTTCGGTGTTTGATTTACTGCCTGTCGTCTGCCGGACGTTTGTAGAGATCATATTAATGGCACGTCTCATTTGCAAATTTAATGTTACATTTAATTTATCTCCATTTAACTGCCGCGTTTTCACATAAATTAACTGAAAATGTGGACGAGTCCAGCAACAAGCCTTCAGATTAGTCTCGAATAAGAAAAGAAAATGTTGGTAATAATAAAAAGCAACACAATGAGAATAAAAAGCTGCTATAAGCTCAGTTCCAGCTCAGTTTTTAAAGAATAAAGAGGCAACTTGTTCTGATAATGTCCTCCTCTGTTAATTCAGATAAATGGAGAATCTCCTCCTCTTCACATTCATAATGCTGCAATCAGTCTGCATGTTTGAGCTCTGCAAGAAAAACCCCCATAAATCCAAACTTCAGGCCCAAAGACACCTGCATCCAAGCTTTTCTGGGACTGATTTAGCCTCAAATATCAGCTGTAATTATTTAATGCGAACATACAGTTTGAGCCGCCCTCAAACAACAGTAAATCAGTTGTTTTTTTTCTGGCTCACAGGATGAAGAGTCCTATAAAACAAAAGAAAACTAATTGAAAAACATTTTTACTTTGAAGTTAGGTCGAATATTAACATACGCTTCTCTTATCTTATCAAAGTGCCTTTTGGTTGTGTTTCCAGTAATGCTTCTTTTCTCTGGTCTGATTCATGATTCTGATTCCACTTTTCATTGAAACACTTACCTTCTGTACGACTTCACATCTTAATTATAGTGAGATGAAAACCAAAGAGTTTTCAGAGATTTGCATCTGGTGTGAATGAAGGCAAAAAGCACAACTGATGACATATGGCAGTGGATAAGGTGTGTGTGTGTGTGCGTGTGCACGTAGTGGGGAGTTCGACATGAAAGGGAAAGCACATTATCCTTTTACACCGTGTCGACACAGAGGGGGTAGCGTGAGCAGGGGGGGGGGCAGAGGCTTCGTTACTCAGATGCAGGTTTGAGTTTAAGGTTGTGGAAATGCTAACAAGCTCTGCAGCTATGCACAAAGGATCCGGGGAAAATGACTCGAAGCATAAAATGTGCTTCTGGTCATGTTTTTGGTATATTCTGAAGATGGGGTACGACTCGGGGACAATATGTTTTTAAAGAACTCAATGTCGTCTTTTATTCTTTTATTTTTACACTAGATGAAAACAAGTCATTTTTATGAATGTGGCTTTGGTTGTCTGCCTTTAAATAGATGTTTTATTTAAAATATATTATTTCATAGAACAGCTTCTTGATTAACTTCATTCTGTGTTTTAATGTGAAAGTCAGCTGGTATCTTTTACCAAAGCTCTGAGTTCACCCTCAACACACCGTAAGATTTTTATCAATAAATAAGACAACTCTTCAGAATCTGTGTCTCTGTTGTTATGTTAGCTCTGTTAGCATTCAGGTATCAGTGTCTTTGTTGTAATGTTAGCATTCGGGTATCCGTGTCTTTGTTGTAATGTTAGCATTCAGGTATCCGTGTCTTTGTTGTAATGTTAGCATTCAGGTATCCGTGTCTTTGTTGTAATGTTAGCATTCAGGTATCCGTGTCTTTGTTGTAATGTTAGCATTCAGGTATCCGTGTCTTTGTTGTAATGTTAGCATTCAGGTATCCGTGTCTTTGTTGTAATGTTAGCATTCAGGTATCCGTGTCTTTGTTGTAATGTTAGCATTCAGGTATCCGTGTCTTTGTTGTAATGTTAGCATTTAGGTATCAGTGTCTTTGTTGTAATGTTAGCATACAGGTATCCGTGTCTTTGTTGTAATGTTAGCATTCAGGTATCCGTGTCTTTGTTGTAATGTTAGCATACAGGTATCAGTGTCTTTGTTGTAATGTTAGCATTCAGGTATCAGTGTCTTTGTTGTAATGTTAGCATTCAGGTATCAGTGTCTTTGTTGTAATGTTAGCATACAGGTATCAGTGTCTTTGTTGCTATGTTAACATACAGGTATCCGTGTCTTTGTTGTAATGTTAGCATTCAGGTATCCGTGTCTTTGTTGTAATGTTAGCATTCAGGTATCAGTGTCTTTGTTGTAATGTTAACATACAGGTATCCGTGTCTTTGTTGTAATGTTAGCATTCAGGTATCAGTGTCTTTGTTGTAATGTTAGCATTCAGGTATCAGTGTCTTTGTTGTAATGTTAGCATACAGGTATCAGTGTCTTTGTTGCTATGTTAACATACAGGTATCCGTGTCTTTGTTGTAATGTTAGCATTCAGGTATCCGTGTCTTTGTTGTAATGTTAGCATTCAGGTATCCGTGTCTTTGTTGTAATGTTAGCATACAGGTATCAGTGTCTTTGTTGTAATGTTAGCATTCAGGTATCAGTGTCTTTGTTGTAATGTTAGCATTCAGGTATCAGTGTCTTTGTTGTAATGTTAGCATACAGGTATCAGTGTCTTTGTTGCTATGTTAACATACAGGTATCCGTGTCTTTGTTGTGATGTTAGCATTCAGGTATCCGTGTCTTTGTTGTAATGTTAGCATTCAGGTATCAGTGTCTTTGTTGTAATGTTAACATACAGGTATCCGTGTCTTTGTTGTAATGTTAGCATTTAGGTATCAGTGTCTTTGTTGTAATGTTAGCATTCAGGTATCAGTGTCTTTGTTGTAATGTTAGCATACAGGTATCAGTGTCTTTGTTGCTATGTTAACATACAGGTATCCGTGTCTTTGTTGTAATGTTAGCATTCAGGTATCCGTGTCTTTGTTGTAATGTTAGCTCTGTTAGCATTCAGGTATCCGTGTCTTTGTTGTAATGTTAGCATTCAGGTATCTGTGTTGTAATGTTAGCATTCAGGTATCCGTGTCTTTGTTGTAATGTTAGCATTCAGGTATCTGTGTCTGTGTTGTAATGTTAGCTCTGTTAGCATTCAGGGCTGCACCGTGATGTCTCACCAGGTGAGATTTCTCACCAATTTTGTCCAATGTTTCCTCCTTCTTATGAATCCAAATAATTTCCAGACTTTATGTCTGATGGTGCGTTGTAAGGGTTGATGAGTCCCTTTCACCACTAGATGTGAGTGGAGCATCTAGCAGGTGGCTGGTTGATTAGTTTCTTAAATGGTGGGAAGTCTGCTCACTCTGTGCTGGAATAATTATCCTGCTGACCCAGAAAATCTGCAACCAGTTAGTGAACCAACTTTTAACTGTAGAATTAATCCATAGACCATTTTATGGTACATTTCATCGATCCAAGGGTCCATATGTTGAGCTAATGGCATATTAAATGTGATTCCAATTCATACCGCTTGAGCTTGTTTGAGTGTTTAATACTGGGCTACCAGAGCCTCTCTTTATATACCTTTTACTCATTAACGTAGGCCGTCTCATACTCAGTATAATTTTCTTTCCTTCCAGGTGTGACTACAGTTCTCACAATGACCACCCTGAGTATCAGTGCCCGTAATTCACTGCCCAAAGTGGCCTACGCCACCGCTATGGATTGGTTTATCGCCGTCTGCTACGCCTTCGTCTTCTCCGCTCTCATTGAGTTTGCTACTGTCAACTACTTCACCAAGCGAGGCTGGGCCTGGGATGGAAAGAGTATCGTCAATGACAAGGTAAGGCAGTCGCAGATCACTGTTGGGTGCTTATGTCCCAACTGGGTCCCTCCGTT
Source organism: Leuresthes tenuis (assembly GCF_036924035.1). Classification (NCBI taxonomy): domain Eukaryota; kingdom Metazoa; phylum Chordata; class Actinopteri; order Atheriniformes; family Atherinopsidae; genus Leuresthes; species Leuresthes tenuis. The sequence continues at coordinate 31,863,888 of NW_027325369.1, forward strand.
GGTCCCAGGATTGTCGTCTAGCAGCTCCTACACCACGCCTAAGACAATCCAAACTCTGTTCATGTGTCGTCCCACGATGGTGGAATGACCTACCGAGCGCTACCAGAACAGGGGCGTCCCTGTCTATCTTCAAGAAGCTCCTGAAAACCCAGCTCTTCAGAGAGCATCTCCTATCCCAGCACTTACCTTGTACTTCCCTCCCCCTCTATCTCTGACCTTTATCTTTCTGCACTTCCTTCTATGCCTGCACCCTATCTCTACTCTGTCCCCTCTGACAGAGTCGGACTCCTGGGTTCCTTCTATGTAGCTTATTGTTAGCTTTTTATAAAGCTGTTATATCTTCATTTGTAAGTCGCTTTGGATAAAAGCGTCTGATAAATACAGAAACATCCTGTTGAATGGAGGGCACCTGTCCTCATCGGTACCAGGGAAACAACTGAAACCAGAACCTAACCAGACAGTTTAATCAAGCTGATGTTAAACTTTTATACTGTGATATTTAGAAAGAAGCATGATGACAGTTTGCTCAGATGAGTAACACAGACTGCAGCTTTTTATAGCCAGTATGACAGAAAATGCCCTCTCCTCATTAGTCATCCTAGCAGCCCTGAACCCTCTTCCTGAGGACCGAGGCTGACCTGCTTCTTTATTACACATGACAGGCGATGTCTTAAAACTCGCCACAGTCCACGGTCCTGAGGTCAAACTGCTGTGAGCGACTGCACACAAAGATCCACATGAAACGATTTCACACTGAAACTAAACACACAAACGATCAGCTAAAGATAAATGGTAACCTTTCAATTCTAAACTGTTTTTTTCCACTGAAATAAATCATTTTCCGGCGGTTGGAGAAGTGTGAGGTGGAGTTAGTGGATGGTGTTCTGCCTGGTGCCATCAGGTAGTTTTCTGTGTACTAAAGTTGTTTTGCAGACTTAGATTTATATCATTTTGTCTTTCTGCCATTTGCAGACACCGTTTTCCAACATTCAGTTTGCTGTTTTTCTCTATACTTTCAAGGTCTTTGCACATCAAATGCATGTTTTGTATGTTTTTCTTCTTCTTTCTTTGAATCCATCTGTATTTTTTAGCAGCTTTGACTCTTTTTCCACATTGTAAATAACAATTTAACGTGATCTAATCAGTTCTCTGTCTGCAGTCGCATGTAAAATCGTGTATAACCAGCTTCAGATTTGGCAAATGTTGCCGCTCAACATTGACACGAACCCACTCGTCTGTAAATCTATCAGCAGAAAACTGTAGAGCGACGATCAGCTGAGAGGTGGCTGTTAGAGTACAGCCACAGACTGTTCATCCAACTGGAAATGGTTGTAAAACTCTGCTCTGCATGTGTTCATTTCCTGTGTTTATCACCTTAAGCTCTTCAGGCTGCAGTTAAGGTATCTTATCTTATGATGGCTTCAAATACCCCGCATCTCACCCGATGACAGCTGGGATAGGCTACAGAACCCCCCCCCCCAACCCTGAGTTGTATTAATGGAAATGGATGGATGGAATCTATAATCATACTATCAGTAAAATCTGATCTTAACATGCTTTCCCTTTGATCATCAGGACTTTAGAGGTCTAGATTTTGCTTTTCCGATGGCACATTCAGAGTCTGACGCTCGTATCACTCAACAACTACAAGCTCATCTCAGAAACTGACTGACAAGCTGACTTGAAGCCAACTGAGGAGGTTATTAAAAAGATATCAAAGCCTCTGTCCCTGTCAGTTCCCACTCTGTGAAATGTGATTAAGAAGATGTAAGGAGACCCGAGGAAGCTGAGCGAGAGCTGTGTCTGCAGGAGAGTGTGACTGAGAGCACAACTCCATGTGCAGTGTTGCACAAACACGGCTCACGAGGAAGTGTAATCAGACGGAAATCTCAACTGTTACCTTATCAGTGCTGCGGGGAGATTATATCGAGCTCTCTGGGTATGTTTGGAGTGGGAAAAATGAGCAGCGGTTGCTGAAAACAACACCTTGTCAGCTGTTAAGCATTGGTTGTATCACAGCTGAAGACTGGATCCTTCCCATAGCCTTGTTGGTGTGACCAAAACCAGATTTAAAATACATTTTAGTCCAACTGAAACTGTATGAAAATGTTCAAAGTCTGGCTAATTTAATGCAGTTGGGAGTGGAATTAACTAAAAAAAAAAAAATCGGATTTTATCATAAAGGCAGGGCAGGTTTATTTGTGCAGCACATTTTATACACCAAGGCAGCTCAAAGGGCTTGAATAAAGCCATTAAGATGCTTATAAAACACTGTAGGAAAAAGGTTCACACAGGTTCAATAAAGATATATAGATAAGATATCAAATTTAATTCAACAAAGGCACAGGAAAACCGCTGAAGTGGCTATAGTTGGGGGTATAATTATCATCAGCAGGGTGTTTATTCCATCTGTGTGCAGCATAGTCGCTAAATGCATTTCCACACTGTCTGGATCGCAATCAATAGTTATAGTGGACAGTAAATTGATTCCCCTCTTGTGCTTGCATGCTGGAACAAGGACTGTTGTCCAGTTAAATGCTTTGTCAATTTACAACCGTAACTCAACATAACTGAGTATTAACGTGGTCCAAAGAGCCAGAAAATCCCACATAAAGCAGACTAAAGGTTTGTCTTAAACATAGAAAATATTAATTGTTCTGCTAATAACAGTGGCTTAAATGTCCTAATTTAAAATATCATTTTATCATTTGATATCATTATTAAACATTAAACTGAAGGAAACAAAAGGCCTCTAACGCTGTGGCGTTTTCCCTGCAGAAAAAAGAAGCCGCTGTCATGAAGAAAAACAACGCCTACGCCGTGGCCGTGGCTAACTACGCACCCAACATCACGAAAGACTCTACGCTGCCCACCATTTCCAAGTGTGGCCTGAACGAGCCCAACAAAAACACGACAGAAACCAAGCCTGAGCAGAACAAGAAGACCTTCAACAGCGTCAGTAAGATCGACCGCATCTCCCGGATCATGTTCCCGGTGCTTTTCGGGAGTTTTAACCTCGTCTATTGGGCCACTTACCTGAACAGAGAACCAGTCATTAAAGACCTGGATCCCTCCAAATGAGCTGCTGCAAAAACACATTTTAAGCCCTTTTAAGACACGTGTTGTTATTGTTTTCTGTATGTTTACAGCTGTTTTCATGAATGGAGTTTCCTTCTCTTTTATGTTACTGAGCACTTTTGATTGGCTAAAGGTAAACACTAAAACTCTGATCTGTAGTAAAACTTCAACGTGGAAACAAGAAAAGAACATCAAATTATGGTTTCTGGATAAGATCATTAGTAGAATATACTGAAAAAACGAGGAAATGTTGCACTACACTCAGTGGTGAACATATAGGTCACTCTTTCTGCAGTTTCCCTCAGGTCAAAAGATTAGTTTTATCCTTGGATACAAGTCCTCCTGTAGTCCCACTACTTTGCTGTTCATCACCTTAAAAAAGCTCTGATAATAACACCTGCTCAGCACCAAACAGCAGAAAGACGGTTACCTGTTTCAGATATGAAGCACAAAGCGACTAAAGAGCCAGAAATTTTTGTCCCGTGTGTTTGAGACCAAATTAGAACTAAACAGTTATGAAATTTGATATGATTACATTAGTTTTGTGTAAGCTAATGATATTTTTAAAAGACTGAGTGTTACAGAGAAATGATGCTAACAATATTTATCGTGATATAACAAGCTAGCAAGTCTTATCAAGCTTCTGTCCAATGCGTCTTCTTTTTTAAAAACCTCCGATATTCAGAGCAGCTGTAAGTGAAACAGTATGTTGGTGGCATGAAAGTCTTTCATGCATTATTGTTTGCCCAGTATTTCCGATGTAGCATTGCAGTTAAATTTAGCTTATATGCTAACATATCATCTTTAGCGCGTCAGTGAATCAGAGCTAGCTAACATGAGCTACTGAAAAATGCTAGCTAGCTTAATTTTCTTGTTAGTTGGTAACTAACTAGAAAAATACATACACAAAGCTGTTACTTTACACTTTTAAGCACCTTCTGAATTTAACTGGATATTAATCTTCCTGTTTTTAGAAGGGCTTTCATTGTGAAGGAAATGCATGCCTACCACATGCAACAACTGGAGTGAGAAAGGCAGCATGTGCAGCCGATATGAGCCGATAAAGTCCGTATTAGGTTGTACGTTGGGTTTAGTAGAGAAGAGGGAACGAGGAAGGAGTTCATCTCACCGAGAAACTTCCCATGCATGCTTTAGTTTTAAAGCTATGCTTTGTTTTAAACCACATTTTACTTAGATTTTTGCTCACTGTTTGGGTAACTTTGTGAAAACGTCATGGCTTGCCTTAAAACAGACCCCCACCCCCCACAAAACCTTCTAAATTTCTGCCCTCTGAAATAAATTACTCTTGAAAATTGTGTCCGGAATAAGAAAACTAACAAAAAAGAAAGAAAAAAATGGAGAAAATCTGAAATAGTGTTGTATTTATGCTGATTAATGCACAAATTCAACATTTTTTGCCACCACTGAAGCGGACAGAAACAGCCTGTAAAAGGAAACAAACCGAGGCCAACGTGGTTATTTTACATTTCTAGAAACTACGAATATAAACTGTTTCACACGTTAGCATTTAGCATAAAGCCTCTCTGGCAACATGTGCCTTATGAACCAGCAAACAAGCACTATTTAGGTAGCTAGCGAGATAGCAGAGAGGAGACCAATGTTCAGTTCCAGTATGGCCAGTAATAGCAAAATGCACTACATTTGTTACCGGGGGATTCAATGTGGCACACCAGATGATCCAGAAAGGGAAAAACAAATGGTTCTGATCTCTCGGCAGCTAAATTCAGTGGCAAAGACACATCAGGTAGTTTCCGTACAACCACCATTTATACAACTGCTGACCTTATGATGCCAAATCCAATCAAGATTGGCCCCACACTGCCCCTATTGGCCAACTACATATTGCAGCTTGTGAACATGTAGCGTTTATTTCTGAGAACGTGCACAAGTGACACTTCAAACAAAAGCAGGATATGGCAGCTACAATTAACCCTCGGATCCTTAATTAAAAGCGAGTAAATTCTTTATTATACTATTAACTTTCATTCTCGCTCACTCATACATTTACATGACAAGGAAAGTCTAATCAAAGACTTGTAAGCATTGATCCAACTGAAATTATATTAAATCTAATTTCTCAAAGTCAGACTAATGTGCCTGGATTATGCAGCTGAGAGTGAAATTACTCCTGCATTTATGTTAAATCAGACTCAGCCTGACCTTGGTGCTCCAAGCGTCTCATTTGTGAAAATACTAAAGCGTTCAGCACGTTCGAAATGTACAGATAAAGTATAAAGTTGCCTCAGTGACTCCTTGTCCCACGCTGCCTCTGGGGTTTTTAATCTGAACGTGGTGCAGCAGGCCACCATGACAACTCCCTCTTCAGGTGGAAAAACGGGGGGTTTGAAGTTGGAAAATGTCATTTTTCCAGTAGAAATATTAAAAATAATTACATTTAAATGGTGAGGAGAGCTTCACTCTGGCACACCAACATTTATATTAGTAAAATAATATAAAAGTGTCATTTATACAGCGTCAAATCCCAATAAATGTCATCAGAAGTCACTTCAGAGATCCAGTTCAAGCTAATTACAGTCCAAATCCACTGTGATATAATCATAATCCAAATAGAATACACATGAATCCACTTTAAGCAATGCCAGGTCAAAAGATGTTGCCAAACTAATGAAACCAACAAAAACACTGAAACTTTTCTTTGATTCAATCACCCTTCCTGAGTGTGGTCATACGTTGTTTCTAGAGGCGTAAAATGCTACGTTTTCATCTGGTGACGGGGCTAAAGCTAACAGGGCTAATAATGGCAGGCCAGGCATCCGTTTTCATGTCTCCCTGAGAGATTACAGATGTTATAATAATCATGACTTTAGCATGTGAAAAAGACTACTCTCCTACTGTAAATCACTTATGCTGTTTTAATGGTTTTGTCCTTTAAACTTGTGCATAAGAGGCGGTAAAAAGCACCAGATGCATCACAGCTAGCATCTGATTAACGGTGCTCCTCAGTCTCCGCATGCATTAGCTCACCTCCTGGACCCGTTAACGCACAGCTTAGAGTATATCCCCACCACAGTGACGTCCAGGTGCTTTGCGGCTCACTCTGTAGCTTTTGTACAGCTTTGAAACTTTTTTCCACTTTGACTCCCTCACAGTCAGCAGCACACTGTGAAACACGAGTGTTTGTATGAAATATTTACTGTCCGTCTAAATGTGTCGAGGTATATTTGTGTTTAGATATTTTTGTTTATTGAAATGTAGCACGAAAATGGACTTTTACAGTTTTTAGTTTTGTGTGCACCCCCTCAGAAGAGGACACTGTGTCAGTAACACTGCATTCACTGAATTGTGTGTTTCTACGTGAAATTACAATTATTTAAACTTTTTTTTAATGGTTTTCCTGCCAAAAATACTTCTTATATGTATTTCTCATATGTCTATAAATATACATTTCTCTCTCTCTCTATATATATATATAGACATATATATTTATTATATAGATATATATATATATAAGTACACTGTGCTTTGTTTATCTCACTTTTCCACTGAGGTGTGTTGTAGTGAAAAATCTGTATTTTTCTTCCTACGATGGTGCAGTGAAGCTTTCTCAGTTCAGTACAAACTTACTTAATGAAATAAAAATCATTGAAAAACTATTTTAAAATTATATTGAATGTCTTTATCTTGACACAATACCTTCTTATGTTTTTAAGAAGTCGGAACATAAAGAGGAGAGTCTTTCATTTTGGGGAAAATGTGTCGCATGCATTTATCTAAACTTTATCTAACTTCACACAGAGTTTGCTGCTGATAGTTTTGTGCAACATGGCAGGATATTTATCAGATTTTGACAACGTGAACGACGACTTTGAGTAAGATGGACGTTCTTACCGGAGTGAATGAGCTGTGCTGCAGCCATGCTGTGGATGAAGGGGTCCCAGTAGAGTGCCTGTGTAGAAATCCCTCTGTTAGCTCTCCTATAGCTGCAAGTAGCCACATAACAGCAGCTATGAGCTAACAGAGCTATGAGCTAACAGAGCTATGAGCTAACAGAGCTATAGCACACGTTCATTCATTCATTCTTCTTAAAGTATTGGTGAAATAAAGACAGATAATGCCTTATTTAGAGGCTGCATCCTCTAAGCCCCGTTCACTCCGTTATATGGATCTCCAGTTATCTAAATATCTTCAGAAGGACGCCGACTTTCACCAAACTGTGAGTAGATGAACGTATTTCATGCCAGAAATGAGGTTTAAAAATACCGGAGTTCCCCATTTAACTCACGAAATTGCACATCATCATCAGCGCGCCCAGGCTACAGCACAGAAAACAGGACCTCTCAAACCACTTGTAGTGTTTAATGTCTGACCGTTAATCGCAGCTCATCATGCAGAAGCCAACAGACCAATAGAATCATGTCTTTAAACTCTCAGAGATGGAGATGTTTTGCTCTCACACCCATTAAGCTGAAGTTGCAACAATCTGAAGCTGCTGTAGAACACGAGCTGCTCTGTCGGCTGAGCAGCTGAGACGAAAGCAGAAATCAAACCAAAAGATGCCCCAAGAAAGACCTGGAGTGAACATCCATGCTTCAAAAGTAATGCTGCATGTTGTGGGATAAATGCATTCATTGGACCTGAGGAGTCTGTGCATAATGACATTCTTTTATTTCTTTTACCAGTCATGAAAGAGTCTAAATAGCACCAGGAGATCCAAGACATGTTGGTTCGGACTCCTTCTTCCAAAGCTGGCGTTTAGAAAAGCAAGAATAAGGCAGATCAGAGATAAGAACTGAAAGGTTCATCAAGCACAACAAATTTCATCTCAAGGCACTTCAAAGATACAATTACGGTCCAATTCACTGTAAAACAATCATGATCCAATCAAATCTAGCTCAGGAAACCAGCAGACTGCACTGAAACTTCTCTCTGATCCAATCCCCGTCCTGAGCTGCACGAGGCGACTGTGGGGAGAAAAAACTCCCTTTTAACAGGAAGAAACCTCCACCAGAACCAGAACCAGAACCAGAACCAGGAAGGGTCCATCTGCCTCTCATCCTGGACCTTCCTGTCTGAGTTGCTGCTCTAAGTTAGAAGGTCCAGGACATAAAAAACAAACTGATTTTAAACCCAAAGCAACAACAGTTCTGAGTTCTACAGAAACTGCAGTTCTGTGTGAAACTGGACTGTTTTCCACAGTCTTAGTTCCCTTTGGTTTTCTTCCCGTGCACCGAAATGACTAAAAGACATTATTTTCTACTCCGTCCTGCTGACGCTGTGTGTGACATCATCAGCTGAGCTGTTGCTAAGCGACAGAAACAACAAGGTTTCCGCCTCTCCTTCCTCTCTGGCTGCACTTCAACTTTCTACATGTTTGTCAGCTGATTCATATTTTATCTTGTTGTCCATTTTTAATAATAATTAATACTGCAGCATTATCTTTCCCCCCTTTGGGGATGAATAAAGCATGATTGAATTGAACTGAATTTAATTGAAAATCAGAAGATCTGCTCACTGCAGCAGCACGACCTGCAGGTAGAACTAATGAGTCCTGCTTTTGGCCCGTTTAAGTGGGTAAATGTTGGCCGTTTAAGGTTTTATAAAAACACTTTATACATCATTTGGTGCCACATAATTGAGCTGAACTAAACAGAGTATTATCTCTGTTTACAATATGTTGCCACTGGGGGGGAAAAAATGCACAATGTGCATCTTTAAATGCATTTAAAGATAAGAGGCATGACATCCAAATCCTTAAAGGTGGTTGGATCAACTGCAGAGTCCTGCTGAAGAGGCTATAATCCGGCCCAGTGCAGCATCAACAGCACATCAGCACATTTACCCTCACATCTGCACTTTTCCTTCCACCTGCCTTTGATCTGCACGAGCACCACTTTATCTGTTCTGCTGGTTTCAGGGAATCATCCGTCATTCAGACCTAAAGCAGAAAGCAGAAAACAGAAATCACCTGTGCAGCTTGTTGTTTTCCCCGCTGCACAAAACCTTGACCTATAAACATTGCTGCAGCTGTCACTACGACTCAAAACATTCTTCAGGGGGGTCTTAATCTGAGGTGGAGTAGCTTTCTGCAGCCCGAAGCCACAAATGTCCACACTCATCTCTGTGCTCATCACCCTCTGCATGCAGGGCAACTGCTTCGGCCTGCAGCTGACCGCACAAATCAGGCGACTTCAGCTTTAACGCAGATATAATTCAGGGCTTTTACCATTTTCTCTTACCTTGTGGGGTCATTTGCTTCCACTTTTACCAGCAAAGACACCGAATAGTTTCCATCCAGCCTGTAGACATTAAGAAATTAAGTTTGAAAAGATGTGTTTAAGGTAAAACCCACAATGGAAACGAGTTTAATTACATTACTCACAGTTTGTTAACAGCGAACATGAGAGTAATATTAATTATTCCACATTTATTCAGTTTCCATCATCAGCTCTTCGCTATCTGTTAACTGTAAATGGAAAACCCATAATTTCACCGCTTTTTTTGGTGAATTTACTGATAATTCAATTAAAATTTCATTATACATTTTGATAGAGGCCTGGCTAGAGGCAAAAAGCATAAAAAGATGGAGGTGGACGGCAAGAACGAGCATCTGTTAAGATTTATAATGTAGCTGCATGAATAATCGCTGTGGAACATTAACATCTGTGGCAATAAACAGTTTGTGCTGTTCATGTGGGAATAAAAAGGATTCAGTGTCAACAAACTACAGGCTTAAACTCCCTCAGTTTCAGGGTCACACGGAAGAAAAATAATAAGAATATTTTCGACATGCCAGAAATCAAATAAAAAAATAATACATGAGGAGAATAAACTATGAAAAATAAAGCAGAAATAAGAGTAAAGTTGACACAGTCTAAAGGATTAAAGTCAAAATGTCAAGAATCAACTCAACTTTTACGAGATTAAAGTTGGATCCTTGACATTAAACAAAAGATTAGAGGATAAAGATCGAATATATCTACAAACTGTCTTGTATGAATGAACCGCTGACATCTTGTGTGGTCCAGACGGGTCCAGATGGTTCCAGCTACATGAGCTCCTGAGATGGTCCAGACGGGTCCAGACGGGTCCAGCTACATGAGCTGCTGAGATGGTCCAGACGGGTCCAGACGGTTCCAGCTACACGAGCTCCTGAGACGGTTCCAGACGGGTCCAGATGGTTCCAGCTACACGAGCTGCTGAGATGGTCCAGATGGTTCCAGCTACATGAGCTGCTGAGATGGTCCAGATGGTTCCAGCTACATGAGCTGCTGAGCTGGTCCAGACGGGTCCAGATGGTTCCAGCTACACGAGCTCCTGAGATGGTCCAGACGGTTCCAGCTACACGAGCTGCTGAGATGGTCCAGACAGGTCCAGCTACACGAGCTGCTGAGATGGTCCAGACGGGTCCAGACGGGTCCAGCTACATGAGCTCCTGAGATGGTCCAGACGGGTCCAGCTACACGAGCTCCTGAGATGGTCCAGACGGGTCCAGCTACACGAGCTCCTGAGATGGTCCAGACGGGTCCAGACGGTTCCAGCTACACACCACAGAGAAGACATGGATCATCACAAGCTCCTGGCACATGAGCATCAGAAGGGAAGAACTGGGCTGGTCCGATTCATTTTCTTTGACACCAGGATGCATCATGGGAGGTGAAACATACAACCAACCGAAACCAACTCCTCCCAGGCATGGAAACTCCCTCCCTGAAGGCCTCTCTCAGCAGGATGATGCACCCTGCTGTAAATGTGCAGATATCAGTCAGCATCTGTGGATGTTCTGGACAGATAAGTCCCACCTCACAACTAAAACCGAGCAAACAAACACACAGAAAGGTCCATTCCTCCATCATCTTCCACTTATCGCTGAAGTTCTGATTAAAAAGCCAGAAAAGACTCCAGGTAGGAGGGAGCATTTGACCCATAATCACCTGAGAGCCGAGTTCTGTATCCCATCACAATAGTGCCAACTTTGCTGCCCCCGAAGGTGTAATCAGGGGTCACTAACACCGAAATAAGAATCACAAATCAGATACGCGTCGTCACATATCTTAAAGTAGCTCATCTGAATTAAAAATGTCAGATTTAATGAGTTTTTCCAGATCCCATCACTGCCCTACACTCACATCAATTAGCCGGCTGCTGGCTTCGAACGCAGTAAAGTAATTAGTACTGATAGCTTGCTCTTGTCACACAGTTTCTCTGACAGTGAAATGCCAACCTGCAGCCCTCTGATTAGCAGTTTTCCCAGCAGCTCTGCACTCGTCAGATCTGAAATATAATTATAGTTGCAGCATTGGCCCGAGAGATCGACGAGGCTCCTCACAATGCTCTTATTATGAGTGAATAATCTCCCTCCTTCCTCACCTTCAGGCTCAGTGGAAGTGATTTTATCAGGTCTGCACCAACCAACATGTATATTTGCATTTCAGATGGAAACTACAAGTCTGTGATTTTCTAGTTTAAATTTGACATAGAATGAGAATATCGGGAGCTTATTAAATATTGACGGGGTGACAGAGGCTGCACAGCCGGCCGATCCGTCTGGTCTGCAGTGGGGATGAATTTGCTCCCGAATGGAGGAAGATTAAATCATTTTTTAAAGAATGAGCCCCTTAAAAGATGAAGCTGGTGTTCTTTTTTCATGCCACTGGAAACTGGAAACAGTCGTCAGCAAACGCAGCGTTTCCTCCAGGTTGGGAAACATGAAAAATGTCTTTAGGAGCAACCGATGGGATCCTAAACATCTCCAGCTCCTCGTTCAAACCATCTCAGCTTCTCTCATGAACATCTTAAATTCCTACATCCATGACAGGTTGCTTAGAAACAGTTTTCCCCAGAGAAGTTCTTAATTTGGTGAGAAGAGATGACGTATTGGTCTGTTTAACAGCTGTCTCCATGTGCTGATGGCTCTTTCCACATCAGATTCATCCAGCTGTCCACTTTGTGCTTTAAATTTGACGCTTCCAGCCACTAACGGTAAAGTTAACAGATGGTCGGGGCTGAGAAAAAATAAGAAAATCACTCATTTACCCAGAAAATCACTGGATGGAAACAGAAAATGTCTGAAAAGAGCCTCAAAGTATCACAAGAAGTTAGAGTTTTTTAACAAGCTGAAAACTTGCTCCATCAGTAAAAATGAAGCCAAAGTTTAACAATTAAATGACGACGTACTGAAGCCTTAATTTCACAATTTCACACAGGACTGTTAGAGGAACTCAGAGTCCAGAGCTCCCACATTAGTTATTCTACAGTCTTAATCTCGGGCTGCTCCTGGCTGTGTTATAAGGAGCAGAACATGCAGAGATGGCCGTATTTGGGACAAACTTTCTTTGCCATCGAGGATGCTTTTTGTTTTCCGTCTGTTTCATGTTTTGTGAATTTGACAAATTAAACACGTGACCCAATTTTTAGGCCCTTTAAATCTTAGAACAAAGAGTCCGAGCAGGCTTAGTGTTTCATTATAAAAGCATCTTTAAATCTTAAACCAACAGCCTTGGTTCAGAGGTTTATTATCCGTGTTCTTTCTTCTAAATTTAAATCTTCACAATGAATAAATCAGGCCACTTTCAGTCCTTATTACTTAGTTTATGCATCATGCAAACTAACTCTAAAGATGTAAGATGCACAGGACACAACATGAGAAATCTCCAGAAACGCCAACCAGGATTCAGTGTTGACCTCTGGTCCTATTTTCATTCAAAAAATGGAGTTAACGCGTAAAGAAAGCTGAAAGAGAAACAACTCTTCGTGTTAACATGAAGATAACTTGAAGAAATTGATAAATGTGGAACAAAACAGGCTTTGTGACGTTGTAAAGGGGCCAGTGGAATAAAGTGGAATAACCGACTTCTAAGCTCCAGTTTGACTCCTACGCAGGCAGCTTCTATTTATATCATCGATCCAAGTGAGATCTGGGCACCATATTTTCCAAAAAGGCCCAGACGTCTGCTTCGGACTTCGGTCTACGGACCATTTAAGTGTCTTTCAGAGGAACTTTAGACTAGAGAAAAAGCTCATTCATAAAGATGAAGGATTTAAATAATCCCTCCAAGTGCTCACAGGGTCGTCCATCTACACTTTTCTGTTCGTTTCATGTTCTGAGAGCTGGACAAACTGAGCATGTGGACCTCACTTTTAGTGTTAGGGGGGCTCAGAGAGGCTTAAATGAACATAAACACACTGCAAATAAAGCAAATAAACAGATTCAGTTCAACTGGATTCGACTCAGAGAACTGAACCGGACGAAAGCAAAGAGCATAAAGTGAGAATTAAGGATTCATCTTAGCAGACCTGCCACACCATGTGGAGATAAAAAGGAAAAACACCAATGATGGAATTAGGTATTCAAACCTATCACCAAGGGAAAAGACACATTCTCAAACATCTAAAATGTTCCCGGGCCACATGGTTTGCAAAGCATGTTGTTTTCTTAGACATTAAATATGAAATCAGGCACTTTGTCGCGCACACGGAGGCCAATTGTGTCATTTCCTGGAGGCGGATCAAAGGCTGCATGTCAAATGTGACCCAAATCGGATTTATTTGCCCAAATCTGACTCAGATCCAGTTCATTCATGCCAGTGTGAACTTCATAAATCAGACACGGATCGGGTTCACCTCAGTCTGTGGAAGACCAGGGAGGTGCTGGACAGGGAGGATAGTTCCTGTATCTGGTGACATCTTAGTTTTTTTGCTCACGCGGGTCGGTGTCGTGGTGAATCGTTCATATCACAGATATCTGGTATTAAAAAGAGTCCAGAGTCCTGTAGTCAAAGTGTGCGTATAAACGACCCTCCTGACTGCTCAGAGAGGTTAATCCTGATTGGATTTCTTCCCAATTCATCCAAAAAGAATGGGTTCTGATTAGTTCTGAAATGATTATTTTCTCATTTCTAATAGTGTCACTACGCTCCGTCACAGTCTTACTCCTCGTAAAGTGTTTTTTTTGTTGTTTTTTGTCCCGTTTTAGTCATAAAAAGGTCGTTGTTTAAACCCAAGATGCTGCTTTTTTTTTTTTATCAACACCGCTGAGAACAGAGCTGCAGACTTTATCCCAGATAGCAAACCTTTTGGCTCAGTTACATTTGGACCAAACGTCCGTGGCTCTCTGGGAAGAAAAACTAGGTTTAGAGATTTTTTTTAAAGTAACACTAGATAATGAGCTAGTTTTTGTTTTGACTCTTTAGCCCCCCCTACAGCCCATAAAAGCCCTGCACATGTGCAGCTAAACATACGTTTGTTGTCACTTGAAGAGGCCACAAAGACACCATCAAAATACCACAAAAAATGTCAAGAGACCGTAAAGCAAAGCGGTCCAGCCGCTCCAACCCGACAAAACCAAGTGGTTTTATCGCCTAAACCCAACCAGGAAGTCGCAAACTTTTGTTTTAACATGTTTATATACAGTACAAAACTAAGCTAACCAGCAAATTGGTTTACATGAAGTGAACAGTTGCTTTGAAATAGTCCTGAACCAACAGCATAAACAGATGAATGATTGAAAGCAGCATGTATTAAAGATATCTAACACTCCTGATGTCCTTATGAGGATGTTGTGGCTTGTTAAAGGATGTCTGCTCCAATGTAGGGGCGACACTACAGGTCATTATGGGTCGTTTTGAGGGTCATGGACAGATTACCTGTATGGTTTTGACTGGAAGACTTGTTGATGGGAATCTGTGTGATTATTTATTTAACCAGATTTTGGTTCAAGTACGGAGAAAAATATTAATTTTTCCAAAGGAGTAAAGGCTGCTGGAGAAAGTTGGAGAACGGGTCAGAAAATCAGTTTAACTTTTAACAGAAACTGCCTTTTTAAATGTATTTTATCTATTAAAGGTGTAATCTGCATTTATAGGGGTTCCTACGAATTTTAACAACATATTTAACAAAACAGAGTTAAGATCAGTGTCTTTATCAGGGTCTTTTCTTGTATTATTGCTTTAAATTTTTATTAATTTGATCGGATTTTGAATACATTGGATTATAATTGGCTTGAATTGGACTGCACAGTTGTATGCTTCTGCTATATAAATAAAACTGAATTGGATTTAAATTAAGGCAGTTTCAGGACTGGGAATGCGCGTGAAAAATGCCACATACTATAAAAAATGACTGGCAAACGCATCGTTTTAAGGTTCACAAACTTTAGGGTTGCTGTCATTCAGCCTAACAGACTTAAAGTGTTCATTTAGATTTAATCAAAGTGAAGCTCTCCTCCTCCACAACCCTGTCAAGGTGCCCTTGAGCAAGGCTCTGAATCCATGCTCCAGCTGCTCAGACAGCCAGCGGTTGTTCCCTGCAGAAAGCTTCCAGCTGAGTGTTTCTGGGCAGCTTCTTTTAACGCATCCGCTCAGAGAGCTGCTTAACTCGGAGCCGAGCGGTGGAGCACATGCCGACACATCTACCGCCATCAAATCAAGTCAATATAAGGAAAGAAACGGCGATTCTTCAGCATCCGTCACCGCAGCCTGTCAGCGGCACTGCAGATGGACTACAGCAGAGTCGGCTCCCGGCACCGACCTCACTCACTATTTTGCATCCTCCCCCTCCGCACACAGCATGGATCCGTCCCTCACATGTTTCTGTCGCTCCACCTAACAACCACCGGCTGAATTAAGACTCGATCCACCGACAGAAAGCCCTGATTTCTCCGTTTTTGCCGCTGAGGTTTTTCCTCTTCCAGGTGCGGGATGAAGCTGCTGTTTTTCCCGGCGGTGCGGGACAAAGCCATGAATCCCTGGCTGCTCTTCGCGCTGCTCGGTCTCTGGTAAGTGTGGACGGATTTAAAGAAGGGTTGAAGCCTCTGTCGTGATGCGGATGAGAGGGTTTGTCAGTTTAAAATGCTGTAATGTCTTTTTTTATTCCGTTTTCTACCTGCGGTCGCATCACAGCGGCTCTTTGTGTGAGATGTGGCCTTGGAAGAAAGATGCGAGGAGGCCATAAGACTCTGCATCTGCAAATTAACATTAAGCCAGGTGTCTGGGGGGGTTCTCATCTGTAGATTTCTACAGTTGGCTGGTTTCAGAAGACTCAGGACTTTAGTTGGTGGATTATAAGTGAAGATGTTGGACATCTTTTCAAGTTTTGGTAGAGAAAAGCTATTAATCTGCAGGCATTTTCCTTTATACATGGCAAACTCTCAACCTGCATATCTAAGCTTAGTCTTGACACCATTTATTGTCAAACTGAAACCTGGAAAAACGTCTTTAAACGTCAGCCAAACATTCGTCAGCATTACGGTCCATAAATTCCTGCAGATGCAGGTTGGGAGCCTCAGTTTGAGCTCATTACAAACATCTGAGTTTTATCTCAGAGGCTTTGGTTCTGGTTTGAGTTGCTCTGAAACCTCTTATCTCTTGGGACTTCCCAAGAGATAAGTTCAATCAGAACTGAAGGAAGGAACTGAAAACATCCATTGGACCGCAGCTCTTTGGATGGTAACACATGGGAGTTACTAAGACTGGTAGAAGCTGACAATCAGTCCCACAAACCAGTAACTCAGATACACTTTTTTAAACGTTGCCGAGCAGAAAAGCAATTCAGGAAACTAAAGATAAAGACCAGTTCGGGTTCCAGGAACCAAAACCTGATTCACTCAGTTTCTGATAAGGCAACAAAGTCAGGGTCATAATTCTGCTTTTGAATGAGTCCAGGCAGCTGTTTGTGGTTCTGATCCGGGTACAGCGAACAGGATCCTCTGACATTTAGGCCTCATTTCCATATGTTCATGTACTGTAAGACCACATGGATCATCTGCACATGCAGCCGGACGGTTAGATACGACCTACAAATACGTTTAATGTAAAGCTTACCTCTAGTGGTCGTAAGAGAAACTGCATGTTAATTACAAAAAATGTAAAAAGAATGTATTTTTACACAGGCTGTCAATCAATTAAAACATTTAATCACAATTAATCCATAAATTGTCCATAGTTAACTCGTGATTAAACACAAAATATATTTTAATATGTTCTAAATGCACCTTAAATAGATATTTTTTAATACTCTCATCAGCACGGTGGCAGAAAAATATGTATTCTTTATGCAAATGTGTTTTATATTTACATTAACAACCCAAAATTGTCCTAATTGTCCTGATAAATATGTCCAGAACATTTTTCGTCCAACAAACAACAGAAGGGCCGATGTGTCTACCTGCCGGAGGTGGAGTTCTCCAGGTACAGTTACAGTTAGAGTGGGGATCTCTGCATTAGCCGAGTGTTTAGCTAGCAGGTGATATTTAAGACTGAATGCACTCTGGTGTTAACTCTCATTAACGGTAACGGCAGATAACTTTGGTCTGTCCAGAGAACCATTTGGCAGGGTTTTGAAGATGAACTTGCCATTAAAAAGACGTTTTTCTTTATCCAGTTTAGCTAGCCATCCACAAGGTTAGCCTACGGCTAAACTACGGAGCTAACCAACGGTCATATTTATAAAACAAGCAGGAACCAAGTTGTGTTTACATTTAAACAACGTAACCAGCAAAGTGGAATCCACGAAGGTCGTGTTGGAACAGTTGTTATATGTTGGTCTTAAACCAACATCATGAAGGCAAATACGATTGAAAGCACTGAGTGATACGCTATCAAACTGAAAGGGTAATAACTAGGGTTGTCCACATTTCTATTTTCAGAATAAAGGTGAAAAAACTCTATAATGCCTCTGATATAATAATAATAATTATTTATTAAGGGAAAGTAGAGTCACTTTTTCTTGAAAAAAGACATTGAAACGTCAAACATCTGTTCAAATTAAAAAGAATTAACAGTCTGAAAGAGTCAATCTGCTGTGTGGACCCGAAGTAGTTTGTCCTAAGATCCAGCAGGGGGCGCCCTACTGTTGGCTGGGCCTTATGCATCCACTGATAATGCCTAGAAGAAGAAGAAAAAAGCTTTTATGATTGCTGAATTTGAAATAGAAGGAACTAACAGCCAAAGCTGATCTAAGAGGACAAACAAGACCCGAGAATCTAAAAGATTATTTTGGGAGTGCTTGGGGTTTTTATGCTGTGATGCTGCAGGAACGAGCGATATGTGGCAGTTTGATGGCTTTACAGACGGCAGCCATCTTACTCTGTGGGCTCACCAGCAATCTGACTCCCAAGTTAGCAGGAGGCACCACATTTGAACAGGTTGCCACCTGTTGCTAGGTGGGAAGATGTAGTTTTATCGTACCAGAGAAATTATCGTACACACGTCATAACCAAAATAACAAGTCTATTGATGCGCTAAAGTCACTCTGAACAGCGTCTAACAGACTCATCAACACTTCATCAGCAGTTGCGTTCGGCTAAAAGTCCCCGTAAACAACGACGAGTGGAACTAATGAGCCGAATAATGAGGCCTGGAGTCATGGAAACACCTTCAGGGTTCACATAAAAAAATCCGACAGACAGTTGATTACAACTGATTACAACCACACATTCACAGAATGGTCAAATTATTGTATATTTGCCCTTTTTTTGGATTGTTGATCGCACACAGGGCAAAGTTATCGTACAAATACGATAATTATCGTACAAATTAGATTAGATGGAGAGAAAAAACATTGTCAGGGGCTGAAGTTTGCAGGTTTTCTGGTGAGATTCAAGTCTCTAGTCCTGTGAAATCCTCCCAACTCTCCTCCAGCCACTGTATGGTGATTATAAGGCAGTGAAACTTTTACTGAGTCTGCTGTAGGCTTCTGATATCGAAGCTGCCCGTTTATCGTCTAACTACCACCAAGGGAAATCTTGTGTGTGCATCTAAGAGACTCCTGGGAAACATTTGATGTCCGAGGAATGAGATCACGTTGGTCCATCCACAGTTCACCTCCCGTTATCATAATCAACTCAAACTATCTCAAACCTGAATGAACAAACTAAGTTTAGGATGCATTAAGTCAGCCCCATTGATCAGTTTTACGGTGCAGTAAGATGGGAGACGTTATGAGATGTCATCACAGAGTATTATTGGAAATGAATGTTTCAAATACCTGATGAAATCCACCAAAGGGATCAGTGCTGTGAGACAGTCCGCTGGTAGTATGGAGTTTAATGGGTGCATTAAAGTCATTAAAATGTGTGTAACGCTCATCTGCCTCCTGTCCGGCTGTTCTACAGAAGACTAATTGATTTATTTGATTCTTAAACTTGATTCTAATTGATTTTTGCACTTTCACTATTTACCATTTTAACTGAGTGACCTTTCTAATTTAAATATGTCTTATCCATAAAGCCTCTGAGAGCTAAATGTCTGACCCACTGAGCAGCTCATACCTCTGCCACTCAAAGAAAAGGTTGGAAACTGCTCAGGTGACGATATCTTGACCTCCAATAATACAATTTATTATCTGCCTCCTTCAATTCCATCTTCAGTAAATGCCTGTTCTTCTCATACTCCCCCCTAGTACCAGGTTTATATATCAAAATGAAGCCTTAAACTCAAACTCAAAGGCCTCCTTTTTTTTTATTTTCTTTTTTTTTAAAATCGGGTGAGAAGGACTAAACATGATTAATAAGACTGCCCTTTGCAACTTTGTGTGTGACAGATTGTGGTTTAAGATAATGTTGATGCTGAACTTTCACTTATTTAGATTTATTAGATTATTTCCCATCATGCACCAGGTGGAAGCTCTTAACGGCAATAAAGTCGACCAACGAGCAGCAGTGAAAAAGTCAAGTAAAAACGATGCTGCATAACTGTCGCCATGGTTACTCCGAGCGACACAGCTTCCACCGCTTCCTGTTTGGAAGCAACAGCAGCGCACGTGTTGGCTGAAAACGCAGAATGAGTTCACACAATTAGCATGAAACAAGACTGGAGACTTACGATGATATTAAACATGAGAAATACCGCCTTAAAACAGACTGGACTGACTTTGGAGAGACCACGGGACGCACACCTAACCGGGGGCTCACACCAAAAGCATCGTGAGCGGTCCATTCATTTTCAATGTAAGCTGGAATCGAACGGCCGGCGTTGTGAGCTTCAAGAGTTGAGAAAGGCTCAACTTTATGCAAATGAGCAGTGACGCGACGCGACGACAACCAATTAGGGCCGATCTGGATTCCGAAGGCGGAAAAAGGTGGAAAAAAGGCGGAAAAAAGCGGAAAACGGCAGAGCGCAAACACAAAGAAACCCAAAGAAGGCTGCCCAGAGTACGATCCATGGTGAAAGAGGGAACCGATGTATGGATGGATTATTATATATATATATATGCTAGTTGCTATACATATAAGCCCCGCCCCTTTGACCGCTTCCGGCTTCTCTGGCCGCTTCCGGCGGCAGAAGAAGTAGAAGCGGCGGGTTGTAAGCCCCCGGTTAAAGGCAACCACGTTAAGAGCTGTTGTGCTCTTAGATTCAGAGAGATTCTCTTTGTAGTGAGGACGTCTTTCCTTTTAAACTTCTTTAACATTTAGAGGTGAAATATGTATATTTTTTATTTAAAGCTACCTCGGGTCAGTCTCAGTTCGTGTTCCTCTACCTGAATGATGTCCAGCTCGCCGTTATTCTGGTCCTGGAGGTGATTCAGCTTCTCCTCAGTGCGTCTCATCCACCCGAGCTCCACTGTCTTAGACTGTAGCTGCAGATGGTCGTCGGCGTCCAGCTCTGCAGGATATCTACTGCAAGCTGGACGGCTCCTCCAACCACAACCAGCAGCTGGTGAAGAACTGCTTCCTGTCAAAAGACTGAGTGGCATCACAGACCGCCACAGCAGCGACAGCCTGCCAGCAAACCGAGAAACAGCAGAGCTTTAACTAATGGATGAATAACACGAGGCTCATCTACACTTCAGATGTTCTTGTACTGAACTGCAACACTAGAAGAAAAAGACAACGTAAACCTATTGCCATGACGGTCAATATGCACCAATTTATTGTTATTCCTCCAATATTCTGTGGCTATAGACCACATATGGTCCACAGGGAGAACGTTCCTGTGTTGCTGCTAAGTGAATGTGGGCTGAAAAAGAGGAAATTAAGACGTCTATTGTATCTGCTCCTGGTCTAATTTTAAAAGCTGTCCCTGGCATCCAGAATGTCTCCGACACGGTTAACATAAGACTCTGCTGGCTGCACTAAAAGCCTCCCACTGTGGGGAAAGTAAAGCCTGTAAAAGGAACCCCTGCAGAGGACCGACTCTCACACAACCTGCTGCTTTTACACTTTTCCAAACCACTGATTCATCTGTTCACACAAGTGTGAGAGACTCCCAAAGGAGTGACCAAGTCACTTCTGTGCAAACATTATAACGCGAGCCACAGCAGGACGATCTTCTGCAGGATGTGGGTGATTCTAAAAGTTTAAAATGTAAAGAAAAACTTGAATCTGATGGCAGCCTCGTCTCAAACAGCTGGGACAGGCCCATGTTTCCAGTGTGTAGCAACATCTGTAAACACCTGGAACTGAGGAGACCGGCTGCTGGACCTCTGGCAGATGAATGTTGTCCCCTTCCTGTCTGATAGGGGATTCCTGGGTCTTCTTTGCTGCGTTTTAGATGTTTTCGGGTGGCGTAAGGTTCTTCTCTAACCTGCATCTGTGGATGTTACGGTGAGCTGTGTTCCTGGAAGGTCACGGACATCCAGGACTGATGTTCACAGAGATGTCTCCAGGTTCTCTGAATCTTTGGATGATTTTATGCTCTGTAGATGATTTAAAGTTAAATAGTTTTGACACAGTATTTTGAACCTCTGCCTATCTTTTCTGATGAGAGACTCTGCCTCCCTGAGGTGCTCTTTTTATACCCAATAACGCCCCTGATCTGTTGCTAATGAACCTGATTGGTTGCAACATGTTCCTGCAGCCGTTTCTTTTCAGTAACGCCTACTCTTCCAGCCTTTTGTTGCCCCGTCCCAACGTGTTTCTGCCATCATCGTCGTGCTACCGGTTATAATTCAGTAGAAGAAGTAGTCTCAAAAACAGCTACTAAGCTACTCACGTCGTCTTCTTTTGGATTTATAACAACTCGTAACTGAGTGAAACTTGAATGAGAAAGATGCTGATATCAGTGCTTTATCAGATCAACGAGCTTAATCAACACATGTGTTTCACTCAGCCACAGTGGGCCTGTCAAGCTTAACATGTCATGTTGCAGTAAGAAGACTCTGCTCACTTGATTTACCGTCCAATCATGCGTCAAAGCTACACTGTGGCTCTCTGTCACTGCTCAGGGCATATTGGCATGAAACCGTCGGGGAAATTACCATAAAAATGACTTGGACAGATTCATGTCGCATATCTGTGGAGGCAGAGCACGTTCCTGCAGAGTTAAGATGGTGAAAGAGACGCCGCTGGTGCTGAATCAGTGAATCATCACTGAAAGCCTCTCAGGTTCCAGATAAATCTTCACAAACACTCTGAATCAAAGCAAAGAAACTCGTCTTTGACGTTAAACTTCAGCTGAACTCCAGCAGCTGAAAGTGTGTTTATAGCCCGTTACTGTGAGCTTCACCTCCTCTAACGACCCCCCCGTGAAAGAGAAAACGCTCCCACATCTGACGAGTCCTGCTGCAGCGAGCCGAGCTGGATGCTGCCTTCTTTCACCAGCAACCCACCTCATCTGCATCTTTACCCGAATATGGATCAGAAACACAGACTCAACGCAGAGCCATGTGGTTCCACTGAGTTTGGAGGGCGTTAAAATGGATTAACAGCGGCTGTTAGCTGCACTGCAGTCATTCAGCTCTGCTTCTCGCTGTATTTTTGTCCTTGATTCACAACCAGGAGACATAAAGAGCATTGAGCAGATGATTATTTATGGGTGTAATTCCAGTTTTCAGGTGATGACAGGGAGTAGCAGGGATCAGTTCTACTGCAGTAGGTTATTGTGTCACGGCTGAGCTCACAGCCTGGGCTGAATGCCAAGTCCTTTACAGGCTCATGTCCACGTTTATTAATGTTGTGCTCGGCCATGTGTAGCATCCTATAATAGACACAGCAAAGCATCAGAGAACAGACTCAAAACATGCTGCCATTTGCACCAAATATATTCTGAAGGTAGAGGTTTCACTCATATGCGGTGCAACATAACCTCAACAATACTTCACAATGTGCAATCATCAGAATAAAAGCTGCTTTCATTCATCTTATGCTTGAAAATACCTTTAACTGAAAGAAAAAAGCTGATTTTATTATTTCCCAATACCTGCTTTATTAGCAAAAACTTCCTTTTGTCCTTGAAGAGTTCCAGTGTTGTTGTGGGAAAAGGTAAAGTGCAGCATCCATACACAGCATGTTCTCTGATATAATTAAACTGCCAGAAGTCATGGCTCAGCAGATGTTCAAAAGTCCTGATCCAGCTCTCATTTCTTCCTGTTTCCTTCGGAGCAGCCAGACTTTCCTATAATCTCTAAAGTGTTCAACAGTTCTGCAGCTTTCTGAAGCTCTTTTAGAGTTTTTCTTTGGACATTTTCTGCTTTTTCACTCATCTTCAGTCCTTGTTCCTGAGCATTTTCAGAGGAATGTGTTTTTTCTTTGTTCAGCCACTTAACTCTGAGCTATGAAGCATTCAGGCAGAAAAAAGGCTCCTAACTCAAGGGATGAACCAGTGTTGTGTCGACACAGAACAGACAACTTAGCAAAGAAGCCGTTTTAAACTGGATCTTTAGGCACTTTGTCACAAAGACACATCATTTGTTCCCATTTCTTTAGCTGCATCTATGAAAAACAGCAAAGAAAACACAGTTTGACAGACAGAAAATAGGATTTCTGCAGCAACAAGGTGATTCCCAAAGAGCTATTAGCTGAAAACTTGGCATATCTCAGCATGGTGTGCAGTGAGTCCTTAAAACATTTGAGGAAACTGGACAAGTGGAGGACAAAAGAAGAAGTGTCAGGCCTAAAAAACTATCTACAGCAGATGAACAGGATCTGAAAGTGATGTCCTTAAGAAAGAGGAAAAAATCCAGCTGTGACCTGACAGGACCTGAGAGATGCATCTGGACCTTCAGCTGATCCATCTACTGTTGGCCCAAGCCTCATCAGAAATGGGCTCCATGGAAGGGTGGCTGTCAAGAAGCCGTTCTTAAGGAAGGGAAACAGGGAGAAAAGGCTGAGCTGTGCCAAATGACACAAGAAGTGGACTGAAAATCAGTGGCAACAGGTCTTATGGAGGGATGAATCCTCCCCAGAGCCCGGACCTCAACATTATTGAAGCAGTGTGGGATCATCTGACAGAGAACGGAACAAAAGGCAGCCCACATCCAAAGAAGAGCTTTGGGATGTCCTTCAAGAAGCCTGGAGAACTATTCCTGAAGACTCCTTAAAGAAATGACAGAAAGCTTTTCATTACATTGTGATCCAGCAGAGTATTTATCAGCAGTGGAGCATTTAAACCATCAGTATTGTTCTGTATTACTACATGCCTGCTGGGCAGCCACTTACCCTAAAGCTGCAGCTGTGTTTATTTAAATCCACCACAGTTTTTTAGACTCTCCACTTCCTGCTGCTTGATGTTTCCATAAAGGAAGTGAAGCAATGAGAGGATGCATACTAAGACCAAATAACTGCTAATACATGCATATGTTCAGTGTTAAGGTACTTCCTACAAATAAAGTTAGTTAAAAACTGGATTAATGATTAAAGCCACCCGGCAGCTCGTATCAGCAGCTGTATTTTTTATTAGTAAACTGTATTTGATCAGTTAGATGAAGGTGAGACAGATTCCTGATGCAGAAACTCCAGCAGGGTCAGTATGTACACCTCTGACAAATAATTTGGTATATTCAGAAGCAGCTGAAGTTAAAAGCCTCCAGGAAGACCTCATGTCGAGATATTCCAGGCGTGAGTAATTGGGGGAACTGGCCAGGAGATCACACTCACCATCTGGACCGCCAACACCTCTGGGTCCTCTGGAGGTTGTTGTTTAGGAGATGGAGCTGCCTTGTTTGGCTTATTTAAGCAACTGCAGTCAGCTTCATTTTTCTCGCTAATTAAGGATCCATATCTCACCTTCCTTTTGGAAAAAGTTGCCCTAAAACAACTTACTCTCCATTTATTAAATAGTAGTTTGTATGAAGAGTTTCGGTGTGGATTTAGAGTGAAACTGCACTGAGGATGGTCTTCTTCTCTCTGTCCTCGTCAGATTTCAGCGCCACATTCGACACTATTGACCAAAAGATCTCGTTACAAAGACTTGAGCATTTCATCGGGATCAAGGTTTGGACCTGTTTGGGTCATATTTATCCAATATATTCTGGTTTCTTGTGGTTCTGTTCTCTCTTTTCATGCCTCCTCTGGGTAAGATTATCAGAAAACACGACACACATTTCCACTTTTATGCCTCCCAGCTCCGTTTAGCTGTAAAACCTGAGGAAACCGATCAGTTACAGAAGCTACAAGCCGCATAAAAGCTTGGCTGAGCTGTAATTTCCTTTCTTTTTGAATCCAGGTGAAGTCGAGGTCGTTGTTTTGGGCCATAAAAACCTCCAACAGCCATTATCCAAACATTTAGTTACTCTGGATGGAATTCCCGTGGCTCCCAGTTCCACTGTGAGTCGTCTTTTTTTGCACATATTAAGCGTTTTTCCTCCTCCGTAACGTCTCGATCTCCATGAAACTCCCTGAAAATCCTCCACCTGATCCAGAATCCATCAGAAGGGATCACACGGCTCCAGTTTTAGCCTCCCTGCACTGGCTCCCTGTCAAATCTAGAGTCTAAAATCCTTCTCATGGCATACGAAACAGAAAAATGCTGAGTTTTCTTTTTCTCTCGTCCACAGTTCAGCCATCGGACCGAGTAAACAGGATGATGAAGACTACGAGGACGTGCCCATAAATAAAACCTGGGTCTTATCTCCCAAGGTATATGAGAGCGATGTGACTTTGATCCTAAATAAGCTGCTGCAGGGTTACGACAACAAACTGCGGCCTGACATCGGAGGTAAGTCATCCTCTCTGAAAGAGCTTTCTCTGCACGGCTCGTCGGCTTTTGTCAGTAAATGTCAGTCGCTGCTCCTGCTGCTGTCTTCAGGTGCTTTTTTACCTGCAGAATCAGCTTTGATTTGAAGACTTTCATAGACTGTGATGCGTTGACATTTCCTTCTTCTGTTATTTGGACAGTTAAAGTCATGACCAGTAGGGAACAGTTTGATCTATTTAACCCCTTTAGTGAAAACAGAACAATGTCAGATAAAATTACCCTGTTTATAAGAACGGTTTCAGGATTCAGAGGTTTGGTTTATTCAAAGTCTAGCTGCTCTGCACATGCTCCAGAGTTTTACATCTTTTAGTAAAAACAGTGAAGTGTAGATTAATCCAGGCTGTGTTGCTTAAGTAACCTGATAAAACGATATTCTGGTGGTAGTGTTTATCTTACTCTCAGCTCAGGTTTTTGAAGGTTACAAACAAAACGTTTATGCCAAAATTCATGTATTCTGTGCAGATGTAAGAGAGATGCATGCAGCTCCTTTGGTGGAAAATCAGGGCATAATCTGGTTCTTCTGACCTCCAATTGTACACCCACTGTTCAGCGTTAAGCTGTGATCTAAAAGAAGTTGAGCAGGTGGTCTCAGGAAGCTGAACAAACTCTGAAGAGGAGGCCATTGCCTGGAATGTGCTCTGAATCGCACTGAGATGACATCGGTGCCATGAATGAGCATGTGACAGATTACATTAACTAAAATTACAACAAACCTGAATAATCTTTTAAAAGGATTGTAACTAAACTGAAAATCAAATGGATCTGATCATCTTAACTCCCCCAGCTTTGAAGGTTTTTCAGGGGTTCCACAATTCTCATCTCAAAGCGATGAGTCACTTTGAGTTCATAATTCAGTGCGGTTTGTCTTCTTTGTTGTGTTTCAGTGAGACCGACAGTGATCGAAACAGCCGTGTACGTAAACAGCATCGGACCAGTGGACCCCATCAACATGGTGAGGCAGCCTCTTCAGATTTACCGACACGTTGTTTTGTTTTCTGTGCTGGTCAGGATTCCCCTTCTGGGCTCAATGTCAGAACTATGGTGAGAATAAATGGCTGTTTTGTTTTTAACTTTCATCCACAGAGCAAAAACTGAAATGTGGTACCAGAACAAAAGGAGAATGGAGACTTTGAACGAAAGCTTGTTTGATTCTGTGCCTGTTTTCAAAAAATGCTGAAGGATTTTACCTGATAATAGTGGTAGAAAATAAGTCTAATTGAGGCCTCAGTAAAATCCATCTTTTTCTTATCCCCTTTTTTCCTGAATGAACTCTACTTAATTGTGTTCTTTATTCTTTCCGGTGTCTTTCTGGCTGTTCCAGCCAACATATTTTTGCTAGCAACATTGCTCTAATGAGGAAGTTTTGAAAAATGGAAGAAGTCATTTGACATAAACACAACATATACTGAGGTAGAGGCTGATAGTATGACTTTTTTCAATGGCTCACGGATCATATGTTCAGCCAATTTTCTTCGTTCCCTCCATTTGATTCCATCAAGAAGACCAACGCTTCATTTCTAACTGATTAAAATATACAGGACTTTAAAAGGAAAACTTACTTCTTCCACTGCACTGTGCCCACATGCGCCTGCCGTTAGCACGTTTACTTCCTGTAGGACTTCTTCTGCTGTTATTCCTGCATTATCATTCCGTCTTTCTCTCAGTGGTGACACCTAGTGCTTAGAGCGAAGACTGCGGCAACTCCAGCACGGTCAAAAATTACCAATATGGCAACCATAATAGTGGATTCACTCCGCTTAGCGCACATATGTCAAAGTCCGGTCCTCGAGGGCCGCTGTCCTGCAGGTTTTAGATGTTTCCCTGCTCCAACGCACCCGATTCAGATTAAATGGATCTCTTCGAAAGATTGTTAAGTTCTGCACAAGTCTGCTAATGAGGCATTGATCTGATTCAGGTGCGTTGAAGCAGGGAAACATCTAAAACCTGCTGGACAGCGGCCCTCGAGGACCAGAGTTTGACATCTCTGGCTTAGCGTGTTTATAATCGCCAAATGCCACTTATGTGAAAGAAATGGCAAAAATCGACCAAATTGATTAACCGGCCTAATAAGCTGAGGATGACGGCTTTCGAACCAACACATTGGTTGCCTCAACCATGTTATGTTTATGCATTTAGCAGATGCTTTTATCCAAAGTGACTTACAGATAGGGTAAGGGGGTCTTGCCTAAGGACCCCTACTGGAGACAGTACCTTTCATGCAGGGGATTTGAACCCACTATCCAGTCCCCCAGGTAAGGCAGGATGCTGATTCCACTAGTTTCTGAGACCTGACGATGGGGCAACGAAAAACAACAAAATCAGAGCCAATCTGAGTCTTCTAACCTCCAGCTGTGCATCCATTGTTCATCCTGAGGGGAGAATTAAGGTCTCAACTTTGGAAAGACGTCAAATAGCAGCTCTTTACTTGATGTTGTGCGCGAGTGTTTCGGCTTGCTTCATTTGCTCGGACATTTGTTGCAGGAGTACACCATCGACATCTTCTTTGCCCAGACGTGGTACGACAGTCGGCTGAAGTTCAACAGCACGATGAAGCTGCTCATGCTCAACAGTAACATGGTAGGCAAAATCTGGATCCCCGACACCTTCTTCAGGAACTCCCGAAAGTCCGACGCTCACTGGATCACAACCCCCAACCGGCTCCTGAGGCTGTGGAGCAACGGGAGAGTCATGTACACGCTGAGGTAGGACGCCCAGGCCGCCCGTTACCCACCTTCCTATCTGCCATTCTTAATGTTAACTAAAGATATTTGTTGTTTGTGCAGCTTTACTGTGAGCATCTGTACTTTTGTCACGTACTTCTCTTTTAAGTGACCCCAACTTGTCAAAGCATGATATATTTGTATCTATTGATGTAATTGCAGATAGAACAGCAAGTTCCTTTACGATGTTTGGTCATGTTTCGGAGGAAAAAAAAGAATTCTGAGACTTGATTTTTCTCTGTCACAATTCTGTTTTTATCAGGTTGACTATTAATGCGGAGTGTTACCTTAAGCTGCATAACTTTCCAATGGATGAGCACTCGTGTCCGCTGGAGTTTTCAAGCTGTAGGTGGCTAAACGTATTCCCCCTCTCATTTTTGAACCCGTCATCTCGACTTCAGCTTCCGTAATTTGCCCAGAAAGAGGGGCTTCTGTCTGGGCTAGCATAGTGGCTAAGCCTGTTTTCTTTCTCCTTGCCAAAGGGGCTCATCTGCTTGACGCTGTAACAATCTATCATCTGCCCCACCAGCAGAAAGAGAAGGTCACCCAGCACCATTTTCTCTGACAGACTTAATGAATTATGCAGCCTTTGCCAGTCTGATTCATGTCGTCTGTGTCATCCTTCATTCGTCTCCAGCATTGTGCTTTTGCCTCCCATGTCTTATCATGATTTTAATCTTCCGCACATCAGTGGAAAACACAAATACCATTCCATGGAGATGAGGACAAATGTCAGAAGCAGTACAGTCACAGTAAATGTCATCAAATGAGCAGGTATTTGTGGTGAAAACATTCCTAAATAAAAGCTTTTTTTACTCTGTAGCGCAATAGTCAACATTAGCCTATGAACATGGCCACTATGACTCCATAAACTTCTGCCTTTAACCTCGAGCCTCGATGCCAGAACACACCAAAGCTGAATGATGGGTGTCGGAACAGTTTTCAAACACTTCTGAAAAGGAAAATATGTACTTCTACACAACTTCAACAATCTGAATTAAAACAAAGTTGGAACACAGTGTAAAATGTACAGAGTTTAATGGAAATAAACTAATATTTTATTCATGATAAAGCATAGAAAACATCTCGAGTTTGATGGCAGCAACATGTCTCATAAATACTGGGACAGCTCCATGTTTCCCCACTGTGTAGCATCCCCTCTTCTTCTAACAACATCTGTAAACATCTGGCACTGTGGAGACCAGCTGCTGGACCTTTGGGAGAGTCATGTTGTCCCATTCCTGTCTGACAGAGGATTCCTGGGTCTTCTTTGTTGTATTTTAAATGGTTTTAGGTGGTGAAAGATCTGGACTTGTAGGTCAGTTCTGAGAGTCTCTGCCTCTCCAAGGTGCTCTTTTTTTTTTTTTTATACCCAATCATGTTACTGACCTGTTGCCAATCAACCTGATTAGTTTCAACATCTTCCTCCAGCTGTTTCCATTTCGTAGCACTGATTTTTCAGCCTTTTGTTGCCCCTGTCGCAGCTTCTGAGAGACGTGTTGCTGCCATCAGATTCAAGATGAGCTCATTTTTATCATGAAATAGTAAAATATCTCACTTTAAACATTTGATATATGACACCATTGTGTGGTTTGGTGTCTTCTTGGGACTAGAGGTAGTACTTGCACATCATATTATGCACCAAAACTATGTTTTTGGCTTTAGGATTTTGGAACTTGGCCATTTTATTGGAATATTTATGCAAACACGAGCCTTAAAGCAAGATCAAGTATTTTAGAAACCTACAAGCTGAAGAAAAGAAAAAAAAAATAGTACTTTTCAAATGTATTTGTTGCTAAGGGAAACCACAGTGCAGCCGTAAGATCTCACTTTTACCCACATTACACTGCTGTGCACAGATTAGTTTCCATTTAAGACATTTTGCTCATTTGAGGAAATTTCATGAGACTGAGCAGTTCAGTTACATTTTGAATGCTTCCCTTTCCATGGTGCAGTGTTCCCTGTGACCGACAGTCAGGCTGTGTAAAAGAAATGGATGCAGCCACCATGTTATATCATAAAATGATGGTACAACTGGGTGAGGCACCAAGTTTTCTAACAACATGGTTTATCTCTTGCTTGGTTAGCTTGATCTGCACCTCGTTTACTGGGACACCAGTCGTCTCTGGTCTGAAAAAAACAAGCATTTTGGATCTATTCCTTCATTCTAATGCTGAAAGTAAAGGTTTAAACTTAGAGTACTGTCCCTTAAATTAAAATTTTATCATTTAGAAATTATGTCCATGTGCAAAAAGGCTAGATTTTTTCTTCCATTTCTTCTGAGAGACGTTCAACCAATCAAGTTGCTGGAAAAAGCAACACAAATTGTACATAAAACTAAATGATAACATAGAAAAAGCTCTTTGAGATGTGGCCAAACTCCCTGGTCTCAGACAACTTTATTTTCCTGGCAGTGTTGGTAACAAATTATGTTTTCCTCTAAGAAAACCTCCAAAACGCTGGCATTTCAGGAAGCTGGTGGTTAAAGCTCATCTTCACACGCAGACTTCATCATCTGAGACAATTCATTTGTTGAAGCTTGCATAAAACTGCAATGAGCTACATTTTAATGCAGATCAATCAAAGGAAGGTTTTACTGAAAAGAAATCGAATACTCGAGATACGAGACACATTTCTTAATATCAGCTTCGGGTACATTTCCTGGTTTTAACTACTCGTAGACTGCTTGAAATTGGTCTTTTATCCTATTGGAACACTTCATAGGCTTTATGAGACTCTACCAGTTTGCCTTTGACGGGCTGAGGAACATAATTACAATAAACTGATTAAAACAAGCTCCATCTGCAGAAAACGTATAGATTACTCCCCGAGAAACATCAAGTAATGGATTCCAAACAATGCGTTTAGTGATCTTCATGCCTTGCCTCCAACAAACAGCTTGTCAGTCACTCCCAAAGACCCCAAAGTCAATTAAACCCCCACATATAGCTCAGTTTGAGGCCTGACTTTCACTTGATTATGTAGTTATTTTCTAAAGACCACCAGTGCGCAGATCAGGACTAAATTTAGCGAATGGCATCACTTTAACACCTGGTGGCTACATCCATCTTCTATACAAAGTCTGTGTGTACCGTGATTTGAATGACTGATGTCTGATCTTGTAGGTATCCATGAAGCTTCTAATTTATCTGCCATGTGTCTGAATTGGGGGTATTGTGCAGATGGCTACCCTAAGAATGAGATCATGTATCGGTGGCAGCGGCGGGCGGTGGAGGTGGCCGACCAGCGCTACTGGAGACTCTACCAGTTTGCCTTCGTTGGGATGAGGAACACCACTGATGTGGCTCACACTCAGTCAGGTTAGACCTCAGGTCAGGTCGCCAGACATTACTATCACACGAATTTAGAGTCCTCATGTCATTTCTTCTTCTGTTTGTTTAACTTTCAGGGGAATATGTCATCATGACCATCTTTTTTGATCTGAGTCGGAGGATGGGATACTTCACCATCCAGACCTACATTCCCTGCAGCATGATTGTGGTTCTGTCCTGGGTCTCTTTCTGGATTAACAAGGACGCTGTCCCAGCCCGCACATCTCTAGGTTTGATCATTTATTCATGCACAGTAAAGGGTCCAGTGTCTCGAATGTAGTGATTCTACAACTTATCCTCCTTCAAGCTTAAATTAAACTATGTTGGAAGCTAGTTAGAGTTTGATTCGTCTCTCTGGACTCAACTCGATTCTTGGTCTAACGCAGACCAAGACCATAGCTTTCTTTTCGGCCTTATGGTGTCTAAGCTCAGCTATATACACCAGATATGGCTTAAATCTGGATTTGCTATGATATTTGGGCCACATCTGGCCCATATAAATACCAATACTGCCATAATTTACCCATAAGTGCCAAAAGACACCAAAAATAGGCAATAAATGACAATAAATGCCCAAATTTAGTAAGTTTTAATTGTTTGGCGACTTTGTGACCTCAAAATAGAAACATGTTGTCCGTCCTTGCTATGACACATCGAGTAAGATATCACCACGTCAAACCTTACCGATTCAATTTATTCCAATTCGATTATGCTTTGTTAATCCCAGAAGGAAACTTGTATTGATCCAGTAAAAGTTTGTTTTTTTCCAAAGACACGCAGTTCTTCTACATAGGTGACAAAATAAAAATGAAAATAAACTGACAAACATGTAGAAAGTTGAAGTGTGGCAGAGAGGAAGGTTTGGTAGAAACCTTCAGAGGTCTCCATCAGTGGGTTGGGATGTTGTTTCGGTAGCTTAGCAACAACTCAGCTGATGATGTCACACACAGCGTCAGCAGGTAACTCAGGTGAACTCTCAGCAGACAACATGGACAGAAACTCACAGCCAGCAGTTCAACATCTGGGCTGCAGCGACGCTCCAGGATTCCACCATCTGTTGTTAACCAGCTCTGTGATCCTCCTCCTTTACTGTTAGCGCTCTGTCTGCAGTCTCTGTCTGCCCGGATAGTCTTAAAGCTGAGCAGAGAGCTGTTAGAGTTGTTCCTGCAGCCAGGTCCAGGATTCCACCATCTGTTGTTAACCAGCTCTGTGATCCTCCTCCTTTACTGTTAGCGCTCTGTCTGCAGTCTCTGTCTGCCCGGATAGTCTTAAAGCTGAGCAGAGAGCTGTTAGAGCTGTTCCTGCAGCCAGGTCTCAGTGACATAAATGTTGCCCTCCTCATGCTCTTGCTGCATCCTTATCAGTACTTTAAGCTTCTCTATTTTTCGGTGATCTCCCACTTCTCATGGTAATCAAGGCAGGAAATGGTTTAAAGTCTTTATTTTGTTCCTGTTCTGCATCCCCAACATCTCCTTTTCAGCCAGTCTGGTTATGGGCTCTTATTGCAGGCATTACTTGGGCTTTGGAAAGCTCAATCAACCACTCCAACTTGTGAAAAGCTTTCCTGTTGCCATGGTTACGTATCATAACAGATGTTAAAAATTGCCAATTACCAGCAGAAATCATTGCGACTGCACAGCATCCGAACCAGAGTGGAAAAAGGTTTTAAAAATCAGTGCCCCCCCCCCCCAAAAAAGCTTGTTAGGCAATGTGGAGAAGATGCAAAGAAAGACACTGATTTAAGCTTTTTACGTACTGTCTGATAGTCCATTCATCTCTTTGTGACCCCTTTAGGCATCACAACAGTGCTTACCATGACTACTCTGAGCACCATCTCCAGGAAGTCCCTGCCCAAGGTCTCCTACATCACTGCCATGGACCTGTTCGTCTCAGTCTGCTTCATCTTTACCTTCGCTGCTCTCATGGAGTACGGCACCTTGCACTACTTCACCAGCAACCGACAGACCAAGAAGTCCAAAGCCAACAACAACGCACAGGTAACAACGCACTCATTTGTGATGGTCGCCGATTTCGAGTCCACGAAATGTCGCAGTAACGGTGAAAAACTGTCCCCTCCACAGCAGAAAGTGCCCAGCATGGTGAACATCCGGCCTGGAACGTCTCTGCTGCAGATGAACAACATCGTGCCCTACCACGAGGAGGACGACTACGCTTACGAGTGCTTGGACGGAAAAGACTGCGCCAGCTTCTTCTGCTGCTTCGACGATTGCCGTTCAGGTGCCTGGCGTGAAAACAGGATGCACGTGCGGGTTTCCAAAATCGATTCCTATTCACGAATATTCTTTCCTACTGCTTTCGGCCTTTTCAATCTGGTTTATTGGATAGGTTACCTGTATTTATAATAAAAAAAAACATCACAAAAAGCACAGCTGGAGTTTAACATCTGCAAGAATCTCATAGAATCAGAGCTGCTATTAGAATAATTCAGAATAACCAAACTGCCATGCTTTAATAGTACCATCCGCAGTAAGGCATGACCTCTTAGTGACTCCGTCCAACATCTTCATCCAGATAAGAGCAACAAAAAAAGCTCAAAATTCGGCCGAGTTTTCATGAAACATCCCCAAAGTGTTTGCACATGTCAAACTCCAGTCTGCTCAGAGGAGATTTTGCCATGAAACTTTCGAAGAACAGCCCAAAAGCTCGTTTACTCTTCGCCACCGTGCTATCGATGCCGTCCAGCAGCAGGAAAGTGGAATTGAGGGTCGTTGTTCCCGAATGTTCTTTGAAAGTCAGTAATGCATGAGAAGCAAAGCCAGCTGAATGTTCAACAAACCCGTAGAAACCATTGGTCACCGACACGAACAGGGAGCGTCCCTTTAAATATCTGAACATTGTTCACAGGGTCCTATTTTTGTAGGCGTTCGGACCCGAGAGGTCCAACTGCGGCTTGGATCGAGTTCGTTACTTCTGTCAAGCGGCGAGTTGTCAGGAACAAAGATGGTTGTTTTTCTGGCAGCCAGATTTTATACTCTGATCTAACTCGTCACAAAAAAAGAACAAAAGTGATTGTGTTTCCTTTCCGAACACATCTGTGAAAACACTTCATAAAGAACCTGGATTTTCTTTTATCCGTTGCATGAAAACAGAGGGTCACCGTGTTGCTCTTTGTCAATTTGAAACAGGAAATAAAGGCATACTGAGATGGTCTGAACAACATCTTTGAGTCACCAGGCAGCAATAGTCTTAATGGCAGCTTTCAGTAGCTCATTGTTAAAATCATACAGGATTTCATCACCAACTTCATGCACATTTTGTCCACGTCTTACTTCAGCTGTGCGTCCGACTGAAAGATCCGATTCTTTCAGAAATGGCAAAGGTTCATAGATCTGACCTGCAGTTTGACTTTGAGGAATTTAACCGAACACTTTTAATACGAGAAGGAAAAATCCCAGAAGAAGGATGTCGATTCAGCTGTAAACAAATCACAGATATGACACAAATGGTTTTATTTAGCAGCTGAGCCTTCTAAAACTTTTAAAATAAATGTAAAAACACTTGTTAATGATGAATAAAGTCAGTCAGGAGGAGGTTTGGTGAAGCTGAGCTCATTTTTCAGGGTGATGATGAAGAAAAGAATCTTTCTTCAGTGAAGACACCCAGAAAACAGTCCGGAGCTTTCCTCATCTGCTTAAAAATCAGCATTTTTTTGTATCACATCTGCAAACAGCTGCATGAACGTCCTTCCAAGAGAGGAGATTAAAAGCTTTTCTCTTCCAGGTGTTGGCGAGCCGCCACAGTCCCAGGAGACAAATCAGGAACCTGAACCCTCCTCTGCGATAAAAACATCTTGCACTCATGAATCAGCCGGGCAGGCGTGATCTTATTGATATTTTCAGGGACAGACGGTAAAGAAGGAGAAGGAGATCGAAGAGACGTCCAAACCAGCTGCTTTCTGACAAAAAGAAGCAGACAA
Organism: Leuresthes tenuis; assembly: GCF_036924035.1. Classification (NCBI taxonomy): domain Eukaryota; kingdom Metazoa; phylum Chordata; class Actinopteri; order Atheriniformes; family Atherinopsidae; genus Leuresthes; species Leuresthes tenuis. The sequence continues at coordinate 31,899,844 of NW_027325369.1, forward strand.
ACGCGTTAAAAGTTGGATTTCTGTTGCCACGGTAACCCACGCTTTCACAACTATGGTCCAAAAAACCGATCATGTGTTTCGTCAATATTTTACAGCCAAATACAACAGGAATTAGTTTAAAAGCTGGTTATTTTGCCTTCATGTTAAGATAATTAACAAACTTGTGTGAACATGAACCTCTGCCATTATTTAAAAAACAAAAAAAGGGATCCGAGTCATATTTCATTTGAAGTTGCTGGACATTTCATGTAAAAAGTGATTCTAAATATATCTACTATCTTCATATAAACTATTTAACTAGCAGCATAAATGTAGGCTGACAAATCTTTTTGCTTTATTGAACAAGAGAAAAACAGTTAAACACGACTCCAATTTATTTTAATCATGCTCTAAAACGTCAGATGACCTGTGGACACAAAACTGAAACCAGAACAGGAACAATGCTCCACTTTGCTCTTTAATTACAGTCTTTACAGGACTTTAAACCTCTCAGATGCACCAAAGAAACGGTCAAATATTCAGTACCATGCCCCGAGTGAATGTCAGCTCCGACTGCATTAAGTTGCTGAAAGGACACGACCATAAATAACCCAGATTTTAGTCTGAGGCGTCGAGTCGTTCTGCGACTTTCTGACAAGGAACGAAGTTAGAGAAATTCATCTATGCAAACATGATCACTGTCAGAGTTCAGCTGTTGATCAACCAGAAGATCCTGCTTTAGAAAACGCACCAGTAGGTAGACTCCTGCACAGGAAAAACAAGATTCTGAACCGAGTTTTAGGATTTTACACGTCACAATTAGTCCTGTGAAAGAAAGTACACCCTCTGTCAGTTCTAAGGTTTTACATATCAGGACATAACAGATAATCAGCTCCTCATCAGGTGTAAAACTCAGTAAAAACAACCTCAGACGAACACACGACACATTACACTGTGTCAGTGTTTATGGAACAAAAACTGAGACAAAACACAGAAGCAGAGTGTGAAAAACTAAGTGAACCCTCACTGCTTCCACAGGAACTAAGAGGGTAAGTCAGGAGCTGCTGATCAATGCTCTGATTAACTGATCATCAGTCAGTGTGAGCAGCTCTATAAAAGCAGAAGTTCTGTCAGTTTTCAGGTGTTTTTTAACACGATGCCAAGGAGGAAAGACATCAGCAATGATCTCAGAGAAGCAGCTGCTGCTGCCCATCAGTCTGGGAAGGGTTATAAGGCCATTTCCAAACTATCTGGAGTCCATCATTCTACAGAGAGAAAGATTATTCACAAGTGGAAAACATTCAGGACAGCTGTCAGTCTTCCCAGGAGTGGACGTCCCAGCAAGTTCACCCCAAGGTGGAAAAGCCCAGAGCTACATCTCAGACTCTCCAGGCCTCAGTTAGCATGTTAAAGGTTAAAGGTCACCCCAGGGTGAAAAAGCCCAGAGCTACATCTCAGACTCTACAGGCCTCAGTTAGCATGTTAAAGGTTAAAGGTCATGACAGCACAGCCGTTTTAACACCTGATGAGGAGCCGATAGTCTGTTTTATGTCCCGATATAAGAGGATAGAAGGGTGTACTTATTTCTTCTTATGACCGTGAACTGGTTTTTAAAACAACCAAATCCAAGTTGTCTTGATATAACAGTGGAACTGATGTTCATAAAGTCTCATTTATTCAGATATTTGATGTAGCATTAACAGCAGGTTTGGTAAAAATAAGGGTTGTAGGACTTTACTTTGGAACTACATCCACACAGCTGGTTTACGTCGGTGTTATTCGTTTTCTGGAGTTTTTCCTTTCACAAAGACACTGATGAATTATTTAAATACAGATTTGAATGATTTTTCTTTGTTTTGTTCATCTCACTGTTGGGTTTTCCTTGAGTTGTTTCAGCCTTTCAGCTTCTACTGTTGTCATGATCTACATTTAAAAAGAAAAGTGTATGTTTATAGCTAATCATTCTTAACTAAAGGGTCTTTTAAATGTATTTACAAGCTGCTCTAAAACTACAGTGTATCACACATTTTGTTGCTTAGCCCTCTTTGTAAGTAGAGAGAAGACTAAAAATCAAATGCTGTATTTTTCAGCCCAACAACCTCAAACGTGATCACGAGAGAAAAGCTGTTCACTGTACTAACAATCCATGTAGAGCTATTTACCCATTCAACTCAAGCCATATGAACACATCTGTAGACAACATCACTCTGTAAGTGTTGCTCATATTGTATTGTGACAACTAACTCAATACACTGTGACGAAATAAAGCAGTGCCTGGAAAAAGTTCCAACGTTGTCGTAAGACTTGTTGAAATGAACAGAGAACCGTGAGTGGCAGTTCTGTGGTTACAGTGTGAAAAAGGCGCCACATTGGAGCATTTTTAGGTCTTATTGAGGTGCTTGAGACGGGAGGCGGGTTAGGGCTAGCTAACCCGCTGCTCCAAACCGAACAGAAAGCGATTTTCTCTGAGAAAACTGGAATTATATCAGTTTGAAAGGTCTCCAAGTACAATTATTTACCAAACGTTTAAAAGCAGTAATTAACGGTACACATGCATTACTACGAGTTACGCTGTGCACATCTCAGGCTTAGTCCATTACTGTTGATGAGAAAGCATTGTTTGCTAGCATCTGCTGCTAGCTTACAGCTAACTGCTAACGTCCAGCTAACTGCTAACGTCCAGCTAACTGCTAACGTCCAGCTAACTGCTAACGTGTTTCCCTCTGGGATCAATAGAGTAACCATCTCCGAACCATAAATCACATGAACACCAGTGGATTTTCTCTTATTTTTACATGATCGGGTACTTTTAAATCTGAAAAGTGCTGCTATAAATACAATAAATCAATGATTGCTCATATTTAGAGGGAGACGTGTTCAGTGTTGCGCATCAGAACTCGATATGTTCGGCTTCGCCTGCAGTAGAGTTCTGTTGGATCACAGTAGCACCAGAAGGACAATTCATCTCATGTTTTACACCTTTAAAATAACCAAATATGTCTCCATTTTATTATAATCTGCATCCTCTTCATGAAATGTGAATAATTCAGGCAGGTCCATTTTTTCCAAAGAAGCATTGATTAGATGTACGACATGTTTGAGCCAAAATACCAGAGAGACAGAACAGCAGCTCATCGAGCTGTTTTAGGAGTGCAGCGACCCTCTCCATCAGTAAACGGATGACATTTATGTAGTGCTGTTCAAGTACAGCATGAAAATAAGAAGCTGAACAAGAGGTGGGCTAAAAAAGGCCAGCAGAAGAGGCAGCAAAGGTTATCAGGCTCAGAAGGTTTGAAAAAGAACATGTCTGAAAGCAAATCAGCTGATGTTCTGACAAACAAGCCGAGCTTCATGATCCATCTGAGCTGATACGGTTTGATTTCTCAAAGAAGATGAAAGTGATGAATAAGAGAACAGAAATTAAAAAGTAAAAAAAAAAAAAAGAAACACATTATCTACAGCGCTCCTGAGCCAGACCTCATTTCTTTCCAAGCAGCCAAACTTTCTTTAATCTTTTAAAGTGGTCTTCTTTGGACATTGGCCCATTTCTTTAGTTGTATCTATGAAAAACAGCAAAGAAAACACAGTTTGACAGACAGAAAATAGGATTTCTGCAGCAACAAGGTGATTCCCAAAGAGCTATTAGCTGAAAACTTGGCATATCTCAGCATGGTGTGCAGTGTGTCCTTAAAACATTTGAGGAAACTGGACAAGTGGAGGACAAAAGAAGAAGTGTCAGGCCTAAAAAACTATCTACAGCAGATGAACAGGATCTGAAAGTGATGTCCTTAAGAAAGAGGAAAAAATCCAGCTGTGACCTGACAGGACCTGAGAGATGCATCTGGACCTTCAGCTGATCCATCTACTGTTGGCCCAAGCCTCATCAGAAATGGTCTCCATGGAAGGGTGGCTGTCAAGAAGCCGTTCTTAAGGAAGGGAAACAGGGAGAAAAGGCTGAGCTGTGCCAAATGACACAAGAAGTGGACTGAAAATCAGTGGCAACAGGTCTTATGGAGGGATGAATCCTCCCCAGAGCCCGGACCTCAACATTATTGAAGCAGTGTGGGATCATCTGACAGAGAACGGAACAAAAGGCAGCCCACATCCAAAGAAGAGCTTTGGGATGTCCTTCAAGAAGCCTGGAGAACTATTCCTGAAGACTCCTTAAAGAAATGACAGAAAGCTTGTCTCAGAGGGTTCAGGCTGTGTTGGAGAATAAAGGAGCTCAGACCAGAGATTCACTTTAAAGCTGCTGAGAACTGATAAAAAACTCAGTTTCTGCCTCAGATTCTGGGTTTATATCCATGTTTGATCATGTTTCAGTGAATCTCTGCAGCTGTTTCCTGTTTCCATGGAAACATTAATAAATGAGGGCTGGATATCACATGTAAAGGGTGGTTGAATGAAAGCAGCTGAGGATTTCATCTATAAAAACAGACACTGGGTTCACTTAGTTTTTCCAACTTTCATCAAGTTCAGAGTTTTCTATAATAAAATATTTCCATCTGGACTTTCACTCTGATGGAACTATCTTTACAAACCAATGGTTGCTCTATACTGCTCAGTGAACTAAAGGGGATTATTTTCAGCAGAAAATACATTTCTGTTCAGTTTTTAATTGAAATTTAATCACGAAAAATGTGGTTCCAGGGAAGAGAAACATTTCCTTCATGCATGTGAAGTCAGCTGCCGGCTAAAATGTGCCAAAAATAAAATAAATAATCATTTAAAAGCTGTGAATTATCCAAAGACACATTGATGAAGTCCCTCCACCTTCTCTTTTCACCGGGAAGTACCAATTACCCTGTGGGCAGAGCGGGGTTTGAATGAGGCTGCTGATGAAAATAAAGCCAACCGTCGCCTCCTGCCGACGTGATTACAGGGTAGGAAGGCGCTGGAAGGTGAAAGGCTCCCACCTCCTGCCTGGAAAACGAGAACGCAGTGCGGCACCTTCAGACTGAACGTAGGAGCAGGAATCTGCCGGAGCAACAAAACACCAAACATGGGAGCGGCAAGACGATGCTGCTGCTGGTTTCTGCAGTTAAGGGATGAGCGGCTGAACAGAAGCTGTGATGGACCGAACAGAACCAGGAGGTGTGGATCTCAGCCTTGAAGGATTATTGGATAAAGTGTGTAGATGCAACAGATGAGACTCAATAAAAACTGTTAAAAAGCCCGATTCGTCGCCTTTAATAGGCTGCAGCAGCATTTTTACAGGCCGAACCCAACTGGACCCAAACTTTTCACTGTAATAACCAGTTCATGGTACAATCTATTGGATCCAAGGGTACCGGTGTCATATCGTTGTTGTTTTAAAGCGGGTTCTGAGTCGGTTCCGTTCATCTAAATCTAATTCCCATAAAATTGTGATGAAAGATAGAACATAAGTACAGGCATCCTCTCTGGTGTCCCTCTGGCCTTTTTCTACCTGCATTACACATGTGGAGGAGATGGGGCGAGTTCTGTGACCCAAAGCAAACGGTACCACCGGTGGCTTTTAGCCATGTTGGGACACAGACTGCACTGGATCCATTTTTGCTGGTTGCTTCTCCTCCACAGAACCACTCTGCCTGGCTGCAGGAGGTATTTAGTGGTTCTGTTCTGCTAAACAGGTTTGGGTCCACCTCTTTCCTCATAGAGGGAAAGGTTAGTTAAAATCAATACAAATCACCTTTACCCTGTGATGGAATATTTCTATCCTGATGGGACAGGAGGGCTAATCAATAATCTGAGTCTGAAAGTGATCCGAGTCATCTGCTGTGTGAAAGGCTTTATATTCTGTAAAGATTCAGGACTAAAACCAAGACTTTTCCAGTGCATAAGCCTGATTCTTCCTCCCGTCTGAGTCGTGTTGAACCAGCTCTGGTTGCTGAAGCCCAACTGAAGTAAAGCAACCGCCAGTTTAAATAAACTAGTTGAAAATTAGGTCTTAAATACTCAATCCATTGAGACTTTTGCACTCTTCTGCATCTGGTTGCACAGCAAATGCACCCATTTCACAAACATTCAGTGCATCAAATGTATATTTAAAGCTCCTGGAAAGTCATTTCCACAGTTTTCCACCTCCTTCACCCCAGAGGAGGCCTCAGTCAGACCTGGTTAAGGCAGAGTGAAGCCTCTCAGGTGTATCTGCAGAATCATTAAGGCTAACAGCTGGAGAGCTGCCATTCTGCCCCCTCACAGCAGCTCAGACGTGACAAACCAACCCAGAGAGGTGAGGAGGCTCCTCGAGCCTCAGGAGGGTTCTTCTTCACACCCGTCTGGTTTAGATGAGGTCAGCGTCTCTGAAGGTGACACGCTGCATGAATGAAGATACGAGCACGTACGAGTGCGACAGGACGCATTTTACACCATAGTTCCAATAAAAACCCTCCAAATGATTAGGCTGTTGCTTTGTTCCGGACCCTCTGAGCTGCAGAAGCAGATATCTGAACCGTTTTCATTCCTTTCCGGCGTGTTGGGCATGAAAACTCAGAGTGAAGCCCACAGGCTGCACAGCTCGACCGACTCGCTGCTCTCTTGCGTCGATGGTTCGGTCTCTCAGGATTGGTCCGGCATCTTTCAGCCTAAATTATGCACGTTTGTGGGTTTTCTCGCGCCGGTCATTTGGGTTTCCACTGTATGAATAAGGCCCGTGATGCACTGGTGACCTCCTCATGGCGCCGCCGTGCCCGCCGTCTCGTGCATGAAGGGAAATGAGCCTTTAAAATGCAAATAAAAGGAAACGACAGGATGAAATGAGGGACAGCTCCCTGTACAAGGTTTATGAGTGGCTGGAATTAACCAAATCTTATGGTCCATGTCAGGATTTGCTGTCATTTAAAGGGAAATCTGAGGAGGAAATCCCAGCATTACTTCACAAACTGCTGAAATAGTTGGATTACGTAGTAGTGACTTCTATCCTTCAACATAATTAGAGAGCAGCTGTACATTTATGTATGAATGCAAAGACTTCAGTAGGTCCGCAGTGCAACTTGGATGCATTCGATACTTCAGCTCTAACGGGATTATTTCCTCTTTTCTCACTCAAAACAACGAGGGATCCATCACACAGCTTCAGAGGTTTTCCCACGTAGGTGTGAAAATGGCGCATTAATTGAACATATTAGGCTGATGACACAAGGTAATGACTTGTGTGATTACAAAATAAATGGAGCTCAACAGAAGCCTGCTCCTCTCAGCCCCCCGCAGCGCCCTCGATCTCGACTCCTCGCCGTTTCCCACAGCACTCGGCTTCAGGCCCACAGATCGCACGCTTTCAGGGCGAATCCCTCCCAGCCCGCCGTGGTTGTGGATTCAGCTGCAGATGACGGCTGCTGAGAACCCGTCGATGAGGAGCTCATTAGCTTGAAATGGAATCAGATGAAATGATCCATCCTCTTATTCATTTTGAATTGTTCTCTGCATCAGACCTGCTGATTTTCAATGACGAAGCATTTTGTTATCCTTTGGTTTCATTGCTGCAATACAATATTACGCAGCTACTAAGTGAGGCACTTCAACACAGTTCAATTCAATCAGCATCAGTTTGAGACTACTCTCCTTCCCTTTGCTCTGCCTGATAAATGCCAGAAATAACTCAAGGGAAGAGTGAAATATCCTGTGCAGTAAATGTATTATATGATATATAAATTCAATTCTATTTATATAGCGCCAGATTACAGCAATTGTCATCTCAAGGCACTTAAATAATATAGTCCAATTCAAGCCAATTGGAATTCAATTCATTGTAATCATAATCCAATTAATTCATATAGAGCCAATTAAAAATATAATATCCTAGCTATGTATATGAAGTTACTACAACAGGCTGCCACCGGGCTCAAACTTTAAATATGTTGTTAAAGATCAAGTTAAAAGTCTAAAAGGTCACGTTTATCACATATTTCTTTGAGTTCTGGATGGTCATTTTAGATAGCATGTGAAAAAAAATGAGGCTCATAGATGCTGAGGATGTCCCTGCCAAAATAACTGCCCCTTCTTCTGCTTGCTGACCTTTTACAGCCCGGCTGTAAGGTCCGTTTTCTCCTCGCGTCGTTCCTTTATGGAACATGACGAAGGTCCTTCTGACTGACGGGAGAAAAGATTTCTAGTCGCTCCTGCCCAGCTCTCCGAGCTAAGGGCCAGATCTGAAGCTAGCTTTTACCTTTTGGCCTCAGGAGGCAACTTTACTGATGTCAGGGCAATTAAAGCTGCACAGCTTCAACTCCGCTGCCTCCAACTGCTCATACCACCCCCCCATCACTCCCTTTATGGAGTCATCTCGTCCATAAACACATTACATACACTGTATACCATGCTCTAGTGCTGTGTGGAGCCATTACGCTCTATTCTTAGACATCTTCAAGCCGTACTGATCAATGTTTCATATTAACAAAAGCTTCACATGTGACTTTAGGAACCCAAAGAGCTTTAACAAATGGCGTTCTCCTTTCAGCCTTTGGGGTACATCATCATTTAGTTTATGATTTTCATTCACCGTCATCAACAAGGGGTCAATCAGGTCATATCCAGGTTGGAAGACTGTCAAAAAGTGTGCAAAATGCCAGTCTTCTGACAGTTTTACCCAGTTGGGACTTCCTTTATTAAGATATTTCTGGAGGCCTTCTGCAGAGATGGGGGTCATTTCTACCTCTGATGTCAAAAGTTGCTGCGTGCAAGAACAACTGTCCAGCTGGAGAAAATCTGCCGCACACAAAACCCTAAAGCACTGCGTTATCAGCAGCTTTGTAAATAATAGCAGACATTAGCCTGAGGGCACAGTAACCGTGCGACTACTACATTTCTGCAGAGCCAACTAAAACACGCTGTGTCAGAGTCAGCGTGGAGGTTGGATTTTTATTTCTTTATTTTTTAAATCAAATGTGGAGTTAAGATGCATCTACAGTTGCAGCTCAGGGCGACTTTCTGATGTTTTTTTGTACTGCTGCTTGCATTTCGTGTTAAATCTGTACTATGGACTCGTTCCAGATACTGAACCACAAAACAGTAACTGCTCATCCATCACAGATTAACATTTTCATACACTGTCAAACAGCACTAGTGATGATGCACGAGCTAAACTCAGTTAACAGGAGCAAATTAAGTCGAATATTTGCTTGTAACGTTTTATAAGTGGTTTCATTTACAGCAAACAAACAGTGTAAATATGTCACAGATCATCTGGGATTCTGTGTTTAATTATTTCATTTAGGAAGTTCACCGTCTAAAAATCATCTGAACAAATTTGAAATAAACATACAATTTTCTAATAAAAATTCTATTCAACTCATAAAGATAAACCTAAGCATCTTTATACATTACATAGGCCTACATTTTCACAATTTCAAGTTGTTTGAGCTGTAAATATGAACACATACAATGGCAAATACACTTTTTTTGGTGTTTCTAATTGAATCCACTGAGAGATTTGTACACTAGGTTTTACGAGATGAGAGTCTACAAAGCTAAATGCAGTTCAAGTGGACCTAAAGTTAAAAGGACCTAAAGTCTAAAGACAGGAAGTTATAAACCGATACTTTTCTCATCATGTAGGCCAGACTGATATTAAAAGAATGAAGCAGAGCTAAGCCAAAGGTCAAAAAGAGGAAGACCAGGACTGCCTGTGACCCAAGTGTTGCTAACAGACGGTAACTCCCTGTATCGCTTAATTCACTCCTGAAATAATCAAACAGAAAGAAGCAGACATAAAGCCTTTATTTTGCCTCCTCACCCATTCCTGCCTGTGATCAGACCTGTGTTTGAATTGTACATCTGCTCAGTATAACACACTAATGTAGCTCGTCAGCCATTTTGTTGTGCTGTTAAAAATGTCAACTCACACTTTTAATCCACTATGTAGTAAACTGCAAACTCATGTGGCACAGACGTAGCATCCAGAAGCTGTACTTCAGTCAACATGGAGCATCGGGAATTGCACCCCGATTCCAGAAAACTATTGAGCTGACCGAGTATGCTAACGCTAGCTGCTGCTAGCTAGTATTAGCTAGCATTAGCAGCTTGTTTCAGTCATTTTCTTACCTGTTGAAAAAGCCTTGCAGGCTGATATGTCTCAACTTTGAGTGGCTGAAATGTGTAAATATGCATGGAACTGTATTTTAAGCTGTTAATCAGTATAAACAAACATATCAGGGATAAGCGGTTTTGTTCAGACATTTCTATTGGTTTCTTTTGTAGATAGTTGGTGGGATTCTTGTGCAAACTATCCTATTATGTTGGTGTAAGAAAAACTATTGTTAGTTTTATTTGTAGAAAATTAGTCCCAGATTGTTCGACGCTAGCTCAAAAGGGAAAGCACTCTTCTCCTCAAAAGAATTTCCCAAAGAAATGGATGGACAAAATATTCTGAAATAGAATAGACTGAAATTCAGACAGAGAGGAAATAAATGATCCAACCTTTCAAAAGTACCCACAGTTTTCACTTTACAGGCTTAATTTTCTTTTTGTACTAGAATATAGACGTTTTATCTTCTCAATCACAATTCTCCATCAGACTGACACTTTTTGTGCTAAAAGTAATGACAAAATGCTCCAAACCCCATAGGCATTGTACGACTTTAGCAGGTGACAAAACATGTTTGTAAGCAACCAGTTGCATCATTTCGAGAGCAAGTATTAACATTTAAAATGTAGATAAATGATAAAATGGGTTTATAGCATTAGCATGTATAGAATTTGGAGCTGGCTAAAGAATAACAAAGATAATACTTTTAAAATTCAAGTTTAGTCCTTCAATAGGAGCCATTATGCTGAAGATCTGGTACAAGTGAAAATGTGAAGGAAGCAAATCTCAAACTTTAAGACTTTCCTGATCTGATCCCTCCTGAGATAAAATTAGATTCTTCTTTAGAGTCAAGGACCTGAAGCAGAAAATCTTTAAACCATGTTAAGATGATTTGATGCTGATTGGACTTGAAGGCAAGAATCAATCTTATTGGACGAACAGCAGTGGCACCTCCTCAGAGGAGGACGCCATGCGGGGCGAGTTAAGCACGTTACCAGCTGTAGGATGATGATGCCTGACAGATTCCCCACCAACCACAACAACATCTGTGGGTGTATTTCTGTCCATGGATGCAAGAGGCCGAGTCTGAGATCATTTAACCAAGTAATTCATCATCTGGAAACATCTTCTGTCCCAACTGGGTCCCTCCGTTGGTCCCAGGATGGTCGTCTAGCAGCTCCTACACCACGCCTAAGACAATCCAAACTCTGTTCATGTGTCGTCCCACGATGGTGGAATGACCTACCGAGCGCTACCAGAACAGGGGCGTCCCTGTCTATCTTCAGGAAGCTCCTGAAAACCCAGCTCTTCAGAGAGCATCTCCTATCCCAGCACTTACCTTGTACTTCCCTACCCCCTCTATCTCTGCACTTTATCTTTCTGCACTTCCTTCTATGCCTGCACCCTATCTCTACTCTGTCCCCTCTGACAGAGTCGGACTCCTGGGTTCCTTCTATGGAGCTTATTGTTAGCTTTTTATAAAGCTGTTATATCTTCATTTATAAGTCGCTTTGGATAAAAGCGTCTGATAAATACAGAAACATCTTCCCGAAGCAGACTTCAGAGTGATCCTGGTTCCACATCAAGAACAAAGTTAGTTTCAGACCAGTTTCTGACCATCGTTTATATCATTAACATTGTTAAATTCACAGTTCATTATCAACAGAGGAGATCTTAGTCACTCTGAACATCATTACTGGAATTACTCATGAGTGATAGAACAAGTATGCATGAAGTGTTTTACTGAGAACTGCATTAAATTTAGTAGAAATGCTGCAGCAAATCATTAGAAACAAGCTTCACTCTTCCTTTCAACCCGAACTCATGACAGAAGAGGTTTTGGTGGTCTCAGATATGTCCACTGTTGCTTTGTGGAAGAGCATCTATTTAAAACCATAAAGAATTCGACTGGAATTGGCTTAAACTGGTTTGTATCGTTGAAGTGCTTTGAGGTGAGATTTGTTGTGATTCTGCACGAATAGAAATGAACTGATGCAAACAGAGAGCTGCACCACACCTCTAAAGGTGGTAAAGACAATGATATGTCTATAACAACGATATATAGTAATGATAGAGATTCCTTTTGTGCAAATTTATTATAATTTTCCTACTTATTAGGCCTTAAATCTGAGTAAATCGGGTTAATCGACTGCACAGCCTGCAGCTTAACAATCCAGTGTAAATAAAATTACTCAATTATACTGAACAGCTTCAACATCAAGGTTGTTCCGATCATATTTCGGCCGATTTAGGGCGTCAAATACACGTAAATGGGTTCATATTTGACTTACACGCCAGTATTCCACAAACCAAACATAAAAATTCGACTTTTTGTTAGTCTCCTCCAGTATTTTGTAACTGGTACCAAACCAGCAGGATTCTCCTTATTTTTTGAGCATGTGAGGATAAATCTTCTCCGTGCTTTGGCACGTTTGGACCATTGAGCGTGCTCAGGAGACAGCTTGTTCAGCTGAACCAGTCGAGTCTGTGCGTACAAGCATCAGCTGGTCGAGCCCGCCGGCAACCTGCTAACAGAGATTACAATAAACTATTTAATCAAAGGTTTCGTTTACACTTTACAAATGTTATTTGACCAGATGGAACTCTGATATTAACAGAGTGGACAGAAAAGCACTGTTTGTCATTGTAAATATCAGGATTTTGGCCTCCTGAACGGTTGCGTTTCATGTTTTACTCGTTTAGCCTTTAAACGAGGTTATAAAAAAAATAAAATAAAATCACTGTTCGAGCAAAATCTAAAACAGTCCATCAGTATACGAACACAGATAAAGATAGACACAGAACATTTTCATGGAGACGTTCAGAAGCCATCAGCTTTAATAAATAATAGGGCTAATCTTAGCAGCCTATCGAGCCATCTGAAGACTTCTCCAGAAATCCCTCTTCATCCTGATCCATGTGGCGTCCCAGAGGGACGCAAGACTTTTCAGTGAAATGCCCCAAACCAGGAATGACACATGTCAGCGGAAGTGCTCTCTCAGATGCCCTTTTCCTTTTAAAGAAACGGGACATTTCTCCCGTCTAAGAGACGCTCTGCAGCACGGTGGAGGCAATGCATTACAGAGCTCCCATCCTCCATCACGTCCCTGCCACAGGTGCTGCATTCAGGTACTTAAGGCTGACCGCCTCACATCACAGCAGAGATTACAGGATATCTCATCATAGATGGTGTGTTCTCTACACGACTCTGAAGTGGGGCCGCAGGGGATTAAAAAAAATTAAAAACTCATTGTTTGGATGGCTTCGCGGATCAGAAACACGGATCGGATCAGCAAAAAGACAAATAAACATAACTTTGGTCTTTTTGTTTAACACTTTTAAATTATTCAATTAAAATATATAAAATAATCTTAATGTGCACAAGTCATAATATCTTCTTTTTAACATAATGAAAAACAACTTAAAGTGCTTCATAAAAAGGCATTTTTCCTTCCTTTAACAGAATTTGGCCCCATGTCTGCACCTATAAACGCACCCAGAGCGTCTGATGCTTTAACCGGTTGGATTGTGCACCAAGGGGCTGCTGAGCAGCCTTCATTTTCTCTCCTGTCAGTGAAACCGGAGTGATGCTGCTTCACGTGCGCGGCCACGCCTGATGCGTTTCCCGTCATTTCACTTTGTGCCACAGAGCCGGCATACCGTCACGGTTTTATCCACCAACCTCTCCCTTGACGCGGGGCCATGACCACGCGGTGAGTGGACTGAACATGCGCACAACGCCCCCCCCCCCCAATAAATCAATCCGCGGATCACGTGCCGAACCGAAGCTATTGATCCGAATATGAATGAATGAATATCTGATCCGAACGATCAATGATGATCCGTTGCACCACTACTCTGAAGTAACGAGAAAACACACGTGACATCATTACGTCAGACAGGAAAAGGAGATGTTGGCCTCAAACTAAAATGGAAAAATTGAGTGAATAAAAGCCTGTAAAATAAGTTACTTTTTCCTGAAAACTCCTGTGGTTTTTTTTTTTACTCCAACAAACACTTGACCCCAACATACTGTTAATATTTTATGCCTTCACAGTATTTGAAGAACTCCCTCATCGAGAGCAGCTATAATGTCCAAGTGTTAAACTACAGATTTAGAATAACTAAAAAGTCTTCGTCACACTAATAAAAGTAAGATTGATACTTTATGAATGTTTGAGAGTGGATTTAAGTTTTACAACATGGATTTTAGAGAAAGAAAAAACAGACTATTCCACCGTTTTACATAAAACAAAAGCCATAATGATCAATATATTTGATTAAATTTGAAAATGCAGAAGGTTTAGTCTGACTTGGTCTTCAGATGTGAGAGGATGTCAGAAGGAAGTCTGTTAAGGATCCTAAGTTTCAGCTGAGGTGGACACCCACAGCATGAGAAAGAGTTCGTTTTCAGGAATAACCAAGTTTCAGGGAATAATCTGGGATATTCTATTGTCCTGTAACAGGGTAGGATTCACCTGGGCCCCTCCCTGGAAACGTTTGGCTGCAAAGAGGCGACATGGAAGCTGAGGGGAGGCGGAGCTTTGAGTTTGGACGGAGCGGCAGCCTTTGCCAGGGTTCCTCAGGCATCTTCCCAGCCCAGGGGAGTCAAGTGAAGGCTTTGCCTTTCAATAATGTATAAAGGCTTGTAGATTTTAATTGCCTGAGGCGGGGGTTAATGAACTCCCTCATCTTTCTGCATGCGGCACCTCTGGAGGATGCTGTGGTTTCAGAGGAGTGTTTGGTGATGGGTTACAGCGGCAGAACCCACTGTCCTGTGGCTGAGAAAAGCTCAGACACCTCTACAGTTTCTATTAGCTTTGAGCTGATTATTTAAAAGATTTATTACAACATAGCTTGGAAGATGCTACAAAGAGTGTTTATTGTGGCGGTCGTGCTCCGATGAGGTCACCTGTACCTCCCATGATGCAATGCAACATCCTCCCTGAAGGTCATTTTGGATGTGGAGAGCCTCAGCTTGTGTTATTTTGGGAGTTTGTGTTGCAGTTTCTTGTTTAAATATTAATCTTGTTGCATGAAGAAGTCATGTTCCAGCTGCTCGATGCTATTCATCTCAAATCTCGCCTTCTGTTCAGAAACCAGCTCGACTTATAAAGACTCGTCCCCATTTAGAAGCCTTTGCTTGAAAATGCCAATTAACAGACTCAGCCCGAGAAAAGGCGCTGAAGAGGTCGATGCTCGCTTCGCCTCTTATGTTGGGAACAACTTTAATTTGTAGTTTCCAGCCCAATCAGACTCATTTCCAATCTGCCTGCTGCATTTTCCAATCAGCACTCGTTTCAGATGCAGAAAAGACAATTACACGGTGCCCTCCACCTTCAGCAGAAACTATCCTGCCATTAAAAGTTGAAACGCTCAACTCGTCTGTGGGCTTTCCGGCAAACTTTCAAGTCCAGCTCAACAATTAATCAAAGCCGGTCTGCAGAGTGCAATTAGTCAATGTTTTCTTCTTCTAACCCTAAAATTATTGTTCAGTCAACCTTCGCATCCGTCCTTGACGGAAACATTTCATCCCGTTAAAATTCCAGCACTTAAAGGCTGGATATCATGACAGATGCCAGACTCCGGTCCTGGAGGGCTGCTGCCCTGCAGATTTTAGAGGTTTCCCTGCTCCAACACACCTGATTCAGAGCGATGCCTCGTTTGCTGGTTTGTGCTTAAGAATCTTTTGAAGAGATCCATTTAATCTGAAGCAGATGTGTTGCAGCAGGGAAATAAAACAGCAGAGTTTCAGATGCCTGAACTGAAAGAAAAAGGCTTTCATCTAAAATTAATCCTGAACATGCAAACAAAGCCCTTCTTCATAAGAAAATGCATCTGACAAAGTGAGATTCTCTTCTCTAATGTCACCTCCTGTTAAATCGAGTCGGTTTCCAGATGTCAGGGGATCCAAACGGGCCCCAGTAGGTTTTTACTGTGTAAAGAGCTCAGCTGTGCTTTCCAGCCCCTTTCCTCTCAGCTCATAATTACGTGGCCTCCGTTGTTCCTCCCCCCCCCCTCCTGATGTGTCAGACGCCACTCAGTGAAGGACAGATGTCCCTTCAGCTAAGCAGAACACCTGATACAAACCGACAGAAGCTCCAGCTGAAGAACATAACTGCAGATGGAGCTGAAGCTGTGAGGAGAGCCGACTTTCTGCTCTCCTGGAAGTTCAGGAACAGACGGCACCAATAAACAGCCGAATCCCTGTGGGACTCCAAACCTAAAAATAATTCACGCACTTTGAATATCTTCCAAATTTAGGACATCAGAGTGAAAACTGACAGCCGCCTCGGGGGGGTTAAAGCAACCTCCGTCCAGGACGATCAGCCCTCATCAGCGTAACGTCGCAGACATTCCTGACAACAGATCTATCAGCAACAGTTTCTATTAAAAACTCGTTTCCTGGGGTTCCATTTGTGCACAGAGTTGCTGTTCATCACCTGTATACAACTCCTAAAAGCCCCCCCCCATGTGTCTGACCACCACTCATTTAAAATGTGACGCTTTCTCTGATCAATCACTTCCGTTTTGTTTCAGTTTCACACTTTGAGAGTTTCTTTTCTTACAGACATGCTAATTATTCATTTATGGAGCGTCTGAATCAGGTTTGATATGACCACATTTCCTTTTATGAGGGTTGAGTGACTCATGCGTGCACAGCTTTATGAAGACAACGTGCACGATTCAAAGTGATAAAACTGCATCTGGAGCCAGGCGTTACGTTGCTGCAGGCCTCTGGGTTCAGAGCTCCACTCTGACCAGGATCCATGGATCCTTATTTCCCTCCTGAACCTGAACAGGTGGATGCAGACTGCGGCTCTTCAGGAGCAGTTCTGGTTTAATAAAACCGTTTTGTTTTTTCCTTTTAGCCCAACTCTCATTTCCCAGTCCTGCTAAAGCGGAAATGTTGGCTTTCTCAACATTTAAAGTTCCTGAAGAGGATTATTAGCTGATTAAAGTCCTTTAAAGTAACCAAACAGCATCATATGGAAACCAAAGTTCAGCTAAATTTAATTCATTTAATACATGCCGGCACATCCATCCGTCCCAAACAAAGCTGCTTGGTGTGGGATTTAAAATAAGTGTTTTGAATTATCCCAACATCAAATATTAACTGTGAGCTGCAGCTCTAAAAATCAAGAACATTTCTCCCAAATATTGATCTAAAAGCAGAGTCTAGCAATAGAATAAGAGTAAAAAAACGAGTCGTGTACAGCATGAAAACCTTTTATATATTACAGAACAGAAAGTCCTTCAGCATGAAGCCTCAGCAGCTGTGTGAGGTTTTCCAGAAGCAGGTTGTTGACGGGTTCATTATGAGAGAGATGCTAATGAGCAGAAGAGTTAATTAAGTGCAGAATTACAGCAAACCTGCAGCAGGAGCTGAGCAGACTGAGAAAACACCGGCGCTGGTTTCCTGCAGAAACCTGATGTGTTCTGTCAGTCGTGTTGATTTGCTTTCGTTCCGTTCCTCATCACAGCAGCTCGGTTTCCATGGAAGCAGACGAGACAGCCACAGTGACCATGAATAGCATAGTAGCATGCTGCAGCGGGCCAGAGCCGGCGCACGAGGAGCCGTGATGACGCACAGTGGAGGCAGATGAATCATAAACAGGCCGATGGGATTCCTGAGACCAATGCCTCCCCCTCTCCTCTGAGGTTTGATCCATTTCATGAAGAAACCGTCTGAAATCAGCGAGTCGTCACGACTACAGAAGACACCGTGAGGCTGAACCTGAGGAGAACACGCTGGTGATCAGAACTGGAAGCAGCTTTCAAAGAACGCCACCATGAGAGCAGAGAAACTGAACTTTATGATGTTCTGCGGAGCGAGTCGGTCACTGGAATCTAAGAGCAGCTGGACTTTTTCTGGGTTCTTAAAGAGGTTTCCCCTCTTTTCTGGAAGGCCTCTTAAAGTCTAAACTAGTTGGTGGAGAGTATCAGCTCAGAAGTTAAGCAGAAAGGAAGACGAGTCGTGCACATTCTGGACAGAAGGCAGGCGGTTCCAGAGAGGAATGAAAGGAATCATTAAAATGCCACAATGATGGAAGAAATAACTCCGGTCAGACTGGACCGACGGGTCATCAATGTGTAGTAAAATGCTGAGTCATCGTTTCCATCCATCCCAAACAAATCTGCCGTTTAAAATGTAAATTAGCACTATTATTGGCTGAAATATACATTCTTGGACATTAATTTTCAAATTTTAGATCAGCTAAACAAAGTGTTATTAAGCATGTTATGAAAGCAGAGCAGAAAATAAGTAAAGTTAAGTTGTGAATAATTGGGCTCGAGCAAATATTCAGAGTAAAAAACTGAAAAAAAGACAAAGATCCACCATCCTTAAAACAGTTTTTATCAAAACCCGTCTCAGGACCTCAAAATTGTGTCGAATAGATTAAAAATAAATGTCATCTTTAAAAAGGTTTCAGGGTTAATGAACAACACAGATTCTGACAATTGATCATATTTCTAAATTCATTAGTTTACGACTTATTTAGAAAAGGGAAAAAAGCCGTTTGCTTGCATGAATTCAGACTAAAGGTGGTTAAACTAAAGTTAAACTGATTTTTACGCCCTGTGACTGGAAGCTTTCTGTTAAACCAACTTAAACTCTGACTGAAGGTGAGAACCAAACGCAGATCCTTTAATATACCGACGCTGCAGCTGCACTCTTCCTCTGGATTCTTACAGCTCTGCAGCTTTCTGAATACATTCACACCTTTTTCTGCAATAAAACAGATTTCTGCAGCAGCAGCTGAGACAGGAAGCTGGGGTACCAATAAAGTTGGTCTGAGCGCCGCTCTGCACCTGCTGCTGATCAATTTCTGAAGAAAAGGAGAAAAAGAGACTCCCAATCCACATAGGGAGCAAAGACCCAGTAACTTTTAACAGTTTCCACAGAAATAAACTCAACTAGCTGAGCTGAAGTGGTTAAAAATGCTCATAAAATAATGGAGCAGAATGATTTATACAAGCTAAAAGTTTTATTCAGGCTCAGATTTCTTACCTGGACACTTTCCTCCTCGTTTGTTACATTTAACTTAATCTGATCAGATCCTGAGAGGCTCGAGTTGGCCGTGGAAATAATTTATAAAAACGCACAGAAGGTCAGAAGTTAGGTACAAATCAGAATAACTCGTGACCTCAAAATAGCCAAAAGTTTATGAAAAAGGGAGGTTTTAGTCAAATGTGGAGATGAAACATTCAGTTTAAAAAGCAAATAAAGAAGGTGGGCGTGAAATACACTTTAGTGCATGTAAACCTGTTCAAATAGTCGAAAGTATGTCTGGAAGTTTAGTTTAACACTTGGAGACGTCGTCATGGAGTTAAAAGAAAGGAATCAGTATTTTAAAAGGTAAGTAAGTTTATGCTTCTTCCAACTCGTTTTACCTCCATGTAAAGAGAAAATAAAAAAATATATTACTATCCCCTTTATTATAAACCATTTTATGTTCAAAATAAAGAATTTTAAATCAAAACTAAGTGAATTTCATGCGTTCTGCAGCGAGTTTCAGTTTTATTGTGATCAGAAACCAGAGAAAAGTCTAAAATTAAGCTTCTGTTCATGGAAAGATGAACAAGTTCAGGGAAGCAAAACAAAGAAAAACACAAAGAAGGATCAGAGTGAACAGAAGCAGAAGGGTGAGCGCTTCCTAACCACAGATTTGTCTTTTATTCACAGGTAATACGGCCCTGAGCTGCCACTGAGGCCGAAAACAAGCCCGAGTTCAGCTGGTTGAGGAAGTTTAGAGCGAATATCTGAACCAGAACTGACGTTTCCCCTCGTTTATTTCACCACCTGAAGGAAATTATTCAGTCTATAGATGAATCAGATGCATTTTGTGTCGTACGATATCATTTTGTCATGAATAAAACATGTTAAATGAAACTGAATTCAGTGAGAAGAACGCTGAGGCTGATTAAAACTACATTTGTTACAGATTTCACCAAAACTAACAAAGAAAACACAACCAGACAACCTCTGAAGGCAATTTGTTCTGAGATGACAGACAACAGTTCAGGAGAAACAGAAATCCACAGTTGCTATGTTTCTATTTAGGACAAAGAGAGACTTCGACTCATTACCTTTGATTTAAGTGTCAGGTTGGCTCGGCTGAGATTCATAAACCATTTATCTGATATACTTAGAAGGAATAAATGCTTCACTTACCTGCCATAAACCCAAAGGTCCAGAAAGTCCAGGTCTCAGAACATAAACGCAGAGTGGCAGAACACTGGAGCTTTAAATATCTCTGAGGGTCATCAGGTGAGTGGATCCAGGTGTGCTGGTTAGTAACAGAGCAGGTGAGAGGCAGGCTGGAGGTCTGTGGTGGGTGGGAACAGTCCTCAGAGAAGTGTTCAGAGTAATAATCACACAAATATGCTCAGAAAAGTTTAATTAACAGGTAAAACTGATTTATACCATGACACCAACCAAACCCATGTCGCTGTAACACTTTAAGCTTAAATCTAATTCTCCATGATGTTACCAGACAAATAAAAACTAAGATCAGCTATCAATGCTGTGACTGATACTGAGGGACGTAGTCCTGACTACATCCTGGTTTGTGTGTATGCGCTAAACTTTGAGAATGTTTAGCCTGGGGCTAACGGGGGCTAACTGGGGTTAACTAGGTCTAACGAGGGCTAACTGTGAGCTAACGGGGGCTAACGGGGGGGCTAGCAGGGGCTAACGAGGTCTAACCGGGGCTAACTGGGGTTAACGAGGTCTTACTGGGAGCTAACGGGGGCTAACGAGGTCTAACAGGGGTTAACGAGGTCTAACGAGGGCTAACTGGGGGCTAACGGGGGGTTACCAGGGGCTAACGGGGGCTAGTAGTTGCACCCCAGACCGAGCAGACGGATGCTGTTGACACCTGTCTCTGTAATACTTTCATGCTTATAGAAGACTCAACTAACCCTCCCCCATCACTTATCATGCACAGATTAATAAAAACTAGATGCTTCTTTGTTTGTCTCATGATCTCTGAACTCTGAAAGGGTTCAGTGAGGACAGATCAAATGAAAGGTGGCCGCATGTTTACTGGAGCACAAATGTCTGTGATCAAAGCTTGTTGCACAAAGAATCAGGGTAATGTTTGGTGGTTATCCAGGTGGAATGTGACAGCTGGTAGCTGGTAGCAAAGACCTCGAGTCTGATGGTGATGGGCTTCTGTTGAGGCTCCATGTTGGCATGGTGGAGATGAGGAGGCGGCGGGAGAAGAAGAAGAAGACAACAGACTGGGAGCACAAGGAAAGACACTGATTGGCTGAGTGAGAAAAAAGCAGGACTCAGCAGCTCAGGCTCAACCCAAACAGTAAAGTGATTCAAACAAATGTGCTAACCAATCTGTGTGGCAACAGCCAGTCAGACATCCCACCAGTCAGACATCCCACCAGTCCGCCAAGGCTTTCCGAATAAGGAAATGTGCGTTACTCAACAGATGAGTCCCTTCTTTCTGTTCATTTTACATGTTTTCACACGTGTTTACAGATAAGCGTTGTTAAAAACACAAAGTCTCGGCAACTGGAGGAGGAGAAGCAGACCGCGGTGGTTTTCAATCACACACTCCGATGCCACTTGTTTCAACTTCCGAAAATTTAATCCAGGAAAAAAAGGCTTACAAATATGGACCGAAACGGCTCCATAATACGCACAAGAATCCAAAAGAAACGAAAGTTAACTAAAAGAAAGCAACTAAACAGCATGAAGTGGTCAAAATGGGTGTTTTACGCATGCCTCTGTGCGTCTGGCACATGCGTCTTCGGGCTCTCCCACGTTGGTTTGTGGATGAAAGCTATATGTTCAGCTGTAATGTCATGTAAAAACAATCTCTACATGACATTTACTCCCAGGTGTGACCAGTTAGGTCCTTAAGACATCAACAGGCTGTATAAAGCCTTGCGCAACGGCTGTGTGTTTGTGCCAAATGCGCAAAGCCCATCCGCGCTTCCCAACATTGAAGCGAGTATTCATAAATCACGTGAATAACATGAATGAACGTTTTTACTGCATTTTGTTGCCAAAATACGGCGTATTTGCGCCGAAGTATCATTGGTGCAAAATGGGTAAAAAAAAAAAAAAGCTAGGAACTGTCGGAAATGCGGTATGTTAAAAAAAAAACACCAGTCCGACCATGGAGGGAAAAAGTATCGGAATGACGGGATGTTTGATAGAAAATTTGATCAAAAAGTGTTGCCATTCCGACAATTGGAGGCCCATGTCAGCATGTAACCCTGAGCTAATAATATGTGACATAGCAGAAGAAGAGCATTAAGAGACTTTAACTGGAGAAATTATGCTCAAAAAGGATTTCTGATGTCTTTCTTGCATTGATAATCGGAGCATCTTATCACAGTGTTCAGTCAACCACCTGATTTTTGAGGATTTGAGGGACATCAGCTGCCCAGCAGATCTCGGACAGATTTAAGGACAGAGCGCCTCCAGCTGCGGTCATATGCGTCACACAACTTCAGATCGGACGCGTAGCGCCGGAGGTCACCATCTTTAAATGGAGCATACAGTAAACACACGATGTGTTGGGGGGAGCCACAGTGTGGCAGCAGGAGAACTGTAGCATGCGCAGCTCGTCAGGAAGTGTAGCCGCTGATAAATCATCATCATTACAAGCCGCGATCATCATGTCATCAGCGCTGAAAGGCAGAAAGGCCCTCAGGAGGAACGAATGGGCTGAAAGCGGAGTCAAAAAGCAGTGAGAGAGGCAGTTTATAGTCGTTCCTGCAGCCACGAGCCAGTGGAGGAGCGACTGTCATCACATCAGCCAGACCTCATCTTACTCAGTATTTATAAATGCGTATTTAATCAGCAGCAGGAGATTGAGTCGTGATGAAACGCAAACACAACAGCCTCCGTGAACTCACATCGCAGCGTTACAGGGAGGGCAGGAAACAGTGGAAACTCACTGCGGTGAAGTGAAACGGTGATCTTCCTCAGGACAAAACGGTTGTGACAGCTTTGAATCTGCACACGAGAGAGATTTCATTTGATCTGAAACAGCTGCGACACGAAAGCAGCGATGATCACCGTCTCCGTTACAAGCGTAAACTAATGGATCCAACTGAGCCAAAAGCACAACATGGTGGGAAGTTAACCCATCTGGTGGTGTGATGAAACCTGCCTGATGGGGGTGTTGTTCGTTCCAGCACCTAAAACCCATGAAGCCATGAAGCAAACACTGTGAAATGAGCTTTGCCCCCTGATCCAACCCCATACCATCACAGAGCCTGGCTGCAGGGACTGGCTGCTGACAGCAGGCTGGATGCTGCTTTTGCTCTTTGCTCCATTTCTTCCAGCAAAGATGTGGAATACTGATGGGTCTGACCACAGCACACGTTTCCACCGTGTGACGGTCCATCCCAGACGCCTCCGAGCCCAGAGAAGTGGACGAGGTTAACATCAGGCTTCTTTCCTGCACAGTAAAGCTTGTGAATGGAACTCTGTATTGTGGTGCTTGACAAAGGTTTCCACAGTAATCCCTTGTCCATGTGCTTCTATCAGCTGCTGATGAATGACGGTTCTTGATGCAGCGTCTGAGGGGTCAGAGGTCACGGGGTCCAGCTTAGGCTTGAATGCTTTAATGATATTTTGTATTGTAGAAGGAGAAATCATTACATCATTATCATTGTTTTTACATCATTACAAGCCCTAAATCTATAACTAGAGGTATGTTAACAGATTAAGCAGCTCTCTGCGTTCAGTTCTGTTCACTCTCACCTGAAATCACAGCAGGCTAATATCAGCATTGAGCTAGCACCTCCGGTTGTTGATGCAGCGTCTGAGGGGTCAGAGGTCACGGGGTCCAGCTTAGGCTTGCTCCCTCGTCCTTTACACTGAAACTCCTCCAGATTCCCTGAATGCTTTCATGATATTCTGCTCTGTAGAGGCAGAAATATGCAGATCCCTTCCAGTCTTTCTCTGAGGAACATTGTTTTAAACACAAACTGGAGCTCCTCTGAACATCTTTGCCTTCATGGAGGCTGCTTTAGGACCAGATCCTGGTTATTATCACCTGTTGGAAATAACATCATTATTATTACCTCACAACCAGCCCCAAACTGCCCCTTTACGACGTTGTTTGGAATGTGTTTTCCATGCAAAACTGGACGTAGGAAGGAGTCCAAACCCCAGCACATCTGGCCTGCTGCACCCTGGTGTGACGAGTCTTCTTCTTCTTCTTCTCTGGAGCTCAATGTGTCAGAAACCAAAGGCGTGGTTATTGATCGGAGGAAGAGCCATAAACATCTCGTGTGGATGTTCTTTTTAAGGAGAACCTTCTGAGATGATGAGTCTCTTTTAACCTTTTGTATTGTTGGAAACCTGAACTTGGAAGAATAAGAAAAGGAATCGTCTTGTTTTTGGTGGGAACTCTGAACATTTGCCAGTGATTTCATAACTGTGTTGTTTTTATTATGGCTTTTAGACTTTTAATTGGGTTTTATTCATTTTGCCATCGAGTACCTCGTCTTTTGTGGGCTCCTGCTGCAACACTCATTTCCCTTCAGGGGACAATGAAGAGAAATTGATTTGAATTGATGCTGCGTTCTTCTTTCATCTGAATCACAACTCAGTGTTTGATTCATACGTCCAGAGGAAATTATTCCCAAAACTCTGCATTTTACATCATTTCATAAAGGTTCAGTCCACAGAAGACACGAAATCTGTCTTATTCTTGATCAAATACAAAAATCAAAGCATCTTTTGTGCCTTTCAGCCCTTTGTTCCTTCAGGTTTTTCAGGTGGAAAAAGGTGCATCAAACACAGTCTGACATCTTTAATGTATTTCAAAGAGGACCAAATACTTGGTCATATATCCTGAAAAAGTTCATTATGGAGTGTTTTGACCCGACTGTACAGAACAAACCTTCACAGCTCACACTCAGTAAATCAGTCAGTGTGTTTTCGTCTGTCACAGCCTTCAAACTCACCATCTTATTAGCAGAAATCAATAAAATATTCGTATCATAGAAGCTCCGTTTCATTTTCTGAGACTTCAGAGATTTTATGTAGAAACTGGAACTGACACACGTGGATAAACAGTATTTAATCACCGTTTTCCAGAAATAACTCATTCAGTCTGTTTGGTTTGCTGCTTAATTTCAAGTTTCAGAAGAAAAAATATTGTTTGTTGAGACGTGATCAAATTGTCTGATCCAGGATTTTCTATTTGGCCGCAGATCTGATGACATGAGTCTGTCTGAGCTGAGGGACGACTGCCCCCCGGTGGAAGACTGTGGAAATGCAGCTTAATATTTACTGCTGATATTTACTGTTAACATGAAACAGCTGAAACATGTTCAAACATGGATATAAACCCAGAATCTGAGGCAGAAACAGAGTTTTTTATCAGTTCTCAGCAGCTTTAAAGTGAATATCTGGTCTGAGCTCCTTTATTCTCCAACACAGCCTGAACCCTCTGAGACAAGCTTTCTGTCATTTCTTTAAGGAGTCTTCAGGAATAGTTCTCCAGGCTTCTTGAAGGACATCCCAAAGCTCTTCTTTGGATGTGGGCTGCCTTTTGTTCCGTTCTCTGTCAGATGATCCCACACTGCTTCAATAATGTTGAGGTCCGGGCTCTGGGGAGGATTCATCCCTCCATAAGACCTGTTGCCACTGATTTTCAGTCCACTTCTTGTGTCCTTTGGCACAGCTCAGCCTTTTCTCCCTGTTTCCCTTCCTTAAGAACGGCTTCTTGACAGCCACCCTTCCATGGAGACCATTTCTGATGAGGCTTGGGCCAACAGTAGATGGATCAGCTGAAGGTCCAGATGCATCTCTCAGGTCCTGTCAGGTCACAGCTGGATTTTTTCCTCTTTCTTAAGGACATCACTTTCAGATCCTGTTCATCTGCTGTAGATAGTTTTTTAGGCCTGACACTTCTTCTTTTGTCCTCCACTTGTCCAGTTTCCTCAAATGTTTTAAGGACACACTGCACACCATGCTGAGATATGCCAAGTTTTCAGCTAATAGCTCTTTGGGAATCACCTTGTTGCTGCAGAAATCCTATTTTCTGTCTGTCAAACTGTGTTTTCTTTGCTGTTTTTCATAGATGCAGCTAAAGAAATGGGAACAAATGATGTGTCTCTGTGACCGGCTGCTCGGTATCTTTAGCGTATTTCATAAAACAAAACCATGAACACAAACCTTCTTACTAAAGTCGTTTTACTGTCTTTAGAAAATAAACGACAGAACGTTCTCACAAAAGCAGTCGGCCTGATTAACAGGAGTGAAAATAAGAAGGCAGAGGAAGGAATGTAACCAGTTACACTGAAATATGAAGTCAGACAGAAGGAGGCGGAGCCTCAACAGGCCCAAAGCGGCGGGGGGCGGGGCCTCCTGTGCAGACTTAACTTCAGCTGAATCCTACAACACAAAGCGGGGGTTCGTGGTTACATCTCAAACACAGCAGACCTGCGGTTTACTCCCTGCAACAGTCCGAGGGGAACCACGGCTGAAGGGTCATCAGTGAAAACGGGTCGAACTCTGGCTCAAAAGCAGCTTCTTCACTGGTCCTTGATGCTGAGAACTGGGTCCACCAGCTTGTTGTGGACATGCATCAAACCTGAGGAGACAGAGAGAGAGTGGAACGGACCCGGTACCAACAGAATGTATGGGATTGGGTACAGGGAACAGAACCGAGGGAACAGAACCGAGGGAAGGAAGGAAGGAGCTAAATACAGGAAACAGAACCGAGGGAACGAAGGAAGGAGCTAAATACAGGGAACA
Organism: Leuresthes tenuis; assembly: GCF_036924035.1. NCBI lineage: Eukaryota > Metazoa > Chordata > Actinopteri > Atheriniformes > Atherinopsidae > Leuresthes > Leuresthes tenuis. The sequence continues at coordinate 31,926,576 of NW_027325369.1, forward strand.
GAACCGAGGGAACAGAAACGAGGGAACAGAACCGAGGGAACGGAAGGAAAGAGCTAAATACAGGAAACAGAACCGAGGGAACAGAACCGAGGGAACGAAGGAAGGAGCTAAATACAGGAAACAGAACCGAGGGAACAGAACCGAGGGAACAGAACCGAGGGAAGGAAGGAAGGAGCTAAATACAGGAAACAGAACCGAGGGAACAGAACCGAGGGAACAGAACCGAGGGAAGGAAGGAAAGAGCTAAATACAGGAAACAGAACCGAGGGAACAGAACCGAGGGAAGGAAGGAAGGAGCTAAATACAGGAAACAGAACCGAGGGAACAGAACCGAGGGAAGGAAGGAAGGAGCTAAATACAGGGAACAGAACCGAGGGAACGAAGGAAGGAGCTAAATACAGGGAACAGAACCGAGGGAACGAAGGAAGGAGCTAAATACAGGAAACAGAACCGAGGGAACAGAACCGAGGGAACGAAGGAAGGAGCTAAATACAGGAAACAGAACCGAGGGAACAGAACCGAGGGAACGAAGGAAGGAGCTAAATACAGGAAACAGAACCGAGGGAAGGAAGGAAGGAGCTAAATACAGGGAACAGAACCGAGGGAACAGAACCGAGGGAACAGAACCGAGGGAACAGAACCGAGGGAACGAAGGAAGGAGCTAAATACAAGGAACAGAACCGAGGGAACAGAACCGAGGGAACGAAGGAAGGAGCTAAATACAGGGAACAGAACCGAGGGAACAGAACCGAGGGAACAGAACCGAGGGAACGGAGGAAGGAGCTAAATACAGGGAACAGAACCGAGGGAACAGAACCGAGGGAACGGAGGAAGGAGCTAAATACAGGAAACAGAACCGAGGGAACAGAACCGAGGGAACGAAGGAAGGAGCTAAATACAGGAAACAGAACCGAGGGAACGAAGGAAGGAGCTAAATACAGGGAACAGAACCGAGGGAACGAAGGAAGGAGCTAAATACAAGGAACAGAACCGAGGGAACGAAGGAAGGAGCTAAATACAGGGAACAGAACCGAGGGAACAGAACCGAGGGAACAGAACTGAGGGAACAGAACCGAGGGAACGGAGGAAGGAGCTAAATACAGGGAACAGAACCGAGGGAACAGAACCGAGGGAACGGAGGAAGGAGCTAAATACAGGAAACAGAACCGAGGAAACAGAACCGAGGGAACGGAGGAAGGAGCTAAATACAGGAAACAGAACCGAGGGAACAGAACCGAGGGAAGGAAGGAAGGAGCCAAATACAGGGAACAGAACCGAGGGAACGAAGGAAGGAGCTAAATACAGGGAACAGAACCGAGGGAACGAAGGAAGGAGCTAAATACAAGGAACAGAACCGAGGGAACGAAGGAAGGAGCTAAATACAGGGAACAGAACCGAGGGAACAGAACCGAGGGAACAGAACCGAGGGAACAGAACCGAGGGAACGGAGGAAGGAGCTAAATACAGGGAACAGAACCGAGGGAACAGAACCGAGGGAACGAAGGAAGGAGCTAAATACAGGGAACAGAACCGAGGGAACAGAACCGAGGGAACGAAGGAAGGAGCTAAATACAGGAAACAGAACCGAGGGAACGAAGGAAGGAGCTAAATACAGGGAACAGAACCGAGGGAACAGAACCGAGGGAACGAAGGAAGGAGCTAAATACAGGAAACAGAACCGAGGGAACGAAGGAAGGAGCTAAATACAGGGAACAGAACCGAGGGAACAGAACCAAGGAAACAGAACCGAGGGAACGAAGGAAGGAGCTAAATACAGGGAACAGAACCGAGGGAACAGAACCGAGGGAACGAAGGAAGGAGCTAAATACAGGAAACAGAACCGAGGGAACGAAGGAAGGAGCTAAATACAGGGAACAGAACCGAGGGAACAGAACCGAGGGAACAGATCCGAGGGAACAGAACCGAGGGAACGAAGGAAGGAGCAGAACAGAACCGAGGGAAATGTTGCAGAAATGTGGAAGAAGCTCCACACGAAGCTTTTCTCCACGTTTCTACAGCGGTAAACCCGGCTGTTCGGCCCGTTCTGGCAGAATAAGCAGAGCGCTGCAGGTACCTTTGAAGTATTTCACGGTCTTGACCCTGAGCTCCAGCGTGGCGTCCTCGTCGCACACGAAGATGGTGCGCGGGTGCTGCTGGAAGGCGGACACGGTCCACATGTGGTTCACGCCCTCCTCGATGGCTTTGTACAGGGCGAAGGCTTTGTGGGCTCCTGTGATCAGAATCATCACCTGAGGAGGACATCAGCAGTCAGAAAGCGTGCAGAAACCGTGCGCCGCCGCCACATGTCCCCGTCTGACCTCTTTGGCGTCCATGACGGTTCCCACGCCCACAGTTAGAGCCATGGTGGGAACCTTGGAGAGGTTGTTCCCAAAGAACCGAGCATTCGCCACGATGGTGTCCTTGGCCAGCGTTTTCACTCTGGTCCTGGAGGCGAGGCTGGAGCCGGGCTCGTTGAACGCTATGTGGCCATCGGGTCCGATCCCTGCAGAGAGAACAGAGCGTCACGGCGCCGCCACGCCATCAACGGAGAGGGCTGCAGGAACCGCAGAGAGTCTGACCTCCAACAAACAGCTGGATCCCTCCGGCCTCGGCGATCTTCTGCTCGTAGGCCTCGCACTCGGCCGCCAGGTCGTCCGTGTTCCCGTCCAGGATGTGAGCGTTGGCCGGGTCGATGTCGATGTGCTTGAAGAAGTTGTTCCACATGTAGGAGTGGTAGCTCTCTGGGTGAGAACGAGGCAGACCTGCAGGAGAGACACTTTTATGCCGACAGTCGTCAGAACCAACTCTCACAGCGAGTTCAGAACCAACAGGAAGTGAACTGAGAGTCATTTTTCACCACAAAGAAGCAACTACACACAACAGCGTTTTCTGAGGACGCAGCAAAGCATCTTAGGGAATATTTCAGGATGTTTTAATAAAAACATTACAATCTGATCCTCTTATCTGATTAACTGGTCAAATCGATTTATCACCCAGCCTTAATTATATTATGACAGAAAAGTTGACGACATGCTGCGTTAAATCCTCTGGATCATGTGTTTATGTGCCTGCTTTGCTCTGAAATCATGTTTCAGTTTATTTCTTCTCCACATAAACAGATAAATGTTCACTTCCTGTTACCAAAACACGTTTTCATTAATTAAATCAAACCTGACAACAACTGCATGACACAAACTCACAGCTGGATGCGTGAAAAGTGCTTTAATTAGTTCAACCAGCTAACTTTTATTGAACTTACCCACATATTCATCCATGTTGAACGTTTTCACATATTTGAACGACAGATCTCCACTTCTGTAATATTCAATCAGCTTCTGGTAACATCCGTAGGGAGTGCTGCCTGGAAGAGGCCAAACATGAGCGGATTCAGGGAAGGTTCGACCGCACAGACCCGTTATTATTACCGGTGACAGCGGCTCCTACCTGTCGGTAAACCCAGGGTGAAGAACCTGTCCGCGGATGGCCTGAACTGGACGATCCTGTTGCGGATATATTTAGCGGCCCATTCACTGGCCAGGTCGTAGTCGTCCAGGATCACCAGCCTCATTGTGTGGCGTCAGTGAACGAATCTTATTTAAAAAACTGAAATAATCAACGGAGTTTTGTTCTGAGTCAGCTGCTGTTAGCAAATTAAGCAACTGAGCAGATTATAAGACGTTGAAGTCCCGAAATTAACCTGAAGCTACGAGTTAATAGTTAAAAACTCCACATCTGAGCAACAATACCGTGTTTTACCTGCAAAAAGACGCTGTTTTATCGGCGGAGGGGAGTTAAAAAGACGCTTGTTTTGTCACATGAGCAAAAGTCGGTCAGGTGACTTTCCGGAGGAAAGTATGGAAAGCCGCAAAGCCCAAAAATATTCAGCCGCTTCCTTTACTTCCTCGTCATTGTCTTCCTGCTGCTAAAACAAGAAGACACAAATATACCGGTCAAATTAGTTTTTACTCGTCTTTAAACTTTGACAAAGCACTAAAAAAAGTCTGAGTTAGAGTTAAATGTTGAGAAACTATCACAGATTTTTTAAGAAACTACAAAAAACTTTAAAAGCTAATAAAAAAATAAAGATTTTGTGAAAATTAGTCAAAATTTCTGAATATTACACCAATAATTCAAAATTAAGAGATTCTGAGTCAGGATATTTCAGATCTTTAAGTCAGAAATTTTTGTTCTTAAATCCACTTAAAATTTGAAAAGTGAAAAATCAACAAATTATTTTTTAAGAAACTACAAAAAAGACTCAATTTAAAAAGTAAAGATTTTTAGACACTCAGACAGAACTTTGAAATACTTGTAAAACATATTAAACTAATGGAAAAATACAAAAAAAACCCAATAAAGTCAATTTCAGAAATTTTAAATATTGCACCAAAAAGTCTAAAATTTGAGATATTTACTCAAAATTTTAAAATACGAAGTGAAAATGTTTGGACGATGTCTGATTTTCTGCTCAATAAGTCAAACATTCGACATCATATGAGGAACAGAGTTTTGATCCAGTTGAAAACAGACTTTGAACGAAGGACTTTTTATTTTGCTGTTTTTAGCTGCTTTAATGAACTCATCAGCTCAGACAGATCAATGCATTTTTATCTCTGATGCAACAAACTGTCGTCGATACCAGGTTAAAACAGTCCGACTGGTGGATTTGCTTGTTTTGGTGTAAAAGACTTGTTCCTACAGCATTAAATGTTGCTTCAAACCTCAGTTAAAACAGAATAAACTGACCCCACCACAGCATTTCAGTCAGGCTGAGGTCTGGACTCTGACTGGACCATTGCAACACCTCGATTCTTTTCTTTTTCCCACATTCTGCTGTAGATCTGCTGCTGTGTTTGGGATCTTTGTCCTGTTGATGAGCCAGTTTCAGCCCAGCTTTAGCTGTGGGACAGATGGCCTCACATTTGACTCTAGAATACTTTCCAGAATATTATCCGAGGTTGTTTTTTAGCCCATTTTAGGACCTGGTGAGTTTTATTCACTCAAACTTTCAAACTGAATGTTCTTCCATTTACCGTATTTTCCAGACTATAAATCACACTTTCATTTAATTATATTATAAATCACACTGGTTCTGTGACTTATATTTGAAAGTTTTTATAATTTAACATGTTTTTAAATGTTAATTCATACTAACCGACAGAACCAAGCAGTAAACGTTTCTATCCACAGGTCTTGTGACAAATATACTGACAAAGGAAGCTAATCGCAGGCTAAACTGCAGGCCGACAGTTTCCGTGAGTTCATTGAAACGCAGGAAACACGTTTTCCCCCGTCGGCCGAAGAGTTGCAGAGAAATTTTGTCGAATAAAATTTCTAATTAAATGCGACTTATAGTCCAGAAAATACAAATTCTTCCGTCATCGAGAGGTTTGTTCTGAGGGAGCGACGTTCTGATTAAGAAAAGAAAATAAGAAGCTTGAAACAAACAGAAACATCGACGTGTTAAAAGTTTAATTCTGTAACATACTCCTCATGAGGGAAGATGTACAATAAAAGGTAAGATTTCCATGTTTCAGAGTCAGTGTTTGAGGTGAAGCTGTAACTGTGGAGTGAAACGTCACAGAGGTAGAGACGTAAGACTTGTCCCGAATTCTTCTCAGAAGGTGGTCCCGGGCTGGATTCACCAGGTGCAACTGTTAAAACTTTAGTCTTTCTTCTTGTAAACCTCCAGGTGGGCCAGGATCCATCCAGATGGTCCCAGGATGGCCAGGGAGAACATGCCCATGCCGATGGCCGTTTCCTGGAGACGAGAGGAGAGGAGCATCATCAACACACTTCACCCTGATCCTCTGATCCGTGCTCAGAGGTGTTCAAAGTCCACTTTTCTCCAAGCAGCACCGAATCATTCAGGAAAAACCGACTTCACTGCAACACTTTGATACGTTTTCCAGCTGAATTACAGATAAATTCACAGAAATCAGCTGTTTCAGTTAGTTAATTAAAGTGAGTTAATCAGTCGCCTGAAAACAAAGCAGCAGTTTGTTCTGTCATCTCTGCTGCTTCTAAACGTGGAATAAAGACCGTTAAAGACTGAGATACACGACGTTCTTTTCTTCACTTTCTGTTGGGACGAGTTCGCCTTTAACACCCAGATCTGAGGCACATGGGACCGTGGGGAGGAACGAAGTGGACCCGGTGCTAAAAACGAGTGACAAAATGGGACTGAAAGGTCCAAACACCCGTCAGAATCTCTGCATCTTTCTGAGGAGACAAAGAATCAACGCGGTGCTGATGAACCCACTGACAACATCAGGCTAAACTGACCCGAATCAGCCCAAAACTGAGTGATCGGGTTAAATATGTGATACAAGAAAAGGTTCATCTGTGTGTGAGTCCTGCACACTCAGGGGCATTTTCAGGCCCAGGACCCCAAAACGAGTCAGAACCACACTCATGTGTCTGCTGCTTTACACAGAAGAACGCTGAGCTCATGCTCTTCTTCTTCTGTTGCTTCAGCGTCCGTGTCGCAGGTCCAAAACCCGGCTCCCTGAGTGTGATGTAAGAGGTTCTTGCTCAGGATCAACATAGTTTTTCTGGGCTGAAGCAAGAACTGAGTTACATTCTGGCTCCAAACCAGAACTGGATCTGCTTTGGGGGGGGGGGGACACCCCACCGATCTTCCAGGCTGGCCTGAAACAGGTCGGCAGCATTAAAAACCACGTCATGTCCAGGTTTTGGCTCCTGACAGTAACTTGATCTGATGACTCATCCTGTGGATTTAACAGGTCTGAAGACATCCCATCTCACCCAAATACAGACACGTAACATCACTTAACCCCTGTGTAACCTCTAAAACGACCTTTTAACTGGGCAGAATTAAAGTCAGGCTCATCTACAACACTGATTAGACTTTGAGATTTTTTTTAAAAAGGACAAATAACTGGAACCAACACCAAACTTCATTTATCTGGGAAAAGATGGCGATGCTTGTAAATTGTCTTAGAATGAACACTTCAGGCATCGAAATTCCTCTTTCTAACAAAGCACTAACTCACACCAATAATACACTTAAACGCTGAGCTTTGTGAGAGCCTGTCATTGACAATAAGTGGCTTTTTAAAGATTTTATATCATGTGAAACACAGCTAATTAGCAGCATTGCTAACGCGTAGCGGTTGAAGTTTGGGCACAAATTTCTACTGGATTACGTTCAAACTGCTAAAATGACCACGTTGAATAAGTGTAGAGATATATTTCAGAACCAGGCTCACTGGTTTGGTTGGAATAAATAAAATGAAAAAGTCCCACTTCCCGGCAGCTGTGACCTCGACAGCCAAGGACAGGTGCTAGCTGTTAGCATCTGTTAGCATACGAGCTTCAGCGGTTTAACACACTTACAACGACGCCGATTTTCTCTTTCGGTGGTTTGCTGTACATGCTCGCCTTCTGCGTGACGATGTGTCCCCGCAGGGAGGGAGCAGCGCGGTTGGCCACGGTCCTCAGGAGCCCCGACATGTTGATCTGTTACGAGGAGACGATCTCAATGCTGAGAGATGCTGTTATGATGAAGAGGAAGTGATTCGACGCCAAGACGCTCGTCGTCGTTCAGCGCACATCCACTCAGAGCCGCGCAGCGCCACCTGCTGGTGCGGAGGACGGCCGCACCTTTTAACTTTTGCAACACACTTCTGGTACACTTAATACAGTTTTGCTTCGGATGTGGTGAATATTTGTGATTCTAAACTGACCCTGCAGTGAGTGTGATTGGTTGGGATTACTGTGGAAACCTTTGTCAAGCACCACAATACAGAGTTCCATTCACAAGCTTTACTGTGCAGAAAAGAAGCCTGATGTTAACCTCGTCCACTTCTCTGGGCTCGGAGGCGTCTGGGATGGACCGTCACACGGTGGAAACGTGTGCTGTGGTCAGACCCATCAGTATTCCACATCTTTGTTGGAAGAAATGGAGCAAAGAGCAAAAGCAGCATCCAGCCTGCTGTCAGCAGCCAGTCCCTGCAGCCAGGCTCTGTGATGGTATGGGGTTGGATCAGGGGGCAAAGCTCATTTCCACTTCTGTGACGGCAGCATTAATGCAGAAAAGTTCACTGAGATTTTACAGCAACATATGCTGCCTTCAAGGCCACATCTTTTCCTGGGACGTCCCAGCATTGTTCAAGCAGACCATGGAAAACCACATTCTGCCACAGTCCAGAGGCCTGGCTGAGGAAGAAGAGGTACGGGTGCTGGACTGGCTGCCTGCAGTCCTGACCTGTCCCCAGCAGAGAAACAACCACCCCCCCGCACTGCTGCACACCTTAAGACGTGTTTGCAGGAAGAATGGGACAAAATAACAGCTGGAACTCTGCATCACCTGGTCCCTCAGAGTCAGAGCGGCTTTAAGTGTTGGCAGAAGGAAACAAAGTGTTTGGTCATTATTTGGTGTAATTGGTCATTATTTGGTATATTTTGATCATTATTTGGTGTAATTCTGACATTATTTGGTGTAATTTGGTCATTATTTGGTATATTTTGATCATTATTTGGTGTAATTCGGTCATTATTTGGTATATTTTGATCATTATTTGGTGTAATTTGGTCATTATTTGGTGTAATTTGGTCATTATTTGGTGTAATTTGGTCATTATTGGTATTCAGACCTGTTTAAGGAAGAATGGGACAAAATAACAGCTGGAACTCTGCATCACTTGGTTTCCTCAGAGTCAGAACGGCTTTAAGTGTTGGCAGAAGGAAACATAACAAAGGTAAAAATGATGTTTGTTAATGGGTGAAATGAAGCTGATGAGACAGAGTTAATGTAAAAGTCGATGTTTTTCACTCCATAATGTCCCAACTGTTTTGATTCAGGGTTTTACATCAGCTGGTTTCACTCACTCAGTCGAGCACTGGGAGAAAAGTGGAGTGAAAATGTAGATTTTAACCAGTTTTTTGTGTGTAATTGGAAGTTTTAACCTTAAAGCCCAGCTCCTCTCGGGGAGCCTTCATGGACCCTGGGGGGTGGAAGTCTCTGAAATATCGTGTGCAGGTGAGCAGCCTTCAGTCTGACTTCAGTTCAAGCTTACTTTCGTTGTAACGTCAAAGGCAGAAACAGCTTTCATGAAACTCCACGTGAGCAGTAATCCTCTCTTGAGGGGCCTTGTGTACAAACTGCAGGCTGCCAAACAGTGGTGGTATGTAATAATCCCCTCCACCTTCACCCCCACGGTGCAGCTTTTAGTCCGAGGCAGCGCTTTCCGTTTCTCCATCTCTGCATTTTTTCTCTGTTTTCACCTCCTGTTCACGTCACATACTTGTATTTTATTTGTTCTGAGTCTTTTAAAACACTTGAGAACATGGGGATTGTATCCGAAGTCAACATTTCTGATGAAGTCGAGGCCTACGGAGGGAAAAGTGCTTTCACCCAGCTGGAGCACAACATAGTGGCTGGATATCTGATCACTGCAGGTAGACATGTTGTCTGTGGTTTATTTCAGCTCTAACTTCTGTGAGTGAACTAATTACATAAAAAACAAGAGCAATAAGTCATTGTGGCGCGTGCAAAAGTTTGGGCATCCTTCTAAGGCTGTGTTGATGCTGTAAAAACTGTAGGAACTGTCCTCTGTTTCTGTTCATTGTGTAATAACATTATCCCCCTTCACTTGGACTGCAGAACATTTGGAGAATTAAATACTGATATTGAACTGAATCCTCGTCTTTCTAACTGCAAGATGCTGAAAACTTGACACATTTAGAGGTAAAACATGACTAAATAAGGCTGCTCTGATCACATTATGTAACGGAACGATGTTCCATCGCTAACAACAGAGCTGGATATGAAGATGCATTTACAAGCTTTAGTTTTAATTACAGTCATGTTAAAAAGTCCTGATCAGCCTAATTTCTTTCTGACTTCTTTAAAGTGTCCTGATCAACAGTTCTGCAGCTTTCTGAAGCTCTTTCAGAGTTTTTCTTTGGACTTTTTCTGCTTTTTCACTCATTTTCAGCCCAGTTTTTTCTTTGTTCAGCCACTTAACTCTGAGCTATGAAGCATTCAGGCAGAAAAAAGGCTCCTAACTCAAGGGATGAACCAGTGTTGTGTCGACACAGAACAGACAACTTAGCAAAGAAGCCATTTTAAACTGGATCTTTAGGCACTTTGTCACAAAGACACATCATTTGTTCCCATTTCTTTAGCTGCATCTATGAAAAACAGCAAAGAAAACACAGTTTGACAGACAGAAAATAGGATTTCTGCAGCAACAAGGTGATTCCCAAAGAGCTATTAGCTGAAAACTTGGCATATCTCAGCATGGTGTGCAGTGTGTCCTTAAAACATTTGAGGAAACTGGACAAGTGGAGGACAAAAGAAGAAGTGTCAGGCCTAAAAAACTATCTACAGCAGATGAACAGGATCTGAAAGTGATGTCCTTAAGAAAGAGGAAAAAATCCAGCTGTGACCTGACAGGACCTGAGAGATGCATCTGGACCTTCAGCTGATCCATCTGCACCCTGAATCTATCACCAAAAAAACCCACTATTTATTGATTTATCATTAAATTACATTTTTATTTATCACATTAATCAGAAAAACTGAAGGCAGAAACTTTTTAAATTGCCTTTGTTCAGGTTTCAGTGTTTTAGTCTCCAGCTGAACATTGTTTTTTTTTACATTTTATGGCTGATTCTGAATGAAACAGAACAACAAAAGCAGTTCAATGTTCTCAGGACACATCATGTCTCATTGAGAGGAAACGAGCCTCTGAAGAGTCCCATTTCTGTCAATGGTGAGCAGCAGATGAACTGTAATGCTCTTCTTCTTTTCTCCTCCAGGTGTCATCAGTTTAGCGAGTAACATCATAGTGCTGCTGATGTTTGTGAAGTTCAGGGAGCTTCGCACTGCCACAAACTTCATCATAATCAACCTGGCTTTCACTGACATCGGTGTGGCCGGTATCGGTTACCCCATGTCAGCTGCCTCAGACATCCATGGCAGCTGGAAGTTCGGCTACAACGGCTGTCAGGTGGGTTGAAGGAATATAAACAGCAGTTTCTGCTCCTCATCAGGTGTTAAAACAACCTCAGACAATCGCACTGTGGCATTATTTATTGAACAAAAACTGAGATAAAAAGAGACAGAAGCAGTGTGAGAAAAACTAAGTGAACCCTCACTGCTTCCACAGGAACTAAGAGGGTAAGAAGCAGCCAGGAGCTGCTGATCAATGCTCTGATTAACTGATCATCAGTCAGTGTGAGCAGCTCTATGAAAGCAGAAGTTCTGTTAATCTTCCCAGGAGTGGACGTCCCAGCAAGTTCACCCCAAGGTGAAGAAGCCCAGAGCTACATCTCAGACTCTACAGGCCTCAGTTAGCATGTTAAAGGTTAAAGGTCACCCCAAGGTGAAAAAGCCCAGAGCTACATCTCAGACTCTACAGGCCTCAGTTAGCATGTTAAAGGTTAAAGGTCACCCCAAGGTGAAAAAGCCCAGAGCTACATCTCAGACTCTACAGGCCTCAGTTAGCATGTTAAAGGTTAAAGGTCACCCCAAGGTGAAAAAGCCCAGAGCTACATCTCAGACTCTACAGGCCTCAGTTAGCATGCTAAAGGTCAAAGGTCATGACAGCACAGTTAGAAAAAGACTGAACAAGGATGGCTTGTTTGGAAGGGCTGCAGGAGAAAGCCTCTTCTCTCTAAAAAGAACATGGCAGCACAGCTTAGGTTTGCAAAGCTGCATCTGAACAAAGCTCAAGACTTCTGGAACAATGTCCTTTGGACAGACCAGAGCAAAGTGGAGATGTTTGGTCCTAATGCACAGCAGCACGTTTGGAGGAAACCAAACACAGCATATCAGCACAAACACCTCATACCAGCTGTCAAGCACGGTGGTGGAGGGCTGATGATCTGGGCTGGTTCTGCAGCCACAGGACCTGGGCACCTTGCAGTCATTGAGTCCACCATGAACTCCTCTGGATACCAAAGTATTCTAGAGTCAAATGTGAGGCCATCTGTCCCACAGCTAAAGCTGGGCTGAAACTGGCTCATCAACAGGACAAAGATCCCAAACACAGCAGCAGATCTACAGCAGAATGTGGGAAAAAGAAAAGAATCAAGGTGCTGCAATGGTCCAGTCAGAGTCCAGACCTCAGCCTGACTGAAATGCTGTGGTGGGACCTTAAGAGAGCTGTGCAGAAACCAATGCTGCAAACCTCAATGAGCTGAAGCAGCGCTGGAGAGAAGAGGGCCGAGATTCCTCCAGAACCATGAGAGAGACTGATAACGTCCCACAGGAAACCATCACTGCAGCTCACTGCTGCTGAAGCTGCTGGATCAGGGGTTCACTTAGTTTTACACTCACTGCTGCTGAAGCTGCTGGATCAGGGGTTCACTTAGTTTTACTCACTGCTGCTGAAGCTGCTGCTGAAGCTGCTGCTGGATCAGGGGTTCACTTAGTTTTACACTCACTGCTGCTGAAGCTGCTGGATCAGGGGTTCACTTAGTTTTACACTCACTGCTGCTGAAGCTGCTGGATCAGGGGTTCACTTAGTTTTACACTCACTGCTGCTGAAGCTGCTGGATCAGGGGTTCACTTAGTTTTACACTCACTGCTGCTGAAGCTGCTGGATCAGGGGTTCACTTAGTTTTACACTCACTGCTGCTGAAGCTGCTGGATCAGGGGTTCACTTAGTTTTACTCACTGCTGCTGAAGCTGCTGGATCAGGGGTTCACTTAGTTTTACTCACTGCTGCTGAAGCTGCTGCTGAAGCTGCTGCTGGATCAGGGGTTCACTTAGTTTTACACTCACTGCTGCTGAAGCTGCTGGATCAGGGGTTCACTTAGTTTTACACTCACTGCTGCTGAAGCTGCTGGATCAGGGGTTCACTTAGTTTTACACTCACTGCTGCTGAAGCTGCTGGATCAGGGGTTCACTTAGTTTTACTCACTGCTGCTGAAGCTGCTGGATCAGGGGTTCACTTAGTTTTACTCACTGCTGCTGAAGCTGCTGCTGAAGCTGCTGCTGGATCAGGGGTTCACTTAGTTTTACACTCACTGCTGGTGAAGCTGCTGGATCAGGGGTTCACTTAGTTTTACACTCACTGCTGCTGAAGCTGCTGGATCAGGGGTTCACTTAGTTTTACTCACTGCTGCTGAAGCTGCTGGATCAGGGGTTCACTTAGTTTTACTCACTGCTGCTGAAGCTGCTGCTGAAGCTGCTGCTGGATCAGGGGTTCACTTAGTTTTACACCTTTACCTCATTTTAAGACCTGGTAAGAAGCACATTATTCTTTGTGTCCTGATAGGTAAATTCTTTGACCTGAAAGAGGGTTTACGTTCTTCCTCACATGACTAGAAGCTGCTGTAGCGTTTATTTTCAGACACATTGTGTTTAACAGGAGCCAATCTGGCTCTGTAAGACACATCTGAAGAAAACTGTGATGTGATACACATGATGTTCCACTCAGCCTTCAGCTCCCTTTTATTACCTCCTGGTACTCGCTCTAATCAGATGTAAGAAACTGAGAGCGGACTGACGTCAGCTGCTGAAACTCAGCGGCCTCGTGTTGGGATTATTGTTCTCCACCTCTGTCCTTGTTACTGTACAGTGATACTGAACCATGTGAGGCTAATCTACAGTGAACAGGAGGGCCGGCTTTCACTGTGAGCCTCTATCGGATGGATGGATGGATGGATGGATGGATGGATAGATGGATGGATAGATAGATAGATAGATAGATAGATAGATAGATAGATAGATAGATAGATAGATAGATAGATAGATAGATAGATAGATAGATAGATAGATAGATAGATAGATAGATAGATAGATAGATAGATAGATAGATAGATAGATAGATAGATAGATAGATAGATAGATAGATAGATAGATAGATAGATAGATAGATAGATAGATAGATAGATAGATAGATAGATAGATAGATAGATAGATAGATAGATAGATAGATAGATAGATAGATAGATAGATAGATAGATAGATAGATAGATAGATAGATAGATAGATAGATAGATAGATAGATAGATAGATAGATAGATAGATAGATAGATAGATAGATAGATAGATAGATAGATAGATAGATAGATGGATAGATGGATAGATGGATGGATGGATGGATGGATGGATGGATGGATGGATGGATGGATGGATGGATGGATGGATGGATGGATGGATGGATGGATGGATGGATGGATGGATGGATGGATGGATGGATGGATGGATGGATGGATGGATGGATGGATGGATAGATAGATAGATAGATAGATAGATAGATAGATAGATAGATAGATAGATAGATAGAGTAATTTCAGCCACTAAATTACTTTTCACTTTGTTTTTCTGTGTTTTTATCCACAGATTTATGCAGCTCTCAACATCTTCTTCGGCATGGCCAGCATCGGCCTGCTGACTGTGGTGGCCATTGATCGCTACCTCACCATCTGCAGACCAGACATAGGTACCTTTAAAACCCTCAAACTGACGACATCATTCAGGTTTCAACTGTTCCCTGAAGAAGTTTTATCCTCCTTAAGGTTTACTTCCTGTTGGGACAATTACTTCTTCTGCCGCAGTCTATAGCGCCACCCTGTGGTGACACTCATGGACTGTTCTTCAGTTAAAGAAAGCAAACAAACCATCAGTGGGCGAAAGAACTGAGGAAATATGCATGCATTTTGTAGTTTTGCAAAGTCGAAACAATAGAGGCAGATAAAAGAAATGCAAATATTTCAAATGGACCGTAAACATAAATTAAATCAGATGTATTCTCATCTCACATTTCCCATGATGATCAAGGGAAGAAATGGTTTTAAACTTCCTCCTTTTTTCTCCATTTTGTTCCTGCTCTGCATTCTGGACGTCTCTCCTTTCAGCTTGTCTTGATTTGGGGTCAACAAGTTAAAAAAAAAAATAAATAAAAAAAAAAAAAAATAATAAAAATAAAAATAAAAATAATAAAAATAATAAAAATAATAAATAAAAAAATAAAAATAAATAAAATGTTTTATTTGTTTAAAAGTGAAAAAAAAACACCCCACAATGGCCCGTACAGCTTTAAGGGAACAATAAGTTGTGATTGGCATGATAAAATGATAATGATAACATGATAACACCACACCATCAGAGTGGAAGAATTACAGCTGCAAAGTCAAAACAAACCATATCAGTTTCCTACTTCCAGCACGATATAATTCATGATTCACTCCCACTGTTTCTCTGCTGCACAGGACAGAAAATGACGTCACGATCGTACAACCTTCTTATCGCGGCGGCTTGGCTGAACGCTGTGTTCTGGTCCTCCATGCCGATAGTGGGCTGGGCGAGTTACGCCCCTGACCCAACCGGAGCTACATGCACCATCAACTGGAGGCAGAATGATGCG
The DNA here is from genome assembly GCF_036924035.1 of Leuresthes tenuis. Lineage (NCBI taxonomy): Eukaryota > Metazoa > Chordata > Actinopteri > Atheriniformes > Atherinopsidae > Leuresthes > Leuresthes tenuis. The sequence continues at coordinate 31,941,923 of NW_027325369.1, forward strand.
TGAGTCTTCATCAGCTGCTAATATTTCGGTTTAAAGAACACTTGAAAATGCTAAAGTTCGTTTCCTGCTGCTCCTCCACAGCTCCTTCATCTCCTACACGATGACAGTGATTGCTGTGAACTTTGTGGTTCCTCTGTCCGTCATGTTTTACTGCTACTACAACGTATCCGTCACTGTCAGGAGGTACAAAGCCAGCAACTGCCTGGACAGCATCAACGTCGACTGGTCGGACCAGATGGACGTCACCAAAGTGAATAAAGCTTCGCTTTTATTGTATAAAGTTGTCCAACATATTAACTGACTGTCAACTAAATAATCTGTTTTTAGTATATGTCATATCCAAACATAACATGAACATAAACCCAGAATCTGAGGCAGAAACAGAGTTTTTTATCAGTTCTCAGCAGCTTTAAAGTGAATATCTGCTCTGAGCTCCTTTATTCTCCAACACAGCCTGAACCCTCTGAGACAAGCTTTCTGTCATTTCTTTAAGGAGTCTTCAGGAATAGTTCTCCAGGCTTCTTGAAGGACATCCCAAAGCTCTTCTTTGGATGTGGGCTGCCTTTTGTTCCGTTCTCTGTCAGATGATCCCACACTGCTTCAATAATGTTGAGGTCCGGGCTCTGGGGAGGATTCATCCCTCCATAAGACCTGTTGCCACTGATTTTCAGTCCACTTCTTGTGTCCTTTGGCACAGCTCAGCCTTTTCTCCCTGTTTCCCTTCCTTAAGAACGGCTTCTTGACAGCCACCCTTCCATGGAGACCATTTCTGATGAGGCTTGGGCCAACAGTAGATGGATCAGCTGAAGGTCCAGATGCATCTCTCAGGTCCTGTCAGGTCACAGCTGGATTTTTTCCTCTTTCTTAAGGACATCACTTTCAGATCCTGTTCATCTGCTGTAGATAGTTTTTTAGGCCTGACACTTCTTCTTTTGTCCTCCACTTGTCCAGTTTCCTCAAATGTTTTAAGGACACACTGCACACCATGCTGAGATATGCCAAGTTTTCAGCTAATAGCTCTTTGGGAATCACCTTGTTGCTGCAGAAATCCTATTTTCTGTCTGTCAAACTGTGTTTTCTTTACTGTTTTTCATAGATGCAGCTAAAGAAATGGAACAAATGATGTGTCTTTGTGACAGGCTGCTGCTAACAAAGTGCCTAAAGATCCAGTTTAAAATGGCTTCTTTGCTAAGTTGTCTGTTCTGTGTCGACACAACACTGGTTCATCCCTTGAGTTAGGAGCCTTTTTTCTGCCTGAATGGGTCATAGGTCAGAGTTAAGTGGCTGAACAAAGAAAAAACACATTCCTCTGAAAATGCTCAGGTACAAGGACTGAAGATGAGGGAAAAAGCAGAAAATGTCCAAAGAAAAACTCTGAAAGAGCTTCAGAAAGCTGCAGAACTGTTGATCAGGACACTTTAAAGATAAAAGAAAGTCTGAAAGAAATGAGGCTGATCAGGAGTTTTGTACAGGTTAAAAGATTGAAAGTTTATATAGTTTTCCATCTTAAGGAACTAAAACAGCCTTTCTGGCATTTTTAACTCCATTAATTCTGTGTTTCTCTGCTTGTTGCTGGCAGATGTCGATTGTGATGATCATCATGTTCCTGGTCGCCTGGTCTCCATACTCCATCGTGTGTCTTTGGGCATCATTTGGTGACCCAAAAACCATCCCAGCCCCCATGGCCATCATTGCTCCGCTCTTTGCCAAATCCTCCACCTTTTACAACCCCTGCATTTATGTCATTGCCAACAAAAAGTAAGAGTTTCCTCTTCTGGAAGCTTCTATATCAGCTCATGTTTGAGTGTGTTTAACCTGGAAAGCTGTGAGTTGTAGTGATGGTGCATTCAAGGACTTCGATGATCTTTTCAGGTTCAGACGAGCCATCATCGGGATGATTCGATGTCAAACCAGGCAGCGGATCACCATCAGTACCCACCTTCCCATGACAATCTCCCAACAGCCTCTGACCCAGTGAGACGACGAAGCTTCAGCATGACATGAAACATTAAAAGCTGGCATTCAGAGCCTTTCTGCTGTAGCCGTTTCTCTGTCGAGTAACACTGGTGTTTACTGTGTAAATCCCACTTGCTCTCATTTTGTAGTCACTGTTTGTGCTCCGGTTAAAGCAATAACAAACTTTTAAAACCTTTCTGTGTGTGGACTCTTTTTACTACACTTGGAGAAGGTCAAAGCATTCTGTTCTGGCTGAAAAACCAGCTCTCCTGAACTCATATTACAGCAAAGACCGTTAAACTTTGTTGATTTGATGTTATAGATCCCAAAAAGTGTGGGACTGCGATGACGAATGAGGACATTTGGTATTTACACAGAAATGACATCAGAGTGAACCAAGATCAAGTGCCTTCGAAATATCTTCCAAAATATATTCACTGAACTTAACAAAAATAGGAGAAAACAACTGAAAAGAAACAGGAAGGATCAGTGTAATCTTTACAGAAATGTTAAGGCTGTTTACGAACTATTTACACAATACTCACAGTTATTCACAGAGTCTGGAACCAACTAAAAGAGAAGAAATGCTGCCGCCAACAAGAGCTTGTTGTGATTCAGTGTGAGGCTGGAGGGAAACGACCCGAAATCAGGACGAACAGTCGACTTATTTCGACTGAACTGAAGGACACGCTTCACTTTAAACAGAAAGTACAAGAACAAATAAAAGAAGAAACAACGAAAAGGGCGAGAAACCACGGCATAGGACCAGGGAATAATGATCTGGAAAATAACAGGAGCAAGCAGAGAGCTGTAACTCCTGGGAGGGACAACAGGTGAGTGATTACCAGGAGACAGGTGAGAAGAATGACACCTGAGGACGTCTAAATGACAAGAAACAACAAGAATCTTACACTGAGGACGGAAAATTAAATCTGAATATGAGAAATAAAGCTCAAATGAAATGCCAAACAGGAACACACAACAGATACGTACAAATAAATAAGTGAACCAGAGCAGAGACTGAGAAACGAAGAGAGAGGAAACCGTTTCAAGCAGCAGCCAATCAGCAGCCTTCACCAGGTCAGCAGCCAATCAGCAGCCTTCACCAGGTCAGCAGCCAATCAGCAGCCTTCACCAGGTCAGCAGCCAATGAGCAGCCTTCACCAGGTCAGCAGCCAATCAGCAGCCTTCACCAGGTCAGCAGCCAATCAGCAGCCTTCACCAGGTCAGCAGCCAATCAGCAGCCTTCAAAAGGTCAGCAGCCAATCAGCAGCCTTCACCAGGTCAGCAGCCAATCAGCAGCCTGATTGGCTGCTGTTTGAAATGTTCACCTGCAGGCAGACACTCCCCAGAAGAGAAGACGACCTTCTCCAACAGTCGTGAAGAGGATGCGACCAGAATCGTAACAAATATACCCGACGCTCATATTTTCCCCACACGAACCAAAGCTGTTCAGTAAATAAAGACACATCTCATGTGGATTCACTGAGTTTCAGCACCTGCTGTGGAGCAGATTCTTTTCCATTTGACCCCACATGTAAAGCCTGGGAGTTTTAAAGGGGGTGCACTTTCTTTTTCACTGTAAAGCTTAGCCTCCATCACAGCTGATCGCTAAAGGTAAAATGAACAGGACTCAAAGTCATTTGAATAAAAATGTATTCATTCAGCTCCACATCTGTATAGAGACACTGATTACAAATACAATCAAACAGATGTGTTTTCTCATTGTGGAAACCGTGCACAGAGGCTGGATGCTTTCTGAGAGCAAAAATGCCCACAAAAGCCACAAAAGTCTGCATTCACGAGCTCGCCAACACCTTCAATTTAAAAACAATCAAACTCAAAACTGTATATCATAAATATTTGCACTTTATAAGTTAATTACTTATTATTGTGTATTTTACAAATATGTAAAGAGGAAAAGTAATAAAATATAATTAAGTAGGTGGCATAAACATCCAGGCGATGAGCAGAAATCAGGCCTCGGTCCTCCACCTGTGGCGTTACTCGATGCTTTCTGCAACGTTGCTCATCAGCCAGAGCCTGATCTCGTCCTGGTTCCTCCTGATCCACTCGATGTTGTTCCTCACCGTCTCCAGCGCCTGCTGCCTGGGCATCAACCCAGCTCCAGCATCTGGGGTTAGTTTGAAGAAATGCTCCATCTAAAGAAGCAGAAAACTCAGAAAATCATATTTCACGCAAAGCAACCTCCAGACATCTGTCACATTTTCTCCAGAGTTTGAGCATCTGCTCAAAGGGGGAACTTTCAACATCTGGAATCCATTGGAATTAAAAACATTAAAGTCTGGAAGCACTTTCTTTCTCTTTCAGGCTGTTTTGAGTCATATAAAACTGTAAAGGATCAGACGTACACTTGAGGGATCTGGAGATAATGTGGAACCCCTTCTTTTAAAATGTTAAGCAACTTTAAATCCACAATAACGGACAGGAACGTTTCCCCCTGTTTTACAGTTTTATATTGAACTGTTTCTCAGTCTCTTCCAGTCCAAGAAAGACTTTTTAGCTATGCTGCAAAAAAAGAGGCTATTTTATTCAATCTGTCCGTGCAACATCTAATACTGAGAACTGTTCAATGGCTGAGTTTAAAAACTCAATAAAACGAAGGAAAAGAAAGCCAGCAGCCACCAAAGCAGGAGTATGTTGCATGAAGGCCGGTGCTAACCTTCCACAGCAGCAGATCTGAGTTGTAGGTGGTGGTGATTTGATTCGGCAGGCGACCGAGGTTCCTGTCATTGATGGTGTATCTGTTCAACACAAAGAAATCATGACCATCTTCCACAGAAAAGATGAAATTATCTTTATGAAGACACACCGAAGACTTTAAAAAGCCCAGTTTATTCCGCTCTGTCTGAAAGTTTCACTTTAAAAATGACCAAATTACACAATTCACGGCCAGAAATGAATTAATCGTGTGTAACAGTAACAAAAATAAGTGAATATAAGTGCAAATTGCTCCTCAATGTCTGGGTTTAAGGTTCGGTCACGTGACTGAATCAGCTGCATCAGTCATGTGACCAAAATCTACCCAAAAGAACAGCTCAGAGCATCTTTGATTGAGAAATGAAAGCACAGCTTGACTTGAAAACAGGAAAAGGAAGCAGGATGATGTGTATAACACCCTGTTGTTTGGGGAGCTGCTGGATCAATGTTAATGTCAGTTTTTCACCTTTTAAATCCAAAATTTGTATTTTTTTTCATAGATTGATGGCAATAAAACTGTTATTTCACAGCATGACTTATCTTTACTTCTAGCTCCTATTGTTTAAACTGTGATAACTTTGTCTTTTCTTATCAGCTCTGACTTCTAACTGGAAATCCTGATAAAAGCGTGATGTCGTTTCATCTGTTAATCTGTCTTTGAACATCTTTAGTAGCTGATATCTTATCACAAGTTATCACACAACATAATAGGATGAATATTTGACTCCGAACGGTCAAAGTACAACAGTGTTTTTGGTACTTTTATGATGTAATGACACCAGTGAGGACACAAGGTTTTGCTTGTAAGCTTATAAGCTAGCATTGGCTAACTTGATCAGATCAGTGTGGCTTCAGGATGAGTAAAGCTTGGCTACACTCACCTGTTGACCAGGTAGTTCCAGTTCAGCGTGGTCCAGTCCCAGGCCATGCTCTGACCCAGCGGGTTAAATGACACATATCGCACCACAGTGAACAAATCCTGACTCCTTATCACGCTCTCGTTTTTGGATGCCTCCAGGAGCCTGTCAGAAAGGAAGAAATGCAACTTAAGTTTCGACACAGGCGATTGTCCTATTGATGGCGTTCAAATTACTCTCTAAAATCTATAATAAAACATTAAAAGTCTTCTTTCATACAGTGTTCAGTATGTAGACTTATCACCAGTTTTATTTCTGTCTGAACCCTAATTAGCTTTCTGTCTCTCGCCATTTTCAACCCACAACAGGAAAAGTCCATGTTTGTCCAAAATTGACTTTAAAGGTCAAGTGTGTGGACTTTAGTGACACCCAGTGGCACAAATTACAAACTGCAACCAACAGAAAACCCCTTCTTTTGTCCAAGGTGACTTCCAATTATCTACAGTCTTTTGTAGAGTCTCATATGGATATTTTCTTTTTACAGTATCTCGGATACTTTTACATGTAGACTGAGGAAGTTGGGGATCGAACCAGCAACCTTTTGACTCTCATTTTGTATTGACTCCCTGAGTTTACATTCTCTTGGTTCTCTTTGCCAGTTCATTGGGCCTCCTGCCCTGTTGCCATCAGCCTGCAAGCTGTGCTTGTTCATAAAGTATTTTACTTTATATCTTTGGTTTACATCCTGCTTTGGCAGCATCTGGTTTATTTAAGTAAAGTCCATCATCATTACTCCGTGTCCCTGACAGCCTGCTTTACGGTCTACTGTCACAGGTGGAAAAAACCATAAGAATTAGTTAAAATGTTTCTTTTCTATTTGAAGACCTTGATCACATGATCACAGAATGCTGCTTTACATTTATTCAACCTGAGAAGGACGTCACATCAAAGCTGACAGTGTTCCAGTTGAAAGTCGGAAAACCGGACGGATTCGCACTCCGGCTACTTGTGTGGAAAGATCAGAGCTACATGTTCACTGATAGAGTTTGGATCAGCACCATGTGTTTGACCGATTTAAGGGGACACAAACAGACAACAATCTATGTGCTGAGCAGCCACATGAGGTCTGGGTCAGGGAGGTGGGCTGGGCAGCCACTCGAGGTCTGGGCCGGGGAGGTGGGCTGGGCAGCCACACGAGGTCTGGGTCAGGGAGGTGGGCTGGGCAGCCACTCGAGGTCTGGGTCGGGGAGGTGGGCTGGGCAGCCACATGAGGTCTGGGCCGGGGAGGTGGGCTGGGCAGCCACTCGAGGTCTGGGCCGGGGAGGTGGGCTGGGCAGCCACATGAGGTCTGGGCCGGGGAGGTGGGCTGGGCAGCCACTCGAGGTCTGGGTCAGGGAGGTGGGCTGGGCAGCCACATGAGGTCTGGGCTGGGGAGGTGGGCTGGGCAGCCACTCGAGGTCTGGGTCAGGGAGGTGGGCTGGGCAGCCACATGAGGTCTGGGCCGGGGAGGTGGGCTGGGCAGCCACTCGAGGTCTGGGTCAGGGAGGTGGGCTGGGCAGCCACTCGAGGTCTGGGTCAGGGAGGTGGGCTGGGCAGCCACTCGAGGTCAGGGCCGGGGAGGTGGGCTGGGCAGCCATTCGAGGTCTGGGTCGGGGAGGTGGGCTGGGCAGCCACTCGAGGTCAGGGCCGGGGAGGTGGGCTGGGCAGCCACTCGAGGTCAGGGTCGGGGAGGTGGGCTGGGCAGCCACTCGAGGTCTGGGTCAGGGAGGTGGGCCGGGCAGCCACATGAATCCAAGTTCAAATGAAACCACCATCATGTACAACCTGAGCTCAAATCTGGGATCTCCCTATGACCAACACCAAGCTACACGACCAGCTGATCATCACTCGGAGCCGTATATCCCTGTTGGGGGGGTGAGGTTAGGGGTCATTCTGCCTTTTGAGTTATTCCAGTTACTCATGCTTGCTTTTTACTTCACATCATGGCATAAAGCCACTTCCACAACAGTGTTCTGGAGGAAAACAGGATACAAATCCCCACATTTTACATCAGTCCTTGGGTAGACCCCCCTATACACACTCAGCTTCTTCATTTCCATCCCGACTCTGTAATTAATGATGTGTTCAGGAAAGAGAAGAGGTTTTAATTACTGATAGAGAAGCTCCACATTCTCCACAGATGCCAGCCCGTACAGCAGCTTGTCCTTCTCCTGAGCCAGAGTCGTGTCTTTGTACTTCTGGAACATTACGTTCCACTTCTCCACGGTGCCCGACTTCTTCATGCCGTACCGGTACACCAGCAGTCTCAGGTTCACCGGCACACTGCTGCAGGTCAGATGGTCAACAGGTTACCAGAGACTAAACCGACCGTCGTCACGAAACAGCATCAAAGTCATAGAACTGAAAGCAGAAAAGCCAACCTGACGCTGCCACTGATCCACTGGTCAAAAATACGGGAGGCTTCATTCAGAGCGTCCTGATCGCCCATCTGACACGCGATGTTGAGCACCGTCTCCCTGAGCAACCTGCCAAACACAACCAGAGATAAACAGATAAGGAGGACTGCACCTAACTGCCCTGAACTGTCTGTGTTTTAGCACAGTTTAATCTTCGTTGGACTCGTTTTCTGAGCAGATGGAGAACAAACTGGAAGCTGTGGTTATGAGATGACACTGGTTTGATTCCTGCTGGCTGCTGTCGTACCTTTCTATCTGTGATCCAGCGTCTGTCCACCCAAGTCTCGTTGCTATTGGTTTAACGTGGTCCCCAAAGAGTTTCTGGTGATGAGAAACAGGAAATCAACGTGAAAAAGTCTTTAAAAAGGAAATTAGTTCCTTTTGCATCACTGAAGATTTACTTTGTAGCTCTGAAAGAAGTTTTATGTGATATGAATATCTGTATTTTTACAGTATAAATGCAACAAACTTCTATTTCTAAACTTTATTCAGATGATTTAGGTTTAAAATATCTTTTACAATAGAAAAATAAAAAAAATTAAATAAGAAATAATAACTAAATAAATGGAAATATTAAGACAAATTTGTTTTAATTTATTAATTAATTTGTTTATTTTATATGTAAATATATTAATCTGTTTTAAGTTCATTTTTCCACTTAAAAAACTCATTTATATTTCATAATTTCTTAATATTCTCATTTAGTTTTCTATATTTTTCTCCTTTTAAGGTTTTATTTAACAATATTTAAATTATTGACAAAGAAAATGATCATTATTGTTGTTTTTTCATGTCTAATTCATGAATTTATTCTTCTGTATGTTTCTTTATGTATTTTCTCAGATTTTAACATTTTTTGGACATTTTTCCATAATGTTTCTGGCTTTTTTCCTGTTTCAAATGTAATATTACATATAAATATATGCATGAATATATTATTTTATACAAAAACATCAAATAAAAAGACACAAAACATGAAGTTTTTAAAGAAGTTCAAATAAAAAGGAAAGTTTAGGACGTGATTACATCTAATTTAGTTGATTTCAATGAGAAGGTTCGTTGCACATTTAGATTATAGATAAACTTTATGATAAATGGGTGTATTGTCAGCTTGAAACAGCTGTTTCACCTGAAACTTCGGGTAGAGCTCGACGTTGTTCGACAGCATGTTCCGAACGTAGGCGATAGAGGACGACACCCGGCTCCACACGATGTAGTCCGACTCATTCTTCAGGTACTTTGTGAGATTGAAAGCATTACCGTAGTCTATAACGTCAGCCCTGAGCGGCGAAAAGGGAAAATAATCACTCTTTGTGTCTCTAACAAGCAGATCTTTGCTCACACAGATGTTTTTAGGAGACATTTTACCTCGCAAGAGCAAAAATATCATCAATGTAACTTGCACGATCGGCCGCGTCAAACTCCTGTTAGAGAAAACAGATGTTGGTTCATGTAAACATCTGTTTCACACATTAAAGTTAGCATCAGGGGTAAAAACACAGTTTACTACAGCAGGTATCACTGCAGGTCTGTGGTCCAGCTGTTGGCTCAGTTTTACTGGACTGGTCACATGGATGCAGACAAACTTTAGCCTCAATAATGTGAAATGATACCATTTGTATCATCTTTCTTTAGATTTTTAATTGTCTCTGAAGGCCAATAACAGTGCAAGATAAGCTGTTAAAGTATAACCAAACAGAGATATGTTAGCAGCAACATTAGCGTGTGTGTTGTGCGTCGATCTGATACCGAATGGTTGGTTTGAAGCTGTTGGCTGATATCGGTCCACATGCTGTCGTCATGGTTGACTCTGTAGAATCCGATGTGATCGTTGTTAATCTTCAGCAGTCCGTCCACAGAGGTCGAGTAGTTACCGACGACCAGCTCTGAAAGTCAAAAGAGTCATCAGTGTGTGGAGAATGTGTTTGGATGCTTAAAACTGCAATAACACACTTTAAAATCATTAATGTCACATAGAAGAAGAGTTCTGTTCAGGGGGTGATGAAGAAGAGGAGAGTGGAGGCATCTGTGGATGCTGTTTTGAGAAAGTTTGGTCATATTTCTTATGATAAACAAGCACAGACAACAGCAGATGAATCAACCTCATCAAGGAAGAGAAAACATGAAGAAGAGAAGTAAATTCAGGATGGATGAAGGCGGAAAACAGGGATAAAAACTGTGGCTTTTATAGATAAAAATCACTCAAAAAGTTCCTTGTTTTCTCCTCATTAGATGATTTAACCCACAATTATTCAGATTTCAATTGAATTCAATTCACTATTATGTGTAAAGGGCCAAATCATAACAAATGTCATCTCAAGGCACTTCAGATACAATCCAATTAAAATGAAAAATTAAAATTAAAATAAAATGTTACCACTTTATACAATCTGTGTTGATCTTCAGTCATCAGAACATGTAAATATTTCTGTATTTTTATGTCCTGAGTTTAGATTCTTTCTACCACCACAAACCTTCTTGTATTAGTAGTTAGTTTAATGCTATATTTGATGTTTCTAAGTCTTAGATTAAAACACATTATTGTGGTTCGGTGGTGTCTTCTTTTTAAAAATGGCGTTCCACAAGGTTCATGTCTCAGACCCTGTCTTTTTTCCCATTTTTATACATGATTTGTTCGATATATATGTGAATCCTTACTCTGATGTCAGTGTGAGTTACACTTCCAATCAAAATATGACAAACACAGAACTCTTTACTGTCAGATTTTAACTTGTCCAAACATGGTTTTGTTCAAATTTTCCCTGAATGAGAAAAAGTCCTGAAGATCAATTTTTCCAATTGATCCTGAACTTTCCTTGAAGCTTCATGTTGATCATGTTATGAACAGAACTTCTGGTTGTCAGAGCTCACTTTATGGGTCCATTAATTATTTTACCTTTCAAGTTAGAGGGAGATTGATTCCTGCTCTGGTATTTTTCATGATTGATTATGTCGATATTGTCTAAGAATACACCTCTGGAACTCTTCTCAGAGGTCTGAATGTTGTTTTTAACACTTTTTGCACAATTGTTTGGATGTATCTATAATTAAATATGTTCACTGGGTTCTGTTAATGTTCATTGTTCCTTATATTTCATCCTAAACACACAGAGACATGCAATATCCTTTTTTCTGATTTCCAAAGTGGGTCATTTCAATAGAGAAAATCTTTTTTTCTGTTTTTGATACAATTAATCTTTTTTTTTTTTTAACTCACTGTGTTATTTCGTAACTTGTATTTGTTCTTCCCTCTGTTTTGTTGAGGTATTGGAAAGTTTTAGGACCCCGGGGCCATTCTTTCAATAGAATAAATTATATTTGTATATATATTATAAGTATTCAGCCTACCTGAGGCGCTCTTGTCAAACATAATCTCCATATTCTTATCGCTCTTCACAGAGTGCCATTTGACTGGAATTGTCCACTTGTATCTGTAACAAAAACACATTTTTATTAATTCCCTTGAAAACCATGCAAAGATGTACATTTAATCAGTTTATACTAAAAGCAGAGATCAGCTGCCCCGAATCTGAGGTTTGCATTTGACTAAAACAGGTTATAAAAACAGTTAACTCACAAAAGACTAAACCAGGAAGAGTTCGTAAGAGACAAAAAAACACATAAAACAATGAAGAAATCTCCACAATCTGGGAACTGGAAACCAAAATTCAGGGAGTTCATAAACTGAAGATGCAGATGTGACAGGAACAGAACAAGTTAAACAACTTTTAACAAGTCCTCAAAACTGTCTGAGCAGACGTCTTTCTTCTTTTGTTTCCTTTAACAAACCATAAAGTCCTCTTGTAGATGGTGTAATTACCCGCTGCACTTTCAACCAAGAGATGCAGGTTCGACATCCGGTTTCTTTCCCTAGGACACCCGTTTCTTCACTTTTTGGCCACATCCAGTCAATAACGGCACATAACTGAAACACTTATCACTTCCTAGTTGAGTTTAGGCAATAAAATGACTGAATAAAGTTATATTCATTATAGCAGGCATGAACAAATGACCAAATTGATTAATATACTTTAATCTCCCTTTTTAGAGGCACAACTGCTAATTGTGGCTACCATTATGTCGCTACCTTTACTTACTGGGAAACTCATTAGTGTATCCGACTGAAACTGCCTAAATAATTAGAAAACTATGTCAGTGGCTCAAATTTTTTTTTAAAAAAAGGCAAAAAGTGTTGCTAAAATAAAAGCAAAAAGATTATTTATGCACTAATTACTGTATATAAAGGGAAATAACTGTGTTAAATCACAGCCACAGTGACTGGAAGAGGGGAAGATTAGCAGTGCTAGCATCTAGTTTAACTCGCTGTCAGAACAATGACCTAAAAGCTATTAGTCATGTAGGGTAGCTTTTTGTTCCAACTTTACAAAGAAGAACTATACTTTAAAGTTTAAACAGATCAATTAGTCCCTGACCACTTTTACTGCACGTTGAATTAATAAGCTAATTGTATCGTTGCGCCCTGGCAGGAAGTACCATTGTGTCATTTCTGTTTTTGGAGCCTGATTTTAGGAGGACGATCAACCAATAGGTGAGACGTTGAGCCCATGATATACTAAACCTAACCCTGTTCAAGTCAGTTACTGATCTGAACAACTGGCGTTAGGAGATAAAAGCTGAACCCCTGAGCTCCAACATGCTACTAATCAACCCAGGAGGTATTTTCATGCAAATGCACAGCTGAGGGAGTAACAATCTCGTAAATTGCCAGCTTATACATGCTAGTCATTAGCCTCTAATGCACAGCTGACACTTTATGATCCTTTGTAATCACCTCAGTTACCATCACAGGCCACTCAGTTTCCAGTGCTAGCTTATTATGGTTGGGTCCCTGCCAAGTATTCTTATTTTTAATCATTTAACTGCATCATAATTGGAAGAGATAATGTTTACCATTACAGAACTGATGGATTCTAGTCCAAGACCGGCAGAGCGTTGATAAACGAAAGGAAACAGCTTGAATTTGTAAGTAGAATTCTAGTTATTGAGTTAGCACTTTAATTCTTTATCCACTCTGAAGATTCAACCAGTAAGACAAGGACATCTGTCTTCCTTTCGTCACTTACCCAAGAGGTGAAGGAGGTTGGGTGGGGTCAGCATTGGGGTCCAGGAGGAAACGCTTTTGGGTCAGTTTGGCATCTGTGGCGGACACAGACAGATCCACCACAGGATAACCCATCTGTTTGGTCCATGTGTCCATAACCTCTGCAACGGGCAACCCACTCACCTGAGCACAGAGAGGAGAAACTGGCTGATAGAAATCTTTCTTTCACAGAAAATCTCAATTTTAAGAGACTGGGCTGATTAATATAATGAATGTTTCATAAACTGTATGTGAAATATAGATTTAGGCACTCTAAGTCCCTTAAAGTGTGAGCTGATGGTCACTAGATGCTGGCTCTCTATCATACCTATCGACTATTTAAAAAGCCTCTCTCATAGGATATTAAGTAAATAACCAGAAGCCTGAATCACCTCAACTGGTCCCTAAAGATGTGGAGAAGCAGTGACTCGACTCCCAAGTGGCCGAGCTCCTCACCCAAAGGGTCCAGACACCTTTCTGAGGAAGTTAAGGTCCACTGCTTCTTTTCCTGATCTCATTCTTTCAGTAACCTCATGTCCAGAGGTAAGGGTTGGAGGATAATCAACAATCAACAGATTTGCCTCCTCCACTTGAGGCAGAAACTCACTCCCAACCCAGATTGGGCATTGCATCCTTTTCTAACTAAGGACCATGGTCTGGTACCCATAAGTCACAATTATCATTCCTGGACTGTGGGACGCCCCAATGAATGCTTCAGCTCTCAGCTCAATGAGGCCTACTGGACCATATCCTCTGGAAAAACAAAACTGCAATCCTCGGCCAACCAAGCTGGACACTCTCCAAGCAATTCTGTCCATAAAGTTTGTATAAAGAATCTGTAACAATGGGCAGCCCTGGCAGAGTCCAACACAGCGTTGAAGTGAGACCAACTAACTGTTGGCGAGGCCAAATGGTCTGTAACAAAGGGTACCGCCATATTCCAGGAAAACCTCCAACAAGACACCTTGTGGGACACGGTCGTGGCCTTCTTTAAGTCCCCAAAACACATGATAAATACCACATTCTTCCTCCTGAATTCGGAGATCAACAACCAGCTGGATTGTCTCCGGCTACCTGGCATGAGCTGAGAAATGTGTTCCCCTGTGTGCAAACTGTATAAATCTGACTGATCTGGCAAGCAGCGAGATAAATTAGAAAAGTTCAAACATACATCAGCAAGAGAGGCCCAGAAGTTGGCTGTTTTGGCATTCTTGAAGACGTAGTCATTCAAATATTTCTGCAGAGAGAAGCAAAAATGGTCAGAAGAAGAACTTCTATAAATCTAAGGCAAGGCAAGTTTATTTGTACAGAACAATTCAACGACAAGGTGAGATCAAAGTGCTTTACAGAGACATTAAAACAGAAGTAATAAAAAATAAAAAGCATGATTTAAAATTTAAGCAAAAGAAAGAAATAAGAACAATAGATAAAATCAGACAAAATTATATATATGAAAGATAAAATCAATGATTCCGTTTTGAAACTGAAGCTTATTCAAATGCAGCTGAAAATAGATGTTTCTTCAACCTGGACTTAAATACTGAGAGTTTCAGCTGATCTGAGGCTTTCTGGGAGTTTGTTCCAGACATGTGGAGCATAGAAGCTGAATGCAGCTTCTCCAGGTCTGGTTCTGACTCTGGGAACTGATAAAGAACCGGATCCAGATGACCTGAGGGGTCTGGGAGGTTCACAGTGGGTCAGGAGGTCACTGATGTATTTTGGACCATTCAGAGCTTTATAGACCAGCATCAGAACTTTAAAGTCTATCCTCTGATGGACTTTAAAGTTCTGATGCTGTAAAGACTTCACAGCTGGACTGATGTGCTCCACTTTTTTGGTCTTAGTGAGGACTCGAGCAGCTGAGTTCTGGATGAGCTGCAGTTGTCTAACTGACCCGTAAAGATGCTGTTACAATAATCAAACCTATCCATCCATCCATCATCTGCCGCTTCTCCGGGGGTCGGGTCGGGGGCAGCAGCTTGAGCAGAGAAACCCAGACCTCCCTGTCCCCGGCCACTTCCTCCAGCTCTTCCGGGGGGACCCTGAGGCGTTCCCAGGCCATAGTCTCTCCAACGTGTCCTGGGTCTTCCCCGGGTCTCCTCCCAGTGGGACGGGCCCAGAACACCTCCCCAGGGAGGCGTCCAGGAGGCATCCTAACCAGATGCCACCTCATCTGACTCCTCTCGATGCGGAGGAGCAGCGGTTCTACTCCGAGCCCCTCCCGGATGACTGAGCTTCTCACCCTATCTCTAAGGGAGGCCCAGACCCCCTGCGAAGGAAACCCATTTCGACCGCTTGTATTCGCGATCTCGTTCTTTCGGTCTCTACCCACAGCTGGTGACCATAGGAGAGGATGGGAACGTAGATTGACCAGTAAATAGAGAGCTTCGCCTTCTGGCTCAGCTCCTTCTTCACAACGACGGGTCGGTGCAGAACCTGCAACACTGCAGACGCTGCAGTAATCAAGCCTACTGAAGATGAATGCATGGACTAGTTTTAAAACGGGGGACTAGTTAATAAAAGAAACTTCATCCAATTTCAAATATCCACCATGAGACTCACCCGACAGCCGTCTCTGAACATGTCTCTCCCCATCCAGTCCTCCAACATCCTGAGAATAGACGCTCCCTGTAAAAATTATTTAATCATAAAGCTGAGAAATGGTTTCCATGAACTTTAGATGAAAGACTGTTGTTAGCTTTTCTTGTCATTTCGTACCTTGCTGTATGAGATGGCATCAAACACCGATGTGATCTCTGCCGGACTTGCCACATTCACAATGATGGGGTGAGAGGAGAGGAGGGCGTCGTCCACCATGACGGGAAGCACATCGCTGATAATCATGATGTCTCGCTGAGTCATCACACAAAGACAAGGGTGGATTTCAGCAGACTGTCGTCCTGTTTCTGCATATTCTTTAAAAACAGAACTCACCATGCCCCAGGTAGGCTCTGCCTTCTCCACGCCAATATACTCAAAGAAACTGGCAAAGCCTTCGTTTAGCCAGAGGTCATCCCACCAATCCATGGTGACGATGTTCCCGAACCACTGCAAAGGTTAATGAGTAGGAATTAACTTGGGAGAGGTCCAGTATACATCTGATTTTTCTTTTTCCCCACATTTTATCACGTTTATGACGAAGTATTTTTGATTTACTGTTTAATTCATCCTGAGCTTTTGTCTAAAAAAAATGGTATCAAGCACATTTCGACTGCGATATTTCCGTCAATGCTTTTTATTGATCAATCATTTAGTATTTATTGACCAGTGTGTTCAATGGGATCACAGAGAATGACAGAAGAGCCAGAAATAACACTCAGTTAGCATGTTAAAGGTTAAAGGTCATGGCAGCACAGTTAGAAAAAGACTGAACAAGGATGGCTTGTTTGGAAGGGCTGCAGGAGAAAGCCTCTTCTCTCTAAAAAGAACATGGCAGCACAGCTTAGGTTTGCAAAGCTGCATCTGAACAAAGCACAAGACTTCTGGAACAATGTCCTTTGGACAGACCAGAGCAAAGTGGAGATGTTTGGTCCTAATGCACAGCAGCACGTTTGGAGGAAACCAAACACAGCATATCAGCACAAACACCTCATACCAGCTGTCAAGCACGGTGGTGGAGGGCTGATGATCTGGGCTGGTTCTGCAGCCACAGGACCTGGGCACCTTGCAGTCATTGAGTCCACCATGAACTCCTCTGGATACCAAAGTATTCTAGAGTCAGATGTGAGGCCATCTGTCCCACAGCTAAAGCTGGGCTGAAACTGGCTCATCAACAGGACAAAGATCCCAAACACAGCAGCAACTTTAACATGCAAAAGATGAATACATCTTACATTTCCTCAGCCCTTCTTCATCTTGCCTACTTCACATCATTATGTCTCGGTCCCCCAACGTTTGAGAAAATCCAGGCAATCTTCACTTCTACATCCCTCATGTTACGACATTGTACCGTCCAGACAGGAACTAACAGTTCTTGCAGCACATAGTGGATAGTGTAGTGGTATAACTGCCATCTTTCATGTGGGAGATCTGGGTTCAAATCCCCTCCATGAAAGGTATTACCTCCAGTAGGGGTCCTTAGGCAAGACCCCCTTACCCTATATGTAAGTCGCTTTGGATAAAAGCGTCTGCTAAATACATAAACATAGTAGCAGGGTGTAGGATGCCAAAGTCAAAATGGGATTTACCTTTGGCTAACCAACAAACTAAAGAAGAAGGCAGCAGTGACAGATGTGGAAGTGAGAGCAACCATCAGGAAGAAGGAAGATGAGAAGCCTGAGAAATACCAGGGACTGAAGGAAGAAGTTTGAAAGATGTGGGAAGGGTGGACTTCTAGTTATGTGTACAAATGCACAAACATATAAGAGAAACAGTTATGATTGTACTCACTACCATTGATTTATACGTAACAACGGGTTTAAGGTTAATCCTACGAAGCATGTGAGATTCATAGGGAACCGGAATGGATCCATAATTCCTGTAATCGCATGTAATCAGTTCATAAAACTAACTTATCGCCAGATTTCTTATCTCCCACCAGCACAAAACTGCTGATATGTGGTGGTACAATGTTCCCTCTCTGAGCATCATAAAAACTTTGAACAATAGCATTTAAAGGGTTTTAAACATTTACGATTCTGGACTCTGGTCTTTTTTGCTGTAAAAGGTTTCATTGTCAATATATATTGTAAAAAAAGACCTGATGTCATTTATTTTCTAAGATATGAGCCAAAACTGCTCTAAAACTGCATTCAAACCAGGTATGGAAACGACTCTAGATATGATCTTTCATCGTGTATTAAGACCAGACGCTTGGATTTGGAATGATACGAACATATTAGATGCACTTTAGAGTAGAAGTCTAACAAACTTATCCCAAAATAATCCAAAAGTGTACTCCATAAAAGCTGTGGAAAGCCAAAGACCAACTGAACAACCGGGGGTCAGATTAGGAAACGAGCCATCAGAAACCAAAAGGATTAGAGAGTGAAAACAACTTTAAACTTTAAACTTTAAGCAGAATGAATCACACTTCAGTTTACCTGGACATCAGGTAACTCTCTGAGTTTTATCCCCTCTGAAGAAGCCAAAAGTCATTCAGAGAGTTCAGTTGGACCGAACAAAAGGAGGAGAAACTAACTGCTTTATGGAAGCAGCACAAACGTCTCATACAATGGTTTCATCTGCACTTAAGAACCCAGCTGTGGCTGAAAGCTGCTTATCTTATTATAAGTTACCACCAGGTGCATGATGGGAAATAATCTCAGAAAAACCTTACAAACAGCGACCCTGTCATATCTGGAGTCTCTGTTAAATCCTCAGTCTGTGACTTCAGACTCTGTGGATGTGAGAGGGAGTCAGGGGTTCGTCTGTCAAAGTTCGGGAGGCTTTCGTGTGAGTTTGAGCTAAGTGTGTAAAACCAAAGTTATTACCTGGTGAACCAGCTCGTGGGCGATGACACTGGCCACTCGCTGCTTGTTGCTGGAGGAGGACTGGTTCTCATCGTACAGCAGGTTGGTCTCCCTGTAGGTGATCAGACCCCAGTTCTCCATGGCACCAGTACCAAAGTCAGGGATGGCTATCTTATCTGGATCGAAACAGCATAGAGAGTCCTTCTGAGGTGAATTACATTACCGCCTTACTGATTCTGACCATACTTTTCATATTACACTGCCTCAGACCAGAGGACCATGAAATACCACAGTCCAGTCGGGTGTCATTACTTTGCCTTTAAAGTTTTCGTATTGTTTAATGCTGTGGACTGTGACAGGATGACACCCTGCCCTGTACTTTTACCCAAATCCTAACCATTTGGTGTGTGAATAAAACTAATGAGGAAGCTTAAAATGTCTCTAAATCACATATAGTGGCAGCATATTTCTACACACAGCCACTTAGTTAAATACGAGCCATGGGGTCTCTTAGCGAGCTAAAACAAGACCACTGAAGCACTTTTGTAACTTCCTGGTTGAGTGTCAGCAGAAGCTTGGTTAGGGATAGAAAACAATCACGGATGGATTTACAACACCTTCCCTCTGCTGTGGTCTTATTCACGGATGCAATTTGAACACTTAATATGCAGTTCTGTGATCTCTGGAGGTCCCATGAATCCTTGGATTATATTTGAAGGTCTGAACTAACAGCACTTTAGTTGTTATGTCGGTTCGACGGCACCATCAGATCACTCGATTCTTGACCGATTGCACAACATTGGACTTTTAAATTTGGTCTTTCTTTACATCTTGCATCGTGTGGAGCTGTTCTGGACTTCCAAAGAGACACTTTTCAGGAAGGTTTTGGTGTAGATTATCCGTCATCCAGGTAATAATGATTCTAATTCCCTCAAGGAGTCCAAGACAAAGTCCGATTGCCCTTATTCCAGCTCTCAGGATCACTCTTCAGGAAGGTTTAGCCCTTATTCCAGCTCTCAGGATCACTCTTCAGGAAGGTTTAGCCCTTATTCCAGCTCTCAGGATCACTCTTCAGGAAGGTTTAGCCCTTATTCCAGCTCTCAGGATCACTTTTCAGGAAGGTTTAGCCCTTATTCCAGCTCTCAGGATCACTCCTCAGGAAGGTTTAGCCCTTATTCCAGCTCTCAGGATCACTCTTCAGGAAGGATTTGGTGTAGATTCTCTGTCAGCCTTTATTCCAGCTCTCAGGATCACCTTTCAGGAAGGTTTTGGTGTAGATTCTCTGTCAGCCTTTATTCCAGCTCCCAGGATCACTCTTCAGGAAGGTTTAGCCCTTATTCCAGCTCTCAGGATCGCTCTTCAGGAAGGTTTAGCCCTTATTCCAGCTCTCAGGATCACTCTTCAGGAAGGTTTAGCCCTTATTCCAGCTCTCAGGATCACTCTTCAGGAAGGTTTAGCCCTTATTCCAGCTCTCAGGATCACTCTTCAGGAAGGTTTAGCCCTTATTCCAGCTCTCAGGATCACTCTTCAGGAAGGTTTAGCCCTTATTCCAGCTCTCAGGATCACTCTTCAGGAAGGTTTAGCCCTTATTCCAGCTCTCAGGATCACTTTTCAGGAAGGTTTAGCCCTTATTCCAGCTCTCAGGATCACTCCTCAGGAAGGTTTAGCCCTTATTCCAGCTCTCAGGATCGCTCTTCAGGAAGGTTTAGCCCTTATTCCAGCTCTCAGGATCACTCTTCAGGAAGGTTTAGCCCTTATTCCAGCTCTCAGGATCACTCTTCAGGAAGGATTTGGTGTAGATTCTCTGTCAGCCTTTATTCCAGCTCTCAGGATCACCTTTCAGGAAGGTTTTGGTGTAGATTCTCTGTCAGCCTTTATTCCAGCTCTCAGGATCACTCTTCAGGAAGGTTTAGCCCTTATTCCAGCTCTCAGGATCACTCTTCAGGAAGGATTTGGTGTAGATTCTCTGTCAGCCTTTATTCCAGCTCTCAGGATCACTTTTCAGGAAGGTTTAGCCCTTATTCCAGCTCTCAGGATCGCTCTTCAGGAAGGTTTTGCCCTTATTCCAGCTCTCAGGATCGCTCTTCAGGAAGGTTTAGCCCTTATTCCAGCTCTCAGGATCGCTCTTCAGGAAGGTTTTGCCCTTATTCCAGCTCTCAGGATCACTCTTCAGGAAGGTTTAGCCCTTATTCCAGCTCTCAGGGTCACTCTTCAGGAAGGTTTAGCCCTTATTCCAGCTCTCAGGGTCACTCTTCAGGAAGGTTTAGCCCTTATTCCAGCTCTCAGGATCGCTCTTCAGGAAGGTTTAGCCCTTATTCCAGCTCTCAGGATCACTCTTCAGGAAGGTTTAGCCCTTATTCCAGCTCTCAGGATCGCTCTTCAGGAAGGTTTAGCCCTTATTCCAGCTCTCAGGATCACTCTTCAGGAAGGTTTAGCCCTTATTCCAGCTCTCAGGATCACTCTTCAGGAAGGTTTAGCCCTTATTCCAGCTCTCAGGATCACTCTTCAGGAAGGTTTAGCCCTTATTCCAGCTCTCAGGATCACTCTTCAGGAAGGTTTAGCCCTTATTCCAGCTCTCAGGATCGTTCTTCAGGAAGGTTTTGCCCTTATTCCAGCTCTCAGGATCACTTTTCAGGAAGGTTTAGCCCTTATTCCAGCTCTCAGGATCACTCTTCAGGAAGGTTTAGCCCTTATTTCAGCTCTCAGGATCACTCTTCAGGAAGGATTTGGTGTAGATTCTCTGTCAGCCTTTATTCCAGCTCTCAGGATCACTCTTCAGGAAGGTTTAGCCCTTATTCCAGCTCTCAGGATCACTCTTCAGGAAGGTTTAGCCCTTATTCCAGCTCTCAGGATCACTCTTCAGGAAGGTTTAGCCCTTATTCCAGCTCTCAGGATCGCTCTTCAGGAAGGTTTAGCCCTTATTCCAGCTCTCAGGATCGCTCTTCAGGAAGGTTTAGCCCTTATTCCAGCTCTCAGGATCACTTTTCAGGAAGGTTTAGCCCTTATTCCAGCTCTCAGGATCGCTCTTCAGGAAGGTTTAGCCCTTATTCCAGCTCTCAGGATCACTCTCCAGGAAGGTAAAACTGGGGGAATTGATCCTCATCCAATCCAGAATTTATACTTTTAATTTTCTACTTTGCTGTCCTTTGTGAATTATTCGTTTCAGGGGTCAGAAATTAAAACAGAGTAAATTGTAAATTAAATAAAAAGAGAGGACAGACGTACCCAGTTTTGAGATGGAATAGGACATGTTGAAGTATTCCTCAAAGTAGTCAAAGATGACCTTGGTTGTGTTAGCTGCGTACTCGGCTGTTGTTAACTGAGTTGGCTGGGCGTAGATTCTCAGCTGCAGGGGAAGACAGAGCAAGAATCTCAAAGTGCTTTTAAATATCTACATTTTTTGTAAATGTACCGATAGTGAGAGGTTAAACTCACAGGAATTCCTCTGGCAGAAGTTCTTTCCACAAAGTCGAACTGGTGCACAGCAAAACAAACCAAGTAGGTGCTCATTGGAACAGACTTCTGGAAGGAGGTTTTCATTTTATTGTCAGGCAATTCCTCAGGGGAACCCTGGAGGGGCAGAGCGAAAGGTTAATGGGTTAAAGCGGTGGAGGGTGGATCCACTGGCCTAAAAACAGAGCCACAGAATTTATTCCCGTGCTGTTAGTATTCAAGATGTTCACTTCAGGATTAAACCTCTGCAGAGAATATAAGAGTTTAAACATTTCTGAAGATGCAGGCGGGACTCAAACAGGTTCTTTTGTGGATTAAATCACAACAAAGCAGTGATGATGTTGCTTTAAATCTGTCAGAACAGTCGCTGGGCGAATAATGGCGTCTCAGATCTATTCCACATGTTTTTATTCTGTCATTTTTCTTTTTCTTCGTGTTGCACTGATGTTTGGACAGAGCTTTATAGATTAAGATGGAATTAAAAGTGTGTGGAGGGTCTAAATGCTGCTGCATACTTGTGAATACCTACAGATCTGCTGCCATATCCTCAGTCAGTTGCAAATGTTTGGAATCTGTGACTCTGCAGCTGATTTTTCAAGCATTAGTTGCATTAGTAACAGTGGGCCTGAGGTTTTGGTGGTTCGCCCACCTGTGGTAAAGCTTTTGGCCAAAGTTTCTGATTCGACTTGTACCTGTTGTGGCATGTTGGACAGAGCGCTGTAGCTTGCATCGTGGGTGATGGAGACGGTGTAAGTGGCTTTTTTGTTGGGCTCATCAAAGCAGGGAAATGACTTTCGGGCGTCTGTTGGCTCATGATCAGTCGCAGCGATCTTCCTGGTGACAGGAAAGACAACAAAAATACAGCAAAGTTTGAACAGAAGAAGGGCAGTGATGTGTTACACATTAATGAACAACATGTGACAGAATCTCCTGGATATTTACACAAACTGGACTTTGAGTTGGATTTTTGGGTTATCGTCCATTTCAATGTGCTGAACCAGTGTTGAGTCGACACAGAACAGACAACTTAGCAAAGAAGCCGTTTTAAACTGGATCTTTAGGCACTTTGTTACAAAGACACATCATTTGTTCCCATTTCTTTAGCTGCATCTATGAAAAACAGCAAAGAAAACACAGTTTGACAGACAGAAAATAGGATTTCTGCAGCAACAAGGTGATTCCCAAAGAGCTATTAGCTGAAAATTTGGCATATCTCAGCATGGTGTGCAGTGTGTCCTTAAAACATTTGAGGAAACTGGACAAGTGGAGGACAAAAGAAGAAGTGTCAGGCCTAAAAAACTATCTCCAGCAGATGAACAGGATCTGAAAGTGATGTCCTTAAGAAAGAGGAAAAAATCCAGCTGTGACCTGACAGGACCTGAGAGATGCATCTGGACCTTCAGCTGATCCATCTACTGTTGGCCCAAGCCTCATCAGAAATGGTCTCCATGGAAGGGTGGCTGTCAAGAAGCCGTTCTTAAGGAAGGGAAACAGGGAGAAAAGGCTGAGCTGTGCCAAATGACACAAGAAGTGGACTGAAAATCAGTGGCAACAGGTCTTATGGAGGGATGAATCCTCCCCAGAGCCCGGACCTCAACATTATTGAAGCAGTGTGGGATCATCTGACAGAGAACGGAACAAAAGGCAGCCCACATCCAAAGAAGAGCTTTGGGATGTCCTTCAAGAAGCCTGGAGAACTATTCCTGAAGACTCCTTAAAGAAATGACAGAAAGCTGGTCTCAGAGGGTTCAGGCTGTGTTGGAGAATAAAGGAGCTCAGACCAGAGATTCACTTTAAAGCTGCTGAGAACTGATAAAAAACTCTGTTTCTGCCTCAGATTCTGGGTTTATGTTCATGTTTGACATGTTTCAGTGAATCATGCTGAATCAGGACTTTTAAACATCATTGTAGAAGCCCAAAGCTTTGCTTTAAAGAGCCCACATCTCAATCATTTCCACGTTCAGAATCTACTGCGATAAGTTAAAATATATTAAATATTCAGTGAAAACGGTACTTCATTCATCTTTGTCACATTTCAGCTCCTGTGTCTTTACGGCGCTTCCACTGAAAGACGCGGTCTGATTGGACAAAGATGGAGGTGCATGAGCCAGCTATGTGTGATAAGTCCAGCCAGCTTTGTGGCAGGTGTCACACGGATACGTTTCGTGCTGATGTCACTACGTAAAGGAGTCTTTTGTGTAGCTGTTTAACTCTGCTGCACAAAAAGCTAAAACACAGTGAATGGAGACAGTTTTACCTCTGAAATGAAAAGGTTTGTCATGTGCGTGATGCTCAGAACAGGTCTTACTTGGTGTCGCCCCCCTCTGTGTAGATGACCCTGTAGAATCCCACCACAGAGCCGTTCAGCCAGCCCTGGAAGTCCAGGCTGAGCACGTACACCTCCTCCGGGCCGGTGGCGGCCAGCTCCTCGGTGGCCTCCACCACCACGTACTGCTCAGGTTGGTATTCAAAGCAGCTCTTCACCGCCACCTCCCTCTGACCCCCCTGGCTGCTCAGCATCTTCAGCCTCGGCATGGCGCTGACAAACGTCTCCCTGATGTGCAGCCACAGGTGCCGGGTGGGTTTGCTGACCTGCACCTGAATGTCCACCGTTCCCGTGTAGGTGTCATCGACCAGGTCCGGCTCCAGGTGCAGGTCATAGTGAACCGGGTTCACGTAGTCAGGCAAACGGAAATTCCTCCAGTCCCCGCTGGAGTCGGTGGAAGGCAGGCAGGGCCCTCTGCCAGGTGGAGGGGGCTGGGGAGGCTCTTCTGTGGGGACCGGTGTGGGTTGTACTGTGGAGGAGGGCCTGAGGCCCAACCCCAGGCCCAACGCCAGGGAGCAGAGCGCCACCGTCCCGCAGATAAAGACTACATGTTTCCCTCGAATGCAGTAACGCTTGTGCTGCTTCTCAACATCCATGCTGTCAACCATGGTGACTTCCAAACCTGAAACCTTCCCTGGCCCAGAGCAGGACTCTCTGAGGGTAAACTGCTGTGAAACTGACCTGGAGTCAGAGCGGCTGGATTTGGCTCCCTCAGTATTTAGATTAGCAGTGTGAGCTGAACCAAAGCTTACCCCTGTGGTGCTGAGGGGTGGAGAGAAGAAAGAGGAGGAGAAGTGAGGATAGGAAATCTGTCAGCAAAGAGAATCTCACACAAGGAGTGAGAGATTTATTCTGTCCTTGGTGCTGTTAACACGCCTCCTCCCGTTAAACATCTACAATCAGCTTGTAAATCAGCGAGCTCGAGTTCAACTTCCCGTGTGTGGGGTTACAAAAATGCAACAGGACTGAAAATAGACCTTCATGTGTGCCAGTTACTGTAAAAACAAGCGAGCCAGAGTGTGTGTGCATGTGAGAGTCTTTGGTTTAAACCAGAGTGATTCGATCTAAACTCCGAAGCACCGACAGTGGACACGAAGAGGAAAAAGTCTGCTTTCGGACATGACTGTGCACGATGTGCCAAATCAGCTCCAGAACGATGGCAGCAGAGAAGTGTGAAATGCAAACTAAAACAATGGCTGGATTGTGCAGCCTGGGATTAACTTTGTTTCAGTGGCTGCAGGAACCTGACCACAACAGCACTGGAGCAGAAAGAAAAGTCACCGAACTGAAGGAAACAAGATGTTTCTGAGGCACAAAACTCAAACAGCTTCTCTCTTCATCTGTAAGCCCAGAAGCTTTGGTCCAGTCCTCGTTTCTATATGTTGTGTTTAAAAGGAGGCAGACTTTGTTCAGAGGAAAAAAATCCAGATAAAATATTCTACTGAGGCCAACATTGTATTATTTTAGTGTAACAAAAGGAATTCTGACCCCAAACTAACTGATCAGCCTCATTTCTTTATGACCTTTCATCTCTAGTGTCCTGATCAACAGTTCTGCAGCTTTCTGAAGCTCTTTCACAGTTTTTCTTTGGACATTTTCAGTCCTTGTTCCTGAGCATTTTCAGTGTTTTTTCTTTGTTCAGCCACTTAACTCTGAGCTATGAAGCATTCAGGCAGGAAAAAGGCTCCTAACTCAAGGGATGAACCAGTGTTGTGTCGACACAGAACAGACAACTTAGCAAAGAAGCCATTTTAAACCGGATCTTTAGGCACTTTGTTACAAAGACACATCATTTGTTCCCATTTCTTTAGCTGCATCTATGAAAAACAGCAAAGAAAACACAGTTTGACAGACAGAAAATAGGATTTCTGCAGCAACAAGGTGATTCCCAAAGAGCTATTAGCTGAAAACTTGGCATATCTCAGCATGGTGTGCAGTGTGTCCTTAAAACATTTGAGGAAACTGGACAAGTGGAGGACAAAAGAAGAAGAGTCAGGCCTAAAAAACTATCTACAGCAGATGAACAGGATCTGAAAGTGATGTCCTTAAGAAAGAGGAAAAAATCCAGCTGTGACCTGACAGGACCTGAGAGATGCATCTGGACCTTCAGCTGATCCATCTACTGTTGGCCCAAGCCTCATCAGAAATGGTCTCCATGGAAGGGTGGCTGTCAAGAAGCCGTTCTTAAGGAAGGGAAACAGGGAGAAAAGGCTGAGCTGTGCCAAATGACACAAGAAGTGGACTGAAAATCAGTGGCAACAGGTCTTATGGAGGGATGAATCCTCCCCAGAGCCCGGACCTCAACATTATTGAAGCAGTGTGGGATCATCTGACAGAGAACGGAACAAAAGGCAGCCCACATCCAAAGAAGAGCTTTGGGATGTCCTTCAAGAAGCCTGGAGAACTATTCCTGAAGACTCCTTAAAGAAATGACAGAAAGCTTGTCTCAGAGGGTTCAGGCTGTGTTGGAGAATAAAGGAGCTCAGAGCAGAGATTCACTTTAAAGCTGCTCAGAACTGATAAAAAACTCTGTTTCTGCCTCAGATTCTGGGTTTAGATCCATGTTTGAACATGTTTCAGTGAATCCTTACAGCTGTTTCCTGTTTTCATGGAAACATAGAAAAGAATTAGGACTGGATCAGTCGTGTATTTCTACCGTCTCCGTGTGCCGTTTGCTTTGTCCAGCATTACATTTGGGATTTTAAGGCACAAAAAGCAGATGAGTGGAATCCCAGCTGGTTGGATTATAACATAAAGAACAAAGACGTTTTTCTTTGTTCTGCAGGTGAGATTGAGGCTGTGGTTTCAGTTGTAATCAGGCTTGTGATGGTTTTCCTACATAAAGTTTGGATGACCTCATCCTTACTTTCCTCTTCATTATGTGAAGCTTCACTTGAGATATAAACAACACACACCGCTCTGCTGCAGCTCGCTGTCACTGGATGTAAAATATGATGTGGAAAATCGTTCAGTGTGGATGTTTTTTGCACATTGTGAGCTGATTTGCTTCCAGCTGGCAGAGTCAGCTGAAGTAAGCATGGCCTCTGCAACAACAACACATGACGTGGTGCTGTGCTCTGATTACATGCTGGCACCACTGAAACAATGCAAACATTAACTCAGACTCCAGATTAATGGTGTAAACCTGTTGATGTGCACAACCTGTCAATGTTTTTCATGACTTGAAGTTTCTACACTATGATTTATGTTTTCTTATCTCCAACCAAGCGGTTCTTTTGCTTTGTGACGTCATAGATCAACTGGAAAAGGACTTAGAAGTCGGATATTATACATGCAAAAAACACATGGTGGGAATTAAGTTCAAGCCTTCAGATACGAGACGTTTGTCGGTCAGAAAGACGAACAAAGTCCTTTTTACTGATGCATGAAAGTGTCTTTTGTTACCTGTTTCCTTCTCATATGGACGATGCTCCACATCTCTCAGTTCCTGTTCTTTCACCCATGTTTAAACGATGCAGAAATGTTTGTCCGTGAAGAAAAAGTCACTTTTAGGTGGAAAGAGTGAAGGTGCAGAGCAGGACTTTCCCCCTAAAGGGTCCTGGTTGGACTTTTCAGTGAAAATATTGGTACATTTCCTCATTCTAATCATCTTTTTAAGGGCATTTAATTTGCTTTTAGTCACAAGTTTGCATTCACCAGTTAAGTCTCCTTCATGTTTACATTTCCTGGTTTAAAGGGAATAAACTCAGCTAAAGAGTCAGGAGAGGCTGCTTTGAAACAAACCTCGAGGAGGAAAAAACAACAACAGCTGTGGTGGACATCCACAAGAGAGGATCTGGGATATTCCATCATATTTGGGACGACTCAGTCGCTTAATCTTAATCTTTGCAGGTAAAACGTGATTCACAGAGTTGTTTCTATCCACTGAAGGTGCATCAAGTCTTCTTCATAAACAGAAAAAAAAACGGACGCATCAATCAGTTAGTCTTGAGTCAGGATTAGTTAGGTTAGGATTACTGTAGACGCACCAGGTTCCTCATGCTGGTAATCGAACTGGAGGATATTTATTTAGCTTGTTGCAGTTAGTGGAGGAGAAGCACGCCATTTACACGCATTTTAAGCTTTTGGGGGGTCATTTTACACTGTTTAAATAACATGTTGAATGGTCAAAACTACTGTGCATGCCGTGAAATGCTTGAGTTAAGGGCAGAATTACAGGCCAGGACGTTGTTTCCTTAAAATATGTAGCGTAAAATGAGCAGTAAAAGTACCAAAAAGCTTTTTAAAAGCATGTTAAACACTTGCAGTGCGATAACTAATCTTATAGGTTGTGCCTATTTGACTTATTTGGCATAATTTTCACCACGAGAAGTTCTTCTTCCCTTCTCAAAGTTCCAGATCAAGTCCCCAGTCGATGTTTTGATGGAGGTGGTTTGGTTCCAGCAGAACTTGCCGTCTGAGTTCAGTTTCAGCTTTGTTTTCTTTTTATCTGCCCTCATTTGTTTTCTTATTTCTGTCCATATCCGCTCCCGATGCTGTCCGTTAAACATCTCCTTTTGTTTGTGCTGAAAGGATCAAAGCAGACAGAGATAACTTCTCCGACTCTTCTTTATCTTTATTGTCTTTGCAGTTTCACAGAGATCAGAACAGTAAGATAAGGCGGCTGTTATAGCTCACTCATCCTTGACCTGAGACAGCTGTCCAAGCGTGTTGGTAACCGTTTAATTTACAGGGTAAAGTAAAGAGGAGGCAGTGCTCAGAAAACAAGCAAAGTCATCGTGATGATAACTGGTCGTCGTTGTTGTTGCAGTAATAGTTGTTTTGGAAAAGTGAATTACAGAAACGTCACCACAGTAAAACATAATTACAGTCCAGAGAAGTGTCTGCGTGTGCACTTTCAACATGAATGATTAAAAGAAATGTAACTGTACTTTCACACACTTTCCACTCACATCCACCCTGCTGGACGGATGAAGCCAGCTTCTGGTGGAAATGTTCTGCTGTCAGCTGCACTGAGGAGCATGCATCTTCCATCCAGCAGCAGCCTCAGAGGATATAAGAGCCCAGTGGATAAACTAAATGTTTATAAAAGCTGGGATTTAAACCAGGAACCCTCTTGATGCTAACCTCCAATGCTAACCACCACACTACCATGCAGCCCTTAGAGAAACCCGTACAATTTACCAGCCCTAACAATGTATTTATAACTTCTAACTGTAGCCATTACCCCAGAAAAAGAAAAGGATTGTGGACGTGTGGAACAGGTCTGAGACTCGGGTCAACATGCTAGCTGCTAACTGCATGGCTGGTGGAAATGTTCTGCTGTCAGCTGCACTGAGGAGCATGCGTCTTCCATCCAGCAGCAGCCTCAGAGGATATAAGAGCCCAGTGGATAAACTATATCTGAGGCTAATGTTCCAGCAGAGTTAGCTAAAGAGTTTCTGTTTCTGTATTTATCAGACGCTTTTATCCAAAGCGACTTACAGATGAAGATATAACAGCTTTATAAAAAGCTAACAATAAGCTACATAGAAGGAACCCAGGAGTCCGACTCTGTCAGAGGGAACAGAGTAGAGATAGGGTGCAGGCATAGAAGGAAGTGCAGAAAGATAAAGTGCAGAGATAGAGGGGGTAGGGAAGTACAAGGTAAGTGCTGGGATAGGAGATGCTCTCTGAAGAGCTGGGTTTTCAGGAGCTTCTTGAAGATAGACAGGGACGCCCCTGTTCTGGTAGCGCTCGGTAGGTCATTCCACCATCGTGGGACGACACATGAACAGAGTTTGGATTGCTAAAGAGTTAGCTTCATCCCACTGTTTTAACAACTTGGTCCAGTTCAAAACTGTCATTTTCTGGTTGGTTTCAGGCAATAAAACCTGTGGGTTACAGTTAGCAAATATCATGGTTAAAACTAAAATATAATCTTTTTTCTACTGCCAGTTTTATTCTTCAGATGTAATTCATCCCACAACCACTAGAGGTCCTTAAACACAATGATAGGTGTCAGCGTCCACGTGAACCTGTGGAAAACAGCCAATTATTGTCATATTATTGAATGATTAGTATTTAAAGTAACACTGGAGAATTTGACTTTTGTTGCTCTTTGGCTCCCCCTACAGCTGTGGGGTGTAACAGCAACAGCGCCATAAAAACCCTGCACACGCACCGCCACACACATCAATGTTGTTGTGGAGGAAACAAAGACGCCGTCATGTTTGATCATGTTTCAGTAAATTTAATGCACCTATTTCCTGTTTTCCTGCCAACATATAAAGAAATTAGGGCTGTAAAATGCCCTCCAAACATTAAACTTTCACTATTATTTAGATTTCCTCTCAGATTCACACAAACACCGAAGCAACACACATTTACAAAAAAGTAAACTTTAATTTTCAGATCATCTAAAAGTCTCCTCTGTGTTTCCAACATCATTACATACTAAAATGCTGCTAAAGTACATCTTCAGCTATATAGAGCACGTTAAAAAATATAAAGACACTCCGTAACCTACTGAAAGGGGGAAGATTCATCAACAGTTTCAGCTAAATGTCTCTAAAAGTTGTCATTTTCCATTAGCACTGTGTGACCACTCAGTCAAATCAGGTAAAAACGTTTGTTTCATTCTGTTTTCAACCACATGGTCACTGGATCGACTTTTAACCATTTTCAGGCACATAACCAAACAGAAATCTCATTGTAACAGGATGTCGTCTTCATCTTAAATGCCAACACGGGATTTAACTACACATTTGCAGGATTTTTGGGATAATTGTGGATATAAACTGTCGAAGGTCTAACTACATGTGATCGCATCTAATGGTGCCAAACGGAAAATGTTGTGAAAATTTACCACATATTGAAGTTGGCTGAGAAAAGCGCACATTTTCACCAAAACCTGTCCCAGAATTCAGAGTCTGAAGAAGCCAGAGTTTGATCCTCTGCAGGTGTCCAGCTGTCTGAGGACTGATCTGAAGCTGAGGGTCTGATAACGTTAAGACTCCTAAAACTGCAGTGGTGCTACGTGCTTAAAGGGGAACTCCAGGATTTTTAAACCTTATTTTTGGCATGAAATACGTTCATCTACTCACCAAGAACAGTTTGGTGAAAGTCGGCGTCCTTCGGAAGATATTTAGATAACTGGAGATCCATATAACGGAGTGAACGGGGATTAGAGGATGCAGCCTCTAAATAAGGCATTATCTGTCTTTATTTCACCAATACTTTAAGAAGAATGAATGAATGAATGAACGTGTGCTATAGCTCTGTTAGCTCATAGCTCCGTTAGCTCAGAGCTGCTGTTATGTGGCTACTTGCAGCTATAGGAGAGCTAACGGAGGGATTTCTACACAGGCACTCTACTGAGTACAAATCTGAGCTGTAGTTTGTTGGTGTCCTCACTCAGCCTGGACCTTTCTGTCTATTCAAATTTAACATCCAGATATGCAACATTAGACAAATCATTCAGCCCCACTGGGGGGGGATCTGATTCAGTGCGGCCTAAATAATTTTACTGTTCTGCTGTACATCTGCTTTAGTAGGAGGACTGTCAGGGGAATCCACTTCCTGTGTCTACATGTTGCTGTTTGGATGCATGGGAATAGCTTTAAGTAGTTACTGTTGGTCTAAAGTATGTTAATGTTTTACTGAACATCTGGAAACCCAACAATGTCAAATGTAAAGAAATATTAAGTAGCTCTCCTATAGCCGCAAGGTATAGGAGAGCTACTTAATATATAGCTATAGGCAAGTAGCCGACTGTAGTACTGCTTTGTACTGGATTAAGTGGTCCCAGTAGAGTGCCTGTGTAGAAATCCCTCCGTTAGCTCTCCTATAGCTGCAGGTAGCCACATAACAGCAGCTATGAGCTAACAGAGCTATAGCACACGTTCATTCATTCATTCTTCTTAAAGTATTGGTGAAATAAAGACAGATAATGCCTTATTTAGAGGCTGCATCCTCTAAGCCCCGTTCACTCCGTTATATGGATCTCGAGGAATCTAAATATCTTCACCAAACTGTTCTCGGTGAGCAGATGAACGTATTTCATGCCACAAATAAGGTCCAGGTTTAAAAATACCGGAGTTCCTCTTTAAGATGAGCTGAAATGGCGTGAACTCTCCTGTAAAAGCCGCGTGCTGTGATCTAAAAATCCTGCTTCTTGTTGAAAGATGAAGCAAATATCTGACGAATCGTGTAGATTTGAAACCTGCTGCAGTTTAGCTCCTCTAATCTGAAAGGTGGAGATGATAGAAAAGGGTTGAGAACGACAAACGTCAAGTAAAGTAAAAGCAAAACGCTCAGCATGGACGGGAATGACCGTATTCATGTAGACTGGCTGCAGTCCTGACCTGCCGCCCCCCCGCACTGCTGCACACCTTAAGACGTGTTTGCAGGAAGAATGGGACAAAATAAGAGCTGGAACTCTGCATCACCTGGTTTCCTCAGAAAAATGAAGGTAACTTACTCAACCACTGCTCTTACCCCCCCACAAACCTTCTCAGCCCCTTCTTCTTTCTCCCTCCATCCTTCCTCATCCCATCTCTCTCCATACCTTCCCATCCATTCATTCTTCCCTCCCTGTGCCCTGTTCTCTTCTCAGGTACCATCTGGAAGATCCTAAGTCCGTTCGGGTCATTCACCTGGTGAGACTGAAGCCCCACCCTGAGCCCCCCCCCCATGAGCCAATCAGAAAACCTCAAGTCCTCAATACGCTTTATCTTTATCTCCACCGGCCCAACTTTGTCTGGAATGTGTCTGAAATGTAAAAATGGATCTTTATTAAGAGACAGAACATGAAACATCTGGAGTTTATACCATCCGTTAAAGGAACAATCACTGTTTTTTCCCCCTTATTCATGTCTCATACCATCCCAGCGTTTTCTGATTTGAGGTGCACTGATTTAAGCAGCGAATATTCAATGTATTCCAGTAAATATATGACCTGCACACAGCAAAGAGCTGCCTTCACTGCATGCTGAACAGATGAGCAGCAGCTCTAATCTAGGAGCTGACACGTATGAGCCATTAAAAGCTACAAAAGATCAGAAATGTAATATCTATCCTGACATATTTTAACACTGAGTGTACCGTATATGTCCACATGGTGGCCTCAGCGAGCAGCTCAACCGTCTCTGAGACGTCTTTGAACCAAACAACACATCCGTTCATTTCCAGGAGATGAAATGAAGGTTGTGCTCTGAGCTGCAGTTCCTCCAAACACCACTTTGACGCTCTGCAAGGCTTCTGGGCCCATTCAGGAGTGTTCTGTGGGTTTACTGGGAGCACCGGTGGCCTCTCTGGGTGTCTGCCTACTGTGCAGGTCCTTTGAACTGGTTTCCTGAGAGCTGCTGTCGGACGGAGAGCTTTGAGCCGGCAGCGTCGCCCAGCTTCCTCCAAACCACCTGCAAGGATGAAAGAACACCGTCAGAAACATGCAGGAGATGAACTGACCTGAGACCATCCACAGGAAGAAGCTGTTCCTCCAGAGAGTGCTTTAAATTAAACACTTTCCTCTCTATAACGGCCACGCTGGGAGCACTTCCTGGGCCTCAGAGTGCATCGGAGGGAAAAAGGACCCGAGGACCAGTGTGTGCAGCAGGTCAGCGAGGTGGACAGTTTGGTTTCGATGCAGTTTTTGACCTGTTGTTTGATGGTTTTCAGGTCACTGGGCAAAAGGTGCAGCTGGTTTGTTTGATTATAGTAAGGAGACGTCTCCTTTTACCAGGACACGTCCCATTTTACCCAGAAATGTCCCCATTTACCATGTCCCCTTTTATCCAGACTTGTCCCCTTGTACCCAGACTTGTCCCCTTGTACCCAGACTTGTCCCCTTTTATCCAGACTTGTCCCCTTTTACCATGTCCCCTTTTATCCAGACTTGTCCCCTTTTACCATGTCCCCTTTTATCCAGACTTGTCCCCTTTTACCATGTCCCCTTGTACCCAGAAATGTCCCCTTTTATCCGGACTTGTCCCCTTGTACCCAGACTTGTCCCCTTGTACCCAGACTTGTCCCCTTTTATCCAGACTTGTCCCCTTTTACCCAGACTTGTCCCCTTTTACCCAGACTTGTCCCCTTTTATCCGGACTTGTCCCCTTTTACCCAGACTTGTCCCCTTTTATCCAGACTTGTCCCCTTTTACCATGTCCCCTTTTATCCAGACTTGTCCCCTTTTACCATGTCCCCTTTTATCCAGACTTGTCCCCTTTTACCATGTCCCCTTGTACCCAGAAATGTCCCCTTTTACCATGTCCCCTTGTACCCAGAAATGTCCCCTTTTACCATGTCCCCTTTTACCCAGACTTGTCCCCTTTTATCCGGACTTGTCCCCTTGTACCCAGACTTGTCCCCTTTTACCCAGACTTGTCCCCTTTTATCCGGACTTGTCCCCTTTTACCCGGACTTGTCCCCTTTTATCCAGACTTGTCCCCTTTTACCATGTCCCCTTTTATCCAGACTTGTCCCCTTTTACCATGTCCCCTTTTATCCAGACTTGTCCCCTTTTACCCAGACTTGTCCCCTTTTATCCGGACTTGTCCCCTTTTACCCGGACTTGTCCCATTTTATCCAGACTTGTCCCCTTTTACCATGTCCCCTTTTATCCAGACTTGTCCCCTTTTACCATGTCCCCTTTTATCCAGACTTGTCCCCTTTTACCATGTCCCCTTGTACCCAGAAATGTCCCCTTTTACCATGTCCCCTTTTACCCGGACTTGTCCCCTTTCATCTGGACTTGTCCCCTTGTATCTGGACTTGTCCCCTTGTATCTGGACTTGTCCCCTTGTATCTGGACTTGTCCCCTTTTACCCAGACTTGTCCCCTTTTACCCAGACTTGTCCCCTTTTACCCAGACTTGTCCCCTTTTATCCAGACTTGTCCCCTTTTATCCAGACTTGTCCCCTTTTATCCAGACTTGTCCCCTTTTATCTGGACTTGTCCCCTTTTACCCAGACTTGTCCCCTTTTACCCAGACTTGTCCCCTTTTATCCAGACTTGTCCCCTTTTACCCGGACTTGTCCCCTTTTACCCGGACTTGTCCCCTTTTACCCGGACTTGTCCCCTTTTACCCGGACTTGTCCCCTTTTATCCGGACTTGTCCCCTTTTACCCGGACTTGTCCCCTTTTACCCAGACTTGTCCCCTTTTACCCGGACTTGTCCCCTTTTACCCGGACTTGTCCCCTTTTATCCAGACTTGTCCCCTTTTATCAGGACTTGTCCCCTTGTACCCAGACTTGTCCCCTTTTATCTGGACTTGTCCCCTTGTACCCGGACTTGTCCCCTTTTACCCGGACTTGTCCCCTTTTATCCAGACTTGTCCCCTTTTATCAGGACTTGTCCCCTTGTACCCAGACTTGTCCCCTTTTATCTGGACTTGTCCCCTTGTACCCAGACTTGTCCCCTTGTACCCAGACTTGTCCCCTTTTATCCAGACTTGTCCCCTTTTATCCAGACTTGTCCCCTTTTATCCAGACTTGTCCCCTTTTATCCAGACTTGTCCCCTTGTACCCAGACTTGTCCCCTTTTATCCAGACTTGTCCCCTTTTACCCAGACTTGTCCCCTTTTACCCAGACTTGTCCCCTTTTATCCGGACTTGTCCCCTTTTACCCGGACTTGTCCCCTTTTACCCAGACTTGTCCCCTTTTACCCGGACTTGTCCCCTTTTACCCGGACTTGTCCCCTTTTACCCAGACTTGTCCCCTTTTACCCGGAATTGTCCCCTTTTATCCAGACATATCCCCTTTTATCTGGACTTGTCCCCTTGTACCCGGACTTGTCCCCTTGTACCCAGACTTGTCCCCTTTTATCCGGACTTGTCCCCTTGTACCCAGACTTGTCCCCTTTTATCCGGACTTGTCCCCTTGTACCCAGACTTGTCCCCTTTTATCCGGACTTGTCCCCTTGTACCCAGACTTGTCCCCTTTTATCCGGACTTGTCCCCTTTCACTCCCCATACTCGCTTATTATTATAAATTCGCTGGATGGATGTTCCCGCTCAATCAGGACAAACCCTGAACTTTGAGAAATGCTTTTTGTTCCATCTCTGGATAAAGAAAGTTTGTGGTTAAACTCACGTTGCACATCTCCCTGACGATGGCCTTCTCTTTCTCACTGAGGTCTTCATCATATTCCATCGAGCTCTGCCGGTCCAGCTTCTCATGCACCTCCAGCACCTTCAAACACACCCCCCCCACACACATTTAATCAGTCTGAAGCCATTTCAATACACCTACAGAAAGTTATGCACAGTGAAAACTTTGCGTTCCATCTCTTAGAGGTAAGATGACTTTTTCCTTTTGGAGATCAAGGAGCAGTGGTGATTTATCCATGAAAACAGCCACCAAAGCCCCAGTTAGAGGGCTGGATGCTCCCTGATCCCTCAAAGGTTCACTTTACCTCTGCAAAATGGACCAAAGGCAGAAATTCTGACTGGGCTGATAAGAGAGATAAAAGTAAAACATTTTAGAAAAAAATAAGTCCTCCGATCGAAATGACCAAAAAGGTGTTTTGTTCGTACCCTTAAATATCAGCCATCTAAGCTACCGCCCCCTACAGGACACAGCTGGGAAATACAGCTCACAGATGCCATTCTTCAGTGTTTCCAAACCTGAGGGGGGGGCGGCTGGTGGGATTTTTTTCATTTTAATGATTTATAGCATCATAAGTCTTATAAAAGCCATTTTAATGGAAGAGCAGAGCCTCCTCCTGTGGTGAAACATGCCGTCAGTTGGGCTGAAAGGGTTAACATAACGTCTCAGAGGAGGTAGAATAAGTGTCCCTAACTGGAGCCAGTATCAGATCGTCAGCGTACCTTCATTGCATGAACAACAGCCTCAGGTTTCTGTCCCAGGGGGAGGAAGAGCTCCGTGGGGGACGGCTCTCCACCGGGGGTCTGGGTGGCGTTCTGGTCACAATCACAGCAAACACCAAGTAAATACTTAGGAAAAGATGCAGGGATGCAGTATGAAAAGAAAGCAGAGGCTGAGGAAGCAGGTAACAGGAGACCTGCTGTGTTTGCATTAAGAGGAGACGATCAATCAGCTGCTCATCTGCACTCATCAGTGCTGTAGGTCAGACAGATGATCCCTCACTGCAACACCAGCCTCAGACCCAGAAACTGATAAATATCCCATAATCTGCTCCTGTCTGTGGCTACATGAACCTGGATTTTAGGAAGGAAAAAGGTACATTTTGGTTTGTCTGTAGATCTGAAAGAACCATGAATATATCTTTATGTTGTGGTGCAGAACTGCATCCAGCCAACACCCTCCATACAGAGTTAAGCCTTTCTGTTTGCTTTTACCTTCAGGTAATTAAAAAGTATGCATCCTTGTGGGGGTTTCCCACCACAGTGGGGGCAGAGCCAATCTTACAACAAGTTCTTTCCATTTTATCCATGAAAGTTCTGACTCCAGCCTTGAAAAACTGGCACCAGCTTTCACTGGACCCCAGTAAAGAACCTCTTATCCCATCTTATCTTATGCCATCGTGTGTTTGTGGCTCCCACAGAAACAGCAGTTTCCAGCACTGCTTATAAATGAGTTTAAACAGCGTTTATAAACCAGATTTATGATATTGAGATCAAATTTAAAAAAAGGTCAAATAACCATGTCAGTGTGGAAAGATCCTGACACAAATCCTGTGATCAGGAAAGATCTGTGGTCCAGTGCAGAAAGGGTAATAACATGATTATAGGAAAACAAAACCAGTTCTTATCTGATTCTTTATGTCTCTGACAGCAGTCCTGAACCAGCACTGAAACCAAAAGGGATCAGTGTCAGGAGTATTTACCTGTAGGGTTATTTCTGTACCTGACAGGGTATGAGTACTGAAATTAAACCTTTATTTCTCTGTGTCTGTTGCTTGATATTCTTTATTTATTTCTTTATCTATCTCTTATGACCTGACACTTTATCAATACAGCTGAACTGAAAAGAATTCATTAGCAGAAGTTGGTCAATTTAAGTGCTGAGAACATGTTTCCCAACAGCTAGGCTGCACGGACTGTCAGGGTCAACAACAGCAAACATGTTAGCATCCTGTTAGCAACATCTCTGGTGGCTAAACTTATATTTCTAGGCTGGTGATATGACCTACTGTGTAAAAAGGTGAAAAGTCAGCATCATTTAAAGAAATAGCTCCACATTTAAGAGTTTTCTTGTACGTTTAGCTACAGTGAAGCTAGCTGTTTACGCTTTATGCTAAGCTAAGATTAGCATAAAGGCTAACTGTAGCTTTTTGTTGTACTGAACATTTATGATGAAAGCATGTCTGCTCCACTTGTTTTAAAACAAAAACCCAACAGAAGGGTGAGCTAAACTGATTTAATACAGGCGGTGAAATTAGATTTCAAAGATAAATAATGAAGTTAAACACGCTTCAAATCCCATAATCTCGTTAGAGCAGAGTTTTGTCATTTCAGTGGGGACATGTATGAATAATGAAGGAACTGAAAGCCTGTTGGACTTATTTTACGGTTATTGCTTCGAGGCAGAAGTAATTCCTCTGTTCTTTGGAGTGTGAAATGAAACAAACTGAAAATACCTGAATGCAACAGAGGGAGGGAACACAGGGAAGCTATATAAACAAGACCACATATGAGCTAATACTGAGGCTTTTACTGCTCGTTTGGTATGAATCATACACATAGAGTCGGTGTTATACAGCAAACAGTATGTTACACGTTGTCCTGGGACTGAGAACTGAGTGTTTACCTTCCCTCCATTTGACTGGAGGAAAAAACGTAGCTGTTTTCACACATAAACCCTGAATAATATCAAGAGAATCTGGTCTAAACATTATCTACAGTTGCTTTCAGTCATGTTTAGATAAGACATCGTTCTAAAAGCTTGGAGATGTGCCTAAAGATCCAGTTTAAAATGGCTTCTTTGCTAAGTTGTCTGTTCTGTGTCGACACAACACTGGTTCATCCCTTGAGTTAGGAGCATTTTTTCTGCCTGAATGCTTCATAGGTCAGAGTTCAGTGGCTTAACAAAGAAAAAACACTGAAAATGCTCAGGTACAAGGACTGAAAACAAGTGAAAAAGCTGAAAATGTCCAACAAAGGGTCCTACATCTTAAGAAGATAAAGCACAGTGATAACAGTAACAATTACCTGTGACAGCAGCTGCTTGTTTTCATCCTCCAGCATCCTCAGCCGGTCCTCCAGCTGTCTCATGTAGCTGTCTGAGGCATCTGAATGGAAAAAAAGTCACATCGGTTGGTTTTGGGCTGAGCAAAGTTTTTTAATCTAAAACACGTCATAGTTTCACTGCGTCTCCAGGCTCAGTGCTGGTCATATACACCACAAAAGAGAGCACTGAGGATAATAATGGATAAAAACCTGTTGGAATCTCGAACCATTTCATAAAGGAGGACATTTCAACCGATACACCGCGTTTCACACTAAAATGAAGAGTTAAAACAAAGAAATGGGAAGTAACTGTGAAAGAAAGCGTGTTAAAGCTTCTTTTTCCTGACTGGCTGCAGGTAAACCAACACCAGTTTCAGTCAGGCGCCTCCTGTGAGAGTTTCTCCTTGTGTGTTCTTTAAATGTTTAGCAGCCAATCTGAATTACTCGCTCAGAAACACATTGTTGATTTGACCAAAGAGATGCCAGTTAAGCTGATTAATCCCAGCACAGTGATACTGTACTCACTGGTGTTTTCAAAACAGGTTGAAGGATTAAGCAACTGGGGGAATTTCTGCTGCAGACAACCTGGAGCTTGTCTGCAGAGACGGGAACCTGTGGAAGTAAATTCCTCTGCAGCCACACAAAGAGTTCAAAACATTTTGAATAGAGTCAGAAATACTTGAACTGGACTGGGTTAGATGGAAGTGTTCAAGTCAGGTGCTCTCAACAGGCAACATCCTGCACCCCACGAAGGACTTCGGTCAGGTTTTAAATGACAAAAGAACACGTAGTTCATAAAGAAGACTAAAACTGAGGTCACGGTTTTCATATTTAGTCCTCCATCAAATCGCTGCAGGGCATGAAACTCAAAGCTGCTATGCTTTGGATTATTATCTCACAGAAAGATTCTTGTCTGTCAGCTGAAATTACAGCTTCAGGTGATGTCAGATAAGTCTCTACAAGTTCTGCACACCTGAACTTCAGCAGCGCGTCCCATTCTTCAGGTTCATTATGTCAGTTTTCTGTCAGAGTGGATGAGGAAAAAGCCATTTATCGCGTTCGGTTTGATAAGGAAGGGACGATTAGCCAGGCTGGGGGGGAAATAGGGTCATCGTACACCACAAATTCTTACTGGGATGCAATTAAAAACATTTAGGACACATAAAGTCTGAATTAAAGACACCCCAACAGGCAGTTTTTAAGGTCTTTTATTGGCAAATTAAGACATTTAAACACTCTTTAGGGGCCCAGTTTGGGGCCAAATATGTCAAAATGTAAAATCTTTTCTTATCTGTTTACTTCCTGCACATCAGGAGTTTTCAACCCTCCAGTAAAAGGTGGCTGAATAACCCAAATTATAGTTTTGCTATAGATATTAGCACCTAGCGGCTGAGATACCGCAGCCCTGAACGACACCAGGAGCTAAAGAGCAAAAAACAAACACAAATCGGCCAAATTTTCGAGTCCAACTTTAAAACTCTACAAGATGCCTGACTTCACTTCAAAATATGCAAACCAGTACCTCAAAAAAGGACTTTTTAAATGTTGAGTGCAGTTAAGTTCCATAATAACTGCTGTGATACTGCTTGATTAAATCCACACCTCCAACCTCTCCACAGTGCAGATTATCATCATCAGCAGATTAAGAGACACAGCTTCATGTGATCCATTCAAAAAGTGAAGAAGCAAAGGTTGCTCTGCAGCATCATAACAAGTAAAAAGCTGCATTTTCTTCACAGCTACTCCCTGAAACTGAACGATATAAGGTCAGCCTGATGAGTAAATTATACTCCTGCTGCGTTCTTTGGAGGCAGAGATGATTTGAGTCAACATCACGTGCATTTCTTAAATTTAATAAATAAACATATTGTTTTATTCATTAAATTATGTCTACAAAAAAGAGATTATTTGAGAGAAAATGAAGTTATGATAAAGTAAACTGTTTAATAGCTGCTGCCTCATTTCAACCATGACTTTAACCTGATTAAAATAAGTTATATCCCCTAAATATCATCTATTAAATCAAAAGTTAAATTTCTTTTTGTGTGTTTGAGGTGATATGAACTACTTTTTATTCTATTTGACTTTTCACTTCATCATCGT
Organism: Leuresthes tenuis; assembly: GCF_036924035.1. Lineage (NCBI taxonomy): Eukaryota > Metazoa > Chordata > Actinopteri > Atheriniformes > Atherinopsidae > Leuresthes > Leuresthes tenuis. The sequence continues at coordinate 31,983,397 of NW_027325369.1, forward strand.
GAAGATTATCCCGTTGAGCTCTTCTTCAGGTGTCTTTGTGCACCATGAAGCATCCATGTTTACCTCTAACCTCCTGATTTCTGCCACATGTGTTTGCTGCAGTCAGACTTCTAATTTCAGAAGTTCAGCATCGTTTCTGGGAGCAGCTCACACTTGCAGCAGAGGATGGATCTGAAGTCACACTGGATACAAACACATGTTTCCTTAAAGCTGATTTCCATGATGTATGGCTGAGCTGCAGGAGAGGGAGCGGAGGGTTGGAGACATGTTGAGGCGAACAGAGAACACTTTGTTCTACTTCCATCTGGAGTCATTTGATCCCGAGGCCCAAATTCTTGCTGTATATAAATACTTACACTGTGTGTTATTCATCCAGCATGAAAGGATGAAAAGAGAGAAACAGAGTGAGGAGTTAATCTGCTGCATCTCTGGCATCATTGTGGAGTTCAAGGCGTACGATTCAGAGCAGGTTCAGGACAAAGAAGCAGAAGGTTTTCATCCTGTGGATGAGCCCAAAGTAACGACCAATCAGACGCTGCCGACCTCAGAGGACATCCTTAAATTACAGACGGTCAGCACAGATCCAGCTCACCTTCCTGCTTCTGTGCTCATGTTGCTACGAATAAAGATTCTTCAGACGCAGGGGTCACAGCTCGGTGTTTAGTTTGCCTTCATGTAGCATCACTCAGAGGCCTAAAACTAAGCTGGTCTGCTTTGGATTATCATCCCACTGAAAGATCCTGAATCACAGCTTCAGCTGTTCTGAGATGAGTTTGAGCAGTTTCTTATTTCACCTCATTGATTCTGTCAGTTTTCAGCAGAAAACATGGCACATAAGGCCTAATTTGAAAGATAAACACAGTTTCCTATGATTTGCCCAAAAGTAAATTCGTCCAGTTCCATGACTTGGATTAAAGAGACGAACAGACAGCGTGCATTATTAAAGAATAGTATTAAAGGCTTTCTGTTGACAAAGCTGCTGTACAAAGTCCTCATTTCTTTATAGTTTCTTTAAAGTGGTCTGGAGCAATAGTTCTCCAGGCTTTCTGAAGGTCTTTCAAAGTTTTTCTTTGGACATTGGCTGAAAAAAGCAGAAAAAAGGCTCCAAACTCAAGGGATGAACCAGTGTTGTGTCGACACAGAACAGACAACTTAGCAAAGAAGCCATTTTAAACTGGATCTTTAGGCACTTTGTTACCAGCAGCCTGTCACAAAGACACATCATTTGTTCCCATTTCTTTAGCTGCATCTATGAAAAACAGCAAAGAAAACACAGTTTGACAGACAGAAAATAGGATTTCTGCAGCAACAAGGTGATTCCCAAAGAGCTATTAGCTGAAAACTTGGCATATCTCAGCATGGTGTGCAGTGTGTCCTTAAAACATTTGAGGAAACTGGACAAGTGGAGGACAAAAGAAGAAGTGTCAGGCCTAAAAAACTATCTCCAGCAGATGAACAGGATCTGAAAGTGATGTCCTTAAGAAAGAGGAAAAAATCCAGCTGTGACCTGACAGGACCTGAGAGATGCATCTGGACCTTCAGCTGATCCATCTACTGTTGGCCCAAGCCTCATCAGAAATGGTCTCCATGGAAGGGTGGCTGTCAAGAAGCCGTTCTTAAGGAAGGGAAACAGGGAGAAAAGGCTGAGCTGTGCCAAATGACACAAGAAGTGGACTGAAAATCAGTGGCAACAGGTCTTATGGAGGGATGAATCCTCCCCAGAGCCCGGACCTCAACATTATTGAAGCAGTGTGGGATCATCTGACAGAGAACGGAACAAAAGGCAGCCCACATCCAAAGAAGAGCTTTGGGATGTCCTTCAAGAAGCCTGGAGAACTATTCCTGAAGACTCCTTAAAGAAATGACAGAAAGCTCGTCTCAGAGGGTTCAGTTTTCCTTCTTCAATCAGTTTGTTGGCAAAGACGAGTTCAGGAAATTAAACTCACATTTCTGGTCTCAAACATACCAGACACCGAACAGAAAAGCGTGTTTTTTATTAAGGTTTAGGCCAGATTTGACTCAAACAAACATGAACTGTTTGCATTTTAAATAATTCTGTGAGAAGAAGTCATAAAAGGACTGAAGTCAGTTTCCAGCAGCTGGTGAACAAAGTCTGAGCTCAGTGTGCGTCTCAAACTAAGTCAACACACATGAGACCCTGAGGAAAGCTCAGTCTGATCACCTGAAACATGCAACGCTGAGAGATGTTCCTGCGTCACACTTTGCATGTAAAGTATGTGGCTCAATAAAGTTTTAGCAGGGGAGAAACAGCCTCAGTCAGACCTGAGAGGGGAGGTTTCTTACCGTTCTCCAGTTTCCTTTAACTGGATGGAAGCGGTCGGTTAGATAACGTTTTATATTCTAATGATGTGTAAAATCCCACATCCCAGTTCTTTAATCAGGGCTGGTATTACTGCAACATCTCAGTGAAGAAAACAAGGGGACAGACGGTGTGTTTGAAACTGAAAACAGCTTATTAAACTGAGCCTCGAAGCTTCTGCTTTATGGCTTTAAATGCAAATAAGCAACGGAACATTTAAACATCCCGCACATGAAAGTCAAGGCAGGGAAAATCCAACAGAACGGGTCATAATGAGGATGTCATTAAACTAAGACAGGAGGGAAAACTAAACAGGACAAAGGAGGCAGGCTCTCCAAAGTAAAACAGATCATGAAAAATAAACCTTCACAAATCCAGAAGGGCCCAAACAAGAAGGAAAAGTTCACTGGAATACCGAAGATGGAAATCCAGAGAAGATTAACACTAAAACAGAACCCATGAGCCACGAAAACACGGCGGTGAGGAGTCCACGTGTTTCCTCTGACCCCCCCACACAGAAACTCGGATAAATCAGTGCATCCAGGCCTCAGAAAGACCCTCGGAGGGTCAGGAGACGACCTCTGACCCCGACGGGTCCCGCAGAGGGGTGGATGTGAAGTCCTGCACAGTGAGTCTTTGAAGACCGGCTCCCCATTGTCAGCCACATAATGCTGTCGGACAGATGGCCGCAGCCTGGAATGAGGCCAACGGGGGAATGAAAATCCCAGAAAAAACAGGGTAGCTGCTGGCTGGGTTTGCAAAAACTGGTGGAAAAAATAAACTTTGTAATCCTGTTACAGCTGACAAGTCTGCAGTGCTAAGTTCCTCCTCCCGTGAGGAGCTGAGACCACCAAACGAGACATCTTTAGCTGCACTGACGTCCAAACCTGCGCTTCACGTGGAGACGAAAGTCTCAAAGACGATTTCTGGGTGAAATATTAACGGATGCACGAGTTAGAGAGACGAAAACAGCCGGAATGCACAAACCCTGACTCCAGAAAAGTTCTGTGAAATGCAAAAAAAGGATAGATTTGATCATTGGTTTGAACCTTTATTTAACTGACAGAAGAACAAAGAAATGATTTTCAGTGTCTTCACAGACCAACTTCATTATATTTAGACAATAATTCAGAATCTGCTGCAGCAACACTCAGTAAAAGCTGTTCTGGAGTCAAAGAAAGACTTTAAAAAGTTTATAGAATCCACAGCAACAGCTTCTGGAGCTTCTCCAACCAGCAGGTTACCTGCTGACAGGTGAGGGTGTCAGGATTGGGTATAAAAGCAGCTTCCACCAAAGGTTCAGCCTCTCCAACAAGGATGGGTCGTGGCTCACCGCTTTGTGCCAAACTCCATCAGAGAATCATCAATAAGTTCAGGAAATATTCCTCAGAGTCAGACTGTAAAGAACTTTGGTCTTTCAGCATCTACAGAGCAGGATATTGCGTTTTAGGTTAGTAATTCCTGCTGTTCTGTGTGGTGCAGGATGTCAAAACAAAGTGTTGGATGTAGGCTTTGACACCCACAGTATATAGGATATATATATATATATATATATATACATATATATATATATATAACAGAAAAAGGAAGTCAATCGAAGTCCTAATCCTGATCCAGAGTCTCATATTCACATGAGTTTGAGATCAGGATAAATTAGGTCACATATCGCTGTTTCACTCATTTAAAAATGGAAAAGTCCACCTGTTGCTGCCCCAGCGTCATCACGGCCTCACAAACCAGGCTTTTTTTGCCCCGTCACTGTGAAATAAGCCGAGTGATCCGTCACTAAAACACATTTCACGTCATCAAAAGAACGGAGAGGGTGAAAACTCGGCCTCGGCAGGACAAACCCCCCCCTGGATGCCTGGCATTAAATGCTGGATTTGCACAAAACAAACGCACAAACACTTATTTGTTCCATGTTTACATGCATCGAGGTTAATTGCCGGTTTGGCCTGTCGAAGCAGCCTGTTTCATCCCAGCAGGTGAGCTTTTTCCAGTGATGTTGGACTAAACAATGTCTCTTTATCACTTTCCCATGTTGCCGTTTTTCCCACAGTGCCTCTGGGTCTTTGTGTTCTCAGGAATGTGGGAAATCCTGACCAGGCAGCTTTTCCCAACAAATCCCCATCAGGCCGTGACTAATTTTTACAACACAAATGACCTCATTGTCTTTGATAATCTTTGCACGCTACACTAGTCAGACGAATAATGAGCTTCCATATAAACAATAAGAGTTTTTCCTAATTTCATCATGTTAAATGGGTATAAAATCCAGTCTTTCTTGGGTTGAACGTACGGTAACAGTCACAGCTTTGATGGATACATTAAAGAGCTGAAATGATTCCTCGAATAATTATTTAAGCCCATTTTTCTGCCTCGATGCTTCGTTTAACTCCCACCAACATGTTCTGCTCAGCGGTCGCCCTGTTTCACACGGACAGTTATTACTGTCGCACAACGTCTGATGGAGGAAAGAACGAGCAGCAAAAAATGTCTACAGTTTGGGGGCATTTTAGAGAAAATACTGGACAGTGTAAAGCGCCAGTTAGCTTAGCACGATAGCACAAGGCTACAGCTAGTCTGAAAACAAACCAATGAACCGTTCAGGATCAGGAAAATAGCGGATTTTTGTTGAAAAGTCACCCTAACACCCAGGAATATAATTTTTCTGCTTTTACTTGTATCATATCCCATGTATCTACATGAATATCAGATAAATAGACTGATGGAGGCGAGATATAACGTCTACCCGGTGTGTTACGGTTTGGTGGAGTGAGGAGGACCCACAGAAAAATCAGACGAGCGATGAAACAACCTCCTGCGAATAACCATGAAGAAAGTAACGGTGAGGATCTAACCACATAAATACTGAGGGGAACTCCTGAGGAAGCGGCTGCAGCTGTGGCCGATCGAGTGGAGACGGGTGTGGAAGTGGAGCTGAGGACCGAAGGAGGGGAACTGGGAGGGATGTGAAGCAGAAGCTCTGAGAAATGATCAACAACGAACCGACAGCAACCAAGAAACCAGAAACACAGAGTAACAACCGACTAAGACTCAAAACAGAGGAAATGAAAGAGCCAAGAAATAATGAAGCCATGAACTCAAAGGACGGGAATATTAAAAATATTAAAAATCAAATCTTTCTCTGGCTCACCGGCCTGGTTTGGTCTTCAAAATGTGCAAAACATGGCAGAAACTAAAGAAAACTGCAGGATTTCTGTTCATTATAACAAACACAGCTAATCTAATTTCATTAGAACCAGAAGGAGTCTCTGATCAGCTAAAGAGAATTTAATTAGGTAAAGATAATTTAATTTAAATGAGCACTGAGATTCTCATTTAAGATTAAAACTGATTCACGACTTCATTTGTCGGCGATAAAGCCGACGTCGAGCGAGTGTTCATCGATCAAAAAGCAGAGCGATAGCTGAGTCTGAGCTGCCTCTGAGACAGAAGCAACACTGAACCACCTCTGAAGGCAGAGAAAAATCACCCGTTTTATCTCAAAAGAGCCACGATATCCAGCAAAAACCTTGATTTAATTTAGAAGTAAAACTGGTGCTCGCTGCAGCTCCAACAACTGGGATCAGATAGCGTGAGATCCAAAGATTCACAAACCCAGAGTGATCACTGCCACCTCTGCGGTTGCTATGGTTACTCGCCTCCTCTGAGGGGAGGAGCTTTGGAGGCGGAGCTGAAGCACAGCAGAGAGGGAGGGGGAGGAGCCTGGAAGTTGTATTCATTTAAACTCTAACCGGGGACCAAAAGCGTCGTGAGCGGCACGTTGTGAGCTTCAAGAGTTGAGAAAGGCTCAACTTTATGCAAATGAGCAGTGACGCGACGCGACGACAGCCAATTAGGGCCGATCTGGATTCCGAAGGCGGAAAAAAGGCGAAAAAAAGGTGGAAAAAAGGGGAAAAAGGCGGAAAACAGCAGAGCGCAAACACAAAGAAACACAAAGAAGGCCAAGAGTACGATCCATGGTGAAGGAGGGAACCGATGTATGGATGGATTATTATATATATCTGCTAGTTGCTATACATATAAGCCCCGCCCCTTTAGCCGCTTCTGGCGGCAGAAGAAGTAGAAGCGGCGGGTTGTGAGCGTCGTGAGCGGCTGTGGTGTGAGCCCCCGGTAAAGCAAGGCCCATCTTCCTCTACAGTTGCTATGGTTACTCGCCTCCTCTGAGGGGAGGAGCTTTGGAGGCGGAGCTGAAGCACAGCAGAGAGGGAAGGGGGAGGAGCCTGGAAGTTGCATTCATTTAAACTCTAAAGCGAGGCCCATCTTCCTCTGGAGGTTACAGGGTTACGTGAGCAACATCCCAGGAACTGCTTTGACTCCAGGACGGTGGATTAAACTACTTCATGCTTTGTTTCTATCTTCTTCTGCCACAGAAGGCACACATTCCCGTCTTCGTCACAGACAGTGGAAGCTGTATAGAAACAGGTTTACTCTCTTATTGTATGTTCAGGCCTTTTCTCAGCCCGAGAGTTTCCCATGATGCCTCATTATCATAACAATGCAGCCTCTCTCTTTGTTGCACTCAGAATCCGTCACGCACAAAGAGAAGCCGGCGCAGACACAACCGAGAGGCACTCCTTCCTCTTCAATAGAGGGAGGACGTGAAGAGTGATTCAGCCTTTCATTTCACTCAGCTAGAAAACCTAAAAACTCTCACAGCCTCCCAAACAAAGCAACCACGACAATGTTCAGCATGCAAGTACAACACATCGTGGCAGAGATGAGGAAAAGATGCTCTAATTCGTACCTAAACGATGGAAAAGTGAATTCCAGCCAGCCAAACTCTGCTCATTCATGAGGAAACAGGAACTTTAAAAAGCCAGGAGCATCAGACTCTAATTTGTCCAGTTAGAAGTGTTCGTTGCAGGGGGGTTAGGGTTCAATAAAGTCTCAGTTATATACATTCATACTGTAAAGAGCTAATGTTAGGATGCTTTTCTAGAAGTACTGAAAGTCCTACCAGGGTCACATTACGCTTAAACAGCTTATTTTGTAATTATTTGGCAATATTTGATAAGTTTATCACCTCTCCTCCCTCCATGTACATATGACATCATTGCTGTCATTAACTTGTGTTTCTCTCTCTCGGCAGGTGTCTCTGGCCTGGTGTTACGCTGCTTGTTGTCCCCTCTTTCCTGTCCTCTCAGCAGGTATCTCTGGCCTGGTGTTACGCTGCTTGTTGTCCCCTCTTTCCTGTCCTCTCAGCAGGTGTCTCTGGCCTGGTGTTACGCTGCTTGTTGTCCCCTCTTTCCTGTCCTCTCAGCAGGTGTCTCTGGCCTGGTGTTACGCTGCTTGTTGTCCCCTCTTTCCTGTCCTCTCAGCAGGTGTCTCTGGCCTGGTGTTACGGTGCTTGTTGTCCCCTCTTTCCTGTCCTCTCAGCAGGTATCTCTGGCCTGGTGTTACGCTGCTTGTTGTCCCTTCTTTCCTGTCCTCTCAGCAGGTGTCTCTGGCCTGGTGTTACGCTGCTTGTTGTCCCCTCTTTCCTGTCCTCTCAGCAGGTATCTCTGGCCTGGTGTTACGCTGCTTGTTGTCCCTTCTTTCCTGTCCTCTCAGCAGGTGTCTCTGGCCTGGTGTTACGCTGCTTGTTGTCCCCTCTTTCCTGTCCTCTCAGCAGGTATCTCTGGCCTGGTGTTACGGTGCTTGTTGTCCCCTCTTTCCTGTCCTCTCAGCAGGTGTCTCTGGCCTGGTGTTACGCTGCTTGTTGTCCCCTCTTTCCTGTCCTCTCAGCAGGTGTCTCTGGCCTGGTGTTACGCTGCTTGTTGTCCCCTCTTTCCTGTCCTCTCAGCAGGTGTCTCTGGCCTGGTGTTACGCTGCTTGTTGTCCCCTCTTTCCTGTCCTCTCAGCAGGTATCTCTGGCCTGGTGTTACGGTGCTTGTTGTCCCCTCTTTCCTGTCCTCTCAGCAGGTGTCTCTGGCCTGGTGTTACGGTGCTTGTTGTCCCCTCTTTCCTGTCCTCAGCAGGTGTCTCTGGCCTGGTGTTACGCTGCTTGTTGTCCCCTCTTTCCTGTCCTCTCAGCAGGTATCTCTAGCCTGGTGTTACGCTGCTTGTTGTCCCCTCTTTCCTGTCCTCTCAGCAGGTGTCTCTGGCCTGGTGTTACGCTGCTTGTTGTCCCCTCTTTCCTGTCCTCTCAGCAGGTGTCTCTGGCCTGGTGTTACGCTGTTTGTTGTCCCCTCTTTCCTGTCCTCTCAGCAGGTGTCTCTGGCCTGGTGTTACGCTGCTTGTTGTCCCCTCTTTTCTGTCCTCTCAGCCCCAGCTGGTCCAGGCAGATGGTTCCTTCCTGGTTCTGGTTCTGATGGAGGTTTCTTCCTGTTAAAAGAGTTTTTTCCCTCCACAGAGAAGTTTCAGTGCATTCTGCTGGTTTCCTGAGCTGGGAAACTCATTATCTGTATGAATTGGACTAATTAGGAACTGAATTAATTGGATTAGGCTGAATTGAACTGAACTGTATCTTTTAGTGCCCTGAAATGATTTTTATAAATAAAACTGAAACGAACGAGTTGCCCCACGTTCACCATCCTGCTGATATAACTGTCAGCTTATGAAGAAAGCAGGAAACAACAAGAGAGAAAGGAAAGGTCTGGGTTTCCCTTCCTGTGGAGCTCAGCGCTTCTGAGAATCACATTTACACAATAAAACTTTCAGTATCATCAACATTCAGCACATAAAAGAGGAGCGATGCCAGCCAACCCAACCTAAACCCACCTGGAAACCACATTTTAACCCTCAAACAGCCTCTCGGCCCCAGAAACTGCATCCTGAGCGATGGGCTGCAGCTCCCAACCGATGACCCGGTCCTGTTCTGGTTGGATTTAGGCTTTTACAACGGTTCTTTTCCCCTGGAACCTGTGCACTTACCTCCCAGGATGAGGCTGATCATTGGAAGCACCGGACAAGCCTTTCTGAGAGGACAGGAGGTCATTCTGACCCACAGTTCCCTGCATTTTATAGCTTTTTAAGTTATTTCTACCCAGTCGTACTAACTGGGATTCATGTGGATGAGGACAGGAGGATGGGGGGGGGGGACCCTGCTAATAAAGTAGATTATCTCTCATATGATGTGGATCCTTTTCCTGTCCCAACACGACGTCTCCACTGAGAAACAGCTCAACGAGGCCAAACTTCCACAGAAAAACATCAAACTGGTTCTGAAAACTGGGGCTGAGAGCGAGGAAAGTAACCATAAACCGAGCTGAAATCTGCTGTGGATCTGACCCTCAGCCTCAGTCAGGACCACAGAAACGAGCTGGTGGTTCGGGTTCAGAACCTGGAGTCAGACCTGTTGGACCTCAGCTTCTTCTTCTTCTTCTTCTCTAAACTGCTGCGACCCGCCTCCATCTGTGCTCCACCTGCTGACTTACAGCATCGTGCCGCCGCAGCCACGGTGCTAAGGCCTCATTACACCTGACGGGACAATCTGTGCCGGGCCGAGCCGGGCCGGGCCGGGCCGGGCCGGGCCGGGCCGAGCCGGGCCGAGCCGGGCCGACACCATCTGTGTGTGATTAAAAGCGATTTATAGCTTTACACTTAAACTCAGTGAGAGTGTAACGAAGCATCCAAAGATGCAGAAAACACTCCAGAAAACTCGTTTTCAGCTCTGACTTTATCCCTTTTCTTCAATCTGAGGTCAGAGTGTGTGAAGGCAGGAAGTCGTCCTGGATAAAGATGCTCTTCAACATCAACCTGCATGTAAATTTGAAATATTATCGGCTCTCACACTGCTGAGCCTCTTTATTCATGAGATAACAGGTATTCACAACATGTTATCATGTCTGAAACTCCTGATCCAGCTCTCCTTTATTCATGGCTTTCTTATAATCGTTTAAAGTGTCCTGATCAACAGTTCTGCAGCTTTCTGAAGCTCTTTCAGAGTTTTTCTTTGGACATTTTCTGCTTTTTTAACTCATTTTCAGTCCTTGTACCTGAGCATTTTCAGAGGAATGTGTTTTTTCTTTGTTCAGCCACTTAACTCTGAGCTTTGACCCATTCAGGCAGAAAAAAGGCTCCTAACTCAAGGGATGAACCAGTGTTGTGTCGACACAGAACAGACAACTTAGCAAAGAAGCCATTTTAAACTGGATCTTTAGGCACTTTGTCACAGAGACACATCATTTGTTCCCATTTCTTTAGCTGCATCTATGAAAAACAGCAAAGAAAACACAGTTTGACAGACAGAAAATAGGATTTCTGCAGCAACAAGGTGATTCCCAAAGAGCTATTAGCTGAAAACTTGGCATATCTCAGCATGGTGTGCAGTGTGTCCTTAAAACATTTGAGGAAACTGGACAAGTGGAGGACAAAAGAAGAAGTGTCAGGCCTAAAAAACTATCTACAGCAGATGAACAGGATCTGAAAGTGATGTCCTTAAGAAAGAGGAAAAAATCCAACTGTGACCTGACAGGACCTGAGAGATGCATCTGGACCTTCAGCTGATCCATCTACTGTTGGCCCAAGCCTCATCAGAAATGGTCTCCATGGAAGGGTGGCTGTCAAGAAGCCGTTCTTAAGGAAGGGAAACAGGGAGAAAAGGCTGAGCTGTGCCAAATGACACAAGAAGTGGACTGAAAATCAGTGGCAACAGGTCTTATGGAGGGATGAATCCTCCCCAGAGCCCGGACCTCAACATTATTGAAGCAGTGTGGGATCATCTGACAGAGAACGGAACAAAAGGCAGCCCACATCCAAAGAAGAGCTTTGGGATGTCCTTCAAGAAGCCTGGAGAACTATTCCTGAAGACTCCTTAAAGAAATGACAGAAAGCTTGTCTCAGAGGGTTCAGGCTGTGTTGGAGAATAAAGGAGCTCAGACCAGAGATTCACTTTAAAGCTGCTGAGAACTGAGAAAAAACTCTGTTTCTGCCTCAGATTCTGGGTTTAGATCCATGTTTAAACATGTTTCAGTGAATCTCTGCAGCTGTTTACTGTGTTTCTGGAAATAAAGAAAGAAATTAGGGCTGATCATAGAACAGCTGAAATGAAAGAAACCATTTTTAAAGTTATGAACTGTAAAGTGAAACTGAATCAATCATTAACTGAGTTTGTAGAAGTTCAGCTTAACTTCCTAAATTACAGTCAAGTCTGAGTTAAAAGGAGAAAAGTTTCAGTCAGGTCGCTGATATTTGCTGATTTAAAGGCGTTTCTGGAGTGAAACACCAGCAGAAGTCGCGTTTGCAGCTTCAGAATCACTCACCAGCGCCTCCGGAGCCTCTGTGGAGGTGCAGATCATCCATGGACCTCCTCAGAGACACCGTTTTCCCCTCACACGCCTTGAGTAAGGGGTTGTGATGGTGGTGGTGGTCCGGACTGCCGCCGCTGCCAGTGCTGGACGTGCTGCTCCCGTCCCCGACGTCCCGGGGCGGCACCGGGCCCAGGTTGCTCAGGCTGGACTGGCTGTCGATGGAGCTCCGGGAGCCGGCTCCGCTCCTCTCCTCGTCCAGCATGAGGACGATCTCCTTCAGCTCGGTGTTCTCCGCCCTCAGCGCCTCCTGACTGGCCTCCAGCTCCGTCAGCTTCTGCTGGTACAGCCCGACGTCCTTCCACAGAACCCCGGCCGTGTAGCGGCCGAACCGCTGCCACTCCCGGGACACCCGCTTCCCTTTCTGCCGGTCATCGTCCAGGAAGCAGCACAGCTCCCGCAGCTCCTGGTTATCCTCCTGCAGCTTCTGGTTGACCTCCTTCAGACTCCGGATCTCGTGGAGGTGGACCTGCAGGCTCCGGTTCACGTCCTTCATCATTCTGCCGTGCTCCAGCATCAGGTCCATGTTCCGGTTCTCCAGAATCCGCAGCCTCCGGATCAAGTCCTCCTTCCCCAGAATCAGCAGCTCCTCTTCGGACAGCCGGCTCACGTCCGCCGCGTCCATGTCCCCGCTGATTCGAACCAGTCCTCTAACCCAGCGAAGTTATGGTGAGAACCAGATCCATCCCGAACCGAGCTTGTCAGAACCGTGCACGAGCCCCGCGGTGCCTCCTCTAAGCCACCCGCGGAGTGAGTGACACAGATCAGCGGCTGCAGTTTGTTACTTTCCGATTAAACACAGATGATCTGCGCGTAGCGCGTGAACGAAGGGGCGTGCACACGCACTGACACGCGGGTGGGTTTACTCTGGACTAATAGAGGAAGCTGCGCCCTCTGCAGGCGAGAATTAGGCAGTGCAGCGGTGAAAATGCGTTATTTCAGCAGGTTATTCTGTTATTGGATCCAAAATGCTGCAGCCAGAGAACTCACAGGAGGATCATATTTCAACGGTTTCATTGGTTAAATTCAGAGTATAATTTAAATTTTTCATCTGTTTCATATGTTTTATGAAGGATTTAAATAAGGATAATAATCTAACGGCGTAAATGTCAATTTAATTTAAGTAGGTGCAGGTGAACTGTTTCAGAAGCACTCGAGCTCAGTCACAAATAATAATTAAGTCTCTGCATGAATGTAAATGGAATATTTCACCATAATGTTTTCTCTGAAATGATGGCATGAAACTAAATAATCATTTTATGGTTCCGCCCCTTTTTCACAGCTCAGGTAAGGTGCTGTATGTCAAAAGTAATTGCAGGTCTGATTGTTTGTTGGGAAAATAAACCAAATTATCATTATTTATTCCTGATTACAAGTAGTTCGTTTTATAAATTCCGTTTAATTGTCCTTTCCAGGTGCACGAAGAAGCCGAGAAAAGGAAATACACAGGAATGCATTAACAGACCATGTTCACACTGAGTTTTCTTCTCTAAATGGATGTTTTTGGATGGCAAAAAGGAAATAATTGTCCCGTTTTCTACAGGACATCACTTTCAGATCCTGTTCATCTGCTGTAGATGGCTTTTTTTAGGCCTCAGACTGCTTTTGTCCTCCACTTGTCCTTTGAAAGACCGTCAGAAAGCCTGGAGAACACTTTAAAAGATTCAAACGTAAAGAAACGAGGTCACTTCTGATCACTGCTGTGAGCTGAGCGTAGAGTTTCTCACCCTGCGATCTGTGGCGCAGCGGAGCTGCTCCTCACGGCCGGCTGTGGTCGCCATCTGCTGGAGGACGGGGATGACATGCAGGAATCTTCAACAATGATGTTGCCAAAGCTGACAGTTCTGCACAAGAATGCATAATAACGGAAGAACCCACATTCCCACAATGCACTGCGTGATCTAATTGAATTTCAAAGGATTGGACACAAAAACAGTCCCGAACACAACGCAGGCAGAAGCAGTGGAGCAGGAAGAGCTGCTCATTCGACTTCTCTTTACTTTGAGCCTGTTAATAGCGTCCGTTCACGTGCACATGCACGCGGACAGCTGCTGGCCTCAGCCTGCGGTTTGCACCGACGGTCCAGGTTGACGGAGAACACCGCGCGTCAGCACGTCGGAACGCCAAATAACGCAGAGGACAGGACAGAGTCCATACAGGAAACCCGCGCACAGCTGTTCCTTCCATGTTACCCACCGCACGCCATCATGCAGCGGTGTTTGGGCAAAACTCCGTGGCTGTCGCGCACAGGCATTCTGTGCGTTTTGGCGCTGTGTTTGGCACCTGTGGCGCTTCACCCGCAGTGTCTGGACTTTAAACCGCCCTTCCGACCGCAGAGGGAGCTGGAGTTCTGCGTAATGTACAAGGATTTTGGCTGCTGTGATTATCAAAAAGACCAGGGTCTTATGGCCAAATACTACCAGATTATGGACAACTTCGATTACCACGGGTATTCCAACTGTGCGGGGTACGTGCTGGAGTTACTCTGCCAGGTAGGCACGCACGGACAAAGGTCGCTTCGGCTGCGTCTCCATCATGCGCCAAGAGGCTGAACAAACAAAAATCAAAGCGGTTCTTATGTAACCAGAGGAAGGACATGAAAAAGAGTGGTTTCTCAGATAAAACAGGATTCACAGTGTAATTCAGAAACATTTTAAAGATGGATAGAAAGGAGTTTGAGACTCCTGATCGGATGTTTTAGCAGCTGAAGCTGCTGACTGTGCAGATGTGGCCACAGTCTTATGAGGCATCCTTTGATCTCATGACCACCATAACTTCACATTGAGGATTATAGCTGCAGTTTTAGTTCAGTATTTCAGGCCACAGAAGTTTGTTTTATCTTGGTCTTGTGTTTAATATTTATCTGGTTTATTCTGCTGTTTATTGCTGAAAACTCCCAATGTGTCAAGGAATATAAGATAAAGAGGTTAATCTTTCATTAGCATTGATCTGAAGGAAATATATCGCTGGAATTAGTCGTGTGGAAAAGAAACTTCTTTTAGTTTTAGTTTTTTATACATCAGGACATCATATTTTGATCCGTACCAGGATTTAAGATGAGATATAAACAACTCCAGATCAGCCACACATGACATCACACTGTGTCATTATTTACTGAACAAAAACTGAGAAAAACTAAGTGAACCCTCACTGCTTCCCCAGGAACTAAGAGGGTAAGTAGCAGCCAGGAGCTGCTGATCAATGCTCTGATTAACTGATCCTCAGTCAGTGTGAGCAGCTCTATAAAAGCAGGAGTTCTGTCAGTTTAACACAATGCCAAGGAGGAAAGACACCAGCAACGATCTCAGAGAAGCAGCTGCTGCTGCCCATCAGTCTGGGAAGGGTTATAAGGCCATTTCCAGACTATCTGGAGTCCATCATTCTACAGAGAGAAAGATTATTCACAAGTGGAAAACATTCAGGACAGCTGTCAATCTTCCCAGGAGTGGACGTCCCAGCAAGTTCACCCCAAGGTGAAGAAGCCCAGAGCTACATCTCAGACTCTACAGGCCTCAGTTAGCATGTTAAAGGTCAAAGGTCACCCCAAGGTGAAGAAGCCCAGAGCTACATCTCAGACTCTACAGGCCTCAGTTAGCATGTTAAAGGTCAAAGGTCACCCCAAGGTGAAGAAGCCCAGAGCTACATCTCAGACTCTACAGGCCTCAGTTAGCATGTTAAAGGTTAAAGGTCACCCCAAGGTGAAGAAGCCCAGAGCTACATCTCAGACTCTACAGGCCTCAGTTAGCATGTTAAAGGTTAAAGGTCATGGCAGCACAGTTAGAAAAAGACTGAACAAGGATGGCTTGTTTGGAAGGGCTGCAGGAGAAAGCCTCTTCTCTCTAAAAAGAACATGGCAGCACAGCTTAGGTTTGCAAAGCTGCATCTGAACAAAGCTCAAGACTTCTGGAACAATGTCCTTTGGACAGACCAGAGCAAAGTGGAGATGTTTGGTCCTAATGCACAGCAGCACGTTTGGAGGAAACCAAACACAGCATATCAGCACAAACACCTGGACTGTGTTCTCCACCTTATGTCTCGTACACTGTAACAGTGGCATAAAATGACCGTTTATGATCATCAAAGCCCTTCTGCTCGTCCTCATTCTTCTTCTCTTCTCCATCTGTCTGATTTCAGGAGTGTTCTCCGTACGCAGCTCATCTTTTTGATGCTGAGGACCCGAGCACCCCAGTCAGAACCATCCCCGGTCTCTGTCCCGACTACTGCTCCCAGTTCTGGAAAAAGTGCCACTCAACCATCCCTTTCCTCTCCGATGACCTTCAGCTAGCAAAGGTCAAAGACGACCAAACTCGTGTCTGTAAGTTCCTGGAGCTGGACGATCCGGACTACTGCTACCCTCATCTGCTCAGCAACCAGAAGCTCACCAGGAACCTGGGTCGGGTTCAGACTGATGTAGAAGGCTGTTTGAATCTGTGTCTGGAGGAAGTGGCAAACGGGCTGCGGAATCCGCTCGCCATGGTGCACGCCAACGACGGCACGCATCGGTTCTTCGTGGCAGAGCAGGTTGGCCTGGTGTGGACGTATCTTCCGGACCGGTCCAGGCTGGACAGGCCATTTCTGAACATTACGAAGGCGGTGCTGACGTCATCGTGGGAGGGCGATGAGAGAGGCTTCCTGGGAATCACCTTTCACCCCAGGCACAAGTACAACAGGAAGCTGTACGTGTATTACTCAGTGGAGATCGGCTTCGACGAGAGGATACGGATCAGCGAGTTCAAGGTTATGGCCAATGACATGAACGTGGTGGACCACAGGTCCGAGCGGTAGGTATGGACCGCAGTTCCAGGGCTGTAAGCTGAAGCAGCGTTTTCGTTGTTTATAACATAACGTTCTCTCTGAAGAGTCATTCTGGAGATCGATGAGCCGGCATCCAACCACAACGGAGGGCAGCTGCTGTTTGCAGACGATGGCTACTTGTACATTTTCACGGGGGATGGTGGAATGGCCGGAGACCCGTTTGGGAAATACGGAAACGCCCAGAACAAGTAAGAAGTAACAAGCATTAATCACAACTTAAGCACTCTTAGATCAGGGATGTCAAACTCCGGTCCTCGAGGGCCGCTGTCCTGCAGGTTTTAGATGATCCCAACACACCTGATTCAGATCAATGCATCATTAGCAGGTTTGTGCAGAACTTAACAATCTTTTGAAGAGATTCATTACATCTGAATCAGGTGTGTTGAAGCAGGGAAACATCTAAAACCTGCAGGACAGCGGCCCTCGAGGACCGGAGTTTGACATCTCTGCTCTTAGATGATCCAATGCTGCAGAGCCTCCGGTAATTATGAATCACTTCCAAGAATGTTCTCTCGTTGCCTCGTCTCTTGCAGGTCAGCTCTCTTGGGTAAAGCTCTTCGTATCGATGTGGACGACAACGAGAGAGGCCCGTTGTACAGAATCCCTCCGGATAACCCTTTCAAACACGAGCACGGCGCGCGCCCTGAGGTTTACGCTTACGGCGTCCGTAACATGTGGAGGTGCTCCGTGGACCGGGGTGACCCGCAGACCAAAGAGGGCAAAGGTCGAATCTTCTGTGGGGATGTGGGCCAAAACAAGTTTGAGGAGATCGACATCGTGGAGAAAGGTCGGAACTACGGCTGGAGGGCCAAAGAGGGCTTCTCCTGCTACGATAAGAAGCTGTGCGCCAACAGCTCGCTGGGTAGGCACCACCAGTGTTTTACAGTCGAGCTCAAGCATGTGCAGCAGGTCTCAGAACCACGGTGACACCAGTTATGGCCTGTTTTTATCCACAGATGATGTGCTGCCTATTTATGCTTATCCTCACAAGATGGGTAAGTCAGTGACGGGTGGTTATGTGTACCGCGGCTGTGAATACCCCAACCTGAACGGCATGTACATATTTGGAGACTTCATGAGTGGGTAGGTCCAATCTGAACATCTGTTATCGCCTCAAAGTAACACCAAGCTCCGTGTTTCTGTAGAGAACAGACCTGAATATAACTGGTGGTAGATGTCAAACCAAAACCTGAAGATAACGGTTTGTTTGGTGCCTGCATCGACAGGAAGTCCGGGAGCTAGTTTGGACAAGCGAAAACTCTTCTTTGTTAGAGCTCGTGTTGCAGGTTCACCCTGAAATAAATTAGAGGTGTGGACACGGTTCAGCTGACATCACATTGTTTTATAAATGTGGGACAGCACCAAATAAAGACAGTGTTGATCAGTTTCTCAGACTCTTCAGATCACAGATAGTGGGTTACATGGTGAGATTAACTGGATTACAGCTACAGTTGGGTCCTTATCTGAGGGTAATTATCCTTGGATATATGGCGGTGAATGAATGGAATCACTGGCACAAAGCATGTCATCCCCCGGTACCATAGGTGGCGCTGTCCCCATTTCAGCTATCGCTAATAGAGCCACTTCCTGTTGACGTCTTCACCACCAACAGCAACAAACTCAGGCATTCATAAAGATGGCGAACGCAGAGCGAGATGAAGCTGCGTCCCTCTCCATCTGTGATGAGCTGGTTATGGCACAGACGATGCCCAACGGCGCATTCTCCATCGCGTTGTTTCTTTCTTTCTGACGACAACAACAGGAATATCGTCTCCTTCCACTTCCGGGTGACGATCGCGGGAAAAAATCTGGAGCATGCGCAGAACGAGTTATCTCGGGGTCTTAATT
Source organism: Leuresthes tenuis (assembly GCF_036924035.1). Classification (NCBI taxonomy): domain Eukaryota; kingdom Metazoa; phylum Chordata; class Actinopteri; order Atheriniformes; family Atherinopsidae; genus Leuresthes; species Leuresthes tenuis. The sequence goes on from NW_027325369.1 coordinate 32,001,634, forward strand.
CGATCGCAAGTAACCCGATCCGATCTGTTTCTTAGTCAGATTAAGGTGTTGAACTGAGTTGAATAACTCAGTCTTATTGTAATTTAGCCATTAATCCGATCCGATCTGTTTCTTAGTCAGATTAAGGTGTTGAACTGAGCTGAATAACTCAGTTTTATTGTAATTTAGCCATTAATCCGATCCGATCTGTTTCTTAGTCAGATTAAGGTGTCGAACTGAGCTGAATAACTCAGTCTTATTGTAATTTAGCCATTAATCCGATCCGATCTGTTTCTTAGTCAGATTAAGGTGTCGAACTGAGCTGAATAACTCAGTTTTATTGTAATTTAGCCATTAATCCGATCCGATCTGTTTCTTAGTCAGATTAAGGTGTTGAACTGAGCTGAATAACTCAGTTTTATTGTAATTTAGCCATTAATCCGATCCGATCTGTTTCTTAGTCAGATTAAGGTGTCGAACTGAGCTGAATAACTCAGTCTTATTGTAATTTAGCCATTAATCCGATCCGATCTGTTTCTTAGTCAGATTAAGGTGTCGAACTGAGCTGAATAACTCAGTTTTATTGTAATTTAGCCATTAATCCGATCCGATCTGTTTCTTAGTCAGATTAAGGTGTCGAACTGAGCTGAATAACTCAGTTTTATTGTAATTTAGCCATTAATCCGATCCGATCTGTTTCTTAGTCAGATTAAGGTGTCGAACTGAGCTGAATAACTCAGTTTTATTGTAATTTAGCCATTAATCCGATCCGATCTGTTTCTTAGTCAGATTAAGGTGTCGAACTGAGCTGAATAACTCAGTTTTATTGTAATTTAGCCATTAATCCGATCCGATCTGTTTCTTAGTCAGATTAAGGTGTCGAACTGAGCTGAATAACTCAGTTTTATTGTAATTTAGCCATTAATCCGATCCGATCTGTTTCTTAGTCAGATTAAGGTGTCGAACTGAGCTGAATAACTCAGTTTTATTGTAATTTAGCCATTAATCCGATCCGATCTGTTTCTTAGTCAGATTAAGGTGTCGAACTGAGCTGAATAACTCAGTTTTATTGTAATTTAGCCATTAATCCGATCCGATCTGTTTCTTAGTCAGATTAAGGTGTCGAACTGAGCTGAATAACTCAGTTTTATTGTAATTTAGCCATTAATCCGATCCGATCTGTTTCTTAGTCAGATTAAGGTGTCGAACTGAGCTGAATAACTCAGTCTTATTGTAATTTAGCCATTAATCCGATCCGATCTGTTTCTTAGTCAGATTAAGGTGTCGAACTGAGCTGAATAACTCAGTCTTATTGTAATTTAGCCATTAATCCGATCCGATCTGTTTCTTAGTCAGATTAAGGTGTCGAACTGAGCTGAATAACTCAGTTTTATTGTAATTTAGCCATTAATCCGATCCGATCTGTTTCTTAGTCAGATTAAGGTGTCGAACTGAGCTGAATAACTCAGTTTTATTGTAATTTAGCCATTAATCCGATCCGATCTGTTTCTTAGTCAGATTAAGGTGTCGAACTGAGCTGAATAACTCAGTCTTATTGTAATTTAGCCATTAATCCGATCCGATGGCCCACATGTAACCGCACTGATTGTGTTCCAGGCGTCTGATGAGTCTGCAGGAGGACAGGAACACGGGGAGCTGGAAATACAATGAGATCTGTATGGGCTTGGGCCTGACGTGTGCCTTCCCAGGCCTCATCAACAACTATCACCAGTACATCATCTCCTTTGCTGAGGATGAATCTGGTAGCGAAGCAGCCTGAAAGCATTCCATGTGTTCTTGTTGTACTCTGTTGTGTAATGTTCTGCTCCTCTGCAGGCGAGCTGTACTTCATGTCCACTGGAATAGCAAGCGCCACGTCCCCTTCAGGAGTCGTTTATAAAGTGGTGGATCCGTCCAGGTGGGTGATGCTGTCGTTGTGAGGGAAACTTTTCATTGTGCACAAACACTCGGTGTGAGAGACGCATCTGGTCATAATCATAAACACATGCGCGTGGTTCTGCTCAGGGAGATATGCAGCATTGGGATCATACTTGGCTGGGCTGAAGATTCTCCGGTTTGACTTCCTCGACTCCTCTCTTAGCAGAAGTGGAGCTCTGCCTGCCTCCGTTTGTGATATAAGCAGTTTTGGCAGCTCTGTGACTGGCCGGTTTAACTCAAATCTCCCATCTTTGGCGCTCTCTGCCGTCCTCTCAGCAGGAGATGGTTGGCTGAGCTGATGTGTTTCCCAGCTGCCGAGCTTGTTTTAACTGCTGTCGGACCTGAGCTGGAAGTGAAATGCGAATTCAAAGAGCTTAAAGTTTTCTTCACCATGCAAAGGATCACATTTTTACATCTTTTTAGGACATAAATCCATTCAGAGCAGAGGTATGGAGTGCTGTGAGTGCCACAAAAAAAGAAAAAATCTGAACAGTAAGAAGACAGCTAACGTGGAAATATACAGACAAATCATTTAAATTTATTTAAACCTCATTTGGTCATTTATTTCTGCCTATAATTTAAAAAATATACATGTGAGAATGCTTGGAATACACTGAAAAATCACCTGATGCTTCCACTAAATCACATATTAGAAGCAGATGTGTCCGATTGTGACTGTTTTTGGTTTAACTTTGGATGATATATACATTTCTATATTATTTTGTGTTGAATGTATGTGTATTGTTGGGTTTTATTAATGCTAAAGAGAGAAAAAAAAGGTTAAATAAGTAAATGAACAGCTTTTTGTTGCTGTTTTTCAGACGTGCTCCTCCGGGACAGTGTCACTATGACCCTGTTCCTGTCAGGGTAAAAAGCAATCTCATCAAGTTTGTTCCTCAAGAAAGTGAGTCCACAAACAAAACCCCTGACACTCAGTAAAACTACTTAAATCTGACTCGTTCGTGTGGTTTTACTCATATTTGTGCGATTCTTCCATTAGCCTTGATTGGTGTGGAGCTGCCAAGCAAAAACAAGCCTGAGCCACAGCCCACAGACTCATATGACTGGCTCCAAGAGCTCATTGATCGTCTCGGAGATCTGGGACCAACCCTGACCACGCCTGAACCGACCACAACTACCGCCAGACCAGCCAGAAGTTCAAGGCGGAAAGGCCGGCGCAGGAAGGGCAAGCCCAGAACGGACAGCGCAACCGAGCTCCAGAACGGAGCCGTGAGGCTGGTTGGGGACGACCACGGGCGAACGGACCGTGGACGAGTGGAGATCTACATTAACGGGGAGTGGGGGACCGTGTGTGATGACCTGTGGATCACTAACAATGCTCAGGTGGTTTGCCGGCAGCTGGGCTTTCAGTACGCGCTGAAGGCTGCCAGGAATTCAGAGTTTGGTGAGGGGAAGGGACTGCAGATTCTTCTGGATGATGTTCAGTGTGAAGGGACTGAGTCCAGCCTGCTGGACTGCACACATGCTGGTGTGGGGAAACATAACTGTGCCCATTATGAGGATGCTGGAGTGATCTGTGGCAACTCCGACCACATTATAGAGGCCTAAAAATGGACTGCGATGACGTCAGAGCTAATTATCATGAACTAAACCTGCTGTCTTAGATAAAACAATCAAAATAACCTTCACATTTAACAGGTACTTGTAATCTGCAGAAAAGGTGTTTCTGTTGGTAAATCGCAGCGATACATGTTGAAAAAACTGCTTTAAATGGGGGAAAGGTTCCAATAAAAGAGGTTGCAGAAATGTCAGAGACCAGCAGGAGTAACTGAGGAAAATAAGGCCTCAGAAGTATTGCAGATTTTATTTTTATAATCAACACATTCCAGATGTTTGACGATCTAACACCAACTATATTCACTTCTGTAGTGGTAAATTTGAATAGTTTTTAACAGAATAGTGTTGAAAGTTTAATTTGAATGTACCTTTGGTTTATTTGATTTGTTACAGTAACAAGTTGAACAATATTTCTGGGTTTGTTTTTGTGTGTCCACTGAATGAATGTTAATATAATTTGACGATTTGAGTAAAAGCTTCCTGGTCTGCATTTTTTCTCCACACGATAACCAAACTAGAGGACTGACTCCACACGAGCCTGTTGTCCCATAAGGTTTCTAATGTAATATGAAAACAAACACGGGCCCTTAACAGATTCGTAGCCCACATTTTCACAGAATTAACACGGTAGTTGTTAATTAGCTAATGCTAAGCTAAGCATTAGCTAACGTTGGGTATGATGTTAGCTAAACTCGTGAATCCGTAACGTACAAAACTTTCACTATTAATGACTAAGGTTTGATTTATGCAGCAACACTCGTTCATATTATAGTTATTCAGGGATAAATTTGTATGACTCGTATCTTAGCAGCTAATCAAACTATTCAATTAATATGAAGTCCAGATTTAAAAATGTTAAAATCGGGCGATGGTGTTCGTATTGGCTCCATAGCTCAGTGGTTAGAGCACTGGTCTTGTAAACCAGGGGTCGCGAGTTCGATCCTCGCTGGGGCCTGTGTGGAATTGCTTTTTCAAATGTTGTTTCACTTTGCTCCGCCAATGTTAACTAATTAAATTTGTTTTAAACTAACAGATTCTGAATACACGGAGGTTTACTTTGTAGTGTAAGTGTAGCTCTAGCGCTGCTTGCTCGTGTTTACTGAAAGGAAAACAACCTGCTGAATCTGCAGGTCATTGATATGCTGAGCATCAAAGCTCAGGAGCTGCAACCAGGCTAAAGCACCATTCAGCGTGCGCTTTCTCACTCCAGTTCCTCCAGCAGCCTGAAGTCAATCTATTAAACTGTCCCAGGTGTTTTAGCTCCCTGGATTACTAAAGATGTTCAACTTTAGCAGGAGAGTTATAGACAACTTGTACGAAATAAAATAAAATCCAAAGAGGTTTTTGGACCCAAAAATACTACGTAAATACACATTTAATAGCAGATCAGCCGTGTTTCTCAGTCATATGAAAGCTGTACAGTACACTCAAATTTCAAATGCTCATCCAGACGCACATATGGAGGGCATTACATTTAAAAAACAAAAAATAGAAATTCAGTAAAGTATCCATGTAAAGATATATATAAAATGCCACTAGATGTCAGTGTTGCTTCTCTTAAAAGTGATCTGGTTCAGTCCCAGATGGTCCACTGTTAGATTGACAAAGAACAACAAATCTTTACAGAACTGACTTCATTTTGACATGAAATCAAGTTATCCTAAAAAATGCCTCAGAGTGAACCAAAGAACACAAAGTCCACCCCTCTCCCACCGCTCAGGTCGACTGGAGAGGCATCCCAGTTCTGCAGGGAACACCGGGAATGTTCACTTCCTCCTGTCCAGCTTGATTATCAGTGGAGGGTGAATGCTTTCCAACCCAATAAAAACAGTTAAAAGTACAGCATCTGCCTTGTATGAAGGCTGAGGCTGATATGTCTGTCATCCCACCAGATAACGATGAGATGGAAAAGTTAACATGTTAATGTCGGGTTTCCCACATGAGAATAAGGACGCAGCACCTTCACATGGAGTCTCACCACAGGAACAGGAGCCAACTATTGATGGCAGAAATGTGACATTGTAATGTCAGTGGGTTTCTGAGCAGGGTGGAGGCTCCTCGCTACAGCTGGGGACATGTTGCATTCACGGGCCTCAGGAAGTTCTCACCAGTAACTCAAACAAATGAGCTGGTACTTCTTTACCAGGTCCTTCTTTAGCCGAGCTCCCATTCAAACGTGAATAAGTGCAAAAACTGCTCACTCATGTTGGCGACAGCCTCTTAAAAAAGAAGCAGTGAAGCTCAGGGTTTAACACTCATATCCTTGTTATAATTGGCTTTGTTCTTAGACATTATAAGTTCATATTCTGTATTTTACTAAATAACCTCTGTTCCTAGCTGGTACTTTTCCCACTCTGCTCATACTGCACAACAGATGACCTTAAAATGGTCCAAGACCTTAGAATGACATAAACAACTGGGTCAGACAGAACATCTCTATTGGAGCAGATAGGTCTGGTACATTAGATCCGAGCCTAAAACAGTTTATCACATCCAAAGAACACAACAAGGACAGTGTTTGGCCTGGTCATGCCACTAAAAACTGGCCAATTATACTCTGACAAGTGTGAATACAACCTCTGTGAGATAAAGCTGAATATAAATATGAAATGTTTCCGGATATCGGGGCTCGGCCTGACGGATTTCCTGCGGGAGCTCTGGCACTCCGAGTCCAGCTGCAATATACTTTACTATGTGACCACTAATAAATAATTGATTTAATAAACGATTTCTCCAGCTTGTTCTTGGGCTTCCAATGAAAGGTTCGGGCTAACAATTACCACACTTTACAAAAGATTAGTATGCTAAAATGTAATATATTTAGCACGTTTATTTTGAACCGGGTTAGATCTTTCTGTTGACCACACTTTGCCTGAACAGAATTTTAGCTAGTTTTAGTTGGCTACTTTTAGTTAGCTAGTTTTCAACACTGACACCCGGGAGCTCTGTCGGGCTAACATCCATCTAATAGCTCCTCTGGAAGGTTTTAGCATACTAATCTTTTGTAAAGTGTAGTAATTGTTAGCCCGAACCTTTCATTGGAAGCCCAAGAACAAGCTGGAGAAATCGTTTATTAAATTCAGTATTTATTAGTGGTCACATAGTAAAGTATATTGCAGCTGGACTCGGAGTGCCAGAGCTCCAGCAGGAAATCCGTCAGGCCAAGCCCCGATATCCGGAAACATTTCATATTTATATTCAGCTTTATCTCACAGAGGTTGTATTCACACTTGTCAGAGTATAATTGGCCGGTTTTTAGTGGCATGATCAGGCCAGCCGCTGTCCTTGTTGTGTTCTTTGGATGTGATAAACTGTTTTAGGCTCGGATCTAATGTACCAGACCTATCTGCTCCAATAGAGATGTTCTGTCTGACCCAGTTGTTTATGTCATTCTAAGGTCTTGGACCATTTTAAGGTCATCTGTTGTGCAGTATGAGCAGAGTGGAAAAGTACCAGCTAGAACATAGGTTATTTAGTAAAATACAGAATATGAACTTATAATGTCTAAGAACAAAGCCAATTATAACAGTAAGATCTGTACAGCAGGATTTAAAGCTTTACACAACAGCCACAAAACACCTTTTTATCTGACTTTAGAGGTTTGTAATTTCCCAACTCTTCGCTGGCAGAAAGTGGTTCCTTCTCTTCCTCAATTAGCCCGGTGAAAATTAATGTCAGATGTACTTTCTTTTCTTGTTGCACGTTTGTAACAAAAACTCTCGATCCAATCAACTCCACGCATGTCTGTTCGCGGGTCACTTGCACAGGTTAACATGCAAACCCCGACATAAAGATGAAAGTCCTCGACTGATTCGTGGCAATTAGTGTTCACTGGTGGCCTTATTTGCAGTTTTCTTTGATCAGGTCGTTTTACAAGCCTCCATAAATTCAGTCAACGGTTGAAATTAGTTAATTTATGACCTTTCTCTGAACAAACTAACACTTCTCTCTGTCCTCCTCGTGTCACCTCGGCAGACCTCAGTTTAAACATGTTTCCTGTGTTTTCAGGTCACATTATCCAGAAAAACCACAACCTCAATAAAAACGTGCATCTATTCATGCAGACATGTTGTACCGCTGACCCCTGACCCCCATAAAAGCTGGATAAACACGGTAACTCAAAGCAAAGATAATGAAGATGAAGGGTGCAGGCAGTTAAGAGTGTGTCTTTGTTCACATCCCTCACACAAAGTGATCAACAGGTCGGCTGCTGTGGCTCATTGCTTCAAGACAAAAGGCAAAGTGAGGAGGAAACAGCTCTTCTTTTGTCTCAGTAAGCTGCTGTTTCCACTGAACCCGTTACTGAGCAGACAGACTGAATGAACACGGGGACTCGCTGATAACCTCTTGAGAAAACAAGGCTCTATTAAGCAAACAGCCCTCCAGACAATAACCTGACCTTCAGTGGACAATGTCCAGCTGTGGAAACCTCAGTTCTCACAATGGAGGGTCAACACAAGAGGTCAACCTCCTCTACTGAGGATCTTAAGACGAACAGATCCAAGACACGAAGCCTCTTCCAAGCTGCCTGTTCAAAGGAGGGGGGGCTGTGTTAAAGATGAGAATGTGGGGGCCAGATATGTAAAACAAAAAGACGCCACACCTCTGATTTTTGCAGGTAACGTGACCAGCGGCCGGGTACCGATCTCAGTTTACAGTAGCAGTTTGAAACAATCTCGGCCAAAGAAAATTGGTCTAAATGTGAGCAAACAAAACTAAACCATATGAACCACATGCAGTTCTATGCAAAACTCCTGATTCAGCCCTAATTTCTACCCAAAAGTGTCCTGATCAACAGTTCTGCAGCTTTCTGAAGGTCTTTCACAGTTTTTCTTTGGACATTTTCTGCTTTTTCACTCATTTTCAGTCCTTGTTCCTGAGCATTTTCAGAGGAATGTGTTTTTTCTTTGTTCAGCCACTTAACTCTGAGCTATGAAGCATTCAGGCAGAAAAAAGGCTCCTAACTCAAGGGATGAACCAGTGTTGTGTTTATACATAACAGAGGAATCAAAACCTGAAATTCTGTTTGGAAATCATCCTCCAGCATCCTCCAGACTAAAGAGGAGAGGGAGCATCCAGCTGGTTATCAGCTCTCAGTTCAAAGCCTGCATCTCTGATGGTATGAGGGGGCATTAGTGCCTGTGGAACTGGAAACCTGCACATCTGGAAGGCTCCATCACTGCTGAAAGGTATGAACAGGTTTCAGAGCAACATCTGCCCCCTTCTTCAGGGAAGGCCTTGCATATTTCAGCAGGACAAAGTTAAACCACATCCTGCATCTATTGCAGCAGCACGGCTTAGTAGTAGAAGAGTCCGGCTGCTGCAGTCCAGATGTTTCACCACCAAAACATTTCGAATACAACAAAGAAGACCCAGGAATCCTCTATCAGACAGGAGCATTCCTCTCCCAACGGTCCAGCAGCTGGTCTCCTCAGTTCCAGATGTTGTTCAAAGAAGAGGGGATGCTGCACAGTGGGAAACATTTATTTCATGGGGCCAAGATGACGCAATATGAATCTCAATGCATTTTTTTAACATAAAAAATGTCTATGGTACAGTTGAATAAGGTTTTGCTGCAGTTGTTTCCAGATTTCTGCATCAGACTACAACACCACTGTCTGTGTAAACCTGCAGTTTGCTAAGAGAGCAGAGTCTGTACACCATTAAGATAATGATCCACACTCTAAATGCCACGCTCAGAACGAGCCACGAAAGCAGCAATTAGTCTCACTATTGTTGCTTGTGAGGTAAGACAAATAGCACAACAGCTGTGAACACCTGGTGAGACCTCACGGTGGATCCCTGGAAGCTAACAGCTAGCACAACAACAACACAGAGGGTAAAGATACAAGAGCTTTTACACCACAACTCAGAGCGAGATCAAAAGGTCAGAGCTCTGGTAAAAGATACCAACTGGACTGTATTTCACTTACAAAAATGAGTCAGACTCCAAGTAAAGAACAAAGTTAAACATGAACCTTTGATTAATATCCTGTGCTTTGAAGTTCCAAAATACTGTGATTCTTTGGTCTTTTATTAAATATATCCATTTGCAAGTAAAAAATGGCACATTTTCATTCAAAATGGCAGCTGAATATCTACATTAAACAAATGTTAAACCTGCATCAAACTGTTGTTTTTGTTTTTTTCAAGAATGTCAGGCACCTGAATCATATCTTACCCCTTTTATCTACATATATATGTAATCACGTTATATGGGAGAGATCATTCCCCTTAATGGGGACCTTAGTAGCAACATTTGTGTCTCAGAGCTGACAAAAGTAAGAGGTTATCCTGTCAAACAAAGCAAAGAAGGAGGGACGGCCAAAATGTCCTCACTTTCTCAAATGTCCTCACTCTGATGGCTTAGAACTAACTTCCGGTCCCCATAAAGATGGTTGCACAAGTACACACACACACACACCCTTAAAGGCAAAGCACCTGAGATGTTTTACATTTCAGGTCACAGTTCACGACACACTGAGAAACGGACATCCTTCCTCTTCTTTGGTGTTCATGACACTGAGAGCCAAAACAATCTCCTGAAAATTAAAACATGATGGTGGAGCCGGTCTCCAGGGAGACCAGCGAGTGGTCTGAACATGATGTCATCAGTGGAGCCTCTTGTTTGCTTTAATTAACCACGATCGTACCAGCTTGGGCTCGGGGTTTCATACTGCTTTTTTTGCACTTATCTGAAACAAATCTCACACCTGAGAATGACCTGACCGAGCTCACAGGTGATATGACACCCCAGCACTTCCTTTACGGGGTCAACAGCTGTTCATGTCCTTCACTGACGGGTCAGTGATAAAATCTTTGTATGTGTTTTACTTTAAGAAGGGAACCTCTTTGTGTGATTGTGTTAAAGATAATCGTACAGATCATTTGCGGTTATTGAAGATATTTTCTCAGATGGAGGATGAGATCATTTTTGGACCCGTTCTCAGAATCATATATTATTAATGGTTTTAAACCAACAGGAAAGTGGCTGTTATATAACCTTATTATCACCTTATTATGTGGCTGTTGGAGAATAAATACCACAACTGACAATACTTTTAATTCTGGTACTTAGCGCCACGACTATACCCTCGAATAAAACTAACAATGCTGGTATTTGCTAATATAATTACTACTGACGACTAATATTCACTGGACAAAATGTCCCAACACAACGAGCTGCATGGTGCCTGCATCCTGTGGAAGGAGAGAGTTGGTCTAAGGTGACCAAGCCTTTGTATCTTGGTGACCAAGCACTCTTAATTTTCATGTGACGAGTCATTTTGGAAGCGCCCATCATTGGCGCCGGGCTGTAAAACGAAGAAGCACACGGTACCTGAGGTGCAGGGTTCAGACAGAGGTTTGTTTTTACGACAGTGCAATTCCATAACATACCTGTAGGGCAGGGGTCGGGAACCTATGGCTCGCGAGCCAGGTGTGGCTCTTTTGATGACTGCATCTGGCTCGCAGATAAAACTAAATATTCTCACTTGTTTTAATCCACCCATCGATTTTTCATGTCCTGCTCAGGGCTGCAGGAGCAACTGTCCATTATTTTAATTGGATGATTCTGGACTATGTTGGCAGCGTAAAACAGGTAAACGGCCCCTTTTGAATCAGTCTGCTCGGTCATTAGCTCAAAGCTAACCCTTCGACGAAGAAGATGGCAAAAAGAAAAAAAGATGACGAGTATCGTACATTTCAGGCCCCCGAATGGACTGAAGAATTCGCCTTTGTGTCTAATTTGCAAAGACAAAATTACATCGATGAAACGGTCGAATGTAAAGCGGCACTTCGACACGCGCCATGCTACCTTTGCATCAGAATACCCGGCAGGAGACAGCAGAAAGAAAGCGAGCCAAGAGCTACTAAAATATATTATATGGCTCTCATTGAAATAAATTTCCAAATTTTTTGCTTTCATGGCTCTCTTAGTCAAAAAGGGTCCCGACCCCTGCTGTAGGGGGAGCCAACAAGCAAAAAACCAGACCTCTGTCTGAACCCGTACATGCACAGCCGTGCACGTGAATTTGTTTTCATGTGGAAGAGGCCACAAAGACACCATGAAAAGCCCACAAAAATGCCAAGTGACCATAAAGCAAAGCGGTGTGGAACCAAAGTCATGAGCTGTGGCGACTCAGCCTCAGGTTCCTCAGGCCCAAAAATGTGCATAACAAAGGTCAATGCCCTGTCTAAGGTTCACAAACTTCTCTATTGCTGCTCGAAGACTGATTTCCCAGAATAATTTATCATCTAAAGGTGATTTAGATTAAAGTTTTATCCATATGGAAGCACTAGCGGCTTCCTTTTTCTGATTCCAGACCAAACCAAACTTTAAAGTCACTGAATAATGTGAGAGATATTAGTTCAGTCCTGGCACTAATCTTACATGTCACGAGCTGCACCGTTCGCGTCTGGATTAAAGGTCTTTGAGACTGTTGACACGGAAATCTTTCAGACTTACTCAGAGTCGTTCTGCTCCTCTGGGGGCTGCTGCGTCCTGCGTTCGGGGCAGTTTTTGATGAATGGCGGCTTTGAACACTGCGAGCTGTTCAGGACACGGTTGGACGACCTGCCAGAGAGGAAAGAACACAGCTTTTCATAACAAACTGCTGAATTCAGGAAGTTTCCAGTTCTAAATCTTACTGCTCAGGTGTTTCCTTTATAGCCTTTTGTATTAAAACTACTTCTTGCTCTGGGGTTGAAATGCACTCCATGAAGTGTGTAAAGATGTTACGGGTTCCTGTTGATGTGCCTCACAGCTGCACATTTGGCTCACAAATCCTAAAGTCAACAAAGATGGCCGCTCGGTGGTCATCACGAGGCACACGGCGCCCAACGGACGCATAAATCAGCAACACTTCAAAAAGTATTCATTTATTATTTTTCCCTTTTAAAGGCCTGATTTCTCTGTCTTTCAACAGTTTTTACTGTGATGCAGACCTTGTAATAACATTTATGAACAGACCACAAAAACTCACGGGTTCTGCATGAAGTCGACCTCAAACTGAGCAAAAGAGACACAAATGTCTGGGACCCTGACAACATTTCACATGTTAAAGCCTGAAAATGGTCAGATGGATTGAGGTCTTTGAAGAGTTTAACTGGAACTATCAAGTGCTGCTGGAATTACGGCAAAAGTCGGTCAAATAAATACAAAAATAATCTGAAATGCACATGTGAAGAACATAATTTAATGAGGATTAAATGGAGCCCACCTGGTAAAAAAGCCTCTGATACAGCAGTGCTGTTTGTCTGTTGGTTCAGTTGGTTTCTGGTATTATCTTATTGTCTTAATTTGGCTTCACTGGCCGCACCTGTGAAGGTGTGAACGTAAGAGACTCCACTTCACATCATCCTCATGTCTTTATGCATCTTATTCACACATTTTCAAGTCGACCAAGTGCATTTTTTAATTTTTAAGTACATTTTGGCCAACCTACGCCTTAGTCTCTACATAACAGACAACAAGGTGACGTCTTCTTTCCAGCCACTATCTTTTTGATTGATTGTGTTGTTCTTTTTCATGAAGTTGCACCATGTGGAGGTGAGACAAGAATACTAAGAAGGCTTAAAATTAAGGCTGAGCTCCAGTTCCTTCCTTTGGCCCGACACTTTCCAGGGAGAGGGGGCTATTTTCATTTGGGGAAGATGTGGTTATCCAGCCCTTTAATCCAGATTAAGGAGCCATTTTAGCTAACTAAATGACTGCTTCTTGATTCCTAAGGAAATATGGCATTTTATGGTAATAAACAGAGAACTTTCAATGAGGAGGACAGGCTCCACCCATCCTTTACACCAGGGATACCCACATCCGGTCCTCGAGGGCCGCCGTCCTGCAGGTTTTAGGTGTTTCCCTGCTTCAACACACCTGATTCAGATCAATGCATCATTGGCAGGCTTCTGCAGAACTTAACAATCTTTTGAAGAGATCCATTTAATCTGAATCAGGTGTGTTGAAGCAGCATCTAAAGCCTGCAGGACAGGACCAGACGTGGTTATCCCTATTACTATGTAGGAGTACAAAAAATCCAAATATCTGTCAGATACAAGATGTGGAAGAAATAAAAAACGATAATTTCTCACATTACATGATCAGAGACAGACTGAGAGAAGTTTGTGAATTATTCTTGTTAATCATGGAAAGACACTGTGAGAGCTGCTTTATTGCAGCCCTAAAAAGCTGATCTTGGCTCGGCTTTTTCTACATTTAATGTTCCATTTATTCCGAGGAGTTTTGATTGCAGATTCTTTGCTTTTCACGGTGAGAGACACTAAACTTTTGGCAGTTTCAAATTCCACTTAATCCTGGAGAGAATCTGGCCTGGATGGGTTTTAACAGGTTTTTAAAGCTTCCATGAGTAACAGGCAGTTATCTTTCTCTACCTGAAAACTCTGTAAATGGGTCGCCTGGGTCTTGTGGCCCTCTCTGCCTGCTTCTGATTGCTGGGGGGGGGGCTGTGGATTGTGGCTCTGTACACTTATACACTAATAACTAAGCAGGGTTACCATGTAGGTCCTGTGCCACAGGTGTTGCATGTTCTCACACACACACACATTTATTAGCCCAGTAGCAGCTCGCTAAGCAGTTGATGTATCATCATGTCGTCTCAGGTCATCTATATCCACAGATTGCTGCTTCTTGTGCTTGTTTTTGTTTGTTTGTGTGTTTGTTTTTTCTCTGCTTGTCTGCTTTCAGGTGCTCCTGGTGGCGCTAAGGCTGGATTCCCCTCAGAGGCCATGGATTGTTGTCTGTTTTGTTTTTTTACAGGTGTAGCAGCTGGTTGTCTGGTTTTTGTTTCTATTTTTGTTCTGTTTCCTCTTCTTTCCTCTTCTTCTTTCCTTGTCCCCCGGTCCGGTTCAGCTCTATTACATGTTATATATTGTAAACAAAAATAAATAAATGGGCATCAAGGGGAGCTTTACATTTATAAAACTTCCCTTGGCAAAGCAAATCTGTTTGGCATCAAAGGTATTCAGACTACAATTCTGCTGCCATAATGCTGAACAGGACAAGGGAAAAAAAAAAAGAAAACTCTGTAAATGACAGATAAAGTGACTTCTGTTGATCACTCTAAATACCTTTAATGTATTCGCAGACTTTGGCAGGGCCTTGGTTTTGGAGCCTGGGACACAGGTGCAGCCTTGTTTAACAGTTTGGTTTCGTGCCCACGCTCCAGTTTACTCTGGACGGAGTTCGGCAGTGTTGGTGATAAACTCTATAAGTTCTCAGAGGAGTAAACACATCTCGGCCTTACTGATACCACGCCTCGCACCCCGAGCTACGCGGGGAGCAGAGTTCAGGCTGATTCCCCACGATCAGGAAGAGGAAAGCCACAGATGACTGTAAATCTGTTTGATGGAACCTGTGACACATCCTCTTGTGTTGGTGTGTTTTGTGAAATCAGACATCTGGTTCTGTGGTCTCTACGTTGTCCATCAACACACGGTAACAGGCTATTATTTACTGCCCCTCCAACAGTCATAAAACACAAATTCCTGAGTGTGTCTGTATGTGTGTGATCATCTCTTCCCTCCCAGCCTCCTCTTGCTCGTTATTTTCTCTCCTCGTTTTTCTCCAGAGCTGAAGTTCAAACGGTTTTATCAGCGGGGGATTTGGGAGAACTCCTGTTTGCTTCTTTCTCTATTTAATGACTTCTCTCCATCTTCTTCCTCCCTCTGGTTTGCTCTCTTAACACTGGATTTCCTGACAGCGATATCCCCAAGTGGCTCTGAAGTTCTGTGTGTTGTGTTTTGGAGTGGCAGAAAATCACATGTTGCAGAAGAGGCGCCTCAGCTTTTAAAGAATAGGTTGGGTTCATAGTTTTTCTCAGATATGAATGTAATAAAGATGCAGATAAAGGAGGACGGAACAGAAGCTGGAAACCAGACAGATCTGAGTGTTCGGGTTTCATTTCTTCTGGTCGACCTCCCGTTGAAACAGATTTTCACCCAACTGAGAGGTTCCCTTTGAGAGTTATTGACTCCAAAGCAGACCCCAGAAAGAAACTGGAAAACCATTTAGCAAGATTTTGAATAATGAATTTGCAGATTTTGAATGCTGGAGCTGCTGAGGACGGGAGCTCTTTGGCTTGTGGAGAGAATTTAGCAGGAAAGCTGAGGCTGGTCCAGCTGACCAAGCAGAACTGAGCTGGTTGGTGCTGGAGAAATGAACAGACCCGGTGATAATGAGGCTGGGCAAGCTGAAAAACTCGGCTCAGAACGGTAACGATGAAGAAACAGATGCAAGAAATGATTGAATGCCATCAAAACTGTAAGCATCACAATCTAAAAAAAGGAATAAAATTAAAGAAGTTATCACAACAGTCGTTATAAAAGTGTGTTTGCTTTCATTTAATGAGACCAGAATCTTTATCAGAACTCTCAAACTTTTTCCTGACAACTTTCAGGCAGCTTTGAGCTGCCTTTCTGCTAAAATTATGCAGCATTTGCATAATTTCATCATAATAAAAGCAAACTGAGGAAAGTCTGCACTAAGGTTTGTCCTCAGATCAGTCTACAGAAGGCAGGTGGAGCAGAACCGAGGCAGAAAAAGCCTCAAGCCTCAGCTTTACCCTTTAAATCATCATCGATCCGTAAGTGAGATCAATATATATACAGATATATATCATCACCTTTATCTCAGACACAAAGGCCCATATGAACCATAAGTTGATGCAAGCATTTGTTCCAGTGCATCCAGACTGAAAGGTGATCTAAGATTAAGTTCCTCGAAACAGCCTGAAAAGTACGAACATTGTTTGGACTGTGAAGGTCTTAAAGGGGAACTCCGGTATTTTTAAACCTTATTTCTGGCATGAAATACGTTCATCTACTCACCGAGAACAGTTTGGTGAAAGTCGGCGTCCTTCTGAAGATATTTAGATAACTGGAGATCCATATAACGGAGTGAACGGGGCTTAGAGGATGCAGCCTCTAAATAAGGCATTATCTGTCTTTATTTCACCAATACTTTAAGAAGAATGAATGAATGAACGTGTGCTATAGCTCTGTTAGCTCATAGCTGCTGTTATGTGGCTACTTGCAGCTATAGGAGAGCTAACGGAGGGATTTCTACACAGGCACTCTACTGGGACCACTTCATCCACACGCCCCCCTGCAGCACAAACTGTTCTCGGTGAGTAGATGAACGTATTTCATGCCAGAAATAAGGTTTAAAAAAATCGGAGTTCCCCTTTAATGACACAGAGTTTCCAGGAGAACAGTGGATATTAGCTGGCGAATGTCAGAGGGATCGAAGCCAAACCGTCAGATCGTAGATCCCAGGGTGGACAGAGGATCCAGGCCAACAGGTGAGTCCTTCTGGGTGTCCGTGGGTTCGATGTGGCAGCGTCTGATGGCAGAGGATCGGCTGAGGTAGGTTACAGGTTCTGTCTAAGAGAGACATATAGAGACCACGAGGTTAGCAGCATTTACCTCCGGGGGGGGGAACTAAACGAAGTGGCAGTGAGTGGAGCTCCAACCAGGGTCGATAAGCAGCTCCAGTGATGGGATGATGATGACCAACAGCTGGAGCTGGAGTCTCGTTACTTGGAACTTGAACTTGTCATCAGACTCTAAATCCCTCGTTGAATTGCACCTGTAACTTTTAGCAAAGCAAATGGGCCGAGGCGAGTACTAAAAAGGGCTAATTTCACATCATCTGTACACACATTTACATCTAATTCACAGCACTGACAGAGGATGTGACATAAATCATTCCTGATTATAAGACTAGAAAGTCTATAACACACTGTCTGCTAAATAAAGCGGTTCCTTGGATCGTGGCGTGAGTTAAACATCAGACTCCTCACCATAACTTACAGACTGAGCGCCATCAGGAGACAGACTGACCAAGGCACTGGTGTACAGCAGGTGATTAATGCGTCATCCACTCTTACTTTCATTCAACTTCTGAGAAACATCGTCCACATGCAATTATTTACTCTGTCAAAGGCTTCAGAGGCATCCAGGAAACAGGGAAAATCTATTCTTTGTGCTTATTTTCCTTTCATGCATGCATAGATCTGTCCTTTGAACTTAAATAAAAGCTTGTTTCGGTGTTAGAAACTTTTAATTAAAATGTAAGAGGAGCATTTTGAATAAATAAAGTCAGTCTTATGTTTGATTTCTATTGATTTGAAGTAAATGCTGGTTTCGTTTCTTTGTTGTTAGATCATTAGTATTTGTTTCCCCTCATGAGCCAGACTGGTCTGATCAGGCAGCATTTAAGCCCCCCCCCATGTTTGTTTGGTCAGTTTTATTTTGTTAAGGAGCTTGTTTGAAGTTACTATAATGATGTGAGTTTAGTTCTGTTCATTTGACCTTTTAAAACCCACATTTTCCCCGTAATTATCAGCTCGGTCCCTCATTCTCCAGAGAAACCCAAGTTTATGAAGTCAAGTCCTGCTTTTATCTTCCTTTGTTTATTCAACTTATTTCCTGAGTCCTGCAGCCTTCGACTAGGAAATATTCTATTGAATATATCTGTTAAAGGGTTGCTAAACAATGCCACACGAGACAAAATAACTCGTTTTAAGTCACAATATAAGCTAGATCTTGCTGTTAAATGTTAAGAGCTTCATGTGAACGTGTTCATTGCATCATTACAGGCTTCTTTCAGGAAGCGCTTATCCAGCTGTGTGACAGCATGCAGGGTCTAAACTTCTCCTTTAAACTCATTTGGTCCTCGCTCAGCTGTCTGTCTCTTTTTATAACGCATGATGAAGTGCAACAGCACGAATGTCTCCGAGATGACTCCGTCCAGAGGTGGTTCAGTTGGTCTTGGCTCAGTCCCTGCTCGCTGGCTCCGAGCTGCACTTTTAAATGTGGCTCCTGAGAAAAACTGTGAACCATATTTGCAGGTCAGATCTCGTACAAGCTGGTCTGTGAGAAGCATTCTGAGGCCTCAAGAATTGCATTTAAGGAGCAGCTTCCTCAGTGGGAGAGAAAATAAAGACGAAGCCATGGCCAAAGGCAGCGATGACTGGCAGCTTGTGAGCATTTTAACTGTTAGCATTTGTTGACCTCAGAGAGCTCTTAATATAAATCACAAACATAAGCAGCTACATTTTGGGGCATTCAAACCCCGACGGCACACATTTAGAGTTAAAAACTGTACCGTTTCATATGTTTATTCATATATTCTCATTAAGTTTGACCAAACCGAAAACTATGTTGAACCACAGTTAAATGAACGCCACAGCAGACAGATGGACAATTTAAAATGTTTAGCTAGGTTTTCTAAAAAGACTTGGGATTGTCCCGTCTTTCAGCCCACAGCAGGCTCTTTGTTTGGCTTCTGAAAGGCATGAAGTGACTTCTGCAGCATCTTCTGCTGGAAACAGCCGCCGCTCAGAAGAATCTGGCAGAAACATGGCGACAAGCACATTGAAGAAGTAGGTCTACCTCATCTGAAGGAGTTGGAGATGTACGGGATGCAAGCCTCACTGTCATAATGAATCTGGCTCCTGCACAGGAATGTTAAGATAAAGACCATGAAAAGCCCAAAGATATCAAGCCTCTTTAAAGCAGAACAGTAGAGCAGCCTTCAGGGCAGGTTCAGGCCCATTAATGTGCATGAAAGGAGTCTGAAACACGTAGTTTTAGGGTTCAAACTTCTTCAGGGTTGCTTTGAAAGCAGCAAAATTAAGAATTGTGACAGGATTCAGGACCAATTTAGTCCGGAAACCAACGAGATGTGCAGAGGTCCATGTGGACCACCGGTACCACAACGCTGAAGCTTTTAATAAACTGCATCTCGTCTCCTGCTTTTTAACAGAAGCAGGATTTGGTCTCTTCAGTACCACCAGGCTCATGTGCACCTACTTCAGGACTGGAATAGGTTCACTTTCAATGTTCCCTCCATCTTTTCTCCAATCGTTTATATTCATTTGATGACCCGACAGGTTAAAATGGGTTGGCTGACATTAGATGTGGTGTTAATTTAGTTAATCTACACAATATAAATAGAATATTTAGAGGGATTGTAATACTGGGCATCAACCCCTGGAGCTTCAGACCAGGAGAGAGCACCGAGGGGGGTATGTTAGAAGGTCTTACCAGGATGAAGCTGGTTGTACTGTCAACAGAATCTGTTTCCCAGAAGAGACGAGGAAGACTGGGTTATTCCTTAGATGAGATCACACAACAGGTAACTGAAGCAGAACGAGCAAAAACTCAGGAGAACCTCCTACTGGAGGCTAAGGAACCCAAAACCAGAGTTCACACGGATCCTCTTCAGAACACATTAACAGCCTTCCAAAAGAGGACAAGACAGATTAAAACAGGTCCAGAGAAGCCAAGGAAAACCACACTTACATACAGTTGGCAAGAAGTTGGCAGAAGCAGGTTCAGGAGCCCCAGGAAGAGGAGGAGCCCCAGGAGGAGGAGGAGGAGGAGGAGCCCCAGGAAGGGGAGGAGGAGCCCCAGGAAGGGGAGGAGGAGCCCCAGGAAGGGGAGGAGCCCCAGGAGGCGGAGGAGGAGCCCCAGGAAGAAGAGGAGCCTCGTGAGGAGGAGGAGCCCCAGGAGGCGGAGAAGGAACCCCAGGAAGAGGAGGAGCCCCAGGAGGCGGAGGAGGAGCCCCAGGAAGGGGAGGAGCCCCAGGAAGAGGAGGAGCCCCAGGAGGCGGAGGAGGAGCCCCAGGAAGGGGAGGAGCCCCATGAAGAGGAGGGGCCTCGTGAGGAGGAGGAGCCCCAGGAGGCGGAGGAGGAGCCCCAGGAAGAGGAGAAGGAGCCCCAGGAAGGGGAGGAGCCCCAGGAAGAGGAGGAGCCTCGTGAGGAGGAGGAGCCCCAGGAGGCGGAGGAGGAGCCCCAGGAAGAGGAGAAGGAACCCCAGGAGGAGGAGGAGCCACAGGAGGAGGAGCCACAGGAGGAGCTGCTACCTGGAAGCAGAGCTGAGAGTCTAATAGGGGCGAATGAGCTGCTTATAAAGGGGAAGCACAGGTGAAAATTAATAGACTGATTCCAGGTGAAAATGGACCAGGTGAGGATTGTTATAAACAGGAAATAACTGGGGTTTCAAAATAAAACAAGAAATGCAGATAGTCTAAATTGACCGTTGAATAGAATATTACTTTGTTGGTCCCCAAAGAGAACTGATGCTGCTGCACTGTAGTAATAAATGATCATTTGAATGGGATTAAACTAATCAAAAGAAAAAGAGCAGTCATCAAAGAGTTATTAAAGGTGTCGTTGTATAAATATACATGATCCAAACGCTCTTTTCCACAGATTTGAATGTAGAAGTGCAGAGATCTTGACTGGCTTTGGACACTAAAAGTTTAAAGACCACCGCTGTAACTGCTGCTCATAAAGAGCTTCATTTATTGATTATCTTGGCTTCAACACGGCTGATAAGAAGCTGCAATCAGAGGGAGAAATGTTAAATGTTAAACTAAGAGTTTTTTACAAACTCATATTTAGCTGCTTAGCATGTTAATTTCAGCACTAAAAACCTCTTTGGCACTAACACCAAAGCTGCTGTTTCTTCACATTCTGCTGCTAATTGTCTTTGAAATAACAGTCAGCTTCACTCTGAAACCCTCAGAAAACAAACCGCATGTTTACGGCGCTTTAAAGCTTTGAAAGGTGAACGCTCTCAACGCCTGTAACTGAGAAACAGCACAGAAGATAACGCCAAGGCTAAACAGGCAATAAAACCCTGTGCCAGAAAGAGACGGAAAACACATTCCTCACGCAAACAAGTGAACACAAAAACAGATGTTTTTAATGCACCTTCACTCTCACACAAACAGTAACTTATTATTGTTCATATTTATGAGTTTTATTTGCTTGCACAGATTGGATCTGTTGCTCCAGGTTAAAGTTTTTCTCCTGACTCAACCATCCGGTCTGGTTTCTTCCTGTTAAAGAGGTGTTTCTTCACTTTTTAACGCTCTGTGGTCTTGACCCTTCAGTGCGAAGTCCCCAAAGAGACCTTTGTAACGATTTGCCTCCTCGTACATAAACCTGAACTCCTGCTGAGAATTAGGAACGTTCTCTTTTTTTCTACCCGGAATCCTTCAACAGAAAACAGCAGCTTGGAAACTCTGAACCTTCTCTGTTGGTGAAGATCTTTGTTGATGAGATAAGCCACTCGATCAGAAACCTTTGTCCACGTGTTTAAAGTTCTGTGACGTTGCAGTAAAGGTGCAGAAAGTGTGAGATGATATCGTGTTTCATCACCTGTTGTTTTGTAAAAGAAAGCGTTTCGGCGCCATGATGCCAGCCTGTAACCGTACTTTTCTCCATAACTAAACCTAAACCCGCTTTGCTTTAACTTTAACCGAACACCACTAACAGTTAAGTAAAAAACTAAGACGTTATCGGTTTCAAACCTTCGTCCAACTCCTTCTATCTCCTGATAGGTGTTTTTCAACATGTGATAGTTTGGTTCTATCGCATTCACATGACTTTAGTCTCTGGGTATGTTTAGGCACCAAAAACACTTGGTTAGGTTTAGGGAAACAAAGCGTTTGTGCAGTTTACTTCCTGCTCCTGTTAATGAAACTTTGAATGAAGCAGCGGTGCCACCTTTACAGTCTGGGATGCTGTATATGACCTTGTTTTTTAATTATTTCAAAGTGTCTTTTGTGTCAGTATAACAGAACTGATGCCATCAGATCCAGACAGACGGGACTTTGAGCCACAGAGGACACAAATTTCAGTTTGAAACTGAAAAAAGGATGTTTAAACAGCTTTTTAAAACCCAGATTAATCTGCTAAAACAAGCCGATTAAATCCTTTCCCATAGCAGAAGCACATCTACCTTCTCTGCTCTGAGAGCCTTGAATAAATAAAGTCAATAATCACGATTTTCTCGAATAATCAGGCCAGTTTATCCTTTTTTATTGGAAGAGTGAGCTGCAGATATCTTATATCAAACAAAATTGATCGTTTTAGTCTCTTTTTGTCCGTTGCTGTCAGTTTCGCAGCCTCCTAATGAATAAAAAGTAAGCTGTTCCCATTTTTGCAGCCAGTGAAAATCAATCATCCCATCAATGCTGATCAGAGCCAGAGCCAATCAATACCCATGACTTCTCCAGAGCCACCTGATAAGAGCCAAGATAAACTCAAAAGTCAGATGTCAGCAGGCATCAGTCGGGTTTTAACCAGTTTAAACAAGCCTTAAGACAAAAAACAGTCCCTGAACGTAACTATCTGGTGACGGGGAGACAGAAAAAGATTGAACTTACAGCCGTAACGCTGCAACCAGCGGAGACACGTTGGTTTAATAACAATCGCTCTTAAAGATCTGACTTTAAAAACAAAAATTATTAGCCTGCGGTTAGAACAAAACCCTGTAAAACTTAAACATGGATTAAAGGGGACACACACAAAATCCATTTTTCAATAGTTTTTTAACATAATTACATTTCCCCACAAACCCACAAAAATGTCTCAGCTGAGCAGAACACATAACCAAACGATCTGCTTCAGTCGTCATGTGCAGAGATAAAACGCAGAATTAATCAAAACAGCGTGTTTTGATTCCAGGATTCCAGCTGTTAGATGGTGACTGGTGGAAGGAGGCCATGATATATACTATAAACAGTCTGAAGCGATGCCAAATGGTAATGCACTGAGCCCGAAACCCCTTTAACCCTCCAGGTTAAACTTCTATTAGAATAAATGGAAAAGAGCTTTGTTTTCCTGGTTTTTGCCATCTGGAGAAGATAAATGAGAGGAAGATGAACTCAACGTGATGTGAACATTTGTCCCGAAGAGGTACAGTAATTAATGAAATGTGGATGTTTGTATGGCAGCGTCGTTTAACAAATTATTTTCCAGAGGAGATATCCTGTTGCTGATGACTGAGAGGAAGCTGGGCAACACCATGCAGCACTGACAAGACAAAGCTGCACTTGGCACAAATAATGTTATTCTTAGGGTGACATTAGCTTTAGTACAGCAATAAATAGAAGCAGATGACTTCATCTGAAAGAAGGAAAACGCTACCTTTTGGAAAAGTAATTTGCGGGATTGTTTGAGACATATTCGTCCCTTTTTTTCCTGACGTCTCATTAAAATGCATGAGACATGCGTAAGAACAACAGCTGCCTTCTCGCCACTTGGATCAGACGGTTTTAGGGGTGGGAAAGTAAACCTCTTCTCTTTCTGAGTCATGACAGGCAACTTCTCTCCAGTGTGGCAACGACGAAGCAAAAGAAAGTTTCCGAACAGAAAGCGACTGTCTCAGACAGAACCGTGGATCTCGGTCAGGCTGCATCATCACATTCAGCAGAGACACATGTCACACAGCAGCATACGAGGATTCCCGAAGACAGAAGATTGTTGAACCGTTTCTATAGATTTTGATAAGACTTGTGCCTACATGGTTAAAAACAGCCTGGTGCCTCCATGTCTGCATCTTCCCCAAACATCCTCCAGTGTTTACCTTACCAGAGAACATCCTGACATGGCTCAGGGTGCAGAGACAGACAGTATATGGTGTGAATAAGATGGTTGAACCTCTTGAACAAGGCTGCAACAGGGTTAGTTTCTGTCTGTTCGTACGTTGGCTGAGGACGCTGTCATGCTGCTGTGTTTCTGTACGTTACCTGTCGTCAACACCTGGACACCTGCCGTGTGATTTAAGTCTCAAGTCATAAAGACTAATCGTCTCTGTATATGTGAACAACTGGAAAAGTGAGCTGTTTACCTCATTCAAGTTCATTAGATTATCAGTTTGTATAAAAACTATTTTTCTGCACACAGAGAAATTAATAAATGGTTCGTAAAAATCTGTCATCAACACCTGGACACCTGCTGTGTTATTTAATGCTGCAACACAGACATAATGAAGCTGTTCCTACAGTCAGAAACACTCCAGCTCTATATATAGATACAGATAGTTACTGTATTGATCCCAGAGGGAAACGGGTTAGCAGTTAGCTGTGAGTTAGCTGTAAGTTAGCAGTTAGCTGTGAGTTAGCAGTTAGCTGTAAGTTAGCAGTTAGCTGTAAGTTAGCATCAGATGCTAGCAAACAATGCTTTCTAATCAACAGTAATGGACCAAGCCGGAGATGTGCACAGCGTAACTCGTAGTAATGCATGTGAACCGTTAATTACTGCGTTTAAACAGTTTGGATATATTAACCTCATTAAACAATTGTACCTGGAGACCTACATCTTTATCAGAAACATGCCGATAATGTAACGCTAACACACAGAGAGCGGTACACGGCGTTCAATGTAGCAGCGAGAGTGAGGAGAGGACCGGTGTTGTGTTGGAAACACACCTTAAACACAGCTGCAGGTTGTCTGAGTTACAGAACGGAACCGTTCAACTAGAAAGCTTCAGCTAACAAAGTAATGTGGGAACAATAATGTTCATCTTTCAGGAAGGAACAGCAGTAACTCCTTAGAAGTTGGTGTATGTCATCTTCATTAGCTAAGCTGTTAGCGTTAGCTTCAGCTAACAAAGTAATGTGGGAACAATAATGTTCATCTTTCAGAAAGGAACAGCAGTAACTCCTTAGAAGTTGGTGTACGTCATCTTCTTTAGCTAAGCTGTTAGCATTAGCTGCTGCTAAAGGAAGAAATAAATCAGTAAATAAACCATGAGGAGTTATTTCTCAGATACTTCCATTTCCCTGCTCTGAAGTTCAGGCTCAGAGTTGGAACTGATCATCTTTGTGGCTCAGTTTCTTCAGTCCAGCAGCTAACAGCTAACAGCAGAACATTTACACCAGAAGCTGGCTCAGCAGGGTGGATGTGAGTGGGCGGGGCCTAACAGAGGAGGCGGGGCCAATTGGACAAGCGACGCAAGTTTACACTGAAAATTTGAATGAGATGTTTTAACTCTCCAGGGTTGTATTTTCAATTCATAGTGATTTCAGACACCCAAATATGAATCAGGGATTTTATAATGATATGTTCCCTTTAATGTCCTCTGAAAATGTTGTTCATTTGCAAACTGCACCCACATTCACCACAGAGTGATGTTGGGCCTTCGGATGAAGTTGAGGAGTTGATCTCCAGTGGACTTCAGGCATCTTGTGTGTCTGTATAATTCTCAGTGGTGAGGAAGGAGGTTGATGTTGCATCTAATGATATACAACACAACATATATTTACATTTTTTTCATGTGTTTTTTTCTTCTTTTTTCGTATTCAATATGACAAATTATCATAAAACTCTTAACAAATCTGGCAGGATGAACAGATAGAAATAAATAAAACAAGCACAGGAACTTGTGGACAGATGAGTGAGTGTTAATCTTGCTGTGTTCACCTGATGACCGGCGTTCATAAAACAAGACGTTGTCAGTGTTTAACTGAGCATCGTTCAGCAACAAGCATCGGTCCAGCAGGAAGAGGAAACTTCAAAAGCCTGGCGTGTTTACGTAGAGTTTGTGTTTCACCTCCAGTGTCGACCATCCCATAAACACACACTTGCACAAGAGGACGGCGGGTTAGTGTTAGAGCCTGTCTGTCAGCTGAGGTGTGACAACTTCCTCCAGCTCCTCCTCACACATTCTTCTTCCCCTCTTCTGGTTTAATTTTTCCTTCACTCTTAAGTTAAACAAACACACGCACGCCTATCCGTCTGATTTCCCTCCATCAACACCGGCCCTCTCACCGTTTGCCGTTAATGGGAAATATCTCTACAAAGGCTGAAACTTAAACAGCTGAGAGCAAACAAGATAGCAAAGGGATGAAGATGAGCTCTGCCTCGATCTGTGGGCGGACAGAGAACAGATAAGAGCTTTGAAAGCACTGCTGATTCAGAGAAAGTGCTTTATGTTGTACTTAGTGATGCCTTCAGAGGACTTTCTCCACAATGACACATGCTTTTTTATAATACTGCCACAAATGGTGCGTCAGGGCACCGATGCCAAAGATAACTCGTGTCCTGGGCTTCAAAGTAACAACTCACTCATGATTTATTTTCTAAGGTATAAAAAGCACTCAATAGACATGTTTACAGGTTTAAAAACTTGATTACATCGGAGGAGCATTTTTAAACGTCTATATGTAACTTTGAATGATGTTTTCCTGCTTCTGGAACTGAGTTACCTGATTTAATCTGTAACGTTTAGCCTGAGAAGGACAGTAAAATGTACCAACCACTCAGACCAACATGAATGATTAAAAGAGGAACCAGTCATTAGAAAACGAGCGCTATCCTCTGAATACTGACAGATCTCAGATTGAAATCTCAACCAAACACAGCAAGTATTAAACATTTCTGTCAACTTAAAGCTGTAAACTAAGCTAGCAACACTGTTAAATTGTGAAACTTAAGATTCTCGTCCTGCTGAGGATTCAGCTGAGAAACATCTGTGCTGCGTGAGCACGCCGAGGGGGAGGCAGACACTACTGAAACCAGCGTGTATCAGTTCATCCGTTAATCCCAGCTGTCTCCGGTGATGTTCTGGAAAACTAACAGGTGAAAAATGAGCTGCGTGTTGGTGGTGATCCTCTACTCTTTATCACTGCAGCTCTGCACAGAATGAGTCCCCCGAACCTCAAAGACAAGCTGGCTCTTCACAGCCTGAATCCATGATGTGTAATGCTAATGCTAATGCTAACGCTAACGTACACATGATGGTCAACTTCAACCCAACGAGCATGAATCTGATTCTCTGAGGTGGTGAGCTGCAGATCTGTGATGGTGCCACATTTCAGCTTCAGTTTTCACAAAATGAATCCAGTTTTTCTTCATTCATTAATGCTCCGATGGGCTTGAGCTAGCGAACTGAACCAGTTCAGCTCTGGTTTCAGTGTCTCTACCGCCCGGCCCGAGCCTCGGCTTCCTTCTGTTCTCTGCTCTGAAACCAGCACAACGTTTTCCTGCTTTACGAGGATGAATCGTGTTGTTGTGAGACAGGTGAGCGCAGGAAGAAAAGCGAGCTGTGGTAACATTTCTTTCTCTTTGATTTTGCAAAGGAAAACAAAAAGATGACAAATTATACTCCAACAGTCCGTTTGTTTTATTCCCTTTTTTCCAGCTTTACAGGAACTTCTTTCATGGGACTTTGGATCTAAATAAAAATATTCGTGGGCCAATAAATACCCTCATCCTCCCTAAACACGCACACACACATGCACGCACACACACACTGAACACATACTGCAGCTGCTGCATTTCCCTTCAGTTCAGCAACATACAGACATGGATTATCTGACGACAGAACACACTTTAATCGGTTTGAGTCTTTTTCTCTGCATCGGTCATTCATGTCCATGTCTTCATTCATTATTCATTTAACCAGAAAGTTTCGTCTCAGTTTTTAAAACCAAACTGATGCAGGAGGACGAGACAAACGTGAAAAACGACCACGGAAATGCCTCCTGAGCTTCCCACGGTGTCCGTTAGTACTCCTGGGCCTCTTTGAGCTCCGTCTGAAACACCGGTTCGGGCGGGTTATCGGGGCAGTCCAGCCCGTTATTGGGCGGCCTCACCGAATGAAACCTGCTCCAGTCCCCTTTGCACAGGATCCACGGCAGGACATCCACCTTGTAGTGCAGCTCCGGGGAGAACTCAGTGCTGATCAAATTTGGCGCCCCTGCTCCTTTCCCACGTGTTATCAGTCTCATCTGATTGTCATAGCAACAGTGCTGCGCCGCCAGCGTCGTGCTGTTATACGACAGCATCGAGCGGATGCAGAACCGGGCTGAGGGTTTGTAGATGTCCAGCCGCTCTTTGGGGCCGCTCGCGTCCCTCCAGCGGAAGGTCTTTCGAAGCTCGGCGTCCTGGATGTTGACGGCGCTGTACACGACCTCAGAGGGGTAGGAACACGGGCAGCTGGGGAGCGCCGTGAGCACCTGGTGCAGGTACTTCTGCAGGAAGTCATTCTTGCAGCTTAGCCACTTCTCACAGCTGTCTACATCTGGATTAGAGAATCGGAAAGAGTTTTATTTGCAACATCTGTGACAGAAAATCCAAAACACTTTGTGTAGATCGAATAAAACAAAAGAACTAAAATAAATCTTCCACAGTTAATGCAGCCAGTCCAAAGTCTTTAATGCTGCACTTCAGATGAATAATGGAAGAAAAAGTAAACAATAATTCAGATAAATGCAGCTAAGAAGATGGAATGCACTGATCATCTGTTTCCCTTCAAGAGTGTAGAACCAGTTCAGTTTTTTATTTAGAAAATAAAACCTAACTTCTGTGTCAAAGTCAGTCTGAAAACAGTGAAAGCATCAACAAGATGTTTGCCTCAGGACATCCAGTTGAAAAGAGCCATTAAAACTTAAACTCACAGCCTGTTCGGATTATCATTAAGGCCGGTTAGATGTAGTTTAAATTGAAAGCTTTTCTGTTATTTGTCCACACTGGACGTAGTGCTGAGAGGGAAACTGTCTGACACTAGATCATGTTCTGCTCTCTGCAGGATCTCCTGTGTTGTTTGCAGAGGAAAAAGAAGTATCACATTCTCTGGCTGGTGTGCAGCAGCAGGAGAGCAATAAAACAGAAACTATTCAAACAGTTCTGGGGGCAAGGTCAGTGTTTCATTCAGCCCAACGAAGGCTTTTAAATATGAAAAACAGGCGTGTGTCTCACTGAAGGTGAGACCGCTGACTGGAACTAAACGTTTGATCGATAACACAGAAAACACTCCTCCGTACGTACTCGAGTCGGTGCTTTTGGTCGTCTGTGGGGGCATCGACTCAGTCACTGCTGTCACAGCATCTGTGAGACGCAGAAAGACATGAAACTGGTTCAAGTACATCTTCACAAAAGCCACATTTTCCTACAGCTGTTTTCACACATTAAATCTCATCGTTGATCTCAATCAGTTCCGTTCTCTGTCAGATGATCCCACACTGCTTCAATAATGTTGAGGTCCGGGCTCTGGGGAGGATTCATCCCTCCATAAGACCTGTTGCCACTGATTTTCAGTCCACTTCTTGTGTCATTTGGCACAGCTCAGCCTTTTCTCCCTGTTTCCCTTCCTTAAGGGACTCAGAACAGGTTCAACACATATTGGAAAAGATAAAGTGTTTTAATGGTGTGGCTCTGTGGAAGCTCTCTGAATGCAGAAAATATCAGAACCAGGGTTGGAACAAAGATGGAGCAGGAACCTGAAAGCTTCTCCTTCCGGCTCAGCTCCCTCTTCACCAAACGGACCGGAGCAGCGCCCTCATTACTGCTGACGAAGCCCCGATCCGTCTGTCCATCTCTGATCCAACTCACCATCACTGAGAACCAGGTCCAGAGATGCTGAAACTCCTCCAGCTGAGGCAGAGACTCATCCCGACCCGGAGGTTCAGAACCACGCCTCAGATCTGGAGGAGCCGACCTTCATCCCGGCTGCTTCACACTCAGCTGTGAGCTGAAGGTCACGGCCTGAAGAAGCAGAGCTGTAACCCTGAGGTTCATCTCTGACTCCAACTCACCATCACTGAGAACCAGGTCCAGAGATGCTGAAACTCCTCCACTAGCTAACTTTTTGCATCATGTCCTGCTTCTGCAGATGAGCTGAGGAAATCTGGACCTGGTTCTCCAGAGGTTTTATGGTGTGAGAGCATCTATAGAAACACTTTATCTGTACATGCATTCGTGGTATTAAATCAACATTTCTTTTTTTGCAGGCTTAACCTTCCTGTTTCAGTGGGGTTAGTTTTTACAGTTTTTACAGTTTTTACAATAGGCTTCTTACTGGGGCAGCTCTCCAGGTCACATGTGCGCGACTCGGTCGCCGTGCACGCATAGCCGCAAGATCGGGTTCGTTTCTGGGTTCCAAATCCACAGGTGACGCTGCAAGGAGCCCAGTCACTCCACTCCTCATACTCTGAAAACCACAGGAAAAAAGACCATCAAGGGGGGGCAGTGGAGAGGGGAGTGAACCTAAACTATGGAGTAATATATTAAGAGCAGCCTTTGAAGTTAGCCTTGTGAATTCCTCGCTCAGCTGGTGTATGCGTGTTATGCAATTAAGGAGCGACTGAAAGGAGCTGGATAACGACAGTGAGGGACCTCAGAGACATGCTCCTCTGTATTTAAACACTGCGCTTTCAGGGGGAAGCGGGGGGTGAAGAACTTCAAAAGATTGTGGGGGGATGTGGGTTTGAGGTTGAGTGAAAGTCTTCTCGCAGCGAGATTGATGACGGCAGAAACAAACGCTCTTCACAAAGATTTCAGAGGAGTACAGACGAGTTTTACAGCCTACATTTCATCAACACCTCAAACTTAAAGCAGCAGCGGAGTGTAAACACTGTGTTTCTGCAATAAGCAGTAAAATAACACGGTTAGATTATTTACTGACGGGGAAACACAGCCCACTGTCAGAGGAGGAGTTATGCTTTCGCAGTCTGTGCATACTCCACACTTACGCAAATAAACATCATATGAAATATATCCTCGGTTACATTCACACATATAAATCCACAGCCCTGTCACTTTCTCCATTTTCACTTACACGTATGCGCCGTACGCAGATCTGCACAGAAACTCTCCACTGAGGCAGTTTCAGAGCTGTTAAGACAGACAGGATTAAATTCCTATCAAAGCAAATCCTTCCCCTGTTTACAGTCCGGTATCTACAACCACAGTCATTTTAACTGATGGCTTGATCTGCTGTTGTGGTTTGTTGTGGGTTTTTGTCGTTCAGGGAGCCCCTTTTTTTCCAGGGAGGCCTATTATTGTTGATGGAGATGGTTAATTTGGTCAAAACTGTGCCGGCTTGGATCGTGTGACTGAAACAGAAGGTAGAAAAATACTAAGTCACGCGATCGCCTTTTAATATGGTGTTTTCCATCCTCTAAATGCAACAAAAACGGCAGAAATTACGCCCCTTCTGTGATGGTAAGGCATGCCTGGTGAGGTCTGCATTGCTGCCCCTTGATTTCAAACCTTTGTGCAATAATAACTGTATTTAAACTCGTGTCAATCTCCAGTTTATGTCGTGGACGATGAGCTGGGCTGTAGCATAAATGGGGGCTCGTCCGGGATACCTGTGCTGTAGAATCTCCAGAAGATGGAGAGGAGGATGGGATCATAAGGACAGGCTTTGCCTGGAAGCCGTTTGGGATGAGTGACTTGTCAGCTTTGTCATGTAAAGAGGGGAATTAAAGGGTCAATCCGTCCACTGAACAGTCTCAGAACTTCTTCTTCAGAGGGAAACCGGTGAGGTGATGCGGGGGGAGAGCGTTCTGAACAGCTTCCACTATTTTTCAGTGTTTTTTGGTGTTTTCAGTGTTTTCTCTTCTGTTTAATAATTTCCTTTAAAGAATGGTCTGAAATTCTATTCTGAAATCTGATCTGGAAGTCAGACTGTTTAAATTATTTATTATTGTCTTTATAAGAATGGGGCAGAACATGAGCTGTTAAATCACTTAAATTGGCTTTCACTAAAAAGCTCATTAAGTTTTAGGTGTAAATGAACTGTTCCTCTCTGGTTCTTCACATCCACCCAAACACCTGCTTCTCATTTCTGTCTTAACAGCGTTTGGCAAGTTTACTTCAAAACGCTCCCTGACAAAATTACTGAAACTCTTTACTGATATTTTAGCTGCAAAAGTGATGCAGATAGATAGATAGATAGATAGATAGATAGATAGATAGATAGATAGATAGATAGATAGATAGATAGATAGATAGATAGATAGATAGATAGATAGATAGATAGATAGATAGATAGATAGATAGATAGATAGATAGATAGATAGATAGATAGATAGATAGATAGATAGATAGATAGATAGATAGATAGATAGATAGATAGATAGATAGATAGATAGATAGATAGATAGATAGATAGATAGATAGATAGATAGATAGATAGATAGATAGATAGATAGATAGATAGATAGATAGATAGATAGATAGATAGATAGATAGATAGATAGATAGATAGATAGATAGATAGATAGATAGATAGATAGATAGATAGATAGATAGATAGATAGATAGATAGATAGATAGATAGATAGATAGATAGATAGATAGATAGATAGATAGATAGATAGATAGATAGATAGATAGATAGATAGATAGATAGATAGATAGATAGATAGATAGATAGATAGATAGATAGATAGATAGATAGATAGATAGATAGATAGATAGATAGATAGATAGATAGATAGATAGATAGATAGATAGATAGATAGATAGATAGATAGATAGATAGATAGATAGATAGATAGATAGATAGATAGATAGATAGATAGATAGATAGATAGATAGATAGATAGATAGATAGATAGATAGATAGATAGATAGATAGATAGATAGATAGATAGATAGATAGATAGATAGATAGATAGATAGATAGATAGATAGATAGATAGATAGATAGATAGATAGATAGATAGATAGATAGATAGATAGATAGATAGATAGATAGATAGATAGATAGATAGATAGATAGATAGATAGATAGACAGACATTAACATAACATAACATACATTAGGATCTATACAAAAACTCAGAATTAACTGTAGAAATTAAATGAGCTTCACTTTAATGACAGTTTTCCAGCTGTCCTTACCTCAGTGGATCCTTCACACTCTTCAGATCTAAATGAAACTCGTGGATGTACCCAACAGACAACATCTGCTCTGATAAACCCTCAGACAGTCCCGGCTCGAAGCTAACGTGTACTGAACAGGCCTGTCTGGTTCTGGTCGTGTTGAGTCCATGTTTTCAGTTGGGTTTTACTTTCCCCTTCATGCTGCTGACCTCCTGCTTCAGTCTCTTTTCTTTATTATGACATTCCTAATGTGTTTGTGGATTGGTTGGAGCGCAGCTCCTGGAGGTTGCTGCTGTTGTTTAGCATCACCTGGCAGATGAGGGGTAAAGTTAAGGTGCCGGCTTGTGTTTATCGTGTTTATTTAACAGGGTGAAATGGAGCAGATCCCATTATGAATCATGTCAGGTTTAGGTTACAGTCTTTAGGTAATGAGTGCTCTTCGAAGTGATGGAAACATGAGCGTTTGCTTGTCTGGGGGCTGCGGGACACGGGCCACGGCCCGTTGGAGGGGAGATGTTTTTACACTGTTGAGTGAGAATGAGAGCTGCACAAACACAGTGATAAGGCAGCAACACTGGAGCAATCTGCACAAAGTAAAAGCCTTAAAGTTTGTAAGAGCTTCAGGGAGAAGCCTTATGGCTGCGTTGGCCCTGAGTGGGCGTGATGTTGTCAGGAAAACATGTGAAACGCTCACTTTCACCCGGTCTTCAGCCCACAGTTACAGTTATGTGCAGCTAAAGGCGTAAGAGGTCCACATTCACCTCCTGTAAAGAATCATCATGATCGGGAGGATTTTATGAATAATAAAATCTGTTTTAACAGTAAATTCATGAATGTTTTGGGTTTTTAAATGCATCCAGGACTAGAACAGACAAATTACCCTGAAAACAATCAGCTGGAAGAGGGTGGAACGTCTCTCTCTCCGGGTCGGGAATGAGATCCTTCCCCAAGTGGAGGAGTTCAAGTATCTCGGGGTCTTGTTCACAGTGAGGGACGAATGGAGATTGATCGGTGCGGCGTCTGCAGTGCTGCAGGTTCTGCACCGACCCGTCGTTGACAA
The DNA here is from genome assembly GCF_036924035.1 of Leuresthes tenuis. Taxonomy (NCBI): domain Eukaryota; kingdom Metazoa; phylum Chordata; class Actinopteri; order Atheriniformes; family Atherinopsidae; genus Leuresthes; species Leuresthes tenuis. The sequence continues at coordinate 32,035,620 of NW_027325369.1, forward strand.
GAAGGAGCTGAGCCAGAAGGCGAAGCTCTCTACTTACTGGTCAATCTACGTTCCCATCCTCTCCTGTGGTCACGAGTTGTGGGTAGAGACCGAAAGAACAAGATTGCGAATACAAGCGGCCGAAATGGGCTTCTGAGCTCTCCCTTAGAGATAGGGTGAGAAGCTCAGTCATCCGGGAGGGGCTCGGAGTAGAACCGCTGCTCCTCCGCATTGAGAGGAGTCAGATGAGGTGGCATCTGGTTAGGATGCCCCCTGGACGCCTCCCTGGGGAGGTGTTCTGGGCCCGTCCCACTGGGAGGAGACCCGGGGAAGACCCAGGACACGTTGGAGAGACTATGGCCTGGGAACGCCTCGGGGTCCCCCCGGAAGAGCTGGAGGAAGTGGCCGGGGACAGGGAGGTCTGGGTTTCTCTGTTAAAGCTGCTGCCCCCAAGACCCCGAGAAACGGCAGATGATGGATGGAATATTTAAATTATTGACAAAGAAAATGTTCATTATTGTTGTTTTTTCATGTCTAATTCATCAATTAATTCTTTAATTTATTCTTCTGTATGTTTCTTTATGTATTTTCTCAGATTTTAACATTTTTTGGACATTTTTTCCATAATGTTTCTGGCTTTTTTCTTGTTTTTCTCGTCAAGCTGCTGCCCCCCCGACCCCCGGAGAAGCAGCAGATAATCGATGGATGGAACAATAGATTCACTTATTTTCAGTTTACTTATACGTTTATCTAATCTAAGTATCACTTAAAAGAAAATACCATATTTTTGGGTTATAAAGCACATTAAATTAAACAAAAAGTCAAACTTTATTCAGCTCACTTGTTGTTGACAGACAGCGCTGAGTTCGCTTCGTAAACTCTGATTAGGAGCCATTTTTGGGGCAGCGGGTACAGAAAATGAATGAATGAATGAATGCACACACCTTAATGCTGAAGCTCAGATCGTATATTACTCAGCGAGGCTCGTGACTACGGTGGCCCGTAATGCTCAAACCATCAAGCAGTGCAGCTTCATAGCTTACCAAGGCCGTGCTAAAACATTTTGACAGATATTTGAGCGCCGTGTAACACATAAAATCGGTTCTAGATCAGAAAGCACAACCAGAATTAATCCATACATCAGGCGCTTTTTTCAGGTCGATTTTTGAGAAAATTAAAGGATTTTCAGTGCACCTTATGGTCCGAAAAATACGGTAAATTGACAGCTGCTCTGTTACGATTCAGCAGTATAAATCTGTTGAGGGGGGGGGGGTTAATTCCTGTCAGATCCTGAGGTTTTTACAGAAAATAAAGTTAATGTTGCATCAACACACTACGTCCATTACGGCTACACGGAGGAACCTAAATGCCTGTAATCTGCAAACATCTGTAGCAGAAAACAAGTCACTTCTGGTTTGGTGATCAGCAGCGCCGCTGTCACATGACCGCAGACATTATTCAGCGCTGGATGGAAACTGTGGACTGTCCCGTTTTAATCTGTCATCAAACAACCCAAGAAAGGTTCTTATTTAAATCACAGAGATTTATAACCGACTTATTTCTGGAAAATAAACCAAAACTGCAGCCAAAACCCTGCTGAAAATGTAAGAATATGGACCAGAACTGAAAACATATCCAGATGTAATGAGTTTCAATGAGAGATCAGGCAGAAAACAGCTAAATCAGTCAGTTACATCCGACCTAAAGCGACCCAGAAAATCCCAACATCTGTCTGAAGCTTTAAAAAGCATCGTCACAAACGAAGTCCGATTCTTTTCCTCTTTCTCGTGTTGAGGACTGTGGGGGGGGGGCAAAGTTAGGCTAATATCAGATACAGAGAGCCTCTGACATCATTAGTAACACCAGATGATGCTCTTCAGTCCACCCTCCTGACATCAGTGTCCGAAGGGGAGAGCGCCGGATCATTTCGATGTTCTCAAACGATTTGGAGACTAATGTGGAAACTCTGCTTGATGCATTTCAAAAAGGCTTTAAAACATCTTGGCAACGCGGTGGGTCAGAGGCAGGTGTGCGCCATCTCAGCCAAGGTCAGCGGCATCACTGGTTACATCACTGATTACATCACTGATTACATCACTGATTACCCAGCTCCCATTGGCTGGTCGTTACAGAGCGTTCTGTCGTAGCTTTGCCTCTCCTGACTGACCTTTTCAGCCCTGATAAGGAGCAGGTGTGGCCCTCCAGATGTGAACAAAGCCGTTACAGCTTTGTTTGGCAGCTCCCCGCAGCTTGCTGCCCCCAGTTCTGCGGCTCCATTTAAACTTGAGGTTGATGCTCGTGGTCTGGAGCTGTCCTAATTAACTCCAGGTGTCGACCACCCTGGGTGCTATTTCTCAGTGTTACATCCCTGATTAAGTGATGACCTTAACCTGCAGTGACAGTAAAACAACAGATTTAAGTTGTTTAAATGTTCAGTTTAGCGCTCTTACCAAAGTTATCCTTTGCGTCCAACTCTTTGTTCCAGTATCGCCCCCAGTCTCCTCCCACGCCCCTCAGGACGGCGTCCTCTGGCTCGTAGCCGTAGTCCTCGGACTGTTCCTCAGAACCCGCTCCTCCGAGCCCGTTCTCCATCTGCTCCGGGTACTCCCAGAACAGTGGCCAGAAAAGCTTCTTGTGACGGTTGATCCACTCTGACGATGACACCGACCAGTCGTTCCGCTGGCCCTCTTTGACCAGGTCCATCTCCACCTCCGTCTGCGTGTCCTCCACCACCTCGATGGTCACCTGGAAGAAGCAGAGAACCACTTCCTGTGACCTTTGGGCCTTAACCGGGTTTTTACCCAGCAGCTTGCTTCAATACCCCAAGTAGACCTCTGTTACCTAGCAACCCATGAGTGAAACTGTTTCCAATTATCAAAGATCATCTTGTGATTTACACGTCTGTCTGTGGTGCGATTATAAAGATGGATAATCCAGTGTCATCAGCGCCCCCTGGAGGCTGGCTGCAGTATAGATAATACACTGTGGCCCTGAAGCAGCAGCAAATGGTTATTCAGTTAACTGGTTATTCTATTGATTATTCCAGCGATTGATCGAGTAATAAGATAAGAAATACTTCTGCAATAATAAAGAGAAAAAAGACTTGTTTTTCAGAACAAATTCAAGTATTTAACTGCATGTCTAAAGAGGAAAACCAAGAGAAGAGAGACAGAACAGACGTAATGAGAAAGGAGGAAGATGCCAACAGGTCTGAATCGACTTCTGATGGAACCAGCTGATCAGCGGCAGGAAACGCAAAGCAACACGGACGGAGAAAACAGTGACAAAGTAAACAGTTTGATGCGATAGTAAGAAAGGGAAAATCTACAATGTAGTGTTCACTGAACTGCTTCGTAATTTTGGGGGTTTGAGTTGTTTTATATGTTGGAAATTCCCTCTTCTTCTGTCCTCGCTCTCAGTAGCTGTTAGCTGTTAGCTTGACTGCTGCCTACTGCGGTTTAGTCTTATTCGTATTTATTAAATCATTGGTCAGGATCATTTTCACAGTTTTTAATTAGGTGTCATCGTTCTGATTTTACATGACGGGCTGGGACTCATAATCCCAGTTTATCAAGAGTTAAAAATGCATTTATGAACTATTCCTGAAGATATCTGGAGGAAAAAAAGGCTACTCTTTTTTAATCAGTCATTCTTAAAGTCTATCTTAAAATGAAGCCTGTTCGAATAACTTGTAAAAGTCAGTTAATTTCCACCTGATAAAACATATTTTTGGACTTTTACTGAATATATTTTAGCAGAAGCCTTGAGAGTATTTGCAAATCTGATTTAAATCAGCATTTTTATTTATTTTCATTGTTTAAAACAGGAGTCATGTGACCCATTTATTTTCTTTTTTTAAATCTTTAATTGACAAAAACAGAAACTTTTCACCCATTTCATAACAGGAGTGAATAAAATCTGGATTAAACTAAAGAAATGCATCCAATAATTCTATTTTTCTACTTGCTTTTTATATAAACATTTAAATCAAATCAGGCAGTTACATCAGAATCTGATTTCTGGGTTTCTGATCTCAGGGTTTGTCTCAGGCTTGGATGTTTCAACCCATTTATATTCTAATTCTAATCTTTTTGTTCCAGAAAATGTTGAAATTCATAAATCTAAACCGTGCAACCTGACTTCTCATCTCTGCACACGATCTGCACGCAGCGTTTCAGGCTTGTTTTTAACTCGTCCGCCTCACGCAGGTCTGACAGAACAACAGGCTTCTGTGTTATTCGGTGCAGCTGTGACCCCCACCAGCATCACGGCTCACGTGTCCCGGACACCGTGCTCATGCACTGCAGCTGCAACCTGAAGCACATCTGTGTGCTGGGCTTCGAGCATCGACAGCGTGCAGGTGACCTACGCTCAGTATGGCACCTGAACGCCTCCTGCTTCCCCACAGACACAGAAATAAACCTCCATGTTGAAAATATATGAAGAAATTTCAACAGCATTCGTGTTCAAATAGTCCAGATTGTGTTGCGTCTCAGTTCAGGCAGAAGAGGTCGGGCGCATTCCTTCGCTTCACAATCTCCCAGACGTGATGAGGGGAGTGATGGCACTGCTACAGGTACGTCTGTTTGTTTGGAAATCAGATTATAGGAGGAACTCGCTGCTATGAAAGAGGTTATTGTGCAGCAGGATGTGGAGAAACAGATAAAGAATGTAGTGGGATGGAAAGATGCACTGATAGCTGGTTCATTTATCCCACAAACACAATCTTTACTCCGACTGTTTATAAAGTCAAAGCAGTGAAAACAGAAGAAGAATGTTGAATATTTAGACCTCTATAGTCCTCTATAGGGTGTAAATTCTACCTCAATTCTTTGTAAGTACGACCATCAGTTTGGGTTCAGGAGCACCTGAGCTGGAGTTAAGTGGTTACTGATTTACATAAAGCTTCTGGCTCATTTCATAATTCTCTTATCGCCTCTTCGGAAATGTGAATACGAACATTAAAGAGGTTTCATGAATAATTGTTTACGGAGTTACCTAAATAAGGGCTTTAAAAAGTAAGAAAAATGATGATTTAGGAAATTTCTACTATGTTTTAATCTACAACGCTTATCAATGATAAAACCTTAGTAACAATTATTCATGAAACTTGCCTTGTCTATATAAATGATGATGTCATCAGCATAAAAATGTACTTTGGCTTGATTTAATCCCTGTTCCAACTCACTTAATAAAACAGGAGCTAAAACAGCTCCTTGAGGAACTCTGGCTAGAGTAACTAAACTGGGCCTTTGTCACAACTAAACTGGGCCTTTGTCACGACCAAACTGGGCCTTTGTCACGACCAAACTGGGCCTTTGTCACGACCAAACTGGGCCTTTGTCACGACCAAACTGGGCCTTTGTCACGACCAAACTGGGCCTTTGTCACGACTAAACTGGGCCTTTGTCATGACCAAACTGGGCCTTTGTCACAACTAAACTGGGCCTTTGTCACGACCAAACTGGGCCTTTGTCACGACCAAACTGGGCCTTTGTCACGACCAAACTGGGCCTTTGTCATGACCAAACTGGGCCTTTGTCACGACCAAACTGGGCCTTTGTCACGACCAAACTGGGCCTTTGTCATAACCAAACTGGGCCTTTGTCACGACCAAACTGGGCCTTTGTCACGACCAAACTGGGCCTTTGTCACGACCAAACTGGGCCTTTGTCAAGACCAAACTGGGCCTTTGTCAAGACCAAACTGGGCCTTTGTCACAACCAAACTGGGCCTTTGTCACGACCAAACTGGGCCTTTGTCAAGACCAAACTGGGCCTTTGTCATAACCAAACTGGGCCTTTGTCACGACCAAACTGGGCCTTTGTCACGACCAAACTGGGCCTTTGTCACGACCAAACTGGGCCTTTGTCAAGACCAAACTGGGCCTTTGTCACGACCAAACTGGGCCTTTGTCACGACCAAACTGGGCCTTTGTCAAGACCAAACTGGGCCTTTGTCACGACCAAACTGGGCCTTTGTCAAGACCAAACTGGGCCTTTGTCACGACCAAACTGGGCCTTTGTCACGACCCAACAAACTGTGTGGTGTCCTATATGATGGACCTTCTTTGGACAGGGGGGGTGGTCTCAGGTATCATCTTCCAGCACCAACAATGCAGCATTGACCCTCCTCCCAGGGGGTTTAACAGCCTCTCACACCTTGGATCATGTGACCAGAACGTGCTCCTTCAGACAGGTAGACAGCTCACAGGTGAGAATGACTTGACCCACATCCAGTGTGAACAGCCCCTCTGCTACTTATAAGCTGAAGAACTGAAGAAGCCTTTCAGAAGAGAGGTGGGTCGTCTTTTAAAACCAAGAAGAAGAAGTCCAGTTGCATTTAATTCACTTTAAACAGAACACAGACCTGTGTTGTGACCTGCTGGTGTTGTATAAACTGAACTGAAGTAAATCATTCAAGCACAGGTTTGCTGTGACCTGGATGACTGAGGATCTACACAAACATTAGTCTCTGCCACACTGAAGGAAGACGGAGCGATAAGACACATCACAGAGATCTCACCAGCCTCCACCTCTGCAGAAATACTCCGGTTGCATCACAACCACCTTTAAAACTCCACATCTGGGACATTTTGTGGTTGTAATGATGACAAAATGTGTCCAGAAACAGAGAAAGTACTCAGAACCGCCTCGGTCTCAGTGTTTTCAGGACCGGACCCTCCCATCTTATCCTCCCGCACATCCAGGGCCCGGGATCTGATACCTGCATACGTGACTTTTCCATAAACCCCCCCTCGTCCCACATGTGTTGAGTTTAAATCTACTCCACGAGTCACGTTGGGAATGCTTTATTTTTCAGGACATCTCTGCCAGGATTCGGCTTCACAGTCACCGTGAAAAAATCATTCTTTGACCTTTTCTATTTGACTCATGTGTTTCATATTTTCACTTGTTCCCCCTTTTCCTCTGCCTTCTCCACGCCATGTGCACATGTCTGAGGTTCATGGACGAGTTTGAGAACCACCCGCTGAAGGTCCTGCGTGAGGAAACCTTAGACGCAGGCCTGACTCAAACCAGCTGCAGCAAGAACCCGATGAAGATGAGGAGGCGAAGGGATCGGTTTCCACTCCCTAAATGTGTATTCCTACCTGTATGTTGGGGTTCTGTGAGCTTATATCTGCATTGGCAAGCTCTGGAAAGTTCCTCAGATCCAGGGTGAAGGGCTCAGGGTCCTCCTCGGGTACAGGTGGCGGGAGGACACCCTGGTGACGGCGTCTGGATGTGGGAGAGTTTGGAAAAGGCAGAGTCTGCAGCAGGTTCTCCTGCTGGAGCTGATCGAGGTTCAGACGACCGTCTCCTCCGCTTTCCTCTGATGTGACCTGCGAGGACACGAAGATTACTTGGTTTGTTTGCCTCGAACGTTACATGAAACATGAGATAATGCTGAATAATCCTGCAGAATAATAAGCTAACAAACGCTTCCTTTAGTGTTCACACTGCCGTCACCTCAACCTAAAAGAACAGAAAGGATGCTGGATTCAGTCAGTCCTGTGACTGCAGGTTAAATAACTTTAAAAGAGGACTTCAGGTACTGAATGAGAGCAGGTTACTCATCAGACTGAGCAGAAGGAGACTCACATCCACTGGCATTACCTCCCTGCAGGTTCATTGTGTCTAAGAACTGAATTACAGAGAAGTTCACCTCAAACTGAGACCACAACTCCAACATGAAACATCCTGCTTACTTTGTTATTTTGTACAAACAATCAAACATTTTTTAATTTAAGAAAAATACCAGCCTCTGATGTGTAAAACTTCCACATAACGACATCGATATATATTGTAATCAAAGCTGTTTATGTGTTGAGAGAAATAATCGAGTTTAAATACACAAACACTCAGTTTCTAACTGTTTCCTGCACCCGTCACAGGCCAAAAGGAGAAACTATGTGAGAACCGGACAAAAGCAGCTTCAGGGAGTGAAGCTAACCGGCTAACCGGGGGACACACCAAAACCACACCACAACCCGCCGCTTCTACTTCTTCTGCCGCCGGAAGTGGCCAAAGGGGCGGGGCTTATATATATAGCAACTGGCATATATATATATATAATAATCCATCCATACATTGGTTCCCTCCTTCACCATGGATCTTACTCTGGGCAGCCTTCTTTGTGTTTCTTTGTGTTTCTTTGTGTTTGCGCTCTGCCGTTTTCCGCCTTTTTTCCGCCTTCAGAATCCAGATCGGCCCTAATTGGCTGTCGTCGCGTAGCGTCACTGCTCATTTGCATAAAGTTGAGCCTTTCTCAACTCATGAAGCTCACGAAGCTCACAACGCGCCGCTCATCGACGCCAGTTTACATTGAAAATGAACGGCAGCTGGCCGCTCACGCCGCTTTTGGTGTGAGCCCCCGGGGAGTTAACCCTTTAAGGTGTTTTTAAAAGACGACTTTAAGAAAAGGCTGCAGTTTAAAAATGGTTCGAGATAAAGAGAGCTGGGAAACCCATCGAGTTTCCACGTGGTTTTCTTTATTTTTTCATGTGCACAACATGAACAAAGCTGCAAAACTTTGCTCCTGCAGCTTGAACCGTCGACTCCAACTTTGATTTTTGGGAGTTTTCATGTAGTGTGGTGATTCAATTCAGTTCAATTTTCAATTCAATTTTATTTATAAAGCGCCAAATTACAACAATCTCAAGGCACTTAAATAATAAAGTCCAATTCAAGCCAATTGGAATTCAATTCATTGTAATCATAATCCAATTAATTCCTATAGAGCCAATTAAAAAAACTAATATCCAAGCTAAGGAAACCAACAGATTGCACCGATGATGTCACACAGTCTAAATTTTGACCCTGTAAATGTATTTGTTTTAAACTACTTTCACGCTCAGAGTTACTCCACACACACAACTTATATATCAGGCATTTTTAAAGGGCCTCATGGTTTCCTTTAAAATCTCCCCACAGCAGAGTGCGCCCACCTAAACTCTGAATAATCTCTTTTAATTTGCAGTTGAGGGGCTTCTTTACCCTGCTATGAAACCATGTAAAACACAGCAGATCAATAAGAAGACGTAACTGTGTCCAGATCAAGATTCTGGCACTCATGGGTCAAAGGTTCTTTATTATGACTTATAATTATGGTGTTTTTTAGGCTCTGCTTCTCGTCTGCCTCTGTCTGCTCAACAGAGTGAAGTTTGATTATAAAATGGCAGGAATGACTCAACAGGCTCTTCTTTCTCTGAAATATTCCAAGATGTCTGCCCCCCGTAGGCCCCTGAATGCATCTCTAATCAGAGCTTATCAAACAGGAACATCAAGGGAGAAACTCGAGCTAAATCCCTTAAAGGAGACATTCACAGGAAACAACCAGCATCAAATGAAAAGTATTATGTTGAGCAGGAACTCTGAAATAAGATTTCTTTTAAAATGAAAGAAATATCCCAAAGCTAACCGTTGTGACTTGTCGTTGGGCCACAATTTGTCTGCTTTTCTACAGCAGCAGGTGTAAAACACCACCCAAAATACCTATTTAATGCCACCTGGCGTCTGTTGAACGCTGCCACAAGCGTCACCAGGTGTAAATTAGTGGAAGTTAGGGCGTATAATAACAATCTGCAGCCTAAGCCAATAGATTTTTCACCAAATGAGAAAATAACAAGAAATCCTGACTAATTTCTTTTTTATGTATCCATAAATTCAATATAATTTCCAAATGTATGAATAAGAGTTTAGTTATAGATTAAATTCTTAAACTGCGATTATACTTAACACAAGCGAATTGTGAGGTCAACAGGGCGCCATAACCATCGTCTAATGGCTCCCCGACACCACAGGAATAACTTTACTTTACTTCTGTGTCCTGTTTTAGTTTTTTAACCACTTACAAGTGTTTTATCCTGCTGGGTTTTCATGGGTCACACAGACGGAGCTGCTCGCACAGGCGTAAAGGCGTGTAAGAGACCCCAGATGGCAAGTGGCTGAATTATGACCCTTTTGGCTTTCCATAGTTTGGTTTAATAGTGGGTTTTTAAAAATGATGGCATGTGGCTTCTTAAAGAGCAAAGTAAGTCTCTCAGTGGGCAGCAGCTGCATTATTACCCTCAAAATGTTCAAGTTTTGATCCCTTCTTGTGTGAAAAATATGGATTTCACAGAAATATAAAGATGAAAAAGAAAAGTGGCAAAATTACACAAAAGAAAGACTATTAATCCATGACCTGAGGTGTTGTCCAAGATCTACTGTAAAAGCAACATGTGTCAGAGCAGAGAAGCAGAGAAGAAGAGGAGGATCATCACCTTTACTGTGACCTGCAGTGAAATCTCTGTAATGCAGAGAATGTTGGTGTTAATTGGGGTTCAGTGTAAAGATCAGCAGAGCAGTGCTGGGTATCCTGATTTAATTAAATGTATAATTGGTGATAGTGAGAACAGGAAGAGGGATTTCTTCCATCTGTCTGCTGGACAGCCTCTCTGCCAGGTCAGGTTACTGCATGATGTGAAACCCAGGCAGTCAACTTATCTCCACATGGAAGCCAGGGTGTTTCATTTCTCCTGCACATGTGTGAGCGTTTTATATTTCTGACATAAGTATGAAGGATTTTTCTCTTCCTGATGTGTCCCGCAGAAAATAAGAAGAGTTGGACCGACCAGAAACTGTGATTCCTGATCCAAACCTAAACTGGTTTCATTAAAAGTGTGACTCACTCCACAGGACCTTTTTTCACTGGTTTTCAGTCCACAGCCTCAGCCTTGTTTCCCCAAACTGTGTTTTCTTTGCTGTTTTTCATAGATGCAACTAAAGAAATGGAACAAATGATGTGACTTTGTGACAAAGTGCTTAAAGATCCAGTTTAAAATGGCTTCTTTGCTAAGTTGTCTGTTCTGTGTCGACACAACACTGGTTCATCCCTTGAGTTAGGAGCCTTTTTCCTGCCTGAATGCTTCATAGCTCAGAGTTAAGTGGCCGAACAAAGAAAAAAAAATGCTCAGGTACAACGACTGAAAATGAGTGAAAAAGCAGAAAAAGTCCAAAGAAAAACTGTGAAAGAGCTTCAGAAAGCTGCAGAACTGTTGATCAGGACACTTTATATCAACATGTGGAAACAACACAACACAAAAACTCACATCTTATAGTTTCTCAGATTCAGTCTTTTTACAGTTTCTGTCTTTAGCCTCATGACATTTTAGAAAAACTCAGTAATTTCTTTAACTTTTCAGCTGAATTAGATTGTGACTGTATGTCCTGAAGCTTTGCAGGAGTTTTAAATGCAGGATTCTTCCCTGCTGACCAACACCAGTCAGCTGCTGTGTTTATTAAAAGTAATAAAAAGACGTAAGGACTGAAGATGAGGGAAAAAGCAGAAAATGTCCAAGAAAAACTGTGAAAGAGCTTCAGAAAGCTGCAGAACTGTTGATCAGGACACTTTAAAGGTTCCAGAAAGCTGCAGAACTGTTGATCAGGACACTTTAAAGGTTTCAGAAAGCTGCAGAACTGTTGATCAGGACACTTTAAAGGTTCCAGAAAGCTGCAGAACTGTTGATCAGGACACTTTAAAGGTTCCAGAAAGCTGCAGAACTGTTGATCAGGACACTTTAAAGGTTTCAGAAAGCTGCAGAACTGTTGATCAGGACACTTTAAAGGTTTCAGAAAGCTGCAGAACTGTTGATCAGGACACTTTAAAGGTTTCAGAAAGCTGCAGAACTGTTGATCAGGACACTTTAAAGGTTTCAGAAAGCTGCAGAACTGTTAATCAGGACACTTTAAAGGTTTCAGAAAGCTGCAGAACTGTTGATCAGGACACTTTAAAGGTTACAGAATGCTGCAGAACTGTTGATCAGGACACTTTAAAGGTTACAGAATGCTGCAGAACTGTTGATCAGGACACTTTAAAGGTTACAGAAAGCTGCAGAACTGTTGATCAGGACACTTTAAAGGTTACAGGGAGTCTGAAATGAGGGCTTCCAACCTGTCCTGACCTGCATCATTCCTTCTGAAATAAAACAGAAATCATGAGAGGTTTGCTTCATTGAAGTGAACGACGGGCAGAATAACTGCAGAGTGTCGCGATTCCTCGCCATAAATCAACAAAAACCATCCGTGTATCTCCACTGATCTGTAATAAAACGACAGACATCCTCCGGTGTTGTTTCTGTGCCAGTGAGTGGAAACACACCACGAACTGAATGGGCTGCTTGTAGCTGAGCAGCAGCGAGGCGACGCTCCACCTGCAGCAGGCGACTGCGTCCTGCTCGCAGCGTGAGGCTCATCACATGCACTCTTATATGAGCTGGAGCTGTGTGGTGGACCCTCAAGCTCGTGTTTCTTCAATGAAACCCCACAGAGACGAGGAATCCAGCGCTTTCACGTCATCCCAACACACAGCGTGCGTTCTGATGCGCACATTTACCTCTAATATTACAGTTTTATCGTTATCTCTCTGTGGGTGCAGGTCATTTGAGAGCCGGCCATCCCTCTACGCCTGTTCCGCTCAGGCAGAAATCTTAAACTCGAGAATTTGACGCCCTCCTTAAAATGCGCTATCAGCCTCCACATGTCTCCTGGAAGCAGACGACCAGGATTATTTAGGTAAAGCAGCCCCTCCTGCTTCATTTTCAGAGAGACTGCTCCTCTGACAACACTCAGTATCTCCCTGTTCACATTCCTCCTCCAGAGTTTGAGTAAAATGTGTGTTTCTGCGTAAACTTTCACACCAAAACCAACCCAATGGCTTCCATAAAGCAGCCGGAGGGCATGGAGAGTGAGGAAAGTGTGCAGTTAGGTGAATATGTACCTTTACTTTTAGCTTTAATGCTGCCATTTAACATCACAACAACTGAGATGGAGATGGAGCATTTAGTATCACAGCAGCTTCAGTGTTCATTCAAGCTGTGAATACGCCACGATACTGTATTTATTTCCCTCTAATTCAACAGGAAAGATGTTTGATTAATCCAGCTAAGGTGTGTTTTATGCTTTATTCACACTGCACATTTCAATCAATAAAAATAAAAAATGAAGGTTTAAAAAGCACTTCTAAAAGCAGTGAGCGGGACATTTCTTTAGATTAGTCTGAAAGTCATGACGGATGTCAGCTGGGAGGAAAACTAAAACCTAAACATTCTGCCTCCTGTTTTAGTCTGAAGCCTCTTTCAGTTTAAAAAAGACGTCTTGATTCACGTTCCAAACTGAGGAGAATCAGCCCTGCATCACTCAGTGGGTCCACATGCTGAGATTAACTGGATTACAGCTACAGTTGGGTCCTTATCTGAGGGTAATTATCCTTGGATATATGGCGGTGAATGAATGGAATCACTGGCACAAAGCATGTCATACCCCGGTACGATAGGTGGCGCTGTCCCCATTTCAGCTATCGCTAATAGAGCCACTTCCTGTTGACGTCTTCACCGCCAACAACAACAAACTCAGGCATTCAGAAAGATGGCGAACCCAGAGCGAGATGAAGCTGCGTCCCTCTCCATCTGTGATGAGCTGGTTATGGCACAGAGATGCACAACGGCGCCTTCTCCATCACGTTGTTTCTTTCTTTCTGACGGCGGCGACAGGAATATCGTCTCCTTCCACTTCAGGGGGGAAAAATCTGGAGCAAGCGCAGAACGCTCGATCCGATCCACTGTCGTTGGATCTCGGGTCTTAATTAGATCCGATCCGATTCCTAGTCAGATTAAGGCATCTACATGAGCTGAATAACTCAGTCTTATTGTATTTTAGCCTTTAATCCGATCCGATGGCGCTCATCTAACCGCTCTGAAGTGTCTTTACACCCATTAAGCCGGCGTCGTAAACCAGCTGAGTGACAGTCAGTCAGAGTGATGAAGGCTTTATGTGTGCAGGCATGAGGTGGGAGAGCTTCACCTCCGTTACTCCCTGCCCTGTCACCTGCAGCAAATGAGCTTCGATCGGCTCATTTAAGGCTGTTTCACAGGCATCTGTGAGACTCTGGGAACCTCAAACTGTAACTCAGACATGTTCCTTTCAGCATCTGCACTGATCTTGTTGTAAACACAGACTAACACCGATGCTGAGGAGCAACATCACAAAGTTCCACATGTTTCCACTAGTTATCCCACTTTGACTTAAGCCAAGAACATTTCGCTATCATGGCTGCCTCGCATATCCTGCCTTTGGTTTGTCGTTTCTGTGCCTTCTGCAGTGTGTGGGTGACCAGCAGGAGCAGTGTAGGTCATCAGGTCGGGAAGCTCTGAGGACAAGCTTGTAAAAAAATCATTCAGATATTTACGATGCGTCTTTGCCACTGGACAGACGTGCTTGAGAAAATAGCTGCTAAGAGTTCAGGATCGTGGCTTTTTCTGTGCTAACTGCAGTTTACATCCTGAAAATCCGGCAGCGCTATCTGGTCCGAGTCATCCGGTGCGCCCCCTGGTGGAATACTCCGGTAAAACAGGCGTAGTACACCAGCAAATGCGTGAATTCCTGACCGAAGATGAATGTAACACAAAGAGGTCTTGTGGAGAAGTCTGGCTTTATAATACAGCCAAGAGAAGCCAGGTCTTCTGCTAACTTCTGAATGCAGCTATTCTGAAAAGATGCACAGCAACAACACTCGAGGCTGAGTTAAAAACTGCATCGACTTTTAGGGATTTAAAAGTCAACAATAATAATCTTAAAAATCAATCCTACAGCAAACAGGAAGCCAGTAAAGGGAGGGCAGGAGAAACGTGGTCTCAGGAGACGATCAGCTGATCCATATCTACATATAAGGAATTAGTATCTGAAAGTGATGTCCTTAAGAAAGAGGAAAAAATCCAGCTGTGACCTGACAGGACCTGAGAGATGCATCTGGACCTTCAGCTGATCCATCTACTGTTGGCCCAAGCCTCATCAGAAATGGGCTCCATGGAAGGGTGGCTGTCAAGAAGCCGTTCTTAAGGAAGGGAAACAGGGAGAAAAGGCTGAGCTGTGCCAAATGACACAAGAAGTGGACTGAAAATCAGTGGCAACAGGTCTTATGGAGGGATGAATCCTCCCCAGAGCCCGGACCTCAACATTATTGAAGCAGTGTGGGATCATCTGACAGAGAACGGAACAAAAGGCAGCCCACATCCAAAGAAGAGCTTTGGGATGTCCTTCAAGAAGCCTGGAGAACTATTCCTGAAGACTCCTTAAAGAAATGACAGAAAGCTTGTCTCAGAGGGTTCAGGCTGTGTTGGAGAATAAAGGAGCTCAGACCAGATATTCACTTTAAAGCTGCTGAGAACTGATAAAAAACTCTGTTTCTGCCTCAGATTCTGGGTTTATGTTCATGTTTGAACATGTTTCAGTAAATCTCTGGATACATTTCTTGTTTCAATCCAAATATGTAAAGAAATGTGGGTTGGATCAAAACGTCTGCACAGGACTGTAAGTGTGAGATGATATTAATATTAATACCGCAAAGAAAATGGGGAGAAAGGGTTATTGAGTTAATCTGTTAATGCATAAAAATGATGAAGAATCGCTGCTCATCAGGGCAGCATGCTGGCTTTCAGTTTACCTCTGTGTTGGAGGCTGTGGTATTTCCGTCTGTGCCTGAACTTCCCCTCAGGTTTGTGGGAAGTCCTGTGACTGACACCGCGGTCAGGATCAGCAGCCACAGATGCGACACCTCCCGGAGATGCAGATTCCCCATGATTCCACTCTGATATTCAGCCAAGACGCAGAATCCTCCAGCCTAAACACTCTGTATCCAGAGCATGGTTAACAGCGAGTGAAGAGGCACATAAAAGGCTGCTCACGTGTGCGTGTTCTCCGTGCGTCTCTGTCGCTCCTCTTTAATATCCGTTAATATCCTCGCTCCTGATTTGTTTGTGCTCATTTCATGCGGATAAAGAACACACAAATCAAACTGTTTTCTGTTAAAAGGGAGAGAAACGCCTCTCAGCGGTGACCTCCAGCGTTCTGCAGAACACGACGCATCCACAAAGTTCTGGTTCCTGCACTGAGGTGGCACTGCGTCCTCTGGTTGCGCTCCAGCTCGCAGTCCGGGCTCAAAACGAGCCTCCCTCTGCACGCCATGACGTCACAGAGGGAGGGTAGACCGTACCACCGCAACATCAAGTTACAGCAAAGCTGACAGCAGCTTAGTCCGACTGTGCTGAACGTTTCAAAGACAGCGAGGCTTCCAGCAGGTAAAGTTTGGGGTAAAAACTCCACCCTTTTGCTCAGCTGTGGATGTAGGATGGAGGATCAGGGCCACAAGATGGAAACTATGACAAGAGGAGACAGTTTTCCTCTTTTTTTATTTTAAAATTACCCCGACTGCTGGTTCTGAACACGGTCATAAACCTTCTCCAAGTCCACAACCACATGATCCCTCAGTAAGTCTGTGAGGGTGAAGCTCTGCTCCACTCTGCTCCACCTGAACCTGAGGTTCCTCAGTGGGTCAGAACCTCCTCTCTAACGCCGTGGAGTCAACTCTCATCACAAAATTCAGCTTTTTTGGCCCATTTATTGAAGTAAACAAACTGTAAAACTATCAAATCGATTCACTGATGTGTTCATTTTATAAAGTCATGTGTTTTTAATATTTAAACCTTGTTTTTATTGTCAAGTTATGGACTTTTTGGGGCTTATCCTCAACAGTTTGGGTTCAGAAACACTATCCAGTCTGTAAATGCATAAGACGAGCTCAGAGGAAGCCAGAATGGATCATAAGATGCAGTTAGACAGCTGATCAAGTTGTTTGATCCTGAAATGTTGGAGCTCAGACTGAATGATGTTTCAGAGGCCTATATTATGCCGTGCTGATGGATGCCTACAGCTACCAACCTCGATTTGATCGACCAGAGGAGCATTTTTTCAACTTTGTTCTCGATATTTGGACTTTATTCTCTAAATGTGATATGAAAAAAGAAATCCGAACTCTGCAGACCTACAGGATCATTATTATGTTGTTTAAGCCAACAAACACTCAGCAAGTGAGCCAAGTTAACCACGTTTTAATGTCTGACATATCCAGATAATTTGTCCTAAGAAATGTATTATTTTCTGGCTTTTTGGAAAACAGACAAATCGCCTCAGAACAAATGTGTCTGAGCTCCTGAGTTATTTGTTTTACAACCAATGTGATGTTTCCTCACCTCCATTCACTCTAAATGATAGTACACACCACAATGATAACAACTGGTTCACATTTAGATGATTGTTTTAAATAAACAGGCCAGACAGTAACATCTGCACTGACTCAATATTACTTTCAGCTGTCAGAGTTTAACCAGCTGCTGTTCAAATATGTTTAATTTATTGCTCATCAGTCAGTGTGAGCAGCTCTATAAAAGCAGGAGTTCTGTCAGTTTTCAGGTGTGTTTTAACATGATGCCAAGGAGGAAAGACACCAGCAATGATCTTAGAGAAGCAGCTGCTGCTGCCCATCAGTCTGGGAAGGGTTATAAGGCCATTTCCAAACTATCTGGAGTCCATCATTCTCCAGAGAGAAAGATTATTCACAAGTGGAAAACATTCAGGACAGCTGTCAATCTTCCCAGGAGTGGACGTCCCAGCAAGTTCACCCCAAGGTGAAGAAGCCCAGAGCTACATCTCAGACTCTACAGGCCTCAGTTAGCATGCTAAAGGTTAAAGGTCACCCCAAGGTGAAAAAGCCCAGAGCTACATCTCAGACTCTCCAGGCCTCAGTTAGCATGTTAAAGGTTAAAGGTCATGACAGCACAGTTAGAAAAAGACTGAACAAGGAAGGCTTGTTTGGAAGGGCTGCAGGAGAAAGCCTCTTCTCTCTAAAAAGAACATGGCAGCACAGCTTAGGTTTGCAAAGCTGCATCTGAACAAAGCACAAGACTTCTGGAACAATGTCCTTTGGACAGACCAGAGCAAAGTGGAGATCCATCCATCATCTGCTCCTTATCCGGGGGTCGGGGGCAGCAGCTTGAGCAGAGAAACCCAGACGTCTCTGTCCCCGGCCACTTCCTCCAGCTCTTCCGGGGGGACCCCGAGGCGTTCCCAGGCCAGCCGAGAGACATAGTCTCTCCAGCGTGTCCTGGGTCTTCCCCGGGTCTCCTCCCAGTGGGACGGGCCCTGAACACCTCCCCAGGGAGGCGCCCAGGGGGCATCCTAACCAGATGCCACCTCATCTGACTCCTCTCAATGCGGAGGAGCAGCGGTTCTACTCCGAGCCCCTCCCGGATGACTGAGCTTCTCACCCTATCTCTAAGGGAGGCCCAGACACCCTGCGGAGGAAACCCATTTCGGCCGCTTGTATCGCGATCTCGTTCTTTCGGTCTCTACCCACAGCTCGTGACCATCGGTGAGGATGGGAACGTAGATTGGCCAGTAAATAGAGAGCTTCGCCTTCTGGCTCAGCTCCTTCTTCTCAACAACGGGTCGGTGCAGAACCCGCAACACTGCAGACGCCGCACCGATCCGCCCGTCAATCTCCCGCTCCATTCGTCCCTCACTCGTGAACAAGACCCCGAGATACTTGAACTCCTCCACTTGGGGAAGGATCTCATTCCAGAGAGAGCATTCCACCCTTTTCCGGCTGAGAACCATAGTCTGAGAACCATAGTCTCGGATGTTTGGTCCTAATGCACAGCAGCACGTTTGGAGGAAACCAAACACAGCATATCAGCACAAACACCTCATACCAGCTGTCAAGCACGGTGGTGGAGGGCTGATGATCTGGGCTGGTTCTGCAGCCACAGGACCTGGGCACCTTGCAGTCATTGAGTCCACCATGAACTCCTCTGGATACCAAAGTATTCTAGAGTCAAATGTGAGGCCATCTGTCCCACAGCTAAAGCTGGGCTGAAACTGGCTCATCAACAGGACAAAGATCCCAAACACAGCAGCAGATCTACAGCAGAATGTGGGAAAAAGAAAAGAATCAAGGTGTTGCAATGGTCCAGTCAGAGTCCAGACCTCAGCCTGACTGAAATGCTGTGGTGGGACCTTAAGAGAGCTGTGCAGAAACCAATGCTGCAAACCTCAATGAGCTGAAGCTGGAGAGAAGAGGGCCGAGATTCCTCCAGAACCATGAGAGAGACTGATAACGTCCCACAGGAAACCATCACTGCAGCTCACTGCTGCTGAAGCTGCTGGATCAGGGGTTCACTTAGTTTTACACACACCGATTCTGTGTTTTGTCTCAGTTTTTCTTCATCTGAGGCTGTATTTACCTTATTCTAAGACCTGGAAGGAGCCAGGTGATTTTTTTTTTATGTAATTGGAGTTGAAAGAGTGTCCTTTCTTTTTCACATGACTGTAAACGTCGTCTTTTGTACACACGCCGACTTCCTCGAGACAGAAGCCTTGAAGCCCTGGATTGTGATGGAGGACCCCAGAGAAGAAGGAGTGGAATGGGGGATGAGGTCAAGGGGTGAAAGAGTTTCCAGATGTAGAGACTGTTTCTGGTTCAAATGAAAGTTCCTCCTCACTTCTTTTTTCCCGACTGAGAACACGTGTTTTTGGGTTTCTCGACTTTCTTTAAGGGACAAGAAGTAAGTCCCCGTAATGTTGGCTGTAAAAGTGTAACACGAGGATGTGATTTAGGGTTTGGGTCGGTTTAGGTGAAGGGTTAGACTAGTCTAAGATTAGTTTCTCAACAGGGTCAGAGGCTCTGGTCTTCAGGAAATGAACGTCGCTGTAATGTCCTTTGAAGTGATGATAACTTAATCATGTGCTCAGAAAAATACTGTTAATATTACATATTCTGCAGTGTCAGAGCTGCACATTTCTTCCTCTTAACCTCACTTTCATACCTAAACAAACTGAACGGCGTGCTGCATTCCTTTGGAGTGCACCGATGGACAAGTTTTGTCTTGATACGACTGATTCTCTGGTTCATTTGGACGAGCCGCCGCTTTAACGAAGCACTTCTTCAGCTTGAGGAAGCTCAGGGACGAGGAGAAAAAGCCAGTGTGCAGCCAGCAGAGGGATGAATGTGAAGGCAGTGTCAATATTTGTCCACGTGCACAACAGAGGTTTGTTTGTGCCTGTGTGTGTGTGTGTTGCAGCCTGGAGTGCATCTACAGTATGTGTGTATGTTCAGAGGACCTCACCAGTCAATCCCTGTGGCCTCCAGGTAATTGCTCCCATATTTGCCAGATTTGTGGTTTCAGTTAGCTCGTGTACCAGGTATGTGTGTGCATGAGAGTGTGTGTGTGTGTGTGTGTTAGCATCTGTGGAAGCCATCACTCTTTTTTAATGAGTGTTGAAAATGGAGAGACACAAAAAAAAAATCCTGCTTGACATTTTCTTCCTGGAAAAGCCAGTGAGAGTATGGGATGGGGATGATTCATGTTCATACCTGCATTGCATGGCATGATGTGCACATGTGTACATGCTGCATGTCTGTGGGCGGGAGGAGGGTTAATCTACTGTATGTCCATCACAGATCATCCATCAAATTCTGTGCAGCTCAGAACAGTTTAGATTCAGTTCACGTCATGCTTCAGTTATATTTTTTTGCATTAATATGCGCAATTATTAATTTTTCTGTTGGTAAAAGACAATTCCAGTGGTTTTTTTTATCAATGATTCATCTTTCAAGGTGCACAAAACTTGGCTGAGATACATAAGATGTAAAATGTCTACAAATTCTGAACATTTAAAGTCACATTTAGAGCATTTTCTTTTGCTCTTTGGCTCCCTCTGGAGTTGTCATCAAAACAAATCTCTGTGTGAGCCCTGCACATGCACAGCCATAAAAAAGTTCTTTGGCATGTTGAAGACACCAAAAAGACGCCACCAAAAGCTCACAAAAATGTCAAGCATCCATAAAGCAAAACATTGTGGTGCAGGGATGGAAACCAAAGCTGTAAAGAAGAAACATAGCATGGCTTTAAGGTTCACAAACTTCTACAGTGTTGCTTTAAACTCTTTTTTATGCTCTTTGGGGAGAAATTATCTTTAACTTCCCAAACAACAGAAAAGATTTAACGAACACAAAGGTCCATCCTTCTTTAATAAAACTCACGTACTCCATTGAATACTCAGATCCTCAGAGCCGTGCTTCAGTAGCAGGACATCCATAAGAATACAAATCCAAAGATGCAAAGCTAAGCTTGGTATGAGCAACAGACACAAAGACGAGGATCTGACTGAGAACCTGTAGTATTAAAAAAATGAAGCGATTCAGGTGTGGAACTCGGACTTTGAGTGAAGTTAAACTCAACATAACACACAGGTGGGTAAAATGCTACGATGTAAAACAGGAAGGAAGGATAAAAAAGATGCAGAACGTAAGCCGATGACTACATGTGAGCTAAAACACAGAAAGACAAAGACAGTGACAGAGCAAATCAAGGAACATGGAGCAAACAGGCCCAGTAAACATAAAAGGATGTTCGTCCACAGGGGAAAGTGCATTGTTAAGAAGAGCCTCCTCAGGTGTCCATTCAGTTCAAACAGTGGGTTTGGATTGAGGTTAATGGTTAAAACAGTGGACTTTATGAAGGAGGGAATTTAAAAAATAATTACCCTGCCTGGAACAAGAAACTGTCCCTGGAACCAGGCCAAGGGGTAGAGTTCGCTGGCTCAGGCTCAGCCCGAAACGGTGAAGGGGTCTGGTGTTTTTGTCTATAAATTCTGGTGATGGAAACTGGCTTGTGCTTCGTGAAACATCACGTCAACACACACGAGTTGCACTTCTGCAGGTGTCGGTGTACTGATGAGTGTCTGGCCAGCTGCCACACAGCTGGACTTTGTCTCAGAAGACAGGAAGGTCACATAAATGAAGGGGTTTCACCCACAGACTCCATTAAATGCGTTCGAGTGTGAAATTGACTGCAGCTGACTTGACAACCAAACATGTCAGGGACAGATGAGGAGATGAGGAGGTGACTGAAATACTGCACAGTCCGAGGAGATACTTCTCAGGTTCTGGGGCTCCAGAGAGAGAAATCATTTAAAAAGGAAGGGTGTTTGGAAATCTAGTGAACTTTCCCATAAGTTGCTGTCCTTTTAAAATTCCCTAAATACTCCGATGACAACAGCCTCCTCAGGCTGATGAGCTGCGAGTCAAAGTGTCGGGTCAGATACTAAACACGCAGTTCTCCAAAAGACACGCCAGTAAAAATCTATTTTTCAGTAAAAAAGAGGCCATCAAACACCTGAGAGGAGATAAACTGGAATTTTGTGTAATTATTTTGGTGAGAGAAGCCAATCACTGAAGGCCAGGAACCAATCTAAGAGTCACATTATAGCTGAACATTTTGATCAATAAATGTCTAATTATGGTCATATATGGTTAATTTTAAATATCAAGCAATAGTTTTTAATGTTGCTGCAGACAAAATATTTCTGATACATTTTCAGACTTTTGCCATTTGTGGATTCTTGATCTGAGACAAACAAAAACAGGTCAGAAAATATTGATGAATCCTGAAGTGTTGCACAGTTGTTCAGGAGAGATTTTTGCAGATTTGTCTGTGGATGAGACCAACAGGCCTGAGAAAAAGGACCAGTCCAGCGCTGAAAGACTCTTAAATCAGTGTTTGAGCCATTGGATAATAATGTGTCACTTAATACTTTCTGTTCCCTCGGGTTGTCTTTCATTAATTGATTTATTTATCTGTTCAGAGTGAGTCAACCCAAAAGTAAAACAAAATCAGGAGAAATCAAGTATTTGCACACTTCACCCCTATTTTAGCTGTAACTGGAGCATCTAACAACAACCATTGAGGCTGTTCTAACGTTCCCTTGAACTAAGGTATGAAGTGTGACTTCATCCCACTGCTTCTGATGCTAAATATCACCTTTACAATGAAATTCTGTCATCTGAGGAGGATCCAAACACAACTCTGAAAGCAGGCGGGTGTTGAAATCAACTTTAGTTCAACAAAAACAAAGAACAGTGAGTTGAAAGAAAGATGCTGGGGCTGGATGCCACGTGTCTGTCACTGAACTACAGATTATTTGCTTTTGGTGAAAAAAATCCACATAGATTTGAATTCCAGAGCAGATAGGTGCATGATGGATATTAATAAAGAGAAGTGAGCAACTTATCAGCTCCAGAAGAAGAGTGAAAACATCCTCCAAAGCATTTATACAGTTAACTGACACATATAATTCAACCAAAGAGTTTTCCTGCACACAACCTGCAGTTAAAGTTAAGGAATAAACTCCTAAAATCGAACCCTTTTACACTAATTCCAGAAATTTGCTTTGTCGGAGGCATTGATGGCCACTGCACTTTCAAACCGTTTGAAAAGGCTCTGCAAGTGTCTGTTAATGTTTTAGATGTCTTTTATTGGTTTCTGGTACATTATTGTCAGACGTATCCCATCAGGTCTCCACTGACTAACTATTGAGAGGTTAAAAAAAAGGTCTTTATCTATAGTAGATTATATATTTCTTAATGTGGGTGGAGCATTGAAGGGGTGTTGGTGGCTCAGTGGGAACATACGCCTGCTCCCATGCAAACAACATAACCTCACACCTGGAAAATACTGTTGTAGGACATCTATAAGCTGCACCACCCAAGCATAAAGTGTTACCCTTATTTTCTTTGTAATTGGTCTTCAGGTTTTCAACAAAACTGCAGTTTCAGTTACACTTTTGAACTAGTTTGTGTCGCCACCTGCTGGCGATAAGTGGGCACGACCCCAACAGCAGGTACAAGAGAAAAACTCCATCAATGTAACTTGTTTTTCATTAAATATCAGGTGAGTACAGCTTGGTGCTGCTGCCGTTTAAACTATTATTGATTATGATGACTATCTACATCATATATGTCAAACTCCGGTCCTCGAGGGCCGCTGTCCTGCAGGTTTTAGGTGTTTCACTGCTTCAACGCACCTGAATCAGATCAATGCATCATTAGCAGACTTGTGCAGAACTTAACAATCTTTCGAAGAGATCCGTTTAATCTGAATCAGCTGAGCTGAAGCAGGGAAACATCTAAAACCTGCAGGACAGCGGCCCTCGAGGACCAGAGTTTGACATCCCTGATCTTCATAAACACCTGTGCCAGATCTCTTAAGACGGTGTTTATCAGGGAGGAATCTCCTCACTCACCAGTGGACTGTACTCGAGTTAACTGTTCATCATTAGACTTTTGTATGGGTTTAATTTAATTTGGAAATCCATCCTTGGTCTGCTGCCAGCATATCTTCTCATAGCCTTAAATCACAGAGTTCCCTCTGTGCATACAGAGAAATTGTCTATTTCTTTTAGATTAGACACGGTCTGGTTTGATTCCAAAAAGGAAGGGTTAAGTTTTATTTAAACGCTGTATGCAATGTATTGATGGTTATCTTACTTTGAAACCCATTTGTTGAACACTTAAATCAAGGTTTTGATTGTGAATATGACTTCATGTCTCGTTGGGATTATCCCCGGGAATAAAGATTAATTTATAATAAAATAGTTAAATGCTCAGAAAGATTATAAACGGAGCTGGATGCAGATAGTTAAATCCACACAGAAATAAGTAATTCACAACTGGTCAAACCTTCTTAACAATGGTGGTTGGTTATAAACTATAAAAAAATTTGAACAAACAACAAAAACTTTGAAGTGATATAAAAGTATATTATAATTATATCCCCGGTGTTAAATGTAGACATTATGTGTCTTCTATAAAATAAAAGTCCAACAACACTTAAAGTGCTTCTCACAATATCTGACTGACATTTGCAATAAACAGATTTACAGTCTCCTCAGAGACTAGCAAAAATTGCCGTGGCTGACTGTATTTCAAGTCATCATGGCGGGGTATTGGGTAAAGTTTTCAACTAGCAATAATCACGTCTCAGTAGAACTTCATAGACTATGATATTGCCTCTGCACAAGAATGAATTTCATGTGTTCTTTTTCTCAATGGACTGGTCCAACTATCCATATCATTCACGGTGCATCACTCAAAGTCTCCTGGATGTACTGTATTTTCTGGACAATGGTATGGTGATGGTGTTTGTAATTGACCATTGAACTTAAACTCCGCCCCTTACAGTTGAAACAAAGGAAAGAGCCTAAAAGCTGGAAAAGTTCCATTTTTAAAAATATCTTATTTTGATACTATGAGGAAGTAATGTCTTGCTGGAGTCCAGAAGGAGAAGCAAAAAACTCAAACAAGGACTTCAACAGAGGATGGGAAACTTCATTTTGGAGGGAAAATTCTAAAGGGATACAATCTGTCACCATCCTGATAGAACATTTCTTGCTGGCAACTGCATGGCAGCAATGACAGTCTGAAAGTCCCAGATTGAAGCAGCCTAACTTTCACAGGAAAGGACACTGGGAATCTAATTCACAGATAGGGCAAATTTTTCAGGGACAGTTGAAGGGAAAGACTAAAACCATCTCAACACCTTATTACCTGTTTTCAAGCCTTGGGAGCTGGAAGGCTCATATCCTTGCTTTATTTGGCTTAGTGTGAGAGTCTTTATTGCTGTTTTGCTCCTCTCTTTCCAGAGTGTTTCTAAAGTTGTCTTTGTGTCAGCACTTTTCAACAACTGGTTCAGTTTGCTTGGTTTCTTCTCTGGTCCGTCAAGCCTCAACCAGTAATTTTCCATAGAACAACTGGAACCGACAACAGAGGTCCGTTACGTACTCCTTGTGCAAATCTGGGGTATTAATTTTTTTCTGCATCTCAGAAGTCGTTTTAGAATTTGAATGGGTTTTTGCACTTCCACTTCAACAGGTTTAGAGGAGTGAGTACGTAAATAATCCACTGTCCTTGTGATTCCAACTGGCCTAAATCTTGGAATAAGATGCGTGAACTAGACCGTGTAATTCAAATCATAATATGCCCTTAACAGATTTAGAGTCTCCTCAGAGACTAGCAAAAATTGCCGTAGCTGACTGTATTTCAAGTCATCATGGCGGGGTATTGGGTAAAGTTTTCAACTAGCAATAATCACGTCTCAGTAGAACTTCATAGACTATGATATTGCCTCTGCACAAGAATGAATTTCATGTGTTCTTTTTTTCAATGGACTGGTCCAACTACCCACATCATTCACGGTGCATCACTCAAAGTCTCCTGGATGTACTGTATTTTCTGGACAATGGTATGGTGATGGTGTTTGTGATTGACCATTGAACTTAAACTCCGCCCCTTACAGTTGAAACTAAGGAAAGAGTGTAAAAGCTGGAAAAGTTCCATTTTTCAAAATATCTTATTTTCACACTATGAGGAAGTAATGTCTTGCTGGAGTCCAGAAGGAGAAGCAAAAAACTCAAACAAGGACTTCAACAGAGGATGGGAAACTTCATTTTGGAGGGAAAATTCTAAAGGGAACCAATCTGTCACCATCCTGATAGAACATTTCTTGCTGGCAACTGCATGGCAGCAATGACAGTCTGAAAGTCCCAGATTGAAGCAGCCTAACTTTCAAAGGTAAGGACACTGGGAATCTAATTAAGCTGCCTTCACAGATAGGGACAGTTGAAGGGAAAGACGAAAACCATCTCAACACTTTATTACCTGTTTTCAAGCCACATCATCTGTATGTCCTTGCTTTATTTGGCTTAGTGTGAGAGTCTTTATTGCTGTTTTGCTCCTCTCTTTTCAGAGTGTTTCTAAAGTTGTCTTTGTGTCAGCACTTTTTAACAACAGGTTCAGTTTGCTTGGTTTCTTCTCTGGTCCGTCCAGCCTCAACCAGTCGTTGTCCATAGAACAACTGGAACTGATAACAGAGGTCCGTTACGTACTCCTTGTGCAAATATGGGGTATTAATATTTTTCTGCATCTCAGAAGTCGCTTTAGAATTTGAATGGGTTTTTGCACTTCCACTTCAACAGGTTTAGAGGAGTGAGTATGTAAATAATCCACTGTCCTTGTGATTCCAACTGGCCTAAATCTTGGAATAATATGCGTGAACTAGACCGTGTAATTCAAATCATAATTTGCCATTAACAGATTTACAGTCTCCTCAGAGACTAGCAAAAATTGCCGTAGCTGACTGTATTTCAAGTCATCATGGCGGGGTATTGGGTAAAGTTTTCAAATAGCAATAATCACGTCTCAGTAGAACTTCATAGACTATGATATTGCCCCTGCACAAGAATGAATTTCATGTGTATGTTTGGGTCAATGGACTGGTCCAACTATCCACATCATTCACGGTGCATCACTCAAAGTCTCTTGGATGTACTGTATTTTCTGGACAATGGTATGGTGATGGTGTTTGTAATTTACCATTGAACTTAAACTCCGCCCCTTACAGTTGAAACAAAGGAAAGAGCCTAAAAGCTGGAAAAGTTCCATTTTTAAAAATATCTTATTTTGATACTATGAGGAAGTAATGTCTTGCTGGAGTCCAGAAGGAGAAAAAAACTCAAACAAGGCCTTCAACAGAGGATGGGAAACTTCATTTGGGAGGGAAAATTCTAAAGGGAAACAATCTGTCACCATCTTGTCACTGCTGAAGTCGCGAGAATCTTGGAGAAAGACGTGGGAACTGGACCCTATAATTCAAATCATAATTTGTCTTTAACAGATTTACAGTCTCCTCAGAGACTAGCAAAAATTGCCGTAGCTGACTGTATTTCAAGTCATCATGGCGGGGTATTGGGTAAAGTTTTCAACTAGCAATAATCACGTCTCAGTAGAACTTCATAGACTATGATATTGCCTCTGCACAAGAATGAATTTCATGTGTTCTTTTTTTCAATGGACTGGTCCAACTACCCACATCATTCACGGTGTATCACTCAAAGTCTCCTGGATGTACTGTATTTTCTGGACAATGGTATGATGATGGTGTTTGTAATTGACCATTGAACTTAAACTCCGCCCCTTACAGTTGAAACAAAGGAAAGAGCCTAAAAGATGGAAAAGTTCCATTTTTAAAAATATCTTATTTTGATACTATGAGGAAGTAATGTCTTGCTGGAGTCCAGAAGGAGAAGCAAAAAATTCAAACAAGGACTTCAACAGAGGATGGGAAACTTCATTTTGGAGGGAAAATTCTAAAGGGAACCAATCTGTCACCATCCTGATAGAACATTTCTTACTGGCAACTGCATGGCAGCAATGACAGTCTGAAAGTCCCAGATTGAAGCAGCCTAACTTTCAAAGGTAAGGACACTGGGAATCTAATTAAGCTGCCTTCACAGATAGGGCAAATTGTTAAGGGACAGTTGAAGGGAAAGACGAAAACCATCTCAACACCTTATTACCTGTTTTCAAGCCACATCATCTGTATGTCCTTGCTTTATTTGGCTTAGTGCGAGAGTCTTTATTGCTGTTTTGCTCCTCTCTTTCCAGAGTGTTTCTTAAGTTGTCTTTGTGTCAGCACTTTTTAACAACAGGTTCAGTTTGCTTGGTTTCTTCTCTGGTCCGTCCAGCCTCAACCAGTCGTTGTCCATAGAACAACTGGAACCGATAACAGAGGTCCGTTACGTACTCCTTGTGCAAATATGGGGTATTAATATTTTTCTGCATCTCAGAAGTCGTTTTAGAATTTGAATGGGTTTTTGCACTTCCACTTCAACAGGTTTAGAGGAGTGAGTACGTAAATAATCCACTGTCCTTGTGATTCCAACTGGCCTAAATCTTGGAATAAGATGCGTGAACTAGACCGTGTAATTCAAATCATAATATGCCATTAACAGATTTACAGTCTCCTCAGAGACTAGCAAAAATTGCCGTAGCTGACTGTATTTCAAGTCGTCATGGCGGGGTATTGGGTAAAGTTTTCAACTAGCAATAATCACGTCTCAGTAGAACTTCATAGACTATGATATTGCCTCTGCACAAGAATGAATTTCATGTGTATGTTTGGGTCAATGGACTGGTCCAACTACCCACAGCATCCACGGTGCATCACTCAAAGTCTCTTGGATGTACTGTATTTTCTGGACAATGGTATGGTGATGGTGTTTGTGATTGGCCATTGAACTTAAACTCCGCCCCTTACAGTTGAAACAAAGGAAAGAGTCTAAAAGCTGGAAAAGTTCAATTTTTAAAAATATCTTATTTTGATACTATGAGGAAGTAATGTCTTGCTGGAGTCCAGAAGGAGAAAAAAACTAAAACAAGGCCTTCAACAGAGGATGGGAAACTTCATTTGGGAGGGAAAATTCTAAAGGGAAACAATCTGTCACCATCTTGTTCCTGCTGAAGTCGCGAGAGTCTTGGAGAAAGACGTGGGAACTAGACCCTTTAATTCAAATCATAATTTGACCTTAACAGATTTACAGTCTCCTCAGAGACTAGCAAAAATTGCCGTAGCTGACTGTATTTCAAGTCATCATGGCGGGGTATTGGGTAAAGTTTTCAACTAGCAATAATCACGTCTCAGTAGAACTTCATAAACTATGATATTGCCTCTGCACAAGAATGAATTTCATGTGTTCTTTTTTTCAATGGACTGGTCCAACTATCCATATCATTCACGGTGCATCACTCAAAGTCTCCTGGATGTACTGTATTTTCTGGACAATGGTATGGTGATGGTGTTTGGGATTGGCCATTGAACTTAAACTCCGCCCCTTATAGTTGAAACAAAGGAAAGAGTCTAAAAGCTGGAAAAGTTCCATTTTTCAAAATATCTTATCTTGACACTATGAGGAAGTAATGTCTTGCTGGAGTCCAGAAGGAGAAGAAAAAAACTAAAACAAGGACTTCAACAGAGGATGGGAAACTTCATTCGGGAGGGAAAATTCTAAAGGGAAACAATCTGTCACCATCCTGATAGAACATTTCTTACTGGCAACTGCATGGCAGCAATGACAGTCTGAAAGTCCCAGATTGAAGCAGCCTAACTTTCACAGGAAAGGACACTGGGAATCTAATTAAGCTGCCTTCACAGATAGGGCAAATTTTTCAGGGACAGTTGAAGGGAAAGACTAAAACCATCTCAACACCTTGTTACCTGTTTTCAAGCCTTGGGAGCTGGAAGGCTCATATCCTTGCTTTATTTGGCTTAGTGTGAGAGTCTTTATTGCTGTTTTGCTCCTCTCTTTCCAGAGTGTTTCTCAAGTTGTCTTTGTGTCAGCACTTTTCAACAACTGGTTCAGTTTGCTTGGTTTCTTCTCTGGTCCGTCAAGCCTCAACCGGTCATTGTCCATAGAACAACTGGAACTGACAACAGAGGTCCGTTACGTACTCCTTGTGAAAGTCTGGGATATTAATTTTTTTCTGCATCTCAGAAGTCGTTTTAGAATTTGAATGGGTTTTTGCACTTCTACTTAAACAGATTTAGAGGTGTGAATACATAAATAATTGACTGTCCTTGTGATTCCAACTGGCCTAAATCTTGGAATAAGATGCGGGATCTAGACCCTGTAATTCAAATCATAACATGCCATTAACAGATTTACAGTCTCCTCAGAGACTAGCAAAAATTGCCGTAGCTGACTGTATTTCAAGTCATCATGGCGGGGTATTGGGTAAAGTTTTCAACTAGCAATAATCACGTCTCAGTAGACCTTCATAGACTATGATATTGCCTCTGCACAAGAATGAATTTCATGTGTTCTTTTTCTCAATGGACTGGTCCAACTATCCATATCATTCACGGTGCATCACTCAAAGTCTCCTGGATGTACTGTATTTTCTGGACAATGGTATGGTGATGGTGTTTGTAATTGACCATTGAACTTAAACTCCGCCCCTTACAGTTGAAACAAAGGAAAGAGCCTAAAAGCTGGAAAAGTTCCATTTTTAAAAATATCTTATTTTGATACTATGAGGAAGTAATGTCTTGCTGGAGTCCAGAAGGAGAAAAAACCTCAAACAAGGCCTTCAACAGAGGATGGGAAACTTGATTTGGGAGGGAAAATTCTAAAGGGAACCAATCTGTCACCATCCTGATAGAACATTTCTTACTGGCATGGCAGCAATGACAGTCTGAAAGTCCCAGATTGAAGCAGCCTAACTTTCAAAGGTAAGGACACTGGGAATCTAATTAAGCTGCCTTCACAGATAGGGCAAATTTTTCAGGGACAATTGAAGGGAAAGACTAAAACCATCTCAACACTTTATTACCTGTTTTCAAGCCTTGGGAGCTGGAAGGCTCATATCCTTGCTTTATTTGGCTTAGTGTGAGAGTCTTTATTGCTGTTTTGCTCCTCTCTTTTCAGAGTGTTTCTCAAGTTGTCTTTGTGTCAGCACTTTTCAACAACTGGTTCAGTTTGCTTGGTTTCTTCTCTGGTCCGTCCAGCCTCAACCAGTCATTGTCCATAGAACAACTGGAACCGACAACAGAGGTCCGTTACGTACTCCTTGTGCAAATATGGGGTAT
The DNA here is from genome assembly GCF_036924035.1 of Leuresthes tenuis. NCBI lineage: Eukaryota > Metazoa > Chordata > Actinopteri > Atheriniformes > Atherinopsidae > Leuresthes > Leuresthes tenuis. The sequence continues at coordinate 32,066,731 of NW_027325369.1, forward strand.
TAATATTTTTCTGCATCTCAGAAGTCGTTTTAGAATTTGAATGGATTTTTGCACTTCCACTTCAACAGGTTTAGAGGAGTGAGTACGTAAATAATCCACTGTCCTTGTGATTCCAACTGGCCTAAATCTTGGAATAAGATGCGTGAACTAGACCGTGTAATTCAAATCATAATATGCCATTAACAGATTTACAGTCTCCTCAGAGACTAGCAAAAATTGCCGTAGCTGACTGTATTTCAAGTCATCATGGCGGGGTATTGGGTAAAGTTTTCAACTAGCAATAATCACGTCTCAGTAGAACTTCATAGACTATGATATTGCCTCTGCACAAGAATGAATTTCATGTGTATGTTTGGGTCAATGGACTGGTCCACCTACCCACAGCATCCACGGTGCATCACTCAAAGTCTCTTGGATGTACTGTATTTTCTGGACAATGGTATGGTGATGGTGTTTGTGATTGGCCATTGAACTTAAACTCCGCCCCTTACAGTTGAAACAAAGGAAATAGTCTAAAAGCTGGAAAAGTTCAATTTTTAAAAATATCTTATTTTGATACTATGAGGAAATAATGTCTTGCTGGAGTCCAGAAGGAGAAGCAAAAAACTCAAACAAGGACTTCAACAGAGGATGGGAAACTTCATTTTGGAGGGAAAATTCTAAAGGGAAACAATCTGTCACCATCTTGTCCCTGCTTAAGTCACGAAAATCTTGGAGAAAGACGTGGGAACTAGATCCTTTAATTCAAATCATAATTTGCCCTTAACAGATTTACAGTCTCCTCAGAGACTAGCAAAAATTGCCGTAGCTGACTGTATTTCAAGTCATCATGGCGGGGTATTGGGTAAAGTTTTCAACTAGCAATAACCACGTCTCAGTAGAACTTCATAGACTATGATATTGCCTCTGCACAAGAATGAATTTCATCTGTTCTTTATTCCAATGGACTGGTCCAACTATCCACATCATCCACGGTGCATCACTCAAAGTCTCCTGGATGTACTGTATTTTCTGGACAATGGTATGGTGATGGTGTTTGTGATTGGCCATTGAACTTAAACTCCACCCCTTACAGTTGAAACTAGGGCAAGAGTCTAAAAGCTGGAACAGTTCCATTTTTCAAAATATCTTATCTTGACACTATGAGGAAGTAATGTCTTGCTGGAGTCCAGAAGGACAAGAAGAAAAAACCTCAAACAAGGACTTCAACAGAGGATGGGAAACTTCATTTGGGAGGGAAAATTCTAAAGGGAACCAATCTGTCACCATCCTGATAGAACATTTCTTGCTGGCAACTGCATGGCAGCAATGACAGTCTGAAAGTCCCAGATTGAAGCAGCCTAACTTTCACAGGAAAGGACACTGGGAATCTAATTAAGCTGCCTTCACAGATAAGGCAAATTTTTCAGGGACAGTTGAAGGGAAAGACTAAAACCATCTCAACACCTTGTTACCTGTTTTCAAGCCTTGGGAGCTGGAAGGCTCATATCCTTGCTTTATTTGGCTTAGTGTGAGAGTCTTTATTGCTGTTTTGCTCCTCTCTTTCCAGAGTGTTTCTCAAGTTGTCTTTGTGTCAGCACTTTTCAACAACTGGTTCAGTTTGCTTGGTTTCTTCTCTGGTCCGTCAAGCCTCAACCGGTCATTGTCCATAGAACAACTGGAACTGACAACAGAGGTCCGTTACGTACTCCTTGTGAAAGTCTGGGATATTAATTTTTTTCTGCATCTCAGAAGTCGTTTTAGAATTTGAATGGGTTTTTGCACTTCTACTTAAACAGATTTAGAGGTGTGAATACATAAATAATTGACTGTCCTTGTGACTCCAACTGGCCTAAATCTTGGAATAAGATGCGGGATCTAGACCCTGTAATTCAAATCATAACATGCCATTAACAGATTTACAGTCTCCTCAGAGACTAGCAAAAATTGCCGTAGCTGACTGTATTTCAAGTCATCATGGCGGGGTATTGGGTAAAGTTTTCAACTAGCAATAATCACGTCTCAGTAGAACTTCATAGACTATGATATTGCCTCTGCACAAGAATGAATTTCATGTGTTCTTTTTTTCAATGGACTGGTCCAACTACCCACATCATTCACGGTGCATCACTCAAAGTCTCCTGGATGTACTGTATTTTCTGGACAATGGTATGGTGATGGTGTTTGTAATTGGCAATTGAACTTAAACTCCGCCCCTTATAGTTGAAACAAAGGAAAGAGTCTAAAAGCTGGAAAAGTTCCATTTTTCAAAATATCTTATCTTGACATTATGAGGAAGTAATGCCTTGCTGGAGTCCAGAAGGAGAAGAAAAAAACTAAAACAAGGACTTCAACAGAGGATGGGAAACTTCATTCGGGAGGGAAAATTCTAAAGGGATACAATCTGTCACCATCCTGATAGAACATTTCTTACTGGCAACTGCATGGCAGCAATGACAGTCTGAAAGTCCCAGATTGAAGCAGCCTAACTTTCACAGGAAAGGACACTGAGAATCTAATTCACAGATAGGGCAAATTTTTCAGGGACAGTTGAAGGGAAAGACTAAAACCATCTCAACACCTTATTACCTGTTTTCAAGCCTTGGGAGCTGGAAGGCTCATATCCTTGCTTTATTTGGCTTAGTGTGAGAGTCTTTATTGCTGTTTTGCTCCTCTCTTTCCAGAGTGTTTCTAAAGTTGTCTTTGTGTCAGCACTTTTCAACAACTGGTTCAGTTTGCTTGGTTTCTTCTCTGGTCCGTCAAGCCTCAACCAGTAATTTTCCATAGAACAACTGGAACTGACAACAGAGGTCCGTTACGTACTCCTTGTGAAAATCTGGGGTATTAATTTTTTTCTGCATCTCAGAAGTCGTTATAGAATTTGAATGGGTTTTTGCACTTCTACTTCAACAGGTTTAGAGGAGTGAGTACGTAAATAATCCACTGTCCTTGTGATTCCAACTGGCCTAAATCTTGGAATGAAATGCGTGAACTAGACCGTGTAATTCAAATCATAATTTGCCATTAACAGATATACAGTCTCCTCAGAGACTAGCAAAAATTGCCGTAGCTGACTGTATTTCAAGTCATCATGGCGGGGTATTGGGTAAAGTTTTCAACTAGCAATAATCACGTCTCAGTAGAACTTCATAGACTATGATATTGCCTCTGCACAAGAATGAATTTCATGTGTATGTTTTTGTCAATAGACAGATCAAACTATCCACAGCATCCACGGTGCATCACTCAAAGTCTCCTGGATGCACTGGATTTTCTGGACAATGGTATGGTGATGGTGTTTGTAATTGGCCATTGAACTTAAACTCCGCCCCTTACAGTTGAAACAAAGGAAAGAGCCTAAAAGCTGGAAAAGTTCCATTTTTAAAAATATCTTATTTTGACACTATGAGGAAGTAATGTCTTGCTGGAATCCAGAAGGACAAGAAGAAAAAACTTCAAACAAGGACTTCAACAGAGGATGGGAAACTTCATTCGGGAGGGAAAATTCTAAAGGGAAACAATCTGTCACCATCCTGATAGAACATTTCTTACTGGCAACTGCATGGCAGCAATGACAGTCTGAAAGTCCCAGATTGAAGCAGCCTAACTTTCACAGGAAAGGACATTGGGAATCTAATTAAGCTGCCTTCACAGATAAGGCAAATTTTTTAGGGACAGTTGAAGGGGAAGACTAAAACCATCTAAACACCTTATTACCTGTTTTCAAGCCTTGGGAGCTGGAAGGCTCATATCCTTGCTTTATTTGGCTTAGTGTGAGAGTCTTTATTGCTGTTTTGCTCCTCTCTTTCCAGAGTGTTTCTAAAGTTGTCTTTGTGTCAGCACTTTTCAACAACTGGTTCAGTTTGCTTGGTTTCTTCTCTGGTTCGTCAAGCCTCAACCGGTCATTGTCCATAGAACAACTGGAACCGACAACAGAGGTCCGTTACGTACTCCTTGTGAAAATCTGGGGTATTCATTTTTTTCTGCATCTCAGAAGTCATTTTAGAATTTGAATGGGTTTTTGCACTTCCACTTCAACAGATTTAAAGAAGTGAGTACGTAAATAATCCACTGTCCTTGTGATTCCAACTGGCCTAAATCTTGGAATAAGATGTGGGAACTAGACCCTGAAATTCAAATCATAAAATGCCATTAACAGATTTACAGTCTCCTCAGAGACTATCAAAAATTGCCGTAGCTGACTGTATTTCAAGTCATCATGGCGGGGTATTGGGTAAAGTTTTCAACTAGCAATAATCACGTCTCAGTAGACCTTCATAGACTATGATATTGCCTCTGCACAAGAATGAATTTCATGTGTTCTTTTTCTCAATGGACTGGTCCAACTATCCATATCATTCACGGTGCATCACTCAAAGTCTCCTGGATGTACTGTATTTTCTGGACAATGGTATGGTGATGGTGTTTGTAATTGACCATTGAACTTAAACTCCGCCCCTTACAGTTGAAACAAAGGAAAGAGCCTAAAAGCTGGAAAAGTTCCATTTTTAAAAATATCTTATTTTGATACTATGAGGAAGTAATGTCTTGCTGGAGTCCAGAAGGAGAAAAAACCTCAAACAAGGCCTTCAACAGAGGATGGGAAACTTGATTTGGGAGGGAAAATTCTAAAGGGAACCAATCTGTCACCATCCTGATAGAACATTTCTTACTGGCATGGCAGCAATGACAGTCTGAAAGTCCCAGATTGAAGCAGCCTAACTTTCAAAGGTAAGGACACTGGGAATCTAATTAAGCTGCCTTCACAGATAGGGCAAATTTTTCAGGGACAATTGAAGGGAAAGACTAAAACCATCTCAACACTTTATTACCTGTTTTCAAGCCTTGGGAGCTGGAAGGCTCATATCCTTGCTTTATTTGGCTTAGTGTGAGAGTCTTTATTGCTGTTTTGCTCCTCTCTTTTCAGAGTGTTTCTCAAGTTGTCTTTGTGTCAGCACTTTTCAACAACTGGTTCAGTTTGCTTGGTTTCTTCTCTGGTCCGTCCAGCCTCAACCAGTCATTGTCCATAGAACAACTGGAACCGACAACAGAGGTCCGTTACGTACTCCTTGTGCAAATATGGGGTATTAATATTTTTCTGCATCTCAGAAGTCGTTTTAGAATTTGAATGGATTTTTGCACTTCCACTTCAACAGGTTTAGAGGAGTGAGTACGTAAATAATCCACTGTCCTTGTGATTCCAACTGGCCTAAATCTTGGAATAAGATGCGTGAACTAGACCGTGTAATTCAAATCATAATATGCCATTAACAGATTTACAGTCTCCTCAGAGACTAGCAAAAATTGCCGTAGCTGACTGTATTTCAAGTCATCATGGCGGGGTATTGGGTAAAGTTTTCAACTAGCAATAATCACGTCTCAGTAGAACTTCATAGACTATGATATTGCCTCTGCACAAGAATGAATTTCATGTGTATGTTTGGGTCAATGGACTGGTCCACCTACCCACAGCATCCACGGTGCATCACTCAAAGTCTCTTGGATGTACTGTATTTTCTGGACAATGGTATGGTGATGGTGTTGTGATTGGCCATTGAACTTAAACTCCGCCCCTTACAGTTGAAACAAAGGAAATAGTCTAAAAGCTGGAAAAGTTCAATTTTTAAAAATATCTTATTTTGATACTATGAGGAAATAATGTCTTGCTGGAGTCCAGAAGGAGAAGCAAAAAACTCAAACAAGGACTTCAACAGAGGATGGGAAACTTCATTTTGGAGGGAAAATTCTAAAGGGAAACAATCTGTCACCATCTTGTCCCTGCTTAAGTCACGAAAATCTTGGAGAAAGACGTGGGAACTAGATCCTTTAATTCAAATCATAATTTGCCCTTAACAGATTTACAGTCTCCTCAGAGACTAGCAAAAATTGCCGTAGCTGACTGTATTTCAAGTCATCATGGCGGGGTATTGGGTAAAGTTTTCAACTAGCAATAACCACGTCTCAGTAGAACTTCATAGACTATGATATTGCCTCTGCACAAGAATGAATTTCATCTGTTCTTTATTCCAATGGACTGGTCCAACTATCCACATCATCCACGGTGCATCACTCAAAGTCTCCTGGATGTACTGTATTTTCTGGACAATGGTATGGTGATGGTGTTTGTGATTGGCCATTGAACTTAAACTCCACCCCTTACAGTTGAAACTAGGGCAAGAGTCTAAAAGCTGGAACAGTTCCATTTTTCAAAATATCTTATCTTGACACTATGAGGAAGTAATGTCTTGCTGGAGTCCAGAAGGACAAGAAGAAAAAACCTCAAACAAGGACTTCAACAGAGGATGGGAAACTTGATTTGGGAGGGAAAATTCTAAAGGGAACCAATCTGTCACCATCCTGATAGAACATTTCTTGCTGGCAACTGCATGGCAGCAATGGCAGTCTGAAAGTCCCAGATTGAAGCAGCCTAACTTTTAAAGGTAAGGACACTGGGAATCTAATTAAGCTGCCTTCACAGATAGGGCAATTTTTTCAGGGACAGTTGAAGGGAAAGACTACAACCATCTCAACACCTTGTTACCTGTTTTCAAGCCTTGGAAGCTGGAAGGCTCATATCCTTGCTTTATTTGGCTTAGTGTGAGAGTCTTTATTGCTGTTTTGCTCCTCTCTTTCCAGAGTGTTTCTTAAGTTGTCTTTGTGTCAGCACTTTTCAACAACTGGTTCAGTTTGCTTGGTTTCTTCTCTGGTCCGTCCAGCCTCAACCAGTCATTGTCCATAGAACAACTGGAACCGACAACAGAGGTCCGTTACGTACTCCTTGTGCAAATATGGGGTATTAATATTTTTCTGCATCTCAGAAGTCGTTTTAGAATTTGAATGGATTTTTGCACTTCCACTTCAACAGGTTTAGAGGAGTGCGTACGTAAATAATCCACTGTCCTTGTGATTCCAACTGGCCTAAATCTTGGAATAAGATGCGTGAACTAGACCGTGTAATTCAAATCATAATATGCCATTAACAGATTTACAGTCTCCTCAGAGACTAGCAAAAATTGCCGTAGCTGACTGTATTTCAAGTCATCATGGCGGGGTATTGGGTAAAGTTTTCAACTAGCAATAATCACGTCTCAGTAGAACTTCATAGACTATGATATTGCCCCTGCACAAGAATGAATTTCATGTGTATGTTTGGGTCAATGGACTGGTCCAACTACCCACAGCATCCACGGTGCATCACTCAAAGTCTCTTGGATGTACTGTATTTTCTGGACAATGGTATGGTGATGGTGTTTGTAATTTACCATTGAACTTAAACTCCGCCCCTTACAGTTGAAACAAAGGAAAGAGCCTAAAAGCTGGAAAAGTTCCATTTTTAAAAATATCTTATTTTGATACTATGAGGAAGTAATGTCTTGCTTGAGTCCAGAAGGAGAAAAAAACTCAAACAAGGCCTTCAACAGAGGATAGGAAACTTCATTTGGGAGGGAAAATTCTAAAGGGAAACAATCTGTCACCATCTTGTCCCTGCTGAAGTCGCGAGAATCTTGGAGAAAGACGTGGGAACTGGACCCTATAATTCAAATCATAATTTGTCTTTAACAGATTTACAGTCTCCTCAGAGACTAGCAAAAATTGCCGTAGCTGACTGTATTTCAAGTCATCATGGCGGGGTATTGGGTAAAGTTTTCAACTAGCAATAATCACGTCTCAGTAGAACTTCATAGACTATGATATTGCCTCTGCACAAGAATGAATTTCATGTGTTCTTTTTTTCAATGAACTGGTCCAACTACCCACATCATTCACGGTGTATCACTCAAAGTCTCCTGGATGTACTGTATTTTCTGGACAATGGTATGGTGATGGTGTTTGTGATTGACCATTGAACTTAAACTCCACCCCTTACAGTTGAAACAAAGGAAAGAGCCTAAAAGCTGGAAAAGTTCCATTTTTAAAAATATCTTATTTTGATACTATGAGGAAGTAATGTCTTGCTGGAGTCCAGAAGGAGAAGCAAAAAACTCAAACAAGGACTTCAACAGAGGATGGGAAACTTCAATTGTGGGGGAAAATTCTAAAGGGAAACAATCTGTCACCATCTTGTCCCTGCTGAAGTCGCGAGAATCTTGGAGAAAGACGTAGGAACTGGACCCTATAATTCAAATCATAATTTGCCCTTAACAGATTTACAGTCTCCTCAGAGACTAGCAAAAATTGCCGTAGCTGACTGTATTTCATGTCATCATGGCGGGGTATTGGGTAAAGTTTTCAACTAGCAATAATCACGTCTCAGTGGAACTTCATAGACTATGATATTGCCTCTGCACAAGAATGAATTTCATGTGTTCTTTTTTTCAATGGACTAGTCCAACTACCCACATCATTCACGGTGTATCACTCAAAGTCTCCTGGATGTATTGTATTTTCTGGACAATGGTATGGTGATGGTGTTTGTAATTGACCATTGAACTTAAACTCCACCCCTTACAGTTGAAACTAAGGAAAGAGTGTAAAAGCTGGAAAAGTTCCATTTTTCAAAATATCTTATTTTCACACTATGAGGAAGTAATGTCTTGCTGGAGTCCAGAAGGAGAAGCAAAAAACTCAAACAAGGACTTCAACAGAGGATGGGAAACTTCATTTTGGAGGGAAAATTCTAAAGGGATACAATCTGTCACCATCCTGATAGAACATTTCTTGCTGGCAACTGCATGGCAGCAATGACAGTCTGAAAGTCCCAGATTGAAGCAGCCTAACTTTCAAAGGTAAGGACACTGGGAATCTAATTAAGCTGCCTTCACAGATAGGGCAAATTGTTAAGGGACAGTTGAAGGGAAAGACGAAAACCATCTCAACACCTTATTACCTGTTTTCAAGCCACATCATGTGTATGTCCTTGCTTTATTTGGCTTAGTGTGAGAGTCTTTATTGCTGTTTTGCTCCTCTCTTTCCAGAGTGTTTCTTAAGTTGTCTTTGTGTCAGCACTTTTTAACAACAGGTTCAGTTTGCTTGGTTTCTTCTCTGGTCCGTCCAGCCTCAACCAGTCGTTGTCCATAGAACAACTGGAACCGACAACAGAGGTCCGTTACGTACTCCTTGTGCAAATATGGGGTATTAATATTTTTCTGCATCTCAGAAGTCGTTTTAGAATTTGAATGGGTTTTTGCACTTCCACTTCAACAGGTTTAGAGGAGTGAGTACGTAAATAATCCACTGTCCTTGTGATTCCAACTGGCCTAAATCTTGGAATAAGATGGGTGAACTAGACCGTGTAATTCAAATCATTATATGCCCTTAACAGATTTACAGTCTCCTCAGAGACTAGCAAAAATTGCCGTAGCTGACTGTATTTCAAGTCATCATGGCAGGGTATTGGGTAAAGTTTTCAACTAGCAATAATCACGTCTCAGTAGAACTTCATAGACTATGATATTGCCTCTGCACAAGAATGAATTTCATGTGTATGTTTGGGTCAATGGACTGGTCCAACTACCCACAGCATCCACGGTGCATCACTCAAAGTCTCTTGGATGTACTGTATTTTCTGGACAATGGTATGGTGATGGTGTTTGTGATTGGCCATTGAACTTAAACTCCGCCCCTTACAGTTGAAACAAAGGAAAGAGTGTAAAAGCTGGAAAAGTTCAATTTTAAAAAATATCTTATTTTGATACTATGAGGAAGTAATGTCTTGCTGGAGTCCAGAAGGAGAAGCAAAAAACTCAAACAAGGACTTCAACAGAGGATGGGAAACTTCAATTGGGAGGGAAAATGCTAAAGGGAAACAATCTGTCACCATCTTGTCCCTGCTGAAGTCGCGAGAATCTTTGAGAAAGACGTGGGAACTAGACCCTTTAATTCAAATCATAATTTGACCTTAACAGATTTACAGTCTCCTCAGAGACTAGCAAAAATTGCCGTAGCTGACTGTATTTCAAGTCATCATGGCGGGGTATTGGGTAAAGTTTTCAACTAGCAATAATCACGTCTCAATAGAACTTCATAGACTATGATATTGCCTCTGCACAAGAATGAATTTCATGTGTTCTTTTTTTCAATGAACTGGTCCAACTATCCACATCATCCACGGTGCATCACTCAAAGTCTCCTGGATGTACTGTATTTTCTGGACAATGGTATGGTGATGGTGTTTGTAATTTACCATTGAACTTAAACTCCACCCCTTACAGTTGAAACAAAGGAAAGAGCCTAAAAGCTGGAAAAGTTCCATTTTTAAAAATATCTTATTTTGATACTATGAGGAAGTAATGTCTTGCTGGAGTCCAGAAGGAGAAACAAAAAACTCAAACAAGGACTTCAACAGAGGATGGGAAACTTCATTTTGGAGGGAAAATTCTAAAGGGATACAATCTGTCACCATCCTGATAGAACATTTCTTGCTGGCAACTGCATGGCAGCAATGACAGTCTGAAAGTCCCAGATTGAAGCAGCCTAACTTTCAAAGGTAAGGACACTGGGAATCTAATTAAGCTGCCTTCACAGATAGGGCAAATTTTTAAGGGACAGTTGAAGGGAAAGACGAAAACCATCTCAACACCTTATTACCTGTTTTCAAGCCACATCATCTGTATGTCCTTGCTTTATTTGGCTTAGTGTGAGAGTCTTTATTGCTGTTTTGCTCCTCTCTTTCCAGAGTGTTTCTTAAGTTGTCTTTGTGTCAGCACTTTTTAACAACAGGTTCAGTTTGCTTGGTTTCTTCTCTGGTCCGTCCAGCCTCAACCAGTCGTTGTCCATAGAACAACTGGAACTGATAACAGAGGTCCGTTACGTACTCCTTGTGCAAATATGGGGTATTAATATTTTTCTGCATCTCAGAAGTCGTTTTAGAATTTGAATGGGTTTTTGCACTTCCACTTCAACAGGTTTAGAGGAGTGAGTACGTAAATAATCCACTGTCCTTGTGATTCCAACTGGCCTAAATCTTGGAATAAGATGCGTGAACTAGACCGTGTAATTCAAATCATAATATGCCATTAACAGATTTACAGTCTCCTCAGAGACTAGCAAAAATTGCCGTAGCTGACTGTATTTCAAGTCATCATGGCGGGGTATTGGGTAAAGTTTTCAACTAGCAATAATCACGTCTCAGTAGAACTTCATAGACTATGATATTGCCCCTGCACAAGAATGAATTTCATGTGTATGTTTGGGTCAATGGACTGGTCCAACTATCCACATCATTCACGGTGTATCACTCAAAGTCTCCTGGATGTACTGTATTTTCTGGACAATAGTATGGTGATGGTGTTTGTAATTTACCATTGAACTTAAACTCCGCCCCTTACAGTTGAAACAAAGGAAAGAGCCTAAAAGCTGGAAAAGTTCCATTTTTAAAAATATCTTATTTTGATACTATGAGGAAGTAATGTCTTGCTGGAGTCCAGAAGGAGAAAAAAACTCAAACAAGGCCTTCAACAGAGGATGGGAAACTTCATTTGGGAGGGAAAATTCTAAAGGGAAACAATCTGTCACCATCTTGTCCCTGCTGAAGTCGCGAGAGTCTTGGAGAAAGACGTGGGAACTGGACCCTATAATTCAAATCATAATTTGTCTTTAACAGATTTACAGTCTCCTCAGAGACTAGCAAAAATTGCCGTAGCTGACTGTATTTCAAGTCATCATGGCGGGGTATTGGGTAAAGTTTTCAACTAGCAATAATCACGTCTCAGTAGAATTTCATAGACTATGATATTGCCTCTGCACAAGAATGAATTTCATGTGTTCTTTTTTTCAATGGACTGGTCCAACTACCCACATCATTCACGGTGCATCACTCAAAGTCTCCTGGATGTACTGTATTTTCTGGACAATGGTATGGTGATGGTGTTTGTGATTGACCATTGAACTTAAACTCCACCCCTTACAGTTGAAACAAAGGAAAGAGCCTAAAAGCTGGAAAAGTTCCATTTTTAAAAATATCTTATTTTGATACTATGAGGAAGTAATGTCTTGCTGGAGTCCAGAAGGAGAAGCAAAAAACTCAAACAAGGACTTCAATAGAGGATGGGAAACTTCATTTTGGAGGGAAAATTCTAAAGGGAACCAATCTGTCACCATCCTGATAGAACATTTCTTCCTGGCAACTGCATGGCAGCAATGACAGTCTGAAAGTCCCAGATTGAAGCAGCCTAACTTTCAAAGGTAAGGACACTGGGAATCTAATTAAGCTGCCTTCACAGATAGGGACAGTTGAAGGGAAAGACGAAAACCATCTCAACACTTTATTACCTGTTTTCAAGCCACATCATCTGTATGTCCTTGCTTTATTTGGCTTAGTGTGAGAGTCTTTATTGCTGTTTTGCTCCTCTCTTTCCAGAGTGTTTCTTAAGTTGTCTTTGTGTCAGCACTTCTCAACAACAGGTTCAGTTTGCTTGGTTTCTTCTCTGGTCCGTCCAGCCTCAACCAGTCGTTGTCCTTAGAACAACTGGAACTGATAACAGAGGTCCGTTACGTACTCCTTGTGCAAATATGGGGTATTAATATTTTTCTGCATCTCAGAAGTCGTTTTAGAATTTGAATGGGTTTTTGCACTTCCACTTCAACAGGTTTAGAGGAGTGAGTACGTAAATAATCCACTGTCCTTGTGATTCCAACTGGCCTAAATCTTGGAATAAGATGCGTGAACTAGACCGTGTAATTCAAATCATAATATGCCATTAACAGATTTACAGTCTACTCAGAGACTAGCAAAAATTGCCGTAGCTGACTGTATTTCAAGTCATTATTGGGTATTGGGTAAAGTTTTCAACTAGCAATAATCACGTCTCAGTAGAACTTCATAGACTATGATATTGCCTCTGCACAAGAATGAATTTCATGTGTATGTTTGGGTCAATGGACTGGTCCAACTACCCACAGCATCCACGGTGCATCACTCAAAGTCTCTTGGATGTACTGTATTTTCTGGACAATGGTATGGTGATGGTGTTTGTGATTGGCCATTGAACTTAAACTCCGCCCCTTACAGTTGAAACAAAGGAAAGAGTCTAAAAGCTGGAAAAGTTAAATTTTTAAAAATATCTTATTTTGATACTATGAGGAAGTAATGTCTTGCTGGAGTCCAGAAGGAGAAGCAAAAAATTCAAACAAGGACTTCAACAGAGGATGGGAAACTTCAATTGGGGGGGAAAATTCTAAAGGGAAACAATCTGTCACCATCTTGTCCCTGCTGAAGTCGCGAGAGTCTTGGAGAAAGACGTGGGAACTACACCCTTTAATTCAAATCATAATTTGCCCTTAACAGATTTACAGTCTCCTCAGAAACTAGCAAAAATTGCCGTAGCTGACTGTATTTCAAGTCATCATGGCGGGGTATTGGGTAAAGTTTTCAACTAGCAATAATCACGTCTCAGTAGAACTTCATAGACTATGATATTGCCTCTGCACAAGAATGAATTTCATGTGTTCTTTTTTTCAATGGACTGGTCCAACTATCCACATCATTCACGGTGTATCACTCAAAGTCTCCTGGATGTACTGTATTTTCTGGACAATAGTATGGTGATGGTGTTTGTAATTTACCATTGAACGTAAACTCCGCCCCTTACAGTTGAAACAAAGGAAAGAGCCTAAAAGCTGGAAAAGTTCCATTTTTAAAAATATCTTATTTTGATACTATGAGGAAGTAATGTCTTGCTGGAGTCCAGAAGGAGAAAAAAACTCAAACAAGGCCTTCAACAGAGGATGGGAAACTTCATTTGGGAGGGAAAATTCTAAAGGGAAACAATCTGTCACCATCTTGTCCCTGCTGAAGTCGCGAGAATCTTGGAGAAAGACGTGGGAACTGCACCCTATAATTCAAATCATAATTTGTCTTTAACAGATTTACAGTCTCCTCAGAGACTAGCAAAAATTGCCGTAGCTGACTGTATTTCAAGTCATCATGGCGGGGTATTGGGTAAAGTTTTCAACTAGCAATAATCACGTCTCAGTAGAACTTCATAGACTATGATATTGCCTCTGCACAAGAATGAATTTCATGTGTTCTTTTTTTCAATGAACTGGTCCAACTACCCACATCATTCACGGTGTATCACTCAAAGTCTCCTGGATGTACTGTATTTTCTGGACAATGGTATGGTGATGGTGTTTGTGATTGACCATTGAACTTAAACTCCACCCCTTACAGTTGAAACAAAGGAAAGAGCCTAAAAGCTTGAAAAGTTCCATTTTTAAAAATATCTTATTTTGATACTATGAGGAAGTAATGTCTTGCTGGAGTCCAGAAGGAGAAGCAAAAAACTCAAACAAGGACTTCAACAGAGGATGGGAAACTTCATTTTGGAGGGAAAATTCTAAAGGGAACCAATCTGTCACCATCCTGATAGAACATTTCTTGCTGGCAACTGCATGGCAGCAATGACAGTCTGAAAGTCCCAGATTGAAGCAGCCTAACTTTCAAAGGTAAGGACACTGGGAATCTAATTAAGCTGCCTTCACAGATAGGGACAGTTGAAGGGAAAGACGAAAACCATCTCAACACTTTATTACCTGTTTTCAAGCCACATCATCTGTATGTCCTTGCTTTATTTGGCTTAGTGTGAGAGTCTTTATTGCTGTTTTGCTCCTCTCTTTTCAGAGTGTTTCTTAAGTTGTCTTTGTGTCAGCACTTTTCAACAACAGGTTCAGTTTGCTTGGTTTCTTCTCTGGTCCGTCCAGCCTCAACCAGTCGATGTCCATAGAACAACTGGTACTGATAACAGAGGTCCGTTACGTACTCCTTGTGCAAATATGGGGTATTAATATTTTTCTGCATCTCAGAAGTCGTTTTAGAATTTGAATGGGTTTTTGCACTTCCACTTCAACAGGTTTAGAGGAGTGAGTACGTAAATAATCCACTGTCCTTGTGATTCCAACTGGCCTAAATCTTGGAATAAGATGCGTGAACTAGACCGTGTAATTCAAATCATAATATGCCATTAACAGATTTACAGTCTCCTCAGAGACTAGCAAAAATTGCCGTTGCTGACTGTATTTCAAGTCATCATGGCGGAGTATTGGGTAAAGTTTTCAACTAGCAATAATCACGTCTCAGTAGAACTTCATAGACTATGATATTGCCTCTGCACAAGAATGAATTTCATGTGTATGTTTGGGTCAATGGACTGGTCCAACTACCCACAGCATCCACGGTGCATCACTCAAAGTCTCCTGGATGTACTGTATTATCTGGACAATGGTATGGTGATGGTGTTTGTGATTGGCCAATGAACTTAAACTCCGCCCCTTACAGTTGAAACAAAGGAAAGAGTCTAAAAGCTGGAAAAGTTCAATTTTTAAAAATATCTTATTTTGATACTATGAGGAAGTAATGTCTTGCTGGAGTCCAGAAGGAGAAGCAAAAAATTCAAACAAGGACTTCAACAGAGGATGGGAAACTTCAATTGGGGGGGAAAATTCTAAAGGGAAACAATCTGTCACCATCTTGTCCCTGCTGAAGTCGCAAGAGTCTTGGAGAAAGACGTGGGAACTACACCCTTTAATTCAAATCATAATTTGCCCTTAACAGATTTACAGTCTCCTCAGAGACTAGCAAAAATTGCCGTAGCTGACTGTATTTCAAATCATCATGGCGGGGTATTGGGTAAAGTTTTCAACTAGCAATAATCACGTCTCAGTAGAACTTCATAGACTATGATATTGCCTCTGCACAAGAATGAATTTCATGTGTTCTTTTTTTCAATGAACTGGTCCAACTACCCACATCATTCACGGTGTATCACTCAAAGTCTCCTGGATGTACTGTATTTTCTGGACAATGGTATGGTGATGGTGTTTGTGATTGACCATTGAACTTAAACTCCACCCCTTACAGTTGAAACAAAGGAAAGAGCCTAAAAGCTGGAAAAGTTCCATTTTTAAAAATATCTTATTTTGATACTATGAGGAAGTAATGTCTTGCTGGAGTCCAGAAGGAGAAGCAAAAAACTCAAACAAGGACTTCAACAGAGGATGGGAAACTTCATTTTGGAGGGAAAATTCTAAAGGGAACCAATCTGTCACCATCCTGATAGAACATTTCTTGCTGGCAACTGCATGGCAGCAATGACAGTCTGAAAGTCCCAGATTGAAGCAGCCTAACTTTCAAAGGTAAGGACACTGGGAATCTAATTAAGCTTCCTTCACAGATAGGGCAAATTGTTAAGGGACAGTTGAAGGGAAAGACGAAAACCATCTCAACACCTTATTACCTGTTTTCAAGCCACATCATCTGTATGTCCTTGCTTTATTTGGCTTAGTGTGAGAGTCTTTATTGCTGTTTTGCTCCTCTCTTTCCAGAGTGTTTCTTAAGTTGTCTTTGTGTCAGCACTTTTTAACAACAGGTTCAGTTTGCTTGGTTTCTTCTCTGGTCCGTCCAGCCTCAACCAGTCGTTGTCCATAGAACAACTGGAACCGATAACAGAGGTCCGTTACGTACTCCTTGTGCAAATATGGGGTATTAATATTTTTCTGCATCTCAGAAGTCGTTTTAGAATTTGAATGGGTTTTTGCACTTCCACTTCAACAGGTTTAGAGGAGTGAGTACGTAAATAATCCACTGTCCTTGTGATTCCAACTGGCCTAAATCTTGGAATAAGATGGGTGAACTAGACCGTGTAATTCAAATCATTATATGCCCTTAACAGATTTACAGTCTCCTCAGAGACTAGCAAAAATTGCCGTAGCTGACTGTATTTCAAGTCATCATGGCGGGGTATTGGGTAAAGTTTTCAACTAGCAATAATCACGTCTCAGTAGAACTTCATAGACTATGATATTGCCTCTGCACAAGAATGAATTTCATGTGTATGTTTGGGTCAATGGACTGGTCCAACTACCCACATCATCCACGGTGCATCACTCAAAGTCTCTTGGATGTACTGTATTTTCTGGACAATGGTATGGTGATGGTGTTTGTGATTGGCCATTGAACTTAAACTCCGCCCCTTACAGTTGAAACAAAGGAAAGAGTGTAAAAGCTGGAAAAGTTCAATTTTAAAAAATATCTTATTTTGATACTATGAGGAAGTAATGTCTTGCTGGAGTCCAGAAGGAGAAGCAAAAAATTCAAACAAGGACTTCAACAGAGGATGGGAAACTTCAATTGGGGGGGGGGAATTCTAAAGGGAAACAATCTGTCACCATCTTGTCCCTGCTGAAGTCGCGAGAATCTTGGAGAAAGACGTGGGAACTAGACCCTATAATTCAAATCATAATTTGCCCTTAACAGATTTACAGTCTCCTCAGAGACTAGCAAAAATTGCCGTAGCTGACTGTATTTCAAGTCATCATGGCGGGGTATTGGGTAAAGTTTTCAACTAGCAATAATCACGTCTCAGTAGAACTTCATAGACTATGATATTGCCTCTGCACAAGAATGAATTTCATGTGTTCTTTTTTTCAATGAACTGGTCCAACTATCCACATCATTCACGGTGTATCACTCAAAGTCTCCTGGATGTACTGTATTTTCTGGACAATAGTATGGTGATGGTGTTTGTAATTTACCATTGAACTTAAACTCCGCCCCTTACAGTTGAAACAAAGGAAATAGTCTAAAAGCTGGAAAAGTTCAATTTTTAAAAATATCTTATTTTGATACTATGAGGAAGTAATGTCTTGCTGGAGTCCAGAAGGAGAAGCAAAAAACTCAAACAAGGACTTCAACAGAGGATGGGAAACTTCATTTTGGAGGGAAAATTCTAAAGGGATACAATCTGTCACCATCCTGATAGAACATTTCTTGCTGGCAACTGCATGGCATTAATGACAGTCTGAAAGTCCCAGATTGAAGCAGCCTAACTTTCAAAGGTAAGGACACTGGGAATCTAATTAAGCTGCCTTCACAGATAGGGCAAATTGTTAAGGGACAGTTGAAGGGAAAGACGAAAACCATCTCAACACCTTATTACCTGTTTTCAAGCCACATCATCTGTATGTCCTTGCTTTATTTGGCTTAGTGTGAGAGTCTTTATTGCTGTTTTGCTCCTCTCTTTCCAGAGTGTTTCTTAAGTTGTCTTTGTGTCAGCACTTTTCAACAACTGGTTCAGTTTGCTTGGTTTCTTCTCTGGTCCGTCCAGCCTCAACCAGTCATTGTCCATAGAACAACTGGAACCGACAATAGAGGTCCGTTACGTACTCCTTGTGCAAATATGGGGTATTAATATTTTTCTGCATCTCAGAAGTCGTTTTAGAATTTGAATGGGTTTTTGCACTTCCACTTCAAAAGGTTTAGAGGAGTGAGTACGTAAATAATCCACTGTCCTTGTGATTCCAACTGGCCTAAATCTTGGAATAAGATGCGTGAACTAGACCGTGTAATTCAAATCATAATATGCCATTAACAGATTTACAGTCTCCTCAGAGACTAGCAAAAATTGCCGTAGCTGACTGTATTTCAAGTCATCATGGCGGGGTATTGGGTAAAGTTTTCAATTAGCAATAATCACGTCTCAGTAGAACTTCATAGACTATGATATTGCCTCTGCACAAGAATGAATTTCATGTGTTATTTTTTTCAATGAACTGGTCCAACTACCCACATCATTCACGGTGCATCACTCAAAGTCTCCTGGATGTACTGTATTTTCTGGACAATGGTATGGTGATGGTGTTTGTAATTGGCCATTGAACTTAAACTCCGCCCCTTACAGTTGAAACTAAGGAAAGAGTGTAAAAGCTGGAAAAGTTCCATTTTTCAAAATATCTTATTTTCACACTATGAGGAAGTAATGTCTTACTGGAGTCCAGAAGGAGAAGCAAAAAACTCAAACAAGGACTTCAACAGAGGATGGGAAACTTCATTTTGGAGGGAAAATTCTAAAGGGAACCAATCTGTCACCATCCTGATAGAACATTTCTTGCTGGCAACTGCATGGCAGCAATGACAGTCTGAAAGTCCCAGATTGAAGCAGCCTAACTTTCAAAGGTAAGGACACTGGGAATCTAATTAAGCTTCCTTCACAGATAGGGCAAATTGTTAAGGGACAGTTGAAGGGAAAGACGAAAACCATCTCAACACCTTATTACCTGTTTTCAAGCCACATCATCTGTATGTCCTTGCTTTATTTGGCTTAGTGTGAGAGTCTTTATTGCTGTTTTGCTCCTCTCTTTCCAGAGTGTTTCTTAAGTTGTCTTTGTGTCAGCACTTTTTAACAACAGGTTCAGTTTGCTTGGTTTCTTCTCTGGTCCGTCCAGCCTCAACCAGTCGTTGTCCATAGAACAACTGGAACTGATAACAGAGGTCCGTTACGTACTCCTTGTGCAAATATGGGGTATTAATATTTTTCTGCATCTCAGAAGTCGTTTTAGAATTTGAATGGGTTTTTGCACTTCCACTTCAACAGGTTTAGAGGAGTGAGTACGTAAATAATCCACTGTCCTTGTGATTCCAACTGGCCTAAATCTTGGAATAAGATGCGTGAACTAGACCGTGTAATTCAAATCATAATATGCCATTAACAGATTTACAGTCTCCTCAGAGACTAGCAAAAATTGCCGTAGCTGACTGTATTTCAAGTCATCATGGCGGGGTATTGGGTAAAGTTTTCAACTAGCAATAATCACGTCTCAGTAGAACTTCATAGACTATGATATTGCCTCTGCACAAGAATGAATTTCATGTGTATGTTTGGGTCAATGGACTGGTCCAACTACCCACAGCATCCACGGTGCATCACTCAAAGTCTCCTGGATGTACTTTATTTTCTGGACAATGGTATGGTGATGGTGTTTGTAATTGACCATTGAACTTAAACTCCGCCCCTTACAGTTGAAACAAAGTAAAGAGTCTAAAAGCTGGAAAAGTTCAATTTTTAAAAATATCTTATTTTGATACTATGAGGAAGTAATGTCTTGCTGGAGTCCAGAAGGAGAAGCAAAACATTCAAACAAGGACTTCAACAGAGGATGGGAAACTTCAATTGGGGGGAAAAATTCTAAAGGGAAACAATCTGTCACCATCTTGTCCCTGCTGAAGTCGCGAGAGTCTTGGAGAAAGACGTGGGAACTACACCCTATAATGCAAATCATAATTTGCCCTTAACAGATTTACAGTCTCCTCAGAGACTAGCAAAAATTGCCGTAGCTGACTGTATTTCAAGTCATCATGGCGGGGTATTGGGTAAAGTTTTCAACTAGCAATAATCACGTCTCAGTAGAACTTCATAGACTATGATATTGCCTCTGCACAAGAATGAATTTCATGTGTTCTTTTTTTCAATGAACTGGTCCAACTACCCACATCATTCACGGTGTATCACTCAAAGTCTCCTGGATGTACTGTATTTTCTGGACAATGGTATGGTGATGGTGTTTGTGATTGACCATTGAACTTAAACTCCACCCCTTACAGTTGAAACAAAGGAAAGAGCCTAAAAGCTGGAAAAGTTCCATTTTTAAAAATATCTTATTTTGATACTATGAGGAAGTAATGTCTTGCTGGAGTCCAGAAGGAGAAGCAAAAAACTCAAACAAGGACTTCAACAGAGGATGGGAAACTTCATTTTGGAGGGAAAATTCTAAAGGGAACCAATCTGTCACCATCCTGATAGAACATTTCTTGCTGGCAACTGCATGGCAGCAATGACAGTCTGAAAGTCCCAGATTGAAGCAGCCTAACTTTCAAAGGTAAGGACACTGGGAATCTAATTAAGCTTCCTTCACAGATAGGGCAAATTGTTAAGGGACAGTTGAAGGGAAAGACGAAAACCATCTCAACACCTTATTACCTGTTTTCAAGCCACATCATCTGTATGCCCTTGCTTTATTTGGCTTAGTGTGAGAGTCTTTATTGCTGTTTTGCTCCTCTCTTTCCAGAGTGTTTCTTAAGTTGTCTTTGTGTCAGCACTTTTTAACAACAGGTTCAGTTTGCTTGGTTTCTTCTCTGGTCCGTCCAGCCTCAACCAGTCGTTGTCCATAGAACAACTGGAACCGATAACAGAGGTCCGTTACGTACTCCTTGTGCAAATATGGGGTATTAATATTTTTCTGCATCTCAGAAGTCGTTTTAGAATTTGAATGGGTTTTTGCACTTCCACTTAAACAGATTTAGAGGTGTGAATACATAAATAATTCACTGTCCTTGTGATTCCAACTGGCCTAAATCTTGGAATAAGATGCGTGAACTAGACCGTGTAATTCAAATCATAATATGCCATTAACAGATTTACAGTCTCCTCAGAGACTAGCAAAAATTGCCGTAGCTGACTGTATTTCAAGTCATCATGGCGGGGTATTGGGTAAAGTTTTCAACTAGCAATAATCACGTCTCAGTAGAACTTCATAGACTATGATATTGCCTCTGCACAAGAATGCATTTCATGTGTTCTTTTTTTCAATGGACTGGTCCAACTATCCACATCATCCACGGTGCATCACTCAAAGTCTCCTGGATGTACTGTATTTTCTGGACAATGGTATGGTGATGGTGTTTGTGATTGGCCATTGAACTTAAACTCCGCCCCTTACAGTTGAAACAAAGGAAAGAGTCTAAAAGCTTGAAAAGTTCCATTTTTCAAAATATCTTATTTTGACACTATGAGGAAGTAATGTCTTGCTGGAGTCCAGAAGGACAAGAAGAAAAAACCTCAAACAAGGACTTCAACAGAGGATGGGAAACTTCAATTGGGGGGGAAAATTCTAAAGGGAAACAATCTGTCACCATCTTGTCCCTGCTGAAGTCGCGAGAGTCTTGGAGAAAGACGTGGGAACTACACCCTATAATGCAATCCATAATTTGCCCTTAACAGATTTACAGTCTCCTCAGAGACTAGCAAAAATTGCCGTAGCTGACTGTATTTCAAGTCTTCATGGCGGGGTATTGGGTAAAGTTTTCAACTAGCAATAATCACGTCTCAGTAGAACTTCATAGACTATGATATTGCCTCTGCACAAGAATGAATTTCATGTGTATGTTTGGGTCAATGGACTGGTCCAACTACCCACAGCATCCACGGTGCATCACTCAAAGTCTCCTGGATGTACTGTATTTTCTGGACAATGGTATGGTGATGGTGTTTGTAATTGACCATTGAACTTAAACTCCGCCCCTTACAGTTGAAACAAAGGAAAGAGTCTAAAAGCTGGAAAAGTTCCATTTTTAAAAATATCTTATTTTGATACTGTGAGGAAGTAATGTCTTGCTGGAGTCCAGAAGGAGAAGCAAAACATTCAAACAAGGACTTCAACAGAGGATGGGAAACTTCAATTGGGGGGGGGGGATTCTAAAGGGAAACAATCTGTCACCATCTTGTCCCTGCTGAAGTCGCGAGAGTCTTGGAGAAAGACGTGGGAACTACACCCTTTAATTCAAATCATAATTTGCCCTTAACAGATTTACAGTCTCCTCAGAGACTAGCAAAAATTGCCGTAGCTGACTGTATTTCAAGTCATCATGGCGGGGTATTGGGTAAAGTTTTCAACTAGCAATAATCACGTCTCAGTAGAACTTCATAAACTATGATATTGCCTCTGCACAAGAATGAATTTCATGTGTTCTTTTTTTCAATGAACTGGTCCAACTACCCACATCATTCACGGTGTATCACTCAAAGTCTCCTGGATGTACTGTATTTTCTGGACAATGGTATGGTGATGGTGTTTTCAAGCCTTGGGAGCTGGAAGGCTCATATCCTTGCTTTATTTGGCTTAGTGTGAGAGTCTTTATTGCTGTTTTGCTCCTCTCTTTCCAGAGTGTTTCTCAAGTTGTCTTTGTGTCAGCACTTTTTAACAACGGGTTCAGTTTGCTAGGTTTCTTCTCTGGTCCGTCAAGCCTCAACCGATCATTGTCCATAGAACAACTGGAACCGACAACAGAGGTCCGTTACGTACTCTTTGTGCAAATATGGGGTATTAATATTTTTCTGCATCTCAGAAGTCGTTTTAGAATTTGACTGGGTTTTTGCACTTCCACTTAAACAGATTTAGAGGTGTGAATACATAAATAATTCACTGTCCTTGTGATTCCAACTGGCCTAAATCTTGGAATAAGATGCGTGAACTAGACCGTGTAATTCAAATCATAATATGCCATTAACAGATTTACAGTCTCCTCAGAGACTAGCAAAAATTGCAGTAGCTGACTGTATTTCAAGTCATCATGGCGGGGTATTGGGTAAAGTTTTCAACTAGCAATAATCACGTCTCAGTAGAACTTCATAGACTATGATATTGCCTCTGCACAAGAATGAATTTCATGTGTTCTTTTTTTCAATGGACTGGTCCAACTATCCACATCATTCACGGTGCATCACTCAAAGTCTCCTGGATGTACTGTATTTTCTGGACAATGGTATGGTGATGGTGTTTGTGATTGGCCATTGAACTTAAACTCCGCCCCTTACAGTTGAAACAAAGGAAAGAGTCTAAAAGCTGGAAAAGTTCAATTTTTAAAAATATCTTATTTTGATACTATGAGGAAGTAATGTCTTGCTGGAGTCCAGAAGGAGAAGCAAAAAATTCAAACAATGACTTCAACAGAGGATGGGAAACTTCATTTGGGAGGGAAATTTCTAAAGGGAAACAATCCGTCACCATCTTGTCCCTGCTGAAGTCGCGAGAATCTTGGAGAAAGACGTGGGAACTAGACCCTATAATTCAAATCATAATTTGCCCTTAACAGATTTACAGTCTCCTCAGAGACTAGCAAAAATTGCCGTAGCTGACTGTATTTCAAGTCATCATGGCGGGGTATTGGGTAAAGTTTTCAACTAGCAATAATCACGTCTCAGTAGAACTTCATAGACTATGATATTGCCTCTGCACAAGAATGAATTTCATGTGTTCTTTTTTTCAATGAACTGGTCCAACTACCCACATCATTCACGGTGCATCACTCAAAGTCTCCTGGATGTACTGTATTTTCTGGACAATGGTATGGTGATGGTGTTTGTAATTGACCATTGAACTTAAACTCCGCCCCTTACAGTTGAAACAAAGGAAAGAGTCTAAAAGCTGGAAAAGTTCCATTTTTCAAAATATCTTATTTTGATACTATGAGGAAGTAATGTCTTGCTGGAGTCCAGAAGGAGAAGCAAAACATTCAAACAAGGACTTCAACAGAGGATGGGAAACTTCAATTGGGGGGGAAAATTCTAAAGGGATACAATCTGTCACCATCCTGATAGAACATTTCTTGCTGGCAACTGCATGGCAGCAATGACAGTCTGAAAGTCCCAGATTGAAGCAGCCTAACTTTCAAAGGTAAGGACACTGGGAATCTAATTAAGCTGCCTTCACAGATAGGGCAAATTGTTAAGGGACAGTTGAAGGGAAAGACGAAAACCATCTCAACACCTTATTACCTGTTTTCAAGCCACATCATCTGTATGTCCTTGCTTTATTTGGCTTAGTGTGAGAGTCTTTATTGCTGTTTTGCTCCTCTCTTTCCAGAGTGTTTCTTAAGTTGTCTTTGTGTCAGCACTTTTTAACAACAGGTTCAGTTTGCTTGGTTTCTTCTCTGGTCCGTCCAGCCTCAACCAGTCGTTGTCCATAGAACAACTGGAACTGATAACAGAGGTCCGTTACGTACTCCTTGTGCAAATATGGGGTATTAATATTTTTCTGCATCTCAGAAGTCGTTTTAGAATTTGAATGGGTTTTTGCACTTCCACTTCAACAGGTTTAGAGGAGTGAGTACGTAAATAATCCACTGTCCTTGTGATTCCAACTGGCCTAAATCTTGGAATAAGATGCGTGAACTAGACCGTGTAATTCAAATCATAATATGCCATTAACAGATTTACAGTCTCCTCAGAGACTAGCAAAAATTGCCGTAGCTGACTGTATTTCAAGTCATCATGGCGGGGTATTGGGTAAAGTTTTCAACTAGCAATAATCACGTCTCAGTAGAACTTCATAGACTATGATATTGCCTCTGCACAAGAATGAATTTCATGTGTATGTTTGGGTCAATGGACTGGTCCAACTACCCACAGCATCCACGGTGCATCACTCAAAGTCTCTTGGATGTACTGTATTTTCTGGACAATGGTATGGTGATGGTGTTTGTGATTGACCATTGAACTTAAACTCCGCCCCTTACAGTTGAAACAAAGTAAAGAGTCTAAAAGCTGGAAAAGTTCAATTTTTAAAAATATCTTATTTTGATACTATGAGGAAGTAATGTCTTGCTGGAGTCCAGAAGGAGAAGCAAAACATTCAAACAAGGACTTCAACAGAGGATGGGAAACTTCAATTGGGGGGGAAAATTCTAAAGGGAAACAATCTGTCACCATCTTGTCCCTGCTGAAGTCGCGAGAGTCTTGGAGAAAGACGTGGGAACTACACCCTATAATGCAAATCATAATTTGCCCTTAACAGATTTACAGTCTCCTCAGAGACTAGCAAAAATTGCCGTAGCTGACTGTATTTCAAGTCATCATGGCGGGGTATTGGGTAAAGTTTTCAACTAGCAATAATCACGTCTCAGTAGAACTTCATAGACTATGATATTGCCTCTGCACAAGAATGAATTTCATGTGTATGTTTGGGTCAATGGACTGGTCCAACTACCCACAGCATCCACGGTGCATCACTCAAAGTCTCCTGGATGTACTGTATTTTCTGGACAATGGTATGGTGATGGTGTTTGTAATTGACCATTGAACTTAAACTCCGCCCCTTACAGTTGAAACAAAGGAAAGAGTCTAAAAGCTGGAAAAGTTCAATTTTTAAAAATATCTTATTTTGATACTGTGAGGAAGTAATGTCTTGCTGGAGTCCAGAAGGAGAAGCAAAACATTCAAACAAGGACTTCAACAGAGGATGGGAAACTTCAATTGGGGGGGGGGGGGGGGGGGATTCTAAAGGGAAACAATCTGTCACCATCTTGTCCCTGCTGAAGTCGCGAGAGTCTTGGAGAAAGACGTGGGAACTACACCCTTTAATTCAAATCATAATTTGCCCTTAACAGATTTACAGTCTCCTCAGAGACTAGCAAAAATTGCCGTAGCTGACTGTATTTCAAGTCATCATGGCGGGGTATTGGGTAAAGTTTTCAACTAGCAATAATCACGTCTCAGTAGAACTTCATAGATTATGATATTGCCTCTGCACAAGAATGAATTTCATGTGTTCTTTTTTTCAATGAACTGGTCCAACTACCCACATCATTCACGGTGTATCACTCAAAGTCTCCTGGATGTACTGTATTTTCTGGACAATGGTATGGTGATGGTGTTTGTGATTGACCATTGAACTTAAACTCCGCCCCTTACAGTTGAAACAAAGGAAAGAGCCTAAAAGCTGGAAAAGTTCCATTTTTAAAAATATCTTATTTTGATACTATGAGGAAGTAATGTCTTGCTGGAGTCCAGAAGGAGAAGCAAAAAACTCAAACAAGGACTTCAACAGAGGATGGGAAACTTCATTTTGGAGGGAAAATTCTAAAGGGAACCAATCTGTCACCATCCTGATAGAACATTTCTTGCTGGCAACTGCATGGCAGCAATGACAGTCTGAAAGTCCCAGATTGAAGCAGCCTAACTTTCAAAGGTAAGGACACTGGGAATCTAATTAAGCTTCCTTCACAGATAGGGCAAATTGTTAAGGGACAGTTGAAGGGAAAGACGAAAACCATCTCAACACCTTATTACCTGTTTTCAAGCCACATCATCTGTATGCCCTTGCTTTATTTGGCTTAGTGTGAGAGTCTTTATTGCTGTTTTGCTCCTCTCTTTCCAGAGTGTTTCTTAAGTTGTCTTTGTGTCAGCACTTTTTAACAACAGGTTCAGTTTGCTTGGTTTCTTCTCTGGTCCGTCCAGCCTCAACCAGTCGTTGTCCATAGAACAACTGGAACCGATAACAGAGGTCCGTTACGTACTCCTTGTGCAAATATGGGGTATTAATATTTTTCTGCATCTCAGAAGTCGTTTTAGAATTTGAATGGGTTTTTGCACTTCCACTTAAACAGATTTAGAGGTGTGAATACATAAATAATTCACTGTCCTTGTGATTCCAACTGGCCTAAATCTTGGAATAAGATGCGTGAACTAGACCGTGTAATTCAAATCATAATATGCCATTAACAGATTTACAGTCTCCTCAGAGACTAGCAAAAATTGCCGTAGCTGACTGTATTTCAAGTCATCATGGCGGGGTATTGGGTAAAGTTTTCAACTAGCAATAACCACGTCTCAGTAGAACTTCATAGACTATGATATTGCCTCTGCACAAGAATGCATTTCATGTGTTCTTTTTTTCAATGGACTGGTCCAACTATCCACATCATCCACGGTGCATCACTCAAAGTCTCCTGGATGTACTGTATTTTCTGGACAATGGTATGGTGATGGTGTTTGTGATTGGCCATTGAACTTAAACTCCGCCCCTTACAGTTGAAACAAAGGAAAGAGTCTAAAAGCTGGAAAAGTTCAATTTTTAAAAATATCTTATTTTGATACTATGAGGAAGTAATGTCTTGCTGGAGTCCAGAAGGAGAAGCAAAAAACTCAAACAAGGACTTCAACAGAGGATGGGAAACTTAATTTGGGAGGGAAATTTCTAAAGGGAAACAATCCGTCACCATCTTGTCCCTGCTGAAGTCGCGAGAATCTTGGAGAAAGACGTGGGAAATAGACCCTATAATTCAAATCATAATTTGCACTTAACAGATTTACAGTCTCCTCAGAGACTAGCAAAAATTGCCGTAGCTGACTGTATTTCAAGTCATCATGGCGGGGTATTGGGTAAAGTTTTCAACTAGCAATAATCACGTCTCAGTAGAACTTCATAAACTATGATATTGCCTCTGCACAAGAATGAATTTCATGTGTTCTTTTTTTTCAATGAACTGGTCCAACTACCCACATCATTCACGGTGCATCACTCAAAGTCTCCTGGATGTACTGTATTTTCTGGACAATGGTATGGTGATGGTGTTTGTAATTGGCCATTGAACTTAAACTCCGCCCCTTACAGTTGAAACAAAGGAAAGAGTCTAAAAGCTGGAAAAGTTCCATTTTTCAAAATATCTTATTTTGACACTATGAGGAAGTAATGTCTTGCTGGAGTCCAGAAGGACAAGAAGAAAAAACCTCAAACAAGGACTTCAACAGAGGATGGGAAACTTCATTCGGGAGGGAAAATTCTAAAGGGAAACAATCTGTCACCATCCTGATAGAACATTTCTTGCTGGCAACTGCATGGCAGCAATGACAGTCTGAAAGTCCCAGATTGAAGCAGCCTAGCTTTCACAGGAAAGGACATTGGGAATCT
Organism: Leuresthes tenuis; assembly: GCF_036924035.1. Classification (NCBI taxonomy): domain Eukaryota; kingdom Metazoa; phylum Chordata; class Actinopteri; order Atheriniformes; family Atherinopsidae; genus Leuresthes; species Leuresthes tenuis. The sequence goes on from NW_027325369.1 coordinate 32,094,886, forward strand.
AATTAAGCTGCCTTCACAGATAAGGCACATTTTTCAGGGACAGTTGAAGGGAAAGACTAAAACCATCTCAACACCTTATTACCTGTTTCCAAGCCTTGGGAGCTGGAAGGATCATATCCTTGCTTTATTTGGCTTAGTGTGAGAGTCTTTATTGCTGTTTTGCTCCTCTCTTTCCAGAGTGTTTCTCAAGTTGTCTTTGTGTCAGCACTTTTTAACAACAGGTTCAGTTTGCTTGGTTTCTTCTCTGGTCCGTCAAGCCTCAACCGATCATTGTCCATAGAACAACTGGTACTGATAACAGAGGTCCGTTACGTACTCCTTGTGAAAGTCTGGGATATTAATTTTTTCTGCATCTCAGAAGTCGTTTTAGAATTTGAATGGGTTTTTGCACTTCCACTTCAACAGGTTTAGAGGAGTGAGTACGTAAATAATCCACTGTCCTTGTGATTCCAACTGGCCTAAGTCTTGGAATAAGATGCGTGAACTAGACCGTGTAATTCAAATCATAATTTGCCATTAACAGATTTAAAGTCTCCTCAGAGACTAGCAAAAATTGCCGTAGCTGACTGTATTTCAAGTCATCATGGCGGGGTATTGGGTAAAGTTTTCAACTAGCAATAATCACGTCTCAGTAAAACTTCATAGACTATGATATTGCCTCTGCACAAGAATGAATTTCATGTGTTCTTTTTTTCAATGGACTGGTCCAACTACCCACATGATTCACGGTGCATCACTCAAAGTCTCCTGGATGTACTGTATTTTCTGGACAATGGTCAATGATGGTGTTTGTGATTGGCCATTGAACTTAAACTCCGGCTCTTACAGTTGAAACAAAGGAAAGAGCCTAAAAGCTGGAAAAGTTCCATTTTTCAAAATATCTTATTTTCACACTATGAGGAAGTAATGTCTTGCTGGAGTCCAGAAGGAGAAGCAAAAAATTCAAACAAGGACTTCAACAGAGGATGGGAAACTTAATTTGGGAGGGAAATTTCTAAAGGGAAACAATCCGTCACCATCTTGTCCCTGCTGAAGTCGCGAGAATCTTGGAGAAAGACGTGGGAACTAGACCCTATAATTCAAATCATAATTTGCACTTAACAGATTTACAGTCTCCTCAGAGACTAGCAAAAATTGCCGTAGCTGACTGTATTTCAAGTCATCATGGCGGGGTATTGGGTAAAGTTTTCAACTAGCAATAATCACGTCTCAGTAGAACTTCATAGACTATGATATTGCCTCTGCACAAGAATGAATTTCATGTGTATGTTTGGGTCAATGGACTGGTCCAACTATCCACATCATCCACGGTGCATCACTCAAAGTCTCCTGGATGTACTGTATTTTCTGGACAATGGTATGGTGATGGTGTTTGTAATTGACCATTGAACTTAAACTCCGCCCCTTACAGTTGAAACAAAGGAAAGAGCCTAAAAGCTGGAAAAGTTCCATTTTTCAAAATATCTTATTTTGATACTATGAGGAAGTAATGTCTTGCTGGAGTCCAGAAGGACAAGAAGAAAAAACCTCAAACAAGGCCTTCAACAGAGGATGGGAAACTTCATTTGGGAGGGAAAATTCTAAAGGGAACCAATCTGTCACCATCCTGATAGAACATTTCTTGCTGGCAACTGCATGGCAGCAATGACAGTCTGAAAGTCCCAGATTGAAGCAGCCTAACTTTCAAAGGTAAGGACACTGGGAATCTAATTAAGCTGCCTTCACAGATAAGGCACATTTTTCAGGGACAGTTGAAGGGAAAGACGAAAACCATCTCAACACCTTATTACCTGTTTTCAAGCCTTGGGAGCTGGAAGGCTCATATCCTTGCTTTATTTGGCTTAGTGTGAGAGTCTTTATTGCTGTTTTGCTCCTCTCTTTCCAGAGTGTTTCTCAAGTTGTCTTTGTGTCAGCACTTTTCAACAACTGGTTCAGTTTGCTTGGTTTCTTCTCTGGTCCGTCAAGCCTCAACCGATCATTGTCCATAGAACAACTGGAACCGACAACAGAGGTCCGTTACGTACTCCTTGTGCAAATATGGGGTATTAATTTTTTCTGCATCTCAGAAGTCGCTTTAGAATTTGAATGGGTTTTTGCACTTCCACTTAAACAGATTTAGAGGAGTGAGTACATAAATAATCCACCGTCCTTGTGATTACAAAGGGCCTAAATCTTGGAATAAGATGTGGGAACTAGACGCTGTAATTCAAATCATAATTTGCCATTAACAGATTTACAGTCTCTTCAGAGACTAGCAAAAATTGCCGTAGCTGACTGTATTTCAAGTCATCATGGCGGGGTATTGGGTAAAGTTTTCAACTAGCAATAATCACGTCTCAGTAGAACTTCATAGACTATGATATTGCCTCTGCACAAGAATGAATTTCATGTGTATGTTTGGGTCAATGGACTGGTCCAACTACCCACAGCATCCACGGTGCATCACTCAAAGTCTCCTGGATGTACTGTATTTTCTGGACAATGGTATGGTGATGGTGTTTGTAATTGACCATTGAACTTAAACTCCGCCCCTTACAGTTGAAACAAAGGAAAGAGTCTAAAAGCTGGAAAAGTTCAATTTTTAAAAATATCTTATTTTGATACTGTGAGGAAGTAATGTCTTGCTGGAGTCCAGAAGGAGAAGCAAAACATTCAAACAAGGACTTCAACAGAGGATGGGAAACTTCAATTGGGGGGGGGGGGGGGGGGATTCTAAAGGGAAACAATCTGTCACCATCTTGTCCCTGCTGAAGTCGCGAGAGTCTTGGAGAAAGACGTGGGAACTACACCCTTTAATTCAAATCATAATTTGCCCTTAACAGATTTACAGTCTCCTCAGAGACTAGCAAAAATTGCCGTAGCTGACTGTATTTCAAGTCATCATGGCGGGGTATTGGGTAAAGTTTTCAACTAGCAATAATCACGTCTCAGTAGAACTTCATAGACTATGATATAGCCTCTGCACAAGAATAAATTTCATGTGTTCTTTTTTTCAATGAACTGGTCCAACTACCCACATCATTCACGGTGTATCACTCAAAGTCTCCTGGATGTACTGTATTTTCTGGACAATGGTATGGTGATGGTGTTTGTGATTGACCATTGAACTTAAACTCCACCCCTTACAGCTGAAACAAAGGAAAGAGCCTAAAAGCTGGAAAAGTTCCATTTTTAAAAATATCTTATTTTGATACTATGAGGAAGTAATGTCTTGCTGGAGTCCAGAAGGAGAAGCAAAAAATTCAAACAATGACTTCAACAGAGGATGGGAAACTTCATTTGGGAGGGAAAATTCTAAAGGGAACCAATCTGTCACCATCCTGATAGAACATTTCTTGCTGGCAACTGCATGGCAGCAATGACAGTCTGAAAGTCCCAGATTGAAGCAGCCTAACTTTCAAAGGTAAGGACACTGGGAATCTAATTAAGCTTCCTTCACAGATAGGGCAAATTGTTAAGGGACAGTTGAAGGGAAAGACGAAAACCATCTCAACACCTTATTACCTGTTTTCAAGCCACATCATCTGTATGCCCTTGCTTTATTTGGCTTAGTGTGAGAGTCTTTATTGCTGTTTTGCTCCTCTCTTTCCAGAGTGTTTCTTAAGTTGTCTTTGTGTCAGCACTTTTTAACAACAGGTTCAGTTTGCTTGGTTTCTTCTCTGGTCCGTCCAGCCTCAACCAGTCGTTGTCCATAGAACAACTGGAACCGATAACAGAGGTCCGTTACGTACTCCTTGTGCAAATATGGGGTATTAATATTTTTCTGCATCTCAGAAGTCGTTTTAGAATTTGAATGGGTTTTTGCACTTCCACTTAAACAGATTTAGAGGTGTGAATACATAAATAATTCACTGTCCTTGTGATTCCAACTGGCCTAAATCTTGGAATAAGATGCGTGAACTAGACCGTGTAATTCAAATCATAATATGCCATTAACAGATTTACAGTCTCCTCAGAGACTAGCAAAAATTGCCGTAGCTGACTGTATTTCAAGTCATCATGGCGGGGTATTGGGTAAAGTTTTCAACTAGCAATAATCACGTCTCAGTAGAACTTCATAGACTATGATATTGCCTCTGCACAAGAATGCATTTCATGTGTTCTTTTTTTCAATGGACTGGTCCAACTATCCACATCATCCACGGTGCATCACTCAAAGTCTCCTGGATGTACTGTATTTTCTGGACAATGGTATGGTGATGGTGTTTGTAATTGGCCATTGAACTTAAACTCCGCCCCTTACAGTTGAAACAAAGGAAAGAGTCTAAAAGCTGGAAAAGTTCCATTTTTCAAAATATCTTATTTTGACACTATGAGGAAGTAATGTCTTGCTGGAGTCCAGAAGGACAAGAAGAAAAAACCTCAAACAAGGACTTCAACAGAGGATGGGAAACTTCATTCGGGAGGGAAAATTCTAAAGGGAAACAATCTGTCACCATCCTGATAGAACATTTCTTGCTGGCAACTGCATGGCAGCAATGACAGTCTGAAAGTCCCAGATTGAAGCAGCCTAGCTTTCACAGGAAAGGACATTGGGAATCTAATTAAGCTGCCTTCACAGATAAGGCACATTTTTCAGGGACAGTTGAAGGGAAAGACTAAAACCATCTCAACACCTTATTACCTGTTTCCAAGCCTTGGGAGCTGGAAGGATCATATCCTTGCTTTATTTGGCTTAGTGTGAGAGTCTTTATTGCTGTTTTGCTCCTCTCTTTCCAGAGTGTTTCTCAAGTTGTCTTTGTGTCAGCACTTTTCAACAACTGGTTCAGTTTGCTTGGTTTCTTCTCTGGTCCGTCAAGCCTCAACCGATCATTGTCCATAGAACAACTGGAACCGACAACAGAGGTCCGTTACGTACTCCTTGTGAAAGTCTGGGATATTAATTTTTTCTGCATCTCAGAAGTCGTTTTAGAATTTGAATGGGTTTTTGCACTTCCACTTCAACAGGTTTAGAGGAGTGAGTACGTAAATAATCCACTGTCCTTGTGATTCCAACTGGCCTAAGTCTTGGAATAAGATGCGTGAACTAGACCGTGTAATTCAAATCATAATTTGCCATTAACAGATTTAAAGTCTCCTCAGAGACTAGCAAAAATTGCCGTAGCTGACTGTATTTCAAGTCATCATGGCGGGGTATTGGGTAAAGTTTTCAACTAGCAATAATCACGTCTCAGTAAAACTTCATAGACTATGATATTGCCTCTGCACAAGAATGAATTTCATGTGTTCTTTTTTTCAATGGACTGGTCCAACTACCCACATGATTCACGGTGCATCACTCAAAGTCTCCTGGATGTACTGTATTTTCTGGACAATGGTCAATGATGGTGTTTGTGATTGGCCATTGAACTTAAACTCCGGCTCTTACAGTTGAAACAAAGGAAAGAGCCTAAAAGCTGGAAAAGTTCCATTTTTCAAAATATCTTATTTTCACACTATGAGGAAGTAATGTCTTGCTGGAGTCCAGAAGGAGAAGCAAAAAATTCAAACAAGGACTTCAACAGAGGATGGGAAACTTAATTTGGGAGGGAAATTTCTAAAGGGAAACAATCCGTCACCATCTTGTCCCTGCTGAAGTCGCGAGAATCTTGGAGAAAGACGTGGGAACTAGACCCTATAATTCAAATCATAATTTGCACTTAACAGATTTACAGTCTCCTCAGAGACTAGCAAAAACTGCCGTAGCTGACTGTATTTCAAGTCATCATGGCGGGGTATTGGGTAAAGTTTTCAACTAGCAATAATCACGTCTCAGTAGAACTTCATAGACTATGATATTGCCTCTGCACAAGAATGAATTTCATGTGTATGTTTGGGTCAATGGACTGGTCCAACTATCCACATCATCCACGGTGCATCACTCAAAGTCTCCTGGATGTACTGTATTTTCTGGACAATGGTATGGTGATGGTGTTTGTAATTGACCATTGAACTTAAACTCCGCCCCTTACAGTTGAAACAAAGGAAAGAGCCTAAAAGCTGGAAAAGTTCCATTTTTCAAAATATCTTATTTTGATACTATGAGGAAGTAATGTCTTGCTGGAGTCCAGAAGGACAAGAAGAAAAAACCTCAAACAAGGCCTTCAACAGAGGATGGGAAACTTCATTTGGGAGGGAAAATTCTAAAGGGAACCAATCTGTCACCATCCTGATAGAACATTTCTTGCTGGCAACTGCATGGCAGCAATGACAGTCTGAAAGTCCCAGATTGAAGCAGCCTAACTTTCAAAGGTAAGGACACTGGGAATCTAATTAAGCTGCCTTCACAGATAAGGCACATTTTTCAGGGACAGTTGAAGGGAAAGACGAAAACCATCTCAACACCTTATTACCTGTTTTCAAGCCTTGGGAGCTGGAAGGCTCATATCCTTGCTTTATTTGGCTTAGTGTGAGAGTCTTTATTGCTGTTTTGCTCCTCTCTTTCCAGAGTGTTTCTCAAGTTGTCTTTGTGTCAGCACTTTTCAACAACTGGTTCAGTTTGCTTGGTTTCTTCTCTGGTCCGTCAAGCCTCAACCGATCATTGTCCATAGAACAACTGGAACCGACAACAGAGGTCCGTTACGTACTCCTTGTGCAAATATGGGGTATTAATTTTTTCTGCATCTCAGAAGTCGCTTTAGAATTTGAATGGGTTTTTGCACTTCCACTTAAAAAGATTTAGAGGAGTGAGTACATAAATAATCCACCGTCCTTGTGATTACAAAGGGCCTAAATCTTGGAATAAGATGTGGGAACTAGACGCTGTAATTCAAATCATAATTTGCCATTAACAGATTTACAGTCTCTTCAGAGACTAGCAAAAATTGCCGTAGCTGACTGTATTTCAAGTCATCATGGCGGGGTATTGGGTAAAGTTTTCAACTAGCAATAATCACGTCTCAGTAGAACTTCATAGACTATGATATTGCCTCTGCACAAGAATGAATTTCATGTGTATGTTTGGGTCAATGGACTGGTCCAACTACCCACAGCATCCACGGTGCATCACTCAAAGTCTCTTGGATGTACTGTATTTTCTGGACAATGGTATGGTGATGGTGTTTGTAATTGGCCATTGAACTTAAACTCCGCCCCTTACAGTTGAAACAAAGGAAAGAGTCTAAAAGCTGGAAAAGTTCCATTTTTCAAAATATCTTATTTTGATACTATGAGGAAGTAATGTCTTGCTGGAGTCCTGAAGGACAAGAAGAAAAAACCTCAAACAAGGACTTCAACAGAGGATGGGAAACTTCATTCGGGAGGGAAAATTCTAAAGGGAAACAATCTGTCACCATCCTGATAGAACATTTCTTGCTGGCAACTGCATGGCAGCAATGACAGTCTGAAAGTCCCAGATTGAAGCAGCCTAACTTTCAAAGGTAAGGACACTGGGAATCTAATTAAGCTTCCTTCACAGATAGGGCAAATTGTTAAGGGACAGTTGAAGGGAAAGACGAAAACCATCTCAACACCTTATTACCTGTTTTCAAGCCACATCATCTGTATGTCCTTGCTTTATTTGGCTTAGTGCAGTGTTTCTCAATTCCGGTCCTCATGACCCACTGCCCTGCATGTTTTCGATGTTTCCCTCCTCCACCACACCTGATTCAAATGAATGTCTCCTTATCAGAACACTGCAGAGCTTGATGACGAGCTGATCATTTGAATCAGGTGTGGTGGAGGAGGGAAACATCGAAAACATGCAGGGCAGTGGGTCATGAGGACCGGAATTGAGAAACACTGGCTTAGTGTGAGAGTCTTTATTGCTGTTTTGCTCCTCTCTTTCCAGAGTGTTTCTCAAGTTGTCTTTGTGTCAGCACTTTTCAACAACTGGTTCAGTTTGCTTGGTTTCTTCTCTGGTCCGTCAAGCCTCAACCGATCATTGTCCATAGAACAACTGGAACCGACAACAGAGGTCCGTTACGTACTCCTTGTGCAAATATGGGGTATTAATTTTTTCTGCATCTCAGAAGTCGCTTTAGAATTTGAATGGGTTTTTGCACTTCCACTTCAACAGGTTTAGAGGAGTGAGTACGTAAATAATCCACTGTCCTTGTGATTCCAACTGGCCTAAATCTTGGAATAAGATGCGTGAACTAGACCGTGTAATTCAAATCATAATTTGCCATTAACAGATTTAAAGTCTCCTCAGAGACTAGCAAAAATAGCCGTAGCTGACTGTATTTCAAGTCATCATGGCGGGGTATTGGGTAAAGTTTTCAACTAGCAATAATCACGTCTCAGTAGAACTTCATAGACTATGATATTGCCTCTGCACAAGAATGAATTTCATATGTTCTTTTTTTCAATGGACTGGTCCAACTACCCACATGATTCACGGTGCATCACTCAAAGTCTCCTGGATGTACTGTATTTTCTGGACAATGGTCAATGATGGTGTTTGTGATTGACCATTGAACTTAAACTCCGGCTCTTACAGTTGAAACAAAGGAAAGAGCCTAAAAGCTGGAAAAGTTCCATTTTTCAAAATATCTTATTTTCACACTATGAGGAAGTAATGTCTTGCTGGAGTCCAGAAGGACAAGAAGGACTCAGCAATAAGAACAAGCGGTTGTGTGATAACCAAATACAGAAAGGCCAGTCTGAGTGCTTCCTTTATGCAGAAACTATCATCTCATCATGTTCATGAACTTTTTCTGACTTTTATGTTTGTTTTTTTTATTTGATGCAGGTATAAGAATGAGCTGCTGGTGTGTAAACTGGCTTTTTGTTAAGCTTTCTTTATTTTAGGATTGCATAGCAAAGATGAATTATTTTCTAATTCTAGGTCTTATTATTTTGTTTTGTGATTCATTTCTGAACTTAAAGACGAATGAATGAATGAACACGTACCATTGCTCTGTTACCTCAGAGCTGCCGTGTTATTGTTTTTGGGGGCTTATCGGGGGCTTTCTACACATGTCTCCACAGCTCATTCACTCCGGTAAGGACACCCATCTTACTCAAAGTTGTCGTCCACATCGTCTAAATCTGATAAATATTCTGCCATGTTGCACAAAACTATCAGCAGCAAACTCCGTTTGAAGTTAGCCGACTGTCACAGAGCACGGAGTGAATAAACTGTGCTGCAGCAGCACGTCGATGACATCATCCCAGACTAGTGTGTAGAAATAGCCACCGATAGCTGCCATAACAACATGACTGAATGTCTACAAATTGTTTCTGATGCTAAAAAAACCCATTAAGTGTCAAATTAAAGCTGTTAACCCCATTTATTTAACAGTTATGAGAAGTCCGAGTTCACTGTGAATGTATAAAATTGTAAGCAGAACAAAATTACAGTCAGCCAGCTGCAGTCCTCTGCTGAAGTACTCACTAATCTCTCATTTTGAAAAAGAGAATTTTGAGTTTTTAGAATGTAAAAGTTTATGAAGAGAATTCTTGTACTGAAATGTACTGAAATGCTCATCTGAATATGAGCCTCTGCATCTTATTCCACTTCCCCATGAATGATTTCTGCTTGTAGGTTACACAGAGCAGCACAAATTCTTAGGATTTTATCCACCTTTGGGGTGAGGCTGCCTGGAACAGTCTCTGACAGGATTTTGAATAGTTTCAGTTTGTGTGTCGCATGCCTCACATGGATTCTCAAACTGTCGATCTTTCTGGTGCTATCTGAGAGCTGAAAGTGACTTTTTGTGAAGGCAGGCACGGTCATCTTCACTCTCCTCTCATTAAGTAAATCTCTGATCTTAAAGCCTCCACCAGCCATCACCTCATCACCTGGGTGGAGGTAGTCCAGGAACCTTGAATCACAGGCGATGAACTTGTCACAGCATCCTTCAGCATATGTAGGAGAGATGAACATAATCAGCCCACAGGGAGCAGCGGCAACCATGAACTTCACCGTGTTCGGTCCATAGTAAAAATGGCTGTCGGATTCCGTCCTGGAGTTGAGACTTTGGGGCTTCTGCAGACTGATTTCAGAAGAGTTAATAATGCAGGTAGTACCAGGATAGAGTTCTTTAAAACATAGGGGCATTGTTTCAGCTATAGTTTTCTTGGGCAGCCAGGGGATGTAGTTGCTCATGTGTGCGTCCATCAGATCGATCCAGTGTGCCACGATGCTGCGGACGCTGCTTTGATGAACGCTGAACTCCTCAGCGAGGTAGTCCTGAAGAAGGTTCAGCTTGAGCTTCATCAGAGTCATCAGAAACTGATCAATCGGGTCAAGCTGAAAGCTGCCACTGTAAAAAGGCAAAAGGTCCGTGGCCAGGAAGTAAAAGGCGGGGAGAGTTAAACCCGTATAGAGGACAGAGAGTGCATCTGTGTGCAGGAAGCTTTTGTAAAAGGGCTCCTTGCTGCACTGGGTCCCTGTTTCACATGTGGTGGTCCTCAGTGGGCTCCTACAGTAACTGTGATCACCTGTCGTAAAGTCTTCCCACCAACTCACATCGTCCAGTTCAGGTTCCTCAACTTCCTCATACACAGGCAAGGATGTAGCTAATGGCAACACATCATCTGTGATGGAGAAAAAAAACACACATCAGTGCAAATATAAACTAAACTCATTTATTTCTTTCTTTAATCTTTTAAACTGGTCTTGAACAATAGTTCTCCAAGTTTCTCTTTGGACATCGGCTGCTTTTTAATTCGTTTCTAGAGGAATGTGTTTTTCTTTGTTAAGACACTTAACTCTGAACCTTTGAATCATTCAAGCAGAAAAAAGGCTCCAAACCGTTGTTGACCCAACCATTGAGATGTCATGTTACTGGATGGGGCGGAAATCTCTCAGATAAAAAAGGTTTCTGTTCCACTTTGATATGCCCTCCATTACCAGCAACTCTTCATCAAAACACTGAAAATTCAGCTTAAGTCACTCTATGTCCACCGTCTGTGTTGTACCAGAGGAGTAGGTATTGTTTGCTAATCAGACAGTGTGAATCAATTACACCATAGACACATCACGCGTTTCACCTCAATGTTATGAGCTTAGCTGTGAATGTTAACTCTCCCTATGAAAATACCTGATGGGCAGCTGTCCAGCCCAGGTTACGACCAAGTCAAAGAAAAGCTTCCTTCTCTGCTGTCACAGATGAGGAGAGGCAGCAGATTGAAACAGCAGCATTCAGCCAAACAAAGAAGGCATCGTGGTGAGAAGAGACACCAACAGCAAACTAGTAACAGACCTTTTTAGCAGCGGCCGTTTTGGCTTGCAAAAGTATCTAAACAGAGGTGATAATAATCACCTTTCCTAACATGGCTTGTAAATATTGGCCATTGCAGGATGCACGTTTGGACTAAAGTGGAAGTTGCTCATTTAAGATATGTAACTCCCGCCTCCATCTCCTCCCATACTCAGCTAACAAATCAAACAATGAGATCAACAGAGCTTCAGCAGCCACTTTGCCAACACCATATGATGGCTGAAATATAAACAAATACTAAATAGAATGGCTCAAAAGACTGGATTTAGTTGCAAATTAACACATTTCAAAGTTTATTTGGTGCAGGAATGAACTGAATGCGTATTTATTAAGGAGGACACGCAGGTACCGATAAACATAAAAGCAGCACCGCTGATGTTAAAGAACCATTTCATGCGGAGTTGTTAGATTTCAGTCACATGATTATGATGACGCGCGAAAAGCAGCGTGAGTTCAGATGGAGGGCAGGAAGTAAAAATGGAGAATACGTCTATGGAGGAAACCGTAGATTTAGAGCCAGTTTCGAGACAAAGATACAAACAATTAATCAACAAATATGTTGGACGTGACCCGTATCTCATGAAGATGAGTGACTTTTCGGCAGAACCTAAAGATTTGCCGATAATCAAGGCTGTTGATGTCTGGTCCTTCAGACATCCTACTACACCAAACAGCAGATGAAAGCATATAAAAGTCTGGAGGCATATCATTCTTTTTGTCAGCGGGTGGGTCCACAACCTCGGTACCAAACGGCTCCACGATGATTATCATTTGGTCTTTGCCAGGGTGAGTGTTTGTTCTTATATTGTTTTATGTGTTAAAATGCTAGCAGCTAGCATTAGCGGCTATAATGTTAACAAACATGCAACACATCTTAACGACGACGTTAGCCTGACAGTCCTTTATGTTTCAAGGTATCTCAGAGATCGAGCGACAATCTGACAATCACATTTGTAATATTTAATAATAATGCTGATTACACATCTTAGTACAATAAATTACCTTGATCACTGAAGCTCTGTGATTGTGGGTTGTCAGCTGGCTGGTTCGGTTTCTCGTCTGTCCGCTTCAGATATGACTCTGATTTGGGCATAGTTTTTTGGTAACCGAGGTTGACCGTCGGAGCCCAGTCTACCGACTCAACGTTACTCAAAGCGCTAGGGAAGCCTAAAAAGTCCCAATGAAGTGCATATTAGACAACCGGTAACTTCATAATCATTACTAAGTAAATGAGCAATTAATGACAAACTAATGCAATATAAACACAGCCACAAAAAACAAGTTAGCGAGCTAACATACCTCTGACGAAGTGGTCGCTGCAGACACGGGCATTAGCAGTCTCCACTACTCCCGACCGCAGACGTAGGTTTAAAATCCACTTTTTGCGGCGTTGTTCTGTGAGCTTTTTACATTTCTCACCTTTGTGAACGACTATCTTCGGTACTCTAAAAAAACCCTTGTTCGTTTCTCGGTTATAACGATTAGAGCAACCGTAAACCACACAAAACATAGTCATTTTTTCAAACGGCAGATCCTCAGTTCACTTCCTGTCCACCATCTGAGTTTCCTGCTCTTGCGATGCAGCAAATGTCACGTCACGTGAAAGCAACCTATAATGGCCTCTTTACGCTGTTAAATAAATAGAAACACATTTCTAATGCTGGTTTGCAGGCCTGCTTCTATTCCACTGCTATTTAGGTATTTTTACTGTACGTTCTTTTTAAGAGTTGACTCGTTATGCTTCAAAATTAGTTTTCTTCTATAAAATATACCTCAGATCCGTTACTATAGCCTAAAAGGTCAGGTGGTTTTGACATTCTGTTTTCTTGACAACCCAGTGACTTTTTCTGGCTTGTTTTCATAGACCTGGTTGCTCGTTTCTGTCACAAGATCTGGCAACATCGCTCACAACTGGCAGGAGCCATTTCGTTCCTCTGGTTACTGGTAAGGCTGAACTGATAAACATGGAAAGTCTTCTTGTTCCACACAAACCGCATGGGCCCGATTGCCTTCACATCTAAAAGTGGCAACTGCACATTTTGGAGCTCCTGCTTGGGGTGAAGTCCTCATGCCTAAATAGAATAAAACTGACCATTATTTGCAGTTTTCATTGGTCTTTCTCTGTTCGGAATGTGAATTTTTTTTATAGGCTTTAACACAGTAAGACAAACTTAGCAGCAACTACTAAGTGTTAGCTTAGTCCCTGCTTCTTGCTATGGAGCCAACTGCAGAGCAGTGTGTCAATCTCTAAACAAAGCAGGATATAATATAAGTGAGTGTAGAACTGCCTGAAGAATATCATTAAATAGACAGAAAAGAGGTGTTCATAGTGACTCATGTACAGAAAATCCTTTACAGCACACAGCGGCTGCTAAGCCTAGCTAGTTAATGTTAGAATCTGCTGTCTTTTAACGTTTTTCTCCTAAATAACGGATAATTAATTATTATCACAGAGTTGTAACTTGCCTTATCAGCTACAACTGTTTCATCGTCACATGGAAAGCGGTAGAATGACAACTTTTCGGTTTGTGTACACTCTACCTGTTCATGGCACACAGCACCGCGGCATTCTTCGACCCGGAAACAGTTTGCTGACGTCACAACCCAACGAACGGCTGGAGTTCGAGTTCTTCTTCGTTTTGTTCTTCTTTTTCGTTTTCTTCTTCTTCCCACAAAATCTGTAGTTTTATTGTGGACGTTCTGTCCTACTTTAAACTTCGTTGGGAAAATGTGACGTTTTTAAAAATCAAATTAACATATGAAAATGAATATGATAAGACAAACATAAATATTGTTGCTTTTTACATAAACGTTAATCTCTGTTTTTGGTGTTTACAAAATAGATGGACCTTTATATTAAGACTTAAACCTTTAAACAGGTGGTTAAAACAGTCACTTCGTGCTCCCACTTTTATATAGTTAGCTTACAACTTGATTTATTTTGGGTTATCTATTCTAACCTCTGATGCATTACTTGGCTTTGGAAAGCTCAGTTAGCTGCTCCAACTGGTTAACAACTGTCCTGTTGCCCTGGTTACGCGTCATAATAGATGTAAAAAAGTTACCAGCAGAAGTCCTTCCAGCAGCACAGCATCCAAACTAGCTCAGAAACGGGTTTAGAAATGTGTATTTTCACAGAAAGAAGCTCATTTAGAAATTTAAGACGATTAAAGACACCATATGTCCAAAGCTCCTGCAGCTGGCTGTCACAGTGTGGCGCCGTTACAGAACATTAATCCCAACATCATTGATTAATTAGAACTGACGCGAATTCTGTGAGATTAAAATCAAAACCACAGAGCATATTCATTTTTACATGTTCTGGTTTGGTTAAAATATAATAAAAAAAAGTATTTAATCACCTTCTGAGAATATCAACAAAGATGATTTAGTAGTCAAACACAATAACAATGTTGAAATCTGATTAGTTTTCTTTATTACAAAGAGAAAATTTTACTCAAACTGTTCACAAAGTCCTTGAAAACTTTGATATTTTACTCTAAGTTCTCATTTAAAGGACTCTATTTCCCCTCACATGTAAAGATGATAATTATAATTCAAACTGAGTGTTAATTTTTACCTTTTTGTAACATTCTTATGGTTTATATATACGTGTTTAGTTACTTTAGGTGCACCTTTCTTCAGGTAACATTTACTTACTTCCTTACAGCCTTTGTACCAAAGCACCGGAACAATTCTGTTACCATGTAAAAAAAAAAAAAAAAGAGAAGCAAGAAACTTAAGAGCCACACAATCAGTTTCACCTTTATTAGAATGACTTATTTCAGTGAATCACTGAACAACTCGATTCATTTATTCAAATTTAATTTGAATATTTTGGAACTGAAATTAACTTTACACTCCTCACTTTGTCAAACCCCACTAACATCACCTGTGGATGTGTTTTCATTAAAGATATAACCAGCTTAGTCATTATAAATGGTATAACAGTTAGATTTTCTCATATTTGGACAAGCAAACATTTCATGAAGCAGTGCAATTGTGATATGCTCAAATTAATCATCTGAAATCATCAGATTCAGATTCGATGTACCTGATTACAACCTCCATATGGAAACTTTTCAGATGAAACTCTGGAGTCATCGTCCCATGATCGAAGGAGCTATGTGAGGCCTTCAGGAAAAAGCATGTGAAGGTCCTGAGATAAAAAAGATTTTATCATCAACTACAAGAGGCGTAATTTCAAACTCAATCAGGAAGAGGTCAAATAAATTTGATCTGCATGGAAGGAATGTCGAGAAAAAACCCAGAAGGACCAAAATGAATCAAAGACACAGTTGTTTTACAGCAGTTTCAGACCAAAGAAGAAGCTGGTACCAACTGAGGAGCAGAGCTTTGGGGAAGCTTTCTTTCACTCAACGATCCACAAACAGAAGAAATGATGGATTAAGGAACCAAATTTAATTCTCCCTGAAATGTTGAGACTGGATTTAAATCTGGAAGTTCTGACATAAAACAAACAAAAACCTCTTTAAGGTTAAGGAATGTTGCACAGACGTAGAGATTTCTGCATATACTGATATTTTAATCAATAAATCAAAGAAAGATTTTCCTAAAGTGCTTTTTTAAAAGTTTGCTCGTCTAAATATGTCCAACAAGTCCAGCTGAAGATGCTGAACTGTGTTCCAGCAGCTCTGATGTTTCAACACCGGCTGAATGAAAAAACTGAAAACAAAAAGGAGTAAAATCCCACAAATTACAAAATGCCGTTTAAGATTTCATACAGAAGTTTGTCTGTAACAGCTGGAAAAGATTCTACTTGTCAAAGCAACAAGGAAAGTGCTGCAGTTGTGCCTTTGATAGTTTCCTCTTCATCTTTGGAAGATGATGCTGGATATAACTCTTTGATTTGTGCTTCAACAGAATGTGATGAATTCATCGTTTTATATGATACATGAAACACAAATTAAACCTTTCAATTCTTAACTGGTTTAAAGTGGTGGCATTTCCCATAAACTGTGAAAACGTATCAGCACAAACACCTCATACCAGCTGTCAAGCACGGTGGTGGAGGGCTGATGATCTGGGCTGGTTCTGCAGCCACAGGACCTGGGCACCTTGCAGTCATTGAGTCCACCATGAACTCCTCTGGATACCAAAGTATTCTAGAGTCAGATGTGAGGCCATCTGTCCCACAGCTAAAGCTGGGCTGAAACTGGCTCATCAACAGGACAAAGATCCCAAATGATTCCTCTGAAAAGCCAAAACTTTAAACCAGTTCAGAACAGACTTCAGTCTATTTTCATGCTGATTATAAATTAGTTTATGTCATTATATAAATAGAATACATATTAAATTTATATCATTTTCTCATCACCAAACCTTTTTCCAGTTAAACTTATATCACTAATAACAGGTCTGGACTTTCAGTGCTGCTGTGTCCAGGTTGTGAAGCAGAGAGAAAACTCATGTCCTCAAAGCTCCGCGGAGCCACTCAACCACCATTTTGGCAACTTCTCGCCCTGCATCCAGGACAAAGGCGTGACGGAAACCTTTTTCACACAGTCTGAAGTCTCCAAGTGGGAAGTCCCGCTTGATGTCATGGAAAAACTTCACAGGGCACCAGTGGTCTGTGGCTCCGTAGTAGAATATCAGCTGGAAACATGAAAAGTTGTTGATTACTTGATATTTCAACACCTGCCACAGCTAAACCAGGAACCTATAAATCTGTCACACAGGTTGTCCTGATGTCATTAAACATCACACACAGGTGTCCCGATGTCATTAAATATCACACACAGGTGTCCCGATGTCATTAAACATCACACCCAGGTTGTCCCGATGTCATTAAACGTCACACACAGGTGTCCCGATGTCATTAAACATCACACACAGGTGTCCCGATGTCATTAAACATCACACACAGGTGTCCCGATGTCATTAAACATCACACACAGGTGTCCTGAAGTCATTAAACATCACACACAGGTGTCCCGATGTCATTAAACATCACACACAAGTGTCCCGATGTCATTAAACGTCACACACAGGTGTCCCGATGTCATTAAACGTCACACACAGGTGTCCCGATGTCATTAAACATCACGCACAGGTGTCCCGATGTCATTAAACATCACACACAGGTGTCCCGATGTCATTAAACATCACACACAGGTGTCCTGAAGTCATTAAACATCACACACAGGTGTCCCGATGTCATTAAACATCACACACAGGTGTCCCGATGTCATTAAACGTCACACACAGGTGTCCCGATGTCATTAAACGTCACACACAGGTGTCCCGATGTCATTAAACGTCACACACAGGTGTCCCGATGTCATTAAACATCACACACAGGTGTCCCGATGTCATTAAACATCACACACAAGTTGTCCCGATGTCATTAAACATCACGCACAGGTGTCCTGAAGTCATTAAACATCACACACAGGTGTCCCGATGTCATTAAACATCACACACAGGTGTCCCGATGTCATTAAACATCACGCACAGGTGTCCCGATGTCATTAAACATCACTCACAGGTGTCCTGATGTCATTAAACATCACGCACCGGTGTTCTGATGTCATTAAACATCACTCACAGGTGTCCCGATGTCATTAAACGTCACTCACAGGTGTCCC
Source organism: Leuresthes tenuis (assembly GCF_036924035.1). Lineage (NCBI taxonomy): Eukaryota > Metazoa > Chordata > Actinopteri > Atheriniformes > Atherinopsidae > Leuresthes > Leuresthes tenuis. The sequence goes on from NW_027325369.1 coordinate 32,112,641, forward strand.
GATGTCATTAAACATCACGCACAGGTGTCCCGATGTCAATAAACATCACGCACAGGTGTCCCGATGTCATTAAACATCACTCACAGGTGTCCCGATGTCATTAAACATCACGCACAGGTGTCCCGATGTCATTAAACATCACACACAGGTGTCCCGATGTCAATAAACATCACGCACAGGTGTCCCGATGTCATTAAACATCACTCACAGGTGTCCCGATGTCATTAAACATCACGCACAGGTGTCCCGATGTCATTAAACATCACTCACAGGTGTCCCGATGTCATTAAACGTCACGCACAGGTGTCCCGATGTCATTAAACATCACTCACAGGTGTCCCGATGTCATTAAACGTCACGCACAGGTGTCCCGATGTCATTAAACATCACTCACAGGTGTCCCGATGTCATTAAACATCACGCACAGGTGTCCCGATGTCATTAAACATCACACACAAGTTGTCCCGATGTCATTAAACATCACGCACAGGTGTCCTGAAGTCATTAAACATCACACACAGGTGTCCCGATGTCATTAAACATCACACACAGGTGTCCCGATGTCATTAAACTTCACACACAGGTGTCCCGATGTCATTAAACATCACTCACAGGTGTTCTGATGTCATTAAACTTCACACACAGGTGTCCCAATGTCATTAAACATCACAGGTGTCCCGATGTCATTAAACATCACTCACAGGTGTCCCGATGTCGTTAAACTTCACGCACAGGTGTCCCGATGTCATTAAACATCACGCACAGGTGTCCCGATGTCATTAAACATCACTCACAGGTGTCCCGATGTCATTAAACATCACACACAGGTGTCCTGATGTCATTAAACGTCACAAACAGGTGTCCCGATGTCATTAAACATCACACACAGGTGTCCCGATGTCATTAAACATCACACACAGGTGTCCCGATGTCATTAAACATCACACACAGGTGTCCCGATGTCATTAAACATCACACACAAGTGTCCCAATGTCATTAAACATCACAGGTGTCCCGATGTCATTAAATTTCACGCACAGGTGTCCCGATGTCATTAAACATCACGCACAGGTGTCCCGATGTCATTAAACATCACTCACAGGTGTCCTGTCATTAAACATCACACACAGGTGTCCCGATGTCATTAAACATCACACACAGGTGTCCCGATGTCATTAAACATCACACACAGGTGTCCCGATGTCATTAAACATCACAAACAGGTGTCCCGATGTCATTAAACATCACACACAGGTGTCCCGATGTCATTAAACATCACACACAGGTGTCCCGATGTCATTAAACGTCACACACAGGTGTCCCGATGTCATTAAACGTCACACACAGGTGTCCCGATGTCATTAAACGTCACACACAGGTGTCCCGATGTCATTAAACATCACGCACAGGTGTCCCGATGTCATTAAACATCACAAACAGGTGTCCCGATGTCATTAAACATCACGCACAGGTGTCCCGATGTCATTAAACATCACACACAGGTGTCCCGATGTCTTTAAACATCACTCACAGGTGTCCCAATGTCATTAAACGTCACACACAGGTGTCCCGATGTCATAAAACGTCACACACAGGTGTCCTGATGTCATTAAACGTCACACACAGGTGTCCCGATGTCATTAAACGTCACACACAGGTGTCCTGATGTCATTAAACATCACACACAGGTATGATCTTACCTTGTCGAGGTTCTTCTTGATCGTTACGTTGTCTCTTTCCAAAACCATCTTCATTTCCTGACCCCCCAGGTACATGGAATTAACTGCAGGAGGAAGCAAAAACGACCTTTTAAATGAGTCCAGACACATTAAAGGACCTTTTATGCCTTAAATCGAGGCTTTGACCCTGAAAATACCTGAAGGAACAGCTCAGGATGAGCTGATCACTTCCCTGAATGTCTCACTTTCAACATCTGATATGTTTTCTATGTTCTTATTGGGAAGAAAATGTTGGATTTTGTCTTTATTTGCATGTTAAACAGCTATATGTGGAGTTGGAGGACAGTGAGTCGAGTATATTAGAGATTAGAGAAGCTAAAGAAGTTTAGTCTGAGCTCAGTAAAACCTGCGTTTGGCTGCTCTTCTTCTCTCTTTTTGTTCGTTAAGACATTTACAGGGTAAAGCTGCAGCAGTTGAGCCTAAACAGAGTTGATTCGGTGCATTTTCAGCAGAGACTGAAGCACAAAGGAAGCCGAACCTCCACAGTCTCCGCTGAGCAGCTCCACAGAGGGTCGGATGATGCAGCGGTCCAGCGAGGGAACGCCACGGAACACCAGTGTGATGAGACCTGCTCTGAGGCTGTCCGGCAGCAGGGAGAGCAGGAAGACGGGCAGGTAGGCCAGGTACCGCAGCTGGCACAGCACGGGGGTCATGACCCTCCCCTGAGGAGTCTGAGCCATCCACTCGATGGTTGGAAACAGCATGACGGCCTTCAGAACCTGCACAGAAACGAGGGAAACGCCTCCATGAGACCCTCACAGCGTCCCTGGATCAATCAACACAGAACATTTTCTACCAGATGTTTCCACTCATCTCACTCCAGATGTTTCACGGCAGAAACCTTGGGTTTTTCGTGGCTGACCTTGAGTTCTGGGTTCCTCTTCATCATCTGCAGGATGATGTAACAACCGATGGAGTGTCCCAGCAGCACCAAGCTGGTTTCTCTGGGAACGTGTTTCCTGACGAAGGCCAGCTTGTGTTCGATCTGCCCGTTCAGGCCGAACACGTCTTCCTCTGCTGCTGCCGAGCCGTCTGTAGGACACGAGAACCATCAGAACCATCAGAACCAGCAGAACCAGCAGTTTATCAGTGTGGATCAGCAAAAACCTGCTGTGTTGGCTTCACTGGCCACACCTGCACCGACTCCCAGAGATTTAAAGGGGAACTCCGGTATTTTTAAACCTTATTTCTGGCATGAAATACGTTCATCTGCTCACTGAGAACAGTTTGGTGAAAGTCGGCGTCCTTCAGAAGATATTTAGATAACTGGAGATCCATATAAGGAGTGAACGGGGCTTAGAGGATGCAGCCTCTAAATAAGGCATTATCTGTCTTTATTTCACCAATACTTTAAGAAGAATGAATGAATGAACGTGTGCTATAGCTCTGTTAGCTCATAGCTCTGTTAGCTCATAGCTGCTGTTATGTGGCTACTTGCAGCTATAGGAGAGCTAACGGAGGGATTTCTACACAGGCACTCTACTGGGACCACTTCATCCACACGCCCCCCTGCAGCACAGTTTATTCACTCCGTGCTCTGTGACAGTCGGCTAACTTCACACAGAGTTTGCTGCTGATAGTTTTGTGCAACATGGCAGGATATTTATCAGATTTTGACAATGTGAACGATGACTTTGAGTAAGATGGACGTTCTTACCGGAGTGAATAAACTGTGCTGCAGGGGGGCGTGTGGATGAAGTGGTCCCAGTAGAGTGCCTGTGTAGAAATCCCTCCGTTAGCTCTCCTATAGCTGCAAGTAGCCACATAACAGCAGCTATGAGCTAACAGAGCTATAGCACACGTTCATTCATTCATTCTTCTTAAAGTATTGGTGAAATAAAGACAGATAATGCCTTATTTAGAGGCTGCATCCTCTAAGCCCCGTTCACTCCGTTATATGGATCTCCAGTTATCTAAATATCTTCCGAAGGACGCCGACTTTCACCAAACTGTTCTCAGTGAGCAGATGAACGTATTTCATGCCAGAAATAAGGTTTAAAAATACCGGAGTTCTCCTTTAAATCTAGTTTTGAGATCACTCTGTTGCCTTTAAGGCTGTTTTCTCTCATTAATCTGACGACTTGTAGCTGTTCCAGAGCCACAGCTGAAAACTGGAGACGATTCAGAGGAAATTCCTGACTTCTTTAGAATCTGTTGACTGTTTCTCCTCCTTTTATGTGCTGCTGGCACTCATTTTTTCAGGCTTCACTTGACATTTTTGCTCTTCTTGAGCGTTCATGTCTGATTTTTATTTGTTACACAGACATTCATTTGGGGAGAAAACGTCTTCAAACCTCATTAAACAGACCTGAGTCTGAGCCTTAAAGACATATTCACCCCCCCTCTGTCCTCCCATTTTAGGTACCATAAAGCAGTCATCTGTCTGATTCTTCTTGAAAAGGAGGTTAAATGAGCTGCAGCTGCTGATAGTCAGCATCAGACTGACGTCTGGGCCTCGGCTTTATCGATCAGCTCATGAACATCAGCGATGTTCAGAGACTTGTTCAGAAGCTGAAACCTGCGTTTTCTGCAGTCTTCTTTAGTCATCGATTTGTTCCTTAAAAATCACTCAAAAACTGGGGATGACACTCCCACTCATGACGAGCACGTGAAGGGGCGGCTCGTGCTCGTACATTTGAACTAAAATGGAATGAAATTTACAGTCCGACCCAACTCTTCTGCTCCTGTAAAACCTCTCATCCCTTTTCTGTGCAGAAGCTGTACCTTCCACCATGTCCATGCCGCCCGGGGGGGCACAGTGGCCGGCGTGGCTGATCGCCCACACGGGGTGCCGGTGGCCCAGGGTGCTGTGAACGATCTGCATGAAGGTCCTGTAGAAGCCCACCACACCTGGATTACCTGTAGGAAACAGCAACAGGTCAGCAGAAGCTCGATGCTGGGTCTGAGCCCTCCTGGACTGGGGTTCGGCTACCTGGGATGATGAGGAACAGCACCTTGTGTTCGGGTCGCAGCTGACAGGAGCCGAACTTCAGCAGCTCTGTGGCGGCTCCACAGCAGAAGATGAACTCCGTCTGCGGGTCATCCCTCCTGTCTGTCGCCGCGTGCTTCATCTTATCAGCAGGTCCAAGGGTGCTTTTATTCTGCCCTCACACACATTCAGGCCCGTCTTCTTCACTGAAAGAGTGAGAGAACACAGGCGGTTACATTTCACTCACAATCACTTCAATGCGACGAATAAAACCTTTATAAAGCTGTATAATAAAGGATTTATAAAGAGCACTATGTCCGGATGAGACTTTGCGTTCAACGCAACTTTATACACAGTCAACAGGTAACAAACAGGCCCGAGTCACTCAGTTAAATTACAGTCTTATTTCTAAAGATCTAATAAATCTGTTGAATGCAGTTTACCTCTGAAAAACGCTGTAACGATTAGAATATCCTGATCTTACTGATCAATGTCCGCTGTCAGGCGGAGCTTCTGGATCCTGCTGGTAGCTGATGCGTTCAAGAACAACTGGAAAACTAAGTTTTCCGATTTCTCATTGGTACCGTCAAAGAAAACGCAACCAGAAAGTAATTTCCAGGACATTATTCTGAGGTACTCAAGTAAAATTTGTCAGTGAATCTTCCTCAAAAACGAGACACAAAATTTTAACACCAAATTATTTGGTGATAATTCTTAAGCTAAAAAAAAAATTATAAAGTATCTTTTGCGCATATATGCTGCGTTCAATTAACGACTGGATTCTCAACGAGGATTTTTTTCCTAAATCAGAAAGTCGTGATGTTGCTTTTTTTAAAATCCTCTGTACATTTAACCGTCGGATATCGTAAAAAGTGTGTCTAAACTTTTATTTCCGATTAACATTGAATGCAGCGAGATGATACATTTCTTCTTCGTGTTAAATGCGGCTACGATCCAGCTCACGGCAACATTACTGCCCCCTGCTGGCCACTAGTGTAGCTGTTTACTTCAGAGGAAAGTAACGGTAGAACCTGGAATAATGTTTATTCTGATTTTTCTTTATTTTTTTTAATTATTTAAATTATCTTTAAAAAAATGATTGAACATTTGAAAAACTAACTTTAAAAATTATTCGGATTCATGGTGGAAACAGAACAAAACGCTCCATCATTCAGAGCTGATCTTTGAGCTGCTGAACAAGAAAGTTTGAGCCTGACTGATGAAGAATTATGTTTTTTATGAGTGAAATCTTTGAACAATTCAAGCGGTCAGAAAAGACAGAGGAGCAGAGAGTTAGGACTCAGTTCAACCTAAAATCTTTTCCTCTACTTCATATGAAAAAAGCCAAAATTGAGCCAGAATTTGAACCTTTTTGAGGGAAGTTTTAGCTGTTGATAAAAATGTTTTTTCGAGTCTCATCTTTACTGCTTTAAATTGTTGTTCTTCGTCTTATTTAACTTTTTTCTTTAAAAAACGTTAACAGACTTTAAGAAAATAATCGCAAGTAATAATGAAAAAACTGTTAAAGCAGCTGAATTTCTTTGATTTAACCATAAATCTGATCATTTCTGGACCCTTTGGCCCTTGAATAATAAAACTTTAAGTATCTGGGTTTCATTTCACTGCTGAGGGGAAACTTCTTCCTCCTGTTTGCAGGATATTTTGTTTGTGTTTTACAGGCAGATGTTGGGTGAGATGAATCATGAGAACAGCGTCTCATTTGTAAGTGTTGTAGTTTAATTTGGTCCAGTTTGAAGCATGAAAGCACCAAACTGGACAGCTTCACAGCTCTGTACTGTTTGTATGTGGTTATTCTCTGCTGTTGCTGCCTTCTTCTGTTACTTCCTGTCTCAGCCTGGGACGGACACTTCAGAGCGTGCACCGAGCGTGCACCATCATACGTCACCTTCAATGTTCACGGGACAAACTGCTCTTCATCAGGATGATTCAGGCTGAAAAATGCGTCATCATCTTTATTCTTTCATGGAGATCTAAAGCTTCCTGACGTCAGATGGAAATGATGAGAATACAGATATTTGTCTTTGATCTTCTTTAATTAAACACCAACAAACTGTAACATACATGTGAGAGACTGACCTGTAAAAATCTGCATTTTATTTAAATTAAAACACCTTTAAACCATTTTAACTGGCATCGACAGAACAGCCACAAACATGACTTCATGCTTCAGTGTCTGAACTGAGTCGGCCACTCGCTGAAGGACTTCCAAAGGAAGGGTAAAGGAACTTCAATGTCCACCTTGTCGCTGGTCACTCGGACGTACGGCGCCGTGCGCTGAGACGCCAGCTTCAGTCGATCCACGCCTTCATTCAGGGCTTCAGAGAGATTCGACTGCAGAACGCTGATAACCTCTCTGGCGCCGCTGTTGACTCGCTCCACATTCACAGCAGCGTAGAGCTCGTGAATCTTCACTTTGGCGAGGTCTTTGTACTCGGCCGTGCGTCTCTTTGCTTCCTCCGTCAGCCGGTTCGAAGACTCCAGAACATCTGCGTAAACTGCATCAACCTGCGAAGCCAATTCTGAGTTCTCATCTTTCAGGAAGTTGAGGAAATGTTCAGCTTTTTCAGCAACGAACTGGAAAACGTCGCTGACCGTCTTCTCAAGCAAATCGATCCCTGCAAACACGGAAAACTGAAGCTTATCATACGCAGAGTCAGCAGCAGACAACAGCTCATCCATGACTTCGTCTCCGTGAACAACGACGGCGGTTCCAGGTACGGCGAACTCGATGCTCCGGATGTACGTGGAAATGTGCTCCATGAGCTTGACGAACCGTCGGGCCGCCCTGGAAGTGGCTCTATACACGAGCTGCTGAGCTCTCTGGAGCATTTCCACGATGGAGAGCTCCGTGTCTGACCCAGGAACTGAGAACTTTTTAGCACCAAAGATCTGTGTGGCTGCATCCAGCAGCACTGCCATCCGGTCCCTGCTGTGCCTCACGGCCTGTCTCAGCCCATCCGGCACATCCTGCACGTTCGTGGCCAGCAAGCGACCAGAAGCCTTCCTGTAGAAGTCTTTTCCTTGGTCCCCGAGCTTCTGAACCAAAGCCTGCAGCGTGGTGAAAGACACAGGAACCTCGTGATAGACTTTCTCTACAGCATTGGAGACGGAGGTCTTCAGCTTCATGCTGCCGCGGCTCAGATCGAAGCCAAAGTGCAGCGTGTGATACTTGTTGATGAACCGGAGCACAGCATCGGTCATTGCAGGAATCCTGTTCTTGATGCCCTCAATCACATCATTGAAGAAGTTCCAATTCCACGACGTCTGGAGGACCAACTTCTCAGAGTTTCTCAGCGAGGCTCTTGCAACGACAACATTTGTATCCTTCTCAGGAGTCGACTGAAGAGAAGGAAAGAAAGGACCAAAGCTGCTGTTAAAATGGGACAATGTGTCGCTATTTACTGAACAAAAACTGAGCTAAAATGGGGAAAACTAAGTGAATCCAGCAGCTTCAGCAGCAGTGAGTTGAAGTAATGGTTGAGGAGGATTTTTGACTCTTCTTTCCAACGTTGCTTCAGTTCATTTCCTGCAGCAAAGCTCTGCTTTTATAGAGGTGCTCACACTTACTGATGATCAGCTGCATGCGAGTTACTGCCTCTGCAAGCTGCTGGATCAGGGGGTTCACTTAGTTTTTCACACACTGCTTCTGTGACACAGAACCTGGTAAGAACCAGAAGCTTTTATTACATCCTGATACATGAACAGATTATAAAGATAAAGGCGGTTTAAGCTGCTCCGAGTGTCACCGTTTGGTTACATTTAGGCATTAAAACATTTTAGGTTTATGTTCCTCCCAAAGCGTCACGTGGTTTTTGGAGATGTGAAAGTTAAAGAACATCTTACCAGGTAGCGGCTGAACAGCTTTCCAACCACCTGCGATGGAGACCTCCTCTGAAGCTGCAGTCCAAGGAAACCGGCCGATGGAGACAGCATCGATGCGGTGATGCCATCTTTGCGGGAAGCAAAGCGAAAGCTCACATCAGCAAAAGTCCGGCTGGTGACGTCAACATTGAGGGTGTGACGAGACTCCCTGTGAAACAGGAAATGTGCTGTTAGAAGAGATGCTCAGCTGAGGCACGACTGGCTGAACTGTTGTGAAAGCAAAGTGTCTTTCGTACTGGATCCCTCCGTCACCTCGCGGGGCTTGGCGCCTTGCTCTGGAAGATAAAGAAAAAGAGACGTATTCCTATTAAATTTAGCAAAGGGTTTGGTTTGAAAGGCTAAACTCTCAATTCTGAGCCGAAAGTTGACATATTTTCCTCAAACTTATTCTTTTTTTTTGGCACAAATGAGATGCAATCAAAAGAAAAACGTCTGTGGTCTTAAGTCCACAAAGATGTGAAAAATAAGCCTAAACAAGAACAAAAAAAAACACTCTTTCTCAAGATAAACCTCAGATTATTTCATTTGACCAAAGAGACTTGACCGATGACATCACCAAAGGCACACAAGCATCCTCACTCCTGTTGCCTAGCGACAGATTAGACATACATCTGATCTCGGAACAGATACGGAGGGGACTAAGAGGAGTTTGTTCAGATGTTTCGTATCATTAGACGAAGCACAGACTCACCTCAGGGTCTGTGCCAGAACATGCTGCCACTTGACATTCACATCGTTGTGAAGCAGGCTGCTCATCCCATTCAGGTGAATCGCTCCGTCGTGGAATCCAACGGTGGCACTCGCTGAGGAAACGAGCAGAAAACCATCAGGAACGCTTTCGCTTCACCTGGATAACGTGAGGACAGGCTCACCTGTGAGGTTGTATTCCAAGAAGATCGCGGTGGAAGCACAGATGGAACTGAGAGACGTGACGAGGTCGGAGTCCTTCTTCTCCACGCTGGCAGTTGTTGACACGTTATAGATCGGGGAGGAAACCCTCAGAGTGGCACTCAGGGCGCCAAACGTCGGGATGAACACACTTGTAGGAAGATGAAGGGAAACTTCAGGAACTTTCACCCTTTGCTCGGGGATAACGATGTTTGGAAGTCTGAAACTTGAAATCTGGTTTGTGATTTCACTCAGGCCGCCGGTGAGAGACGCCGGCAGTGGGAAAGATGCCACCGTGATGTCATAGCGTGGAAACCTGAAAGACATTTTGCCCTGCAGATACTCTGTGCTGATGTCGAAGCTGGGCACCGACATGGCTGGCAGTCCCGGCAGCATGATATCAAAAGCCTGGGTGGTGATGCTTTCGGGGATATGGAGAGACTTTGGATCGACTGTGAACGGCTCCACGTGCAGATCGGTGAAGGGAACATCAAACGCCGGGACAGGGATGGCAGGAGGAAGGAAAAGACTATCGGGGATGTTCTCAAAGCGCATGTCTATGCTCTTGATGGACTGAGGAAGCTCTTTAACCCAAGAGGGCATCGCGAGGCTCATCTCAGGGAGGCTGAAAGTGACGCCATCTTCAAAGAGCTGAGACGGAAGTGCGTAGTCATAGCCTTCCGCGCTCTTCCTGTACACAACGCTGGAGGCGATGGTAAAGACCTGCAAGTCGTCCGTACTTGTGAACTCGTCAAAGTTGAGCACACCCCAGAGGGTCCTCTGGTAAACAGGAAGCTTGACGGACTTCAGGAATGCCAAATGACCTTCCACGGATCCACTCAAGTCCACACGCACCTCAGCTTCATCATTGGAAAGAGACAAATCCCAAGCGTGGATGAGCGATTCCAGCTGTTCCTTTCCAGTCCAGGTGAAGGACTGCTTCTCAGGACTGACGGCCAGGTTGACGCTCTGAACGAGCTCAACATTTACCAAGTTGCTCATCTGATTGGAAACGGCGGTCACTTTTGTCCTGAAGGTCGTTAAAGGATTAAATTCCATTTCTCCCTTGAACAAATGCTTTCCTTTTGTGTTGAGAGATGCGAAATCCACAGTGTTGGTGCTCGTGTGATCGAGCGTCGCAAAAACACGCCGCAAGGAAACCTCGAGAGCCAGGTTGTTGTCCAGATCAAAGGAGAAGATGTCGCCGCCTACGCTTCGCTTCCGTTTCCCCGGTTTGACCAGGTTCAGGTTCACAGCGGTCCTGGCCATTGAGCGTAGCCCGTTGGCACTGACATAGAAACTGGCTTTGTTCTCAAAATCTCCAACAAAATTTTTGCCGTGCATCATGGTGATGTCCGCCTTGGCCTCGGTTGTCGTCTCCACGGACACATGATTAGAAAGAGCTTCCAGGTCCCAATTCATGTCAAAGGTTCCTTTGCCAACCGTCTCGATCAGAGGAAAGTCGAACGCGTACTTCAGTTTATTCTTGGAGGAAACATCTGGCTTCGTCTTGGTGTTTCCTTTGAGTTCCTGAATCATTTCCAGTTTGAGGAAAGGTAGACTGAGCTTCACATTGTTGGCTACAGAAGCTTCCAGGCTCCTCTTGGTGAGACTAACGGCACATTCGTGGTCTGCTTGCACGTTTTTGCTCTCCAGGGAAACGGTGGTGGCCAGCTTCAGTCCCCTCGTCCTCGTCAAGCTGGTGGTGCCATCGACCTTTCCATTCAAAATGTCAAACACCGACAGCGACGAAGCACCAAAGCGAGCGACGATATCAGACTCGTTGTAAAGGCCGGCGTTGGCGCTCAGGGTGATCACCGCAGACTTGAAGGAGAAGTCACAGGTTATGTTGCCCATCGCTGGGATCACGATGTTGTCCTGGACGTCTGGTAGAGTGAAAGTGGGCAGCTGCATGTCACTGAGAGTTTCAGGAACATGGATGACGGGCAGCCTCAGAGACGGCAGCACGAGGGTGTAGGACGGCACCGAGAAACGCAGCGCTGGAACTTTGAAGCTGGGGGTGCTGACCTCCTTGGGAACAAAGTAAGTGAAGGCCGGCATCTCGGCGCTGAAAGAGGACACCTGTATGTTCAGTATTGGTATCGTGTATCCGGGGACTCGGAGGATCCTCGGAGGCAGGCTGGACGTGTCAATTTTGTGTTTGATGTACTGCGACTTTGCTTCGCTGTAGGAATCTTTGAGAAGTGCGACGGCTTTGTCTCTGTAGGCCTCAAACTGAGCCTGGATTGCTTTGGCGTTGTCACTGAATGCATCGTAGATCGGTTCAAGGTGCAACTCAAAGCTGTGCGTATCTGGGTTCTTGTTGTATTGAAGCTTTAGGTTCATATCGAATGACTGTTGAGGCGTGATGAGCAAGGTTTTGAGCCCAGTCTTTTCCCACAGAGGAAAGTCTCTGACCTCAGGGGTGTTCATCTCTAGATAAGGAATAGTTATTTCTGGAATAGAGAGCGGAACAGTCAAAAAGTCCAAATTAGCCTCTCCACTGACAGAAGAGTGGAAGAAGATCTCCTTTCCATTGTTCTCTGCTGTGAAGCTGTGACCGTACTTGTACTGATTGAATCTGGCCAAAGCAGTCCAACAGGCCCGCTGCTTCTCAGAGTTTAGCTCAAAACCATAATCATGCTGGAGATCCACCCTCCCACTGAGCTTCAGGGGTAAGAACATCTTTGAGTTGACTTTGTTCTTGACATCGAGGGACAACTCAAATGGATAGGCCCCAAATTCCAGCGAATTGGACATGGATCCCACCAGACTTCCAGTGAATTCGGCCTCATGGGAGGCTGTGAGCACAGCTTTTAGGTCCCCAACATGAGCCTCTCCATTCAGAACCACGACGCTCTTCTTGACCAAAGGAGCTTCGGTTTCACATTCAGCTTTTACAGTGATGTGGCTTAAAATCGAAGACTCTGCAGTCAGAGTTTGCTTCGTTTTTATGGTCTTACTCTCGGTTTCTCCTGTGAAAGTCAGCGCGGCGGTGCTGAAGTCGACACTGAAGTCGGTGCTGCTTTCGTGCGTGCCTGCATCAGAGAAGTCTTGAATGGACCACTTTGCATTACCGCTGGTTTTGCTGGTCCCGCTAATTTTGCCAGATTTCTTTTGCACCGTTATATTTTGAGTAACTGACGCCTGACTTGAAGTTTCAAGCGATGGGATGTCCAAGTTGTGGTTGTAGGCTGTGTCCATCGTGTAGATTCCACCGCCTAACGAAAGAGCCACGTTATTGACCAGGTCTGCCGTGTATATTGGAGTCGTGGCCTTCGTGGTAGCCTTGGCAGAGGCAACGGAGCCGGTGAGCGTCAGAAAGCCCTCGTGATCGATGGAGAAGGCCATGTGTGCAGCCTTCACCGACTCTGAGAACTGCAGCATCTTCATTCTGGGAGCTTCCAGCTGAGCAGAGGCTTCAAAGGTGTATTCGAGGGGCTCAATGGATGATTTGGCACGAGAAGCAATGGTGGCTGTAAACTTGGGGCTTTTCAGAGTGGATGTGGAGTTCTCCAGTTTTCCTGTAGTTACCTGAGTGTAATGTGGGGAGCTAACGCTGAACTCTCCGTGCAGTTTACCAAAAACTGGGATACAAATGTCACTGGGAACTTCGGGAAGTTTTGGGTCTGGAATTGCCAGCATACCGATTTCAAAGTCATCCATGTTTAATTTGGGAATGCTGATGGCTGGCAGTTTAATTTCTGAGAGGGTTATTTCTGGAAAGGTGAGGTCCGGGAGGTCAGATAGGTAGAGAACTTTTAGATCCCCAAAGATGTCCTCTGGGTGAGGAGTTTGGATCTCAAATTCTCTGATGTCGTCTATGATTGCAACGATCTTAGCTTTGAGCTCATTGAAGTCAATAGTAAAAGCAGGGACCGTGTACGAGTTCAGGATGGTGAATCCGGGAAAGGATATTTGAGCTGGGATGCGGATCTCCTGCAGTTTGCTCAGGTTGATTGAAAACGCTGGTATTACAAGGTCAGTGAGAGGGACGGTGAAGGTGGGAACCTCGAGCTCAGCTCTTCTCAGTTGGTCCAGAACTCCACCTACAGCTTGATTCAGCTGCTTTAGCATCTCGCTGTCAGTGGCCACCGTTCTGATGTTCTCCATCAACCGGTTAAACTGCGCAGAAATGAAGGAAACTATGTTGCTGTAGGATTCACTCGCCCTCTGCAAATAGATGTAGATTTCATTTCTAATGTCCATGTCCAGGATTCTTCGCTTCGTGTCCTCGAGGACGTCCTGGACTTTCAGCTTGATGTCATCGTAGAACGCGGCGTCCATCACGTCCTTCAGCTTCTGCAGCGCATCCGCCACCTTTGTGTTTTTGAGTTCATCCAAATAAGAAAAGATGGAATTTTGGATCTCCCTGAAAAACTCCCGAAGAGCCTCGATCTTTTTCGCAAACTCGTACTTTTCAATCTCCTCATTGAGATATTTTGTTAGTTCTGCGATCTTCACGTTGGTCTCGTCAACAAACGCGTTGTACTCGAACGCCCTCATCGCCTCAAGAGCTGAGGAGATGTTTTCATTGAGGTCAGCAACTCTTTTCCTGAAGTCAATCACTTGGATTTGACTGGTCACACCGTGCAAAAAGTCCATCAGTTTATCATAAACCAACTCAAATTTGACTGATTTTAGAGTTTTGACCACAGACTGGACAGTCTCTTCGATTTTAAATTCCTTGACAAGAACCACTGCTTGATCCATTAAATCTTTGAAAATATGGTCGAGCTCGTACTTCAACATTAGATTCTTTAAGTAGGAGTACACCGCGTTCAGTTTGTTGGGGATTTCATACTCATCGATCCAGTTGACTATGACGTCGTTCATGGATTCCAAGACTTTTGCGATCTCTGAGGCTGGGATTTGATATGAAAGCTGCTCAACGTAAGAAGCCAAGTCGAACGAGAGGATGTAGTTCTTTACATCCTCCAAGAGCTGGTGGAGGCTGAAGTCTTGAGTGAAGCGCTTCAGCTCAGACACTTTGTCTTTGATGGCCTCTAAGAGTCCATATTTAGAGTCGAGGTCTCGCAGGAAGGCAGCGCCGCCTTCTCCGAGCTTCTGCAGGTCAATTTGTCTGAGGATGTCCTCAATGAAAGCCAGCACTTTGACAAACGACTGCTTGATTTTGTATTTCTCATCTAAGGCGTTAAGTTGCTCTCCAACGTGTGAAAGTGCATTCGTTACCTTGTCAGAAAGATGTCCCGCCTCTATGTAATCCTCCACGATCGCGATGAGGTCACGAACTTTGGTAACTACGTCCACTACGGTTTTCTCCACATTCTGTCTGAGGCCGTTCACTGCCAGCTCCAAGTCCTCCATCGATATGCCAAACTCAGCCATGAAATAATCCAGTTTATCTTTTATCTGGCTCACCCGGTTTTCCAGGTCCACGTCTTGCATGAACTTCCCCACCCGCCCTGGAACCCGATCTAAGCCGTCTCTGAAGGCGCCGATGAGCTGCAGAATGTCTAAACTGCGGATGAACTGCTGCAGAGACTCTAAGGCTCGTACGATTGAGCTCTTCAGCAGCTCAAAGGCAGCAGGAAGGCTCTCGATGAGTGGAATGTCAATGATGTGACAGTCACTATTCTTGTCATACTTGAGGAAACCAGCCACGCTGAATTTCTGAGACTCTGACGCCGTTCTCTTATATCTGCTGATAATGTCCGTGTTCACTTCTCCTGAAAACTCAAATCCAACCTTCTCAGGGTTGTTGTAGGCACTGAGGCCGTGCTCATAAGCGTGTTTGTTCAGTTTGGAGCTCACTTTACAGTCCAGAGATTGGTCGGTGGGGGTCAGCAGGCCTTCACATTTGTTTTGTAAAGCGGTGGAAGTCTCCCCGCCTGGAAGCGCATGTGTGGTAGATATCCGGTTTTCATGTGAACACGAAAGAGCGAGCGGCACGGCCTTAACCAGCAGCTTACTGTACAGCTGTCCGGTGTGCTTCCCGTGCACATTTACTTCTCCGTCACTGTTAACAAGGGCATCGACGCTCAGGCTGAAAGGCAGCGCCAAGGCGCGAATGGCGCCGTCGAAGCGCAGAGGCTCTGAAGTTATACGCGCCTCACACTTTGACATCGCAGAAAGTCCAGCAAACTCCAGCTCACAGCTGTGACTTAGCTGAGCATCCCCGACATTTCCAGATGTGCTGTACTTCGCCGACCCAGCCACGTCTTTAAAGGTGAGTTCATAGGTGTGTTTGATGTTCTGCTCGTCTCCATAAGCGCCCTTCACACTTCCCCGGAGATCCACCTTCACCGGCTCCAGCTTCACGCGGCCTTCACTGTTCACACGGAGGTCATAGATCCTGAGGTCGTTTGTCATGTCAAGCGCCACGACAAACGGCTTCAAATCGATCTTGGTGTCTTGCTTGTAGTAAACATCGTCGTGGAGTAAGTTGTCAGTCTTGGATCGGAGGCTGAGCGTCCACAGGCTGAGGGTAAAGGAGTGGCTGTTCTCTGTTTTCATCTGCCTCAGGGTTCCTTTGGTCTTCCCAGTAAAAGTCAGGCCCCTCCTGTTCAGGACCACGTTCACGTTGTTCGCTGTGGCTGCATCGCGCACGTAGCCCTTCAGCTCCCCAAACAAAGCTGCCTCGGAGGCTGTGATTTTACCCTCGACGCTCAGCTCTCCTCGGCCCTCCTCAGCCATCGTTTTGGTGCTGCAGGACAGCGATGCTCCGCTGTCGTCCACGAAACCACTGAAGATGTTCTCCACGGTCACAGGGCTGCACTGCAGGTTGTTCGTTCCATCAAAGGTTAGGCCATTTCTTCCAACTTTCGCAGATGCCTTATGCAATGCACGACCCATGTCTAAAGTGAGGGAACCCTCAGAGATGATCTCAAGCCCGTTGGAATCCAGGGATCCACTTATGAGCGAGTATGCCCTGTTTGTGTCATCATCTGCTTGTGTCTCGATTCTGAAGATGGACATATGGCTCAATATGCCTAATTCCACCTTATTACTCAAAGATTTACCCATGGCTGCACCAACAGCACTGCACTTAAGTGACAGTTGCGCATCTTTAAACTTGAGCTCTGCCACATGCTTGAAGATGTCCCTCTGGGCGCTGGTTTTGGACAAAATGTTCAGCTCAGACTTTGCATAGACTCCTTGGATCATGTTGTGGAATTGGATGAAAGGCGAGTGGAAGTGCAGGGTGGACTCTCCTCTTCCCTCCCGGTCCCGTGGACGCAGGCTGTAGCTGTTGGTGTAGGAGGCGTTGGTGTGGAATAAACCCAGTTTGAGCTGTCCATCCACAGTGCCGTCTCCTGAGACCTCCTCTGAATCTAGAGTGGAAGCTGACTGAGCAGAATAGTAGAGAGAGGCCTGCAGGCCCAGTGGGCTCGAGGCCTCCATTTTGTAATTGGCTCTTGCGTTCAATGTGTTTGTCACCCTTAAGGTTTCTAAGACACTGAAGCTTGTGTCGATGAGGCTGTGGCTGAAGGAGCTATTCAGGAGGTACTTGAGATTATCGTCGGCTCGTCCTGATATCATCCCGACCCCTTGAAACGGAGAGAAAACACAGAGAGAACTGTTTATGTTAATGTTTATGCATTTAGCAGACGCTTTTATCCAAGGCGACTTACAGGTAGGCAGGTAGGGTAAGGGCCTAAGGACCCCTACTGAAGGTAATACCTTCCATGCATGGGATTTGAACCCAGGTCTCCTACATGGAAGGTGACAATCATACCACTACAGGTGGTATGATTGTCACAGGTTTTACTCTGAACTCTTTCCCTGTCTCACCCTCTCAGACAACAAAATCTCACCAGAAAATGGAGTTTACCTTCTAGTTTGTACGACAGGAGGCTTAACGGCGACTCGGCCATCGACCTGAACTGTGCAACGTAGCTGGGAACATCGACCGTGTCGTTGCCCCCAGAGATGGAGCCTTCCCAGCTGTAGAAGTTGCTGTGGAACTTGGTCGATACTTTGGCCAGGCCGAGAAGGGGAACTGAGAAGTCCAGAGATGGTGGTACAGTAAAGGATGGTAGATTAAACCGGTTGGCTGGGATGTACAGGCCTATCGCTGGTAAATCTATGACCGGCACAGACAAAGTCTTGGGAATATTTAGCTCTTCTGAATTTTTGCCACTAAGTGGAAGAGGAAAGGAGACGGTGATCTTATCCTTGTTGAACTGGTATCGGAACAAACTGTCGCTGTTGAGAGAAAATGAAACATACAAGATTAAATGTTGTTCTAATGTTGTTATTAAGTGGACTGAACTGTTTTGAACACTTACGACTGCAGGAACAGCTTCTCAGGCAGCGCTGGCAGGGTGAGATCTGAGATGCTCCTCTTACTTCGAAGGCTTGCCAGGGATGGGAAGCGTGCGGTCAGCTTGTCCAGCCAAATGTTACCTGCCTGCAGAGTGTTTACACAACAGTTCTTGCATTACTAAACATAAGAAAGATCAGACCATACCTAACCCAACATGCCCCCCAGCTCCTGGTGCAGGCCATGGTCATCTCCTGCCTTGACTACAGCAACGCTCTCCTAACTGGTCTCCTAACTGGTCTCCTAACTGGTTTCCTAACTGGTTTCCTAACTGGTCTCCTAACTGGTTTCCTAACTGGTCTCCTAACTGGTTTCCTAACTGGTCTCCTAACTGCTCTCCAGCCTGTGAAACCTCTGCAGATGGTCCAGAACGCAGCGGCCCGTCTGGTCTTGGATCAGCCTAAAAGAACACGCCCCCCCTCTGTTCATTGAGCTCCTCTGGCTGCCCTTAGCCGCCCGCATCAGATCCAAGTCCCTGATGTTAGCTACAAAGAGCTTAATGGAACGGCTCCATCTACTTGAATGCTCTTGCAAAGGCTTCTGTCCCAACTGGGTCCCTCCGTTGGTCCCAGGATTGTCGTCTAGCAGCTCCTACACCACGCCTAAGACAATCCAAACTCTGTTCATGTGTCGTCCCACGATGGTGGAATGACCTACCGAGCGCTACCAGAACAGGGGCGTCCCTGTCTATCTTCAAGAAGCTCCTGAAAACCCAGCTCTTCAGAGAGCATCTCCTATCCCAGCACTTACCTTGTACTTCCCTACCCCCTCTATCTCTGCACTTTATCTTCCTGCACTTCCTTCTCTGCCTGCACCCTATCTCTGCTCTGTCCCCTCTGACAGAGTCGGACTCCTGGGTTCCTTCTATGTAGCTTATTGTTAGCTTATTGTATAGCTGTTATATCTTCATTTGTAAGTCGCTTTGGATAAAAGCGTCTGATAAATACAGAAACAGTTCAGAGAGAAGTCACACTTCCTCAAAAATTTCACTTTACTAAGATCCAAAGGTCATTTGTTGGGGAGCGTTCCCATTTCCCATCACTAAAGGTCTTCAGAGTTTAAAGCAAATCCCCAAATCATTGTCATGAATACCTCGATTCCTTTGGTGACTATGTGGCGCAGCTTCATGTCAGTCTTCGCCACCTGCTGGTCCAGGATACCATCGATGAGCTGTTGGAGCTGCCTGCGATGCTCCTCTGCATTCGGTAGGATCTTCTGTACCTCTGAATTCAGGTCTGTCTTCAGTTCCAGCTCAACCTTGTCTTCATCTGTGCAGAGGAAATCAAACTTTAAATATACAGATGATAGAATCCTCTCAGTCTGCCTTCTGTGCCGGCAGCATGGAGGCTGTTACCGTATCTCAGGGAAGCTTTCTGCTGGTACGAAGTCTCAGAGGCGACGTGGACGACCGTCTCCAAGTCCAGGAGCACATTCGCATCCTTCTTTAAGACCGCAGTGATGGATGCATCGGTGTTCAGAGCGGGAATGTCCATCTGGAGCTGCAACATGGCCTCTTTCATCATTTCAAGTCTACAGTTAAAACAAAGATGAGGAGGATCACACGACGGCCCTTTGGTCTCAATCATTTATTTAAGAGATTCACTTACTTTGCACGGCTGACCAGAGTCAGCTGCGGGATGTTCCTGTTGGTGACGTCGATGGTGACGCCGCGCAGCTTCTGTCCCTCAGAATCGCCGTCGGTTACTGCCAGCTTTATGCCTGCCTCCACGTCGTAGTCCGGAATAAGAACATCAGCAGAGATTAGGTTTTTGTTGCGGTTGTATTTCAGAGATGCTGTGGCCTCCATCGATTCTTCCCCTGGAAACAGAAGAAATAAAAGTATATTATTATTATTTCTTTATCTTTACCACACAACACACATCCCATGTTTCATACAGCACGCTACATTCCTATTGGTTGGAAGGAAGAATGATGTCACAGAATGTGTTTCTGCCTCAAAACACGAATGAATCAAGGCCAGATTTAGATTATAACAATAAAAGCTGCACAGATCTCTGTGGCCTGGTTCAAAGAGGCGCTGCTGAATAAATGATTATGTCATCAGCCTTTAAAAATCATTGATAGAAACTCAAAATGATGGAGGGACTCTGATAAATTCTTGTGGGGTGTTTGGTTAGATCTTCTTCTTCTGCTTTACTTCCTGTTTTCATGTTCCTTTGTGCCTTCGGTTTAGTTTTGTTCCACACCTGGCCTGTATTCATCATCACCTCCATCAGTATACAGACTCTCTGGATTTCTGTGTTCTCTGCCAGATCTCTGCTTTCCTCCCATGTAAGTTATTTGGTCCTTAGCTAACTTCCTGCCACTCACGAGTCTTGCATTTGGGTTCTCCACCCTCATCCACACCCTGACATACACATATATTCATTTGTAGCTCTCGTGCACGTCTGTGATGTGGCTGTAATTGCTGTGAAGGTAATGTAAGAATGTTTGAGAGCTTTGCAACTGTTGGAATTTGCTATAATCTATAATCATGCACACAAAGTCCCACTGAAACAGGTCTTATACCTTCTGCCCTCAGGGTTAACTTCAGAGAATCTACTCTGTGACGACCCTTCTTCCCCTCTCTGAGTGTTTCATCGGTTAAGGTGGCTGTGTACTCTGAAACTTTCCCCGTAGGCTGGATTTCAACTGCAAACCTGATGAAAAAAACACAGGTTTCACTGGTAAAAAAATCGTGGTTTCGATAAGCGAAATGACCATTTACACATCATCTGTATGAAAAGAAACAAACTGAAAACACAAGTGCTTCACTGGTGGGTTTAAACTCATGTAATGCAGGTTCTTCTTACATAGTTTCTCCACTCAGGGGGTAATATGGGGCCTGGTCGATGGAAGCAGCGTCGGAATAACGCACTATTGTGCAGAGGTTCAGGCCCCTGAACAGAGGCTGGCACTCAGCTGAGTCGACCCGGTTCTCCAGCAGGGACGGCACAATCTTTGTTTGACCGGCTGAGACGGACAGCAGCTTGTTGCTGTCGTCAGAAACAGAGAGAGGTAACTAAGAGCAACGTCAGAGCCGCCACTGAGAGAGTTTGACATGCTTTATCGAGTTGGTGCTGACCTGAGGCTGAACAGCTGAGTGTTGGACTTGGGAGCAGGGATGGAGAGCTTAATCTGGTTTCTGTTCACATCTACTTTAGCATTGAGGGAACTCTCGTGGTACATGTTGGTGTGCATCTCAATCCCTGCATCCACATAGTCAGGAATGTGCACCCCCATCTGGGTGATGAATTCAAGCCCAACTGAAGGCATGAAGGACAAGTCGGTCTGCAAGAGGAAGCAGGCAATAAATGAGCAATATTCAACGATTTAAACACTTAGAAAATCAGTTTCCTGTTAAAATGACACGAAGAGCAGATGCCTTACTGTGGCTGATGGAGTCAGTCCTCCTCTGGCACCAGGCGCAAACACACCAGACAAGGAGAATTTGAGAGGGAAGCCAGAGGCGGTGGGTAGAGAGAAGGCATTCTCCATGAAGATGTAGTGGAGAAAGAGCTCGTTTTCAGTCGTGGATGTCAGCCGAAAGAAAGCCTTTTGGGAGGATAACGGAGCGCATGAACCACTGAGGTGTCTTTAAAGCAAAGCTGGTGGTGTCACAATCAACTGTCAAACATGGCTTTTAAATGACTGCAGACACAATGAAACAAATAACTTTATAACTCAAACCACACTGAGAAACTAAATCCTCTTTTCTTGAGCACAAGGTATATTTTGTTCATATTTTTAAACTGGATTCAGTGGATATAAAACACTGCAAAGTGTGAAATGCAATAAACCGGCTTCTGAACTTCCTGCTTCTGTGATTTGTTTTTCAAACATTAAAACACACACAACCCCCCGCAGGATGACTGGTTCACTGTGTGAAGAGATTAACCAAATAAACGCCGGTTAGTTTGCTGAAAGACTTTGAGTGTCATGGATCATTTGGACAATTCCTGAACTAAAAGTAGAAATACTTATTGAGGGTGCTGATGTTCACTGTGGCATTCCCACATAGTAAAATTGGTCTGGCCCACAAACCGCAAAGAATGATGGTCCTTGACTCGTCCAGTTCTGGTTTGCCAGCTCTGGTTTGCCAGCTCTGGTTTGCCAGCTCTGGTTTGCCAGCTCTGGACCAGCTCTGGACCGCCAGCTCTGGACCAGCTCTGGTTTGCCAGCTCTGGACCAGCTCTGGACCGCCAGTTCTGGACCAGCTCTGGACCAGCTTTGGTTTGCCAGCTCTGGTTTGCCAGCTCTGGACCAGCTCTGGACCGCCAGCTCTGGACCAGCTCTGGTTTGCCAGCTCTGGACCAGCTCTGGACCGCCAGTTCTGGACCAGCTCTGGACCAGCTTTGGTTTGCCAGCTCTGGTTTGCCAGCTCTGGACCAGCTCTGGACCGCCAGCTCTGGACCAGCTCTGGACCGCCAGCTCTGGACCAGCTCTGGACCGCCAGCTCTGGACCAGCTCTGGTTTGTCAGCTCTGGTTTGCCAGCTCTGGTTTGCCAGCTCTGGACCAGCTCTGGTTTGTCAGCTCTGGTTTGCCAGCTCTGGTTTGCCAGCTCTGGACCAGCTCTGGTTTGCCAGCTCTGGTTTGCCAGCTCTGGACCAGCTCTGGTTTGCCAGCTCTGGTTTGCCAGCTCTGGACCAGACCTGTCTTCTATGTGAGTTCCTGTTTACCTCACTTCTCCTCTGTTCTTGCTAGCTCCTCCTGACTCACCAAATTTAATTAAATGATTTCTTATAGTGGCAAATTTGACTCTTTAACACATCATAAAACATCTACTTTCAATGAGGTCTGAGGTCTGCTAGCGTAGCCGGATACTAGCTCTCTTCCTTCATCCTCCTGCCTTCACTTGATGGGAGTTTCAGATGTTTAGCTTCCTTTCTTCCTCCTTTAGTGGTACTTGCAACTAATTCATT
Source organism: Leuresthes tenuis (assembly GCF_036924035.1). Taxonomy (NCBI): domain Eukaryota; kingdom Metazoa; phylum Chordata; class Actinopteri; order Atheriniformes; family Atherinopsidae; genus Leuresthes; species Leuresthes tenuis. The sequence goes on from NW_027325369.1 coordinate 32,135,310, forward strand.
TAGTGCATTTGTACTTTAATCTTTCTGAACTGGAAGCTTGGCACCCAGAAGCTAAAAAACCTGATATTTTATAAACACTGTCACACTGAATTGAACTGCCTTACTTTCTTATTGGAAAGTACCCTAAAATGAGTTTTTACATGAATTGGCACAATGTAAATAAATCAAATTGATCTGAATCCCTGTTTAATTTCGTCTTAAAAGCTATTTTCATGCCATGAAACAGTTCTGACCTGCGCAGGCAGCATTCTGGTGAAAAGATTGGAGTACATGAGGAAGGTCTCAAATAATTTTCTCATTTCAGAGTTCTTCAGGTATCCGATTTCATCTCCCAGAAGCCGGAGATAGGCAGTGACTTCAGGGTTTGAAGAGAAACGCACAGCATCCAGAACCTTCTGGAAACTCTCGCCGATTGCTCTCAGATGGTCTTCTGGGACCTGGAAAGACATCGGTTTGTATGTAAATGCGAGATGATTTCATCCGGTCATGTTTCATGGGTTCAGGAGCCTAAAAATCATCTCACTTGTCTCTTCATTCTGTCTTTACGAGGGATAATTTTGTCCAGAACCCCTCGGAGCATCGGAGCTCTGTCACCTGCGAGGAACACAAGTCTCGCGATAGACTCGGCGAAGAAGCCCTTCTCCCCAAAAATACTACTGATCGTAGGTTCAAATCCATCTCCTTCAACACCGACCTTGAAAGGGGAGATTTTGGACGTTTGAATCCTTGTAGAAATCAAATTTTATGGCATTTAGAGCTGAAACCTCACCTCGAAAAAGTCGTATTTGTTATCAAAAGCCTTCAGCGTGGCCTCCAGCATCATCTCCTTAGGCAGCGTGTTCTTGCCATCGAGGATGATGTTGCTTTGTATTGAGCCCAAGGGAGAGTCAACTTTGTAGTTGCGAGACAAACCATCGTAGATGACGTCATTGGGTGAAAGGTCGCCTTGCAGCGCTGCCTCGATGTCCTCCCTGAGCCTGTGGAGAGGAGAAGGAGCTCTGAGGTGTTTCATGGGTTCAGATAAACTCCTGCTGAGGAACAGGCCCTCCGTACAGTACACTGTGGGATCGTTTCAACCGATCTGAACCCACTACGAGTCCATTTTGGCAGTGAACAGTTTCCTTTAAACACACTTTTAAAGTTTTTTGGGATGTCTGGAGATGAAATTTCTGGAATTTTAGATTAATAGTAAATAGTTTTTAAAGAAAAAGCAGGAATAAAAGCAACATTTTAAGGTAGAGGAACAGAATTAACTGTTAACATTTCCCTCCAGACTGATCTCCTGGTTTCTACACATAAAAAACATGTAAGTGCTCAGCTTTCAGAGGCAGATTGATGATGTGTGAGCTGATATCGATCCGACAGAACCTGAAGGCTGGCTGGTTACTCACAGAAGCATTTGAGGCTCATCAGAGGTACGGATGTTGTTCAGGTGGAACATCACGAAGTTCTTGAGCTGCTCGTCTTTCTCGTACGTCAGCTTGTTCACGATGTCGCTGAGGAGGGTTCGGTCCGGGTTCTTCATCAGAACCAGATAAGCTGCCAAGCGCTTTTGAACAGGGCTCCGAGTGTCCTGGTACACCTCCATGAGAGCACTCCTGATCTGCGCTCAGTCACATGACAACACCAGGGTCCAGTATGAAAACCCCACACATTTTCACACATTTCAGCAGCACTTCACATGCTCTGCTCATCATGTGTGACGTGGTACCTCATCATTAATGTCCATGAGCCTGAGGGCCTGGATGGCTGCCTTCTGATTCTGTAGTGGAACCTCTGCTTTCCTGGCGCACTGCAGGATGGAGGAAATTAGGCCGGGGCTGACGTCTTGCATGGCTTTAGCCATTACACCAACGACCTGGAGATGAGGAAAGGCTTAACACACATTTCCAGACACGAGTGGAAACGTCTGCGAGTTCAGAACTCGATGATGGCGCGACTTTCGTTACCCGCAGCACGAGGAAGGACACCTCCTTGGGATCTGGAGGGAAGTCAGAGTAAATCTCTTGGTCTTCTTCTGAGCAGCTGTTTAAAAGCTCCTCCATGAACTTGGACACGTCTGTGACCACCGGAGTCACTTCTCCTTCATGGAACCTGTCGACAGATACAATCAGATGCTGTGGTTTAAGCACATTCAGTTTCCAGGGAGCTGTTGCTCTCCCTGGCAGGTGACACACTGGTAAACGGACACAGGAAAAGGTCGTTTTAAGGTGCTGTTTTCAGCAGATAACACAGACCATGTCAGAGGGGAGGGGGGGGGACTGAAACCTGATCCAAACAGGTGACTTGTGCTCGAGTCCAAGCTTTAAACGACTGGTTTTCACTTCCTTTTTACCTTTTTTGTTGTCAGAAAAACTTGGTTAAAACTACACGGACATTTTCAACTTTGGCACAGTGAAGAAAAACTAGATGTGCAAAGATGAGGCAGATGGCCGCCCTTCCTGGTTCTGGTTCTGGTGGAGTTTTTTCCTCCCACAGTCGCCTCGTGCACGCTCAGGACGGGAGATTGGATCAGAGAGAAGTTTTGATGCAATCTGTTTGTTTCCTCAGCAGGGAAACTTTTTTGTGTGACCTGAACTAATTTAGCAGTTAAATGCATTGGATTGTAATTGGTTTGAATTGGGCTGCATATTTAAAGTATCCTGAGCACTTCTGCAGGGAAAAATGGACGCAAAAGTCCTCTGACCAAGTATCATCAGGTTGTTTGTTTCAGTGAAGCTAATTAAAAAAGATGCATTTGAAGGTTTTTCCCTCTTTTAGTCACTCTTTAGACTTCTTTACTCACTTCTTGACGGTGTTTGCCAGAGCGTACATGATGGCTTTGCTCTGTTTGTACTGAGCCATGCTGAGCATGTCTCGGACACGTGCAGCATCAGGATTAGCCTGCAGACTCAGCCCGTACACCAGAGCGTCCACCTCCAGCGCCACCCCATCGATGGTCCAGATAATCTGCATGATGGCGCTGGTGCACTCGGAGGTTCCACACTGGAACAGAGCCTGGAAGGTCAGCCAGCTCGACACGCCAACCATCTCAGCCACCGTCTGGCTGAGGGTCTCGTTCCTCAGGACTCGCATGCTGGACACGAGCTTGTGGAAGAGGCTGGTCCTCGCCCGGCCCTGGTCTGTTCCCGCCAAAGATGCAAGCTCCCGCATGGTGCTCAGGACAGCATCCTTTGTCTGGACCGGCGCTTTATCTTCAGGGTCCTCAAAGTGGAGAGGCTTGGCCTGGCTGCGGTCCACATCTGTGTGCACGTTTCACATTAATCGAGCTTTTCTTCATAAGAAATATGACATCAGATCTCCAGATGTGTTTATTAGTCAGGTGCTAAAATGCTCACTTACCAAATATCCTGTTATTGATCCTTTTCATGCTCTGAAAGCTGAGATCCTGGGTCACCACAGAAGATATTCCATTCTCTCTGAGAGGCAGATTGGAAGATGAGGCACAACACTGCACACTGTCAAACACAGGCAGTAAATGTGCTCTCAGATCAGGACTCACCTGTGGGAGAAGGGCAGGTAGATGTGCCTTTCTGTGCACGTGGCTGTGGTGATGTGTCGTCCTTTGTTATCGAACTGGTAGCTGCAGCTCTGGGTGCTCGTGATGAGTTTGGAGATGGGCTTATGCTGCAACAACAAGCCAGAAAACAGACTCAGTTCAAAGGAAGCTTACATTCAGTTTCAATAATGTGTTTCTGTTTCTGTATTTATCAGACGCTTTTATCCAAAGCGACTTACAAATGAAGATTTAACAGCTATATAAAGCTAACAATAAGCTACATAGAAGGAACCCAGGAGTCCGACTCTGTCAGAGGGGACAGAGTAGAGATAGGGTGCAGGCATAGAAGGAAGTGCAGAAAGATAAAGTGCAGAGATAGAGGGGGGAGGGAAGTACAAGGTAAGTGCTGGGATAGGAGATGCTCTCTGAAGAGCTGGGTTTTCAGGAGCTTCTTGAAGATAGACAGGGACGCCCCTGTTCTGGTAGCGCTCGGTAGGTCATTCCACCATCGTGGGACGACACATGAACAGAGTTTGGATTGTCTTAGGCGTGGTGTAGGAGCTGCTAGACGACAATCCTGGGACCAACGGAGGGACCCAGTTGGCACAGAAGCCTTTGCAAGAGCATTCAAGTAGATGGAGCCGTTCCATTAAGCTCTTTGTAGCTAACATCAGGGACTTGGATCTGATGCGGGCGGCTAAGGGCAGCCAGAGGAGCTCAATGAACAGAGGGGGGACGTGTTCTTTTAGGCTGATCCAAGACCAGACGCACCGCCGCGTTCTGGACCATCTGCAGAGGTTTCACAGGCTGGAGACCAGTTAGGAAACCAGTTAGGAGAGCAGTTAGGAGAGCAGTTAGGAGACCAGTTAGGAGACCAGTTAGGAGACCAGTTAGGAAACCAGTTAGGAAACCAGTTAGGAAACCAGTTAGGAAACCAGTTAGGAAACCAGTTAGGAAACCAGTTAATCGGTTGTTTTCTGCTTATATGGGAGCTGAAATTGACAGCAGTGTTACATCATACTGCAACAATCAGGTTATCTACAGTCAAACTTTCCTTCTGAACAACATTTAAGATATTCAATTACAAAAAAAAACTCTGGTATAAAGTACAGCTTCAGGCATCAGATGCCCAGAACATGTTAAAATACAACAGTCATGATGTCATTTTTTAAAATGTATCAATAACATAAAGGCAGAAACACAAAGTGACAGCTCTCCATCGGCTTATCAGCGACATTCTCGTGCTTAGATATTCTTTCTCGTGTTTTTAGATTTGTCTGTGGTTTGAATAACTTTTAATCACGTGAACTCGACTTTATTTATCTATACAACACCGGTTACTTTACAGAGCAAAAGCAAAGCTTAGACAAAAAGCCGAGGCCAAAAGATGATAATAAGAATTAAAGTGGCAATAAAAGCAAGAAATAATGCTTGAAAGAACACAAAAGACAAAAAAAAGGTCGATCGCAGGCATAATCGGTGCATGTTAATAAATAATGTTTCCTGATAATACTGCCCAAAGGTAGCATGTATAAGGAGAATAGAACTGGTCCAGAACCCTGTGGAAGACGTTAGTCATTAGGAAACGAGTCGGAGTTCTGGTATAACATTAAGTTGGTTTTGTTTATCCAGCCAATACTAGTTGTTGCAGCTGATGAAGGTGCAGTTCCAACCTGTGGTGTTCCTCAGGAGTCGAGTCTAGGGCCTTTTCTGTTTCCATGGTTTATGCTCTGATTTGAATGTGCGGTTCGGTGCTTTAGCTTCTTTACCCCTCAGACTTAAGCACACTTCACTGTTTCCTGCCTGAGAGAAGTTTGTGGATGTCTCTAAATTTTCCGTTTCTTCATCAGAAGCTTTTCTTAAACTTAGTTGTTACGAACGACTGCCCGAATAACTATGATAATCATATTGGATACAAGCAAGGGCGTAACCATGGTTTAGACATTGGGGGGGTCCAAGAAAAACAAAATTGTTGAGTGCATTATCTACAATTCTTTATTTATATATGAAAAATTGGACATTTAGAACATAATTTAGAGGACTACATTGACCATATAAATTCACATCTAAAGGAATAGTGTAATTTCTCCGAGACAGTGACTGCCCCCCCACTTTGTTTTGGTTAGTTGCTTACTGTTTACTGACCTTAAACACACCTACCAATTACAGTTATGCTCTTCCAGTAGTTCTGTAGCAAATAGGACAGCTTCCAATGGAAAACGACCAAATACCCAAAGCATGTTGATGGAAATATTTTAATAAGGACAACTAATGATGTAACAAATTACAGACTTTTCCTTTAACAAAAAAAGTGCTGAGGACTTTTAAGTCCAGCTTCATTTCTATTGTCTCAAAATGTGCATTAACAATGAAAAGTCTAATAGTCTAATGTTATTTTTGTTTTAAGTCTTTTATTTTGAAAGGGGGCGGAAGTTTATTTTGTTGATTCTGTGTTGGATTTCCTGTTCTGGTACAATCTGCTCTGTTGAGCAGCGCCCGGTGGGTCACTCTCATTGACTAGACTGTTAGCGATCAACAACGGCGACTGCGGCGCAGCCGTTACCACGGTAACACACGGAAATAAAGTGAAAATAAATAAGACATAACAAGAGACCGATCCCTTGACAGGGTTCATAAAAGGAGAACATTCATTTTACATATTTTCTTCTGTATATTGGGGGGGACAGGTTGGTATTTTCTCAATATTGGGGGGGACACGACCCCCCCAAAGAATGCGTGGTTACGCCATAGGATACAAGGCCAATCCAAATCTCACGGAAAATGCTGATCACATGTGAGGTTGTGGGTGGGACCCTTTTATGTGAAGAAAGAAGTTAAAGGATTCTGTTAAAATGATGTTAAAAACAACTAAAACTACTTTTTCAGACTTGAAATCACAGCTGCAGAGTGAAAGATGTGGATGGAGTGGCCAACGATTGGTTTAGATCCCATATGTCAAAGTCCGGTCCTCGAGGGCCGCTGTCCGGCAGGTTTTAGATGTTTCCCTGCTTTAACACACCTGATTCAGAGTAAATGGATCTCTTCGAAAGATTGTTAAGTTCTGCACAAGTCTGCTAATGATGCATTGATCTGATTCAGCTGCGTTGAAGCAGTGAAACGTCTAAAACCTGCCGGACAGCGGCCCTCGAGGACCGGAGTTTGACATCCCTGGTTTAGAAAATCCGTCTAAAAAACACCAGAACTTAGTGCCCACCAGTTTCTGCAGCAGAGCCAGCGGGCTGTTGGTCAGTTCCCTGCCGTGGAACTGGTCACACTGGGACAGATCTCGGGATAGCGTCACGTCTGTGGGGATATCCTGCCGAGTATTCACCACATACTGTGTTGAACACTGGCCGTGCACTGTGCTCTGGAAGAGAATTAGCATCGAGATCATTTGCCCTGATCCTTACGTGTCCGTCCAGTTTAACTCATCTGCGCTGAGAGGATACGAACCACAAGGCTTTTCTGTTTGTCCTCCTTCACTGGCACCAACAGGGCGGAAACGATCCCTCTCTTAATGTTCAGGATGTTCACCGGCTCGTCTGTCTCGGGGTAAAGCTGCACCTGGGTTTCGTCCTCCACGGTGAACTTCAGAGGAATCCTGGAATAATAACCAACCAATAACTAACCAGTCTAACCAGCAACTCGCTCAACAAGAGAAAAACTATCAAATCTTGAGTTTTTAAATAACTGAGCAACATTTTACACCTAATCCTAACCAACTGAACTCCACTTGTATGTGAACGAACAGATGAAAAAAGGAGAAGGTTGTCTCTCAGGACTTGAATTTATCATTTTGTGACCTCATAGAAACCATGACGACGCTGTGCTGCTCTGTTTTCATATAAATTCACTGCTTCAAACACGTAAAAATGTTTATACTCAGCTTTTTATTGGTTTCTGACAGTGAGAAAGTAACTAATCACTCACATTTAGGCGACTATACACCTTATGATAACAAGCGCTACAGCTAATATCATAATTCTTCACTTTCCTTCCATATTTAATGCAACATTAGCCAGGTTTCCATTCTCTCGGGAGCCACAACAAGAAATGTGAGCCAGACATTCTTCCATTGTTGGTTTGAAGTGAGTAAACTCAGCTGTGTAGTGCCACCACAGGGGGGCAGTGTAGGCTATGTTTGTACAGTAGAAGAAGAAGAAGAAGAAGAAGTTGTCCTAACAGGAAACAAAACAACAACATCTGTGGTGGACAGCCACAAGAAGAAAACAGAGAGCTTTTCTTCAGGAGTTACTTTAATTTGTGGGAATGTCTGATATTTTATCCTATCTGGTTACTCACTGAGTTTAATGTTTGTCGGCTCAGACCAGAAACAGCGAGTGAGTCACGTCATTTTAATCTTTGCAGAGTTTTTCTCCAGTTTTAGCTTCTCTTCATTGGCTCCCTGTTAAATTCAGAAGCCAATGAAGAGAAGTGGTCCCAGTAGAGTGCCTGTGTAGAAATCCCTCCGTTAGCTCTCCTATAGCTGCAAGTAGCCACATAACAGCAGCTATGAGCTAACAGCAGCTATGAGCTAACAGAGCTATAGCACACGTTCATTCATTCATTCTTCTTAAAGTATTGGTGAAATAAAGACAGATAATGCCTTATTTAGAGGCTGCATCGTCTAAGCCCCGTTCACTCCGTTATATGGATCTCCAGTTATCTAAATATCTTCAGAAGGACGCCGACTTTCACCAAACTGCTCTTGGTGTGTTTAAAAATACCGGAGTTCCCCTTTAAAGATCTCACAGTTGGATATTTCCCCATCAGAGCACTTTGCTCTCAGGCAGCAGGTTTCCTTGTGGTTCCCAGAGTTTCTAAAAGCAGAATGGGAGGCAGAGCCTTCAGTTATCAGGCCCCTAAAAGCAGAATGGGAGGCAGAGCCTTCAGTTATCAGGCCCCTAAAAGCAGAATGGGAGGCAGAGCCTTCAGTTATCAGGCCCCTAAAAGCAGAATGGGAGGCAGAGCCTTCAGTTATCAGGCCCCTAAAAGCAGAATGGGAGGCAGAGCCTTCAGTTATCAGGCCCCTAAAAGCAGAATGGGAGGCAGAGCCTTCAGTTATCAGGCCCCTAAAAGTAGAATGGGAGGCAGAGCCTTCAGTTATCAGGCCCCTAAAAGTAGAATGGGAGGCAGAGCCTTCAGTTATCAGGCCCCTAAAAGCAGAATGGGAGGCAGAGCCTTCAGTTATCAGGCCCCTAAAAGCAGAATGGGAGGCAGAGCCTTCAGTTATCAGGCCCCTAAAAGCAGAATGGGAGGCAGAGCCTTCAGTTATCAGGCCCCTAAAAGCAGAATGGGAGGCAGAGCCTTCAGTTATCAGGCCCCTAAAAGCAGAACGGGAGGCAGAGCCTTCAGTTATCAGGCCCCTAAAAGCAGAATGGGAGGCAGAGCCTTCAGTTATCAGGCCCCTAAAAGCAGAATGGGAGGCAGAGCCTTCAGTTATCAGGCCCCTCTCTGTGGAACCAGCTGCCAGTTTGGCTTCAGGAAGCAGACACCCTCTCTACCTTTAAGATCAGGCTGAAACTTTCCTTTCTGATAAAGCTTATAGTTAGGGATGGCTCAGGTGAGCCTGAAACATCCCATAGTTCTGCTGCTATAGGCCCAGCCTGCTGGGGGAGCTCCCATGATGCACCTCTCCTCCCTCCATGTACAGATGACATCATTGCTGTCATTAACTTGTGTTTCTCTCTCTCAGCAGGTGTCTCTGGCCTGGTGTTACGCTGCTTGTTGTCCCCTCTTTCCTGTCCTCTCAGCCCCAGCTGGTCCAGGCAGATGGACCCTTCCTGGTTCTGGCTCTGATGGAGGTTTCTTCCTGTTCAAAGGGAGTTTTTCCTTCCACAGCCTCATGCAGCTCAGGATCAGAGAGAAGTTTCAGTGCGATCTGTTGGTTTCCTTCGCTAAGATATTGTTTTTAAATTGTATGAATTAGACTAATTGGGAATTTAATTACTTTGATTATATTAGATTATGATTATTCTAGTTATACTGGTCGAGGTGTGATTTGGTGCAAGTGAATTAATTTAAATTCCCTTAATGTGCACAAAAACACTTCTTAAACTTTTATATATTTTATAAATATTAGAGCAAATTCTATTTTCATCATATTTATGCGAATCAAAAACAGTGATAAAAGCTGGTTTGTGCTGTTTTCTTGACACTTGTTACATAGAAATGTAAGAGTTCATGACAGTGTGTTGCGTTTGTTTCTGGTGAGCAGGTATTTTACAGCCGCACTGCTCTGTATAAGTGACCCAAACCGGGCTGAAACTGATTATAAATGAGTGGAAATGATCTCAGTCTCACTGCGGCATCAGTTAGTTTAACGCTGTTAGTTTAAAAGATTCTTATAATGGAGGGAACTTTGATGCGAGTCCAAACTTCGTGCTGATTGAGCCCGATACTCTTGGGTTTAATCTCTGAACATGCATGGGAGGAATGCTTAGCGCTCACCTTTCCATGCTGGCTTTGAAGGCGTCGGAGCCGGGCGCCGGCCTGTAGACCGGCTGGCCCCGCGGATCCATGACGGACACCTCGCTGAGGGCGCAGTCTCTGGTGTGCATGACGAAGCTGCACATCTGGGGGACTTCGATCTCTACCTGCAGATGTGTGACAGCAGACATGTGGGGAGTTCAGATAAGAGCCGCCTGTTATCAGTCAAAGCGGGACATGGCAGCAGCTTTTTTTACCTGACAGGAGACTTTGGGGCCATTTCGTAGGTTGGCAGTGCCCACCACTCCATTCCTGCTCTCTGTGGTGTACTCATACACATATTTCCTACTGGACTTGAATCTGGACGCCACTGCAACAGCATAATATGATTATATCCGATTCTTTATGCACAAAGCAAACATTTCAGTCAATATCTGCCTTTGCAGATAAGCTCCTTCACATATATTCTCTTCTATGCATCCACGGGATAAACTTTTTTCTCTTGCATAATAAGTTCAGTCACATCTCCAGGCCGCCAGTTTGCAGCCGACCTTTGAACCCTTTGAAAACTGATGCTTCAAACAGCAAAGAGAAGCTGTTGAACTGAATCAGAAGCTGCTCACAAGTCCACGAGCTCCCGCTGCTATCTCCAAACAAACAGGTCGGTTTGGCAACCAGCATTGATCTGTGCAGGTCAATGTGTCTGTTTGCACTCACCCCCCCCCCCCCCACTAGCTGCCCTAAGCACACGCTTACTCAGCTTTTTCAACGCACCCCCTTAAAGAGACTGAGAACGCCCTGTTTCTGAAGTTTACATGAAATAAGCAGAAAATGATCATGAAAACAACCAAAGACAAAGATCCTGAGGTTTGTCAGTTCTGCTAAATAACATTAGAAATGATTATAAATGATGTGCACGTGGTAACTTACACAGACACGGTGTTTGCTCACTGTTGTCAGTGCTTTCCTCTGGAAAACAGAAACAGACAATAAGTTCTCAGTATAAAGAGGCCGATGCAGAGTGATGCTGTTATAGTTTTAAAGCACCAACACTTAAAACTACGTTAAGTTGTTTTAAAAACTGAATATTAGTTTTTATATCATTTACAGCAACTTATTACTGACTCAAGGAGTCCACAGATGGTAAATTACACATAAAATACGCAGGACTCTTCAAAAGTCCTGATCCAGCCCTCATTTCTTTGCGTTTTTCCAGAAAAACCTGATCAAACATGAACATAAACCCAGAATCTGAGGCAGAAACAGTTTTTTTATCAGTTCTCAGCAGCTTTAAAGTGAATATCTGGTCTGAGCTCCTTTATTCTCCAACACAGCCTGAACCCTCTGAGACAAGCTTTCTGTCATTTCTTTAAGGAGTCTTCAGGAATAGTTCTCCAGGCTTCTTGAAGGACATCCCAAAGCTCTTCTTTGGATGTGGGCTGCCTTTTGTTCCGTTCTCTGTCAGATGATCCCACACTGCTTCAATAATGTTGAGGTCCGGGCTCTGGGGAGGATTCATCCCTCCATAAGACCTGTTGCCACTGATTTTCAGTCCACTTCTTGTGTCATTTGGCACAGCTCAGCCTTTTCTCCCTGTTTCCCTTCCTTAAGAACGGCTTCTTGACAGCCACCCTTCCATGGAGACCATTTCTGATGAGGCTTGGGCCAACAGTAGATGGATCAGCTGAAGGTCCAGATGCATCTCTCAGGTCCTGTCAGGTCACAGCTGGATTTTTTCCTCTTTCTTAAGGACATCACTTTCAGATCCTGTTCATCTGCTGGAGATAGTTTTTTAGGCCTGACACTTCTTCTTTTGTCCTCCACTTGTCCAGCTTCTTTGCTAAGTTGTCTGTTCTGTGTCGACACAACACTGGTTCATCCCTTGAGTTAGGAGCCTTTTTTCTGCCTGAATGCTTCATAGCTCAGAGTTAAGTGGCTGAACAAAGAAAAAACCTCTGAAAATGCTCAGGTACAAGGACTGAAAATGAGGGAAAAAGCAGAAAAAGTCCAAAGAAAAACTCTGAAAGAGCTTCAGAAAGCTGCAGATTTAAATTCAGAATATCATGCAAATATGAGAGAACTTTGATGGTGACGGATTTCCACTTCTACCATATTAAATAAGCAACAACTGCAGCTGGCTGATCAAAACAACAGATAATTGCTGAAAGGTTTATTAAAACCAGACTTACGTGCCACTGTGTAGCTGCTGAGCAGCAGAAACAGACACAGCTTGCTGTAACCCATCTTGGGCTGATGAACAGGGTTTCCTGCTCAGCCTCCCCACTGCTGACTAACACCATCAGACCTCTGCTCAGATCTTTTATAAAGTCCGCTGAGCAGCAGTGACATAACACATTTCAAAGTTCAAACTCTGACTGACACTGAAGCCTCCTGTTGGGTAAGTGGCTGAAAGGGGAGTATTTCTGCGTGCCTCCAATCACGCAGTCCCCAACTCCTGGAAAAACACACTCATCCGGAGCCTTTTTAGACACAATACCATTAAAGCTGAATTTTATTTAAATATCCCAGAAAGCATTGTGTGTAAAATGTTCAGTTCATCTGGGATCTCCTTTGTTTCTTGCTGCATCATGAGATATTTAACTGAATGACAACTGGCAGGAAGAATCAATGGAGCTGCAGTTTGAGTCTGTTTTTGGGTACGATTACACAAACACGACCTGGATTTCCTGAAACATGCTCCAGCAGTCCCTGGTTCTCCTCTTCATGATGCTCCAACATCTGCAGCAGGAGACAGATGTGGACTGCAGGCAGGCAGCCGAGCTCACACACTCTGTGTGTCTGAAGCTGCTGGAAGTCCTGCAGAATGAGGTCTGGCATCGTCCTGCTGAAATAACCACGGAGCTCCCGGGAAAAGACGCCACCTTGATGGCAGCATCTGTCTCTCCAGAACTCCAACATCCAGCTGTGCATCAGTGGTACCTTCACCCAGATGAAGCCCTCCATGCCATGGACTTTGCTGCAGCCCCAGACCATCACAGACGCTGCTTTAAACCTTCCTCTGAGAACAGCTGGATGCTCTTTCTCAGCAGTTTTCCCCAGAAGCAGCTGAAACGTGGACTCATCTGCCCACAGAACACGTGTCCACTGTCTTTCTGTCCCTCTGAGATGAGCTGGAGTCCAGAGAACTGGGCCGTGGTTCTGCTCAGAGCTGATATATGGCTTCCTCCTGGTGTGATGCAGCTTCAGCTCACATTTCTGGATGCAGCCGTGGACTGTGTTGAGTGGAAATGCTTTTCCCAGCTCCTCCTGAGCCCATGTGGCTGTATGGATCATGGTGGCCTGACGGTTTCTCCTGCAGTGCTGCCTGAGGGCTCCGAGCTCATCCAGCAGGGCTTTCTGTCCTTGGCCTTTCCACACTGAGGTTTCCCCAGACTCCCTGAATCTGTTCCCAATATTCTGCTCTGTAGATGCTGAAAGACCAAAGTTCTTTCCAGTCTGACTCTGAGGAATATTTCCTGAACTTATTGATGATTCTCTGATGGAGTTTGGCCCAAAGCGGTGAGCCACGACCCATCCTTGTTGGAGAGGCTGAACCTTTGGTGGAAGCTGCTTTTATACCCAATCCTGACACCCTCACCTGTCAGCAGGTAACCTGCTGCTTGGAGAAGCTCCAGAAGCTGTTGCTGTAGATTCTATAAACTTTCTGTCTTTCTTTGGCTCCAGAACAGCTTTTACTGAGTGTTGCTGCAGCAGATTCCACATGTGGTTCTATTTATGATTGATCTGGTCAGTGAATGCACTGAAAAACAATTTATTTTCACTTACATCTGTTTGAAAAAGATTGAATGAATCAATAAATGACATATTTAAGTGTTTGTGGCATTTCAGACAACCTTTGAACTTTTCTTTTGTTTCATTTACAAACTAAAGCTAAACTACATCTGAGTGAAATTTGGAACAAAACTTGGATTAAAACCAGCTCCGAAGGTATTTCAGCAGGTTGACATAAAGATACTGAACCAGTGAAAGCTATTGCCTCACCTGTGAGTAAGGTCCAGACTTTTGTCTGAAGCAACTGAACAAACAGACAAATAAAACAGAATATTTACAACAATTAGGATCATTTTGTGCTCTTGCAGCTGTCTCAGTGATACGATTGTGTTGATGATCCCCACATTATCCTGGATACAGTCACAATTAGCTGCTCAAACTTTTTATTTGGTGCATGTGGGGAAAGGTTTTCCAGCCAAAGTCTAAACCCATAAAAAACTTCCATGTCTGAGCTAAAGTTTAAAGCCGCGGCTGCTTTAGTTTGTCTTAATTAAACGTTTCAGTGTTTATTCCCAGAATTCTGGGGCCAATACGATTAAGAACAACACAGCTTTGTTGGTTTGGACCAAAGATTTAAAATCAAATGAACACAATAGAGAAAGAATCACTGGAACTATTTATCACAAGCTTCTTGTGTGCTCATAAAGTGAACATTTAACAGATTGGGCTGTTTTTAAAGGTAAATAAACATAAATTAAAGCAACCTACTGGAGTGAAGGATCTTTCTGCTTCCATAAGACTGCAGTCTAAGATATAAATGTTGTTGTTTTTTCATTCAGCATAATATTTGGACCCATAAGCTCTTTTTTAAAACTCTGAACGAGACAAAATTAGTGTTTTGATCCATGAGACAAATGTGTGAAATACCTGGACCCTGTCCCATTGTTTTCAGAGGTTAAACTGAACCAACAGGGACCAGAAAGCGTTCCACTTCTGTCCAGAATCTTTTCCCACGTGTTTGTGTAGCTGAAAGCCATCAAAGATGAATAAATATTGAAAACCACAAAAATTATCAACAATGTGAGAAAATAATGACGTTTTCAAAGAATATCTAATGAGATAAATAAATATAGCTATGAAGTAAATCCTGAAATTATTGAAGAAATCAGGTAAATGTGTGATGATGTCAAAGAAGACGCGAGACATTTGTTCAAGTTTAGGAGTTACAGCTCTTCAGTGTCTACAATTAACTGTTTCAGGAACTCAAAAGTATTTGGACAATTAATTAAAAAGGTTTTTAAAAACAAACACTTCTGTACAAATGTTCTGCAGGTCAGTCATCAGAGACCGTTCTCCTCGGGTGAGACGATATAATTATGCTAAAAAAAACATGTGACGTCTGGTGGTTTGAAGAGTCAAAAGGTTCAGTTCAGTTTTATTAATAAAACACCAAATCACATCAAATGTCGCCTCAAAGATATCAAACCAATTCATTAAATTCCAAATTAGCTGTCGTGCGTAACTTCTGTCGCCCCCTAGAGGATTTCTGCGTCATTACAACGATGCTGTCGGCACCTGAATATGACGTAGGGCCCGGTGAAACCCGCCCCGCCCTCCGCTACACTCTGTTGTTGTCAATGTGTGAGATAAACCGGCTGCAGCTCCGCAACATAACGCAGAGCTTCCATCTGTCTACACAACCTGCAGGCGACTAACTTTACTAAATTTACACTAACTTTACTCCGCAGGGAGTCACACACAGCAACACACCTCGTTACTTGCTGCTCGTTAGGCTAATGTTGCACAATGTGGCGAACAACAGACTGCTAACAATACATTACATTCATAGCACCATTTACAAGAAAAAAAACAATAAAGTACTCGGTCCAGTGCGTGGAACAGCAGCACATCCTGCTCGTAATAAACAGAGTAACTTACTTATCCAGCAGTATCAGGGCAACCTCCGTCCAATCTCCTCCTTCAGGGCTCTCCATCCAGGAAAAGCGACTCCTTTTGTCTTCTCCATTTGTCACACTCTCTCTTCGCCAACAGACCTTCTGCCTTTTCTTTTTAGCGCGACCCACTTCGGAACCTCTTGGTCGCTTCTTCGGGTTCCCCGCCATGTTCTTTCCCTCTCATTGTCAGGTAAAACCGAGTAGAATGCGTCATTTCCTGTGCGCCAGCGCGGGAATGTCGCCCTTCGACACCAAGTACAAATAGAAACGATACTGAAAAATACCGCGAGGTGTTAGAGGAGCGGCTTAATCTGCGCTGAATTATCGCCTCTTATAGCGGCTTGAGTGAAACGGATATTTATAGACACGTAGAAGTTCTTCTTCTCTCTGAGAACAGAATCTATTCCTGAGGTGCAGGAGGCGACTGTGGAGAGAAAAAACTCCCTTTTAACAAGAAGAAACCTCCATCAGAACCAGAGGAAGGGTCCATCTGCCTGGACCAGCTGGGGCTGAGAGGACAACAAGAAAACAAAAAGAAATTCAGCTGATCAAGTGAGTTACTGACTGGATGTGACAGAAGAAGAAAAGCAGTTGTTATATTTGGGGTCATTGAAAGTGCTGCACACAATCACGTCGTCCTCCTTAACAAACCATCAAGAAACAACATATCTGACTGACCGCTGAAGAAGAAGGTTCAACTAAAAGAGCTCGAACTGAAAAACCAACATCTTAAAGTTTGCACATTAACCTCATTTTCACTGTTTAAACTTTACTGGACCTGACATATAAAGATGGATGCCACGAACATGACATCCAGAGCGATTTTTTTAATCTGTCTCTCAACCACTGATTTAATCTCAAATTACAAAAATAATCTATTGAGTTTTTTAAAAGTTGTGACTGTGTTTCTCTTCTGTTTTAAGTCTGAATGGATTCTGACTTCAGTTCTCATCTTCTGCTGTGAACATATGTATTATTTAATTACATAATGCTGCTGGGTTAACTGATAAACTCTGACTCCTCTTAGAAGGTTTACTGAGTGCATGAAAAAATTGGTTAACATGTCTGCTCTGAAGCCAAAGTCCCTGACAGCAGCCAGCGTCGTGTGATGCAGAGAAAGGACAGTATGCTGAAGTGATAACGGCCTGTTTAAAGTCCAGAAACATTTCTACTAATATCACTGCAGCTCGTTAACTAACATGTAGATCTGCAGCCACAAAAGTATCATTTGGGCTGTCTGTACCTGCGCTGCAGCAGGAACTCAGGCAGCATCAACATGACAACAGGCCAATATTCTTAGGTACAGCCGGATAGTTTTTATCAAGCTTCACATCTCTCAGAGTCAGAAAAGCAGAAAAAACAAAGAAAAACTCACAAAAAGACTTACAGAAAGTCTGCTGGCTGCTTGGAGGGAAGCAGACAGGAGGGGATTGGATATTTATTAGATAAAATATAAGTTATTTAAACCGTTCTATAACTGCTTCATAGCATAGAGGTTGTTGTTATGTAAGAATATAGTAAAAATACTGGGCTATTTGTACAGGACCGTGATTAATATGGTTCACAGCTTTTGATAGTTACCCTACAAAGATACGAGTTTCAGTATGATTTTATTTTGAAGGGGGGCCGGAAATAGGAGGCTTCCGTCGCTACGTGTTTTGACGTAAGGTCAGCTAACTGAAAACCGATCAATATTCCTGTCCGGCAATGTAGTGTCTCTGTGAAAGGTATGAAAATGCCGGTGTTAAAGAAGTGAAAATAAGGGCGTCGCACTGCCTGTTAGCAAACAAACAGCTTCGTGTGGCAAAAGCTGACATTAAAGACACTAGTTAGCTAGTTAAGGAAGAAAATACGTGACGTAGCCGAACTGTTCAGAGTAAATATGAAGCTAACTGACGGCACGAGCTACCTGATAAACCTCGTTCCCACTATTGATAGACATATGTTTAATATTATCTAAGCAACATTACAGCATTTCAAGGTCATTTATTTGTCAGTACTGAGTAAAATGTCCTTAAATTTATTACAAAGTTTTTCAACCGGACGTTATAACTCAAAACTGGGGGGTTTCAAAATAAAGGTACGTGTTGGGTTTCATATTTTAGAGTTGAAGAAAACAGTTACTGGAGCTTATTTTAGAGATAAAACAGCGCGGAAACATGCATTTAGGATCTATATTTTCTATCATCACGTGGAGGCAGGTTCACCTGTTGACTCAGGACCAGAATTGGTGGTGAGATTTGGTGATTCTTTGGAGGCAGTGAACAATGGAAAGTCTATTTTTAGTCTTTATTTGATCGATTTTAACATGAAATTTATTGAAAGAACCAGTCAAGCGTGGGATGTGAAGGGTTTCCTTATTGGTGCTTTTATTTATTATGTGTATTTTGTTGTAGCATTTTGTCCCTTTTAGTTTAGCTTCATGTCTTTATTCTGTTGGTATTTCCATTCTCGTTTTCTGTTTCCTGTTAAGTTTTTAGTTATTTTCTCAGCCCTGATCTTAGGTCGGTTTGTGGTTTATTACGTCTCAGCTTCCCAGATTCACCAGCATTTGTCCTCCGTTTGGATTTATTCTGTTTCTGTTGTTAGAGTTTGTGTTCTGTTTCGTTTCTGGTTTTATTTTGAAAGTCAGTTTCCTGTTACTCAGCTGGTCTCACACGTGTTTCCTGTTAGGTGATTATATCCTGTCACTATTTCATCTCCTCAGTTGTATTTGTCAGTTTGTGGTTCTCCATGTTTTCTTGTTCTGATTTTGGATTTTATTTAGTTTATCGGAGGTTCTGCCAGGCTGTGCTTTTAGTTAAATAATGATTTTTGGGAAAGTTCTGCCTTTGGATGGTCCATTTTGGGGTCCAGACTTCTCCACTTTATTTGTCATCTACACATAACAGCATATCTTTAACAATAGAGCTTTCTGCATCAATATAATTTCCCTTCAGGGATTAATAAAGTATTATTGGGAGAAAAGGTTTAATTATGCCATCCACTGGGGGGTTAAAAATAGGTTTGCCCTGAAGTTTAAATCATTTACAGATCAGTCAAAGGTGGAAGAAGCAGTTAGTCATTAATTTCTACCAGAAGTCTTCATAATTGGATTATTTCTACCGTTTTTCTTGCTGTTGGTCGGTGTAAACGCAGCTGATGAGTCCTGCCTACAGAGTCCAGCATCAGCTGCTGTTCTGCAGCGGAAACTCTTTGGTTGAAGCTGGAAGACTTCAGGAGGATCTGAAGGAAAGGGTTCGACTTTAAATATCTCTGTTTGTTCAGTTTGAAAAGTCGAAATAGAAGCTGAATAAAAAAGGACCCGTAACCGTCTTTTTCCGTCTGTTTCCTTCCATCCTGACCCACACTCTGCTTTCCTCGTGTCTTAAACATTTTTAAACATACCGTTGCTTTAGTTCTGTATCGAACTCTTCCTCCGTTTTGTCCACTTTCTGACCCAGACTTTCATCCTCGGGCGGCAGGAGTTTGTTTCTGATCACATCCAGTCGGGCAGAGAGAGGACAGCGCCTCATCGGGGTCCTCGGATACACCAGGTAATGAACCTCAGGCTGTAACACACCCACATAACACAACTGAGTGCACGTCTCCATGAGGCGAGCGTGGGTACGGCGACCCACCCTCTGTATCCTGGCAACCGTTTATTGTTTATATGGTCATGTGACCATCATCTCTGCCAGACTGGAGGAGCGATGAGCACCGACTTTATTTAAAAACTGCTGCATCGGTCTGCTTACCCAGGGCTGAAGATGATGTCACATGTTGGTAAGATGACAGAAATCATCAGTCCGTTACACGTGGACATGAGGTGGCGACTTATGTGTCTTGGTGGCATCGAGTGGAGGATTTTAACACCAAGCAGCCGATGAAAGCTCCCACAGATGCACAGATGAGTGTCCTGAGCAATGGTTGCACTTCTCCAGATGCACCACAGGGCAGAGGATTATTAAACAGCCCCCCCACAGCCGGCTGTGGAAGAAGAAAGGCTGAGAAACAGCTGAGCTGGACTTTTATTTTATTATTTACTGCCAAAGTAATTTTTGTTGTGTAGAAATATGCAAAAATCCGAATCTTATTTCTCTGATTTTCCAGCGAGTGAAACAATCTGATGTGAGGTGAAGTGAGGAGTTTGGATGAGACGCAGCGTATATCTAACTGCTAATGCAGCTTTTTGTCTTGTTATTCGATGTTTCGTTCTTTCAGAGGATTCTAACCTTGGTGGAGTCTCTTTGTCTGGTTTTATGTTAAGTGATCTTTAGAATTTACCCCCAGATGGGGCAGCTCGCCCCTAACTTTGGGCAAACTGAGTTAAACTCTTTAACTCATTAATTCTGATTATTTAAGTTGATGAGACACATTCTGAGATTAATTTGGAGTCTTTCATTTGACTTCTGCTTCATTTTCTCTCATCTTGAGGAGCTCAAGTTAAAAATAGCTCATATTACCCCTATTTTAGATGGATGAGTCTGTTCAACCCGCATTTTGGCCTCCAAACACACATGAAAAGTTACACGTCTAAAGCACTGCTGAGTTGGTGCAAGATGGAAAAGATACAGAACGTGTTATGAGGTGATAAGCTGCAAAGATACATGGATAAGATGGAAATCAGACTTTACAACGAACCGATGGATGAAAGATTTAAACTATGGGTAAGAAAGGTTATAACAGTGTGGAATATCATGAAGAAAGATGAGCTTTCAGAGAAGAATACTCTACAGCTAACAGCAGGAAGTCCTGCTTTTCCTGTCCTACTTTTAATAAAAGCACACAAATCGGAGATTATTAGTTCCCGAACGATTTAAAAGGTCATTCAACAAGATCTCTAAAGAACAGGTGGGAGACCTTCGTGTTTCAGGTGATGAATGGCAGGACATGTGAATCCCAGCGGAAATTTGACTGTAAAAATGTTGTCAGATGCTTCATCATCACTTTTATGAAGGCAAACTGAGGAGGTTTGGTGGGCAAATATCTGAAATTATTGGAGAGAATTTCACAGTGAAATCCGGATTATTGACTGATTACAGTTTGAGTTCAGGCCTGATTTTCTTCTGACTGTGAAACGCAGTGTGATCTCTTTTATTAGGGCCGTAACCGTATGTTTTCCTCCTCTGAAGCATGATGTCGGCTGGGAGAATCACCAGGAGTTCCTGTGGATTTTTCAGAAGCTTCTCCAGCTCCTCTGTGAACAAAGGTGAAACAAATGCTTCAAGCTTCTCCTCGTCTGTTTGTAGAGATGAAAACGGATGAAAACCGAAGAGTTTGTTAATAATAAGTGTTTTTCCCGCCTTTGAAATTAAATTCTACTGGTTCTTCAAACAAATCGGAACATTTTCCTGTCTACTAATCCAACATTTCTGGGTCTTTGGGGACGATTAAATGGGTCAACTCGCCCTCATGGTCACGGTTTGGAAGGAAGATGTTGATGAAAGGAACCAAATGTAGACGAGCAAATGATGATCAGACGAAGACTGGAGGTCGAAGTAACTTATTACTTAACGAAAAGCAAATCCTTTTCAAAGATTAACCACCTCTAACTCCTCTGCACTCAAACATTAACCCTATAAAAACAGATAGTTTAACGGGAGTCTTCGAAGAGGCAAAGTTTGAGCCATTTGGGCAGAAATGTCTGAGCATTTAGCTCTGCCTCGAGCAGCTAAGACCCAGTGTATCGCCTCGGAGGAGAAAGAAGTTGATCGTGTTCTGAGATGCAGCAGGCAGCTAATTTAGATCGTCTGAGTCCTGCTGAGCTGAGACTGTTGATCAGGCAGAAAGATCCCAGAATAAGCACCACGACTGGATTAGCAAACGGTAAGAGTGACGACGGGACTTTGCTCCTGCAGTTATTTCTGATCTAGTCTTTAAATTGGAGATAAAATGTAATAACCAGTTGGGTTTTTTTTCATACTGAGATGACGAAAATTGGAAAAAAAAACTTTCCTTTTTCCCTCAAGCTTGTGTTTGTGCAGAAATATTGTAGCAAATACGCAATGATCAGGAACTCAAAAAAGGGCCACGGCTTGTTTTGTAGGTTTTGTGTTTTGTGTAATTTTTCTTCTCTCTCATTATTATTATTATTATTATTATTATCATTATTATTATTATTATTATCTGCCCCTATCAACACTCCACCCATCGCAGCTCCATCTTGCCTTTTCAAGGCATCACATTAGCCAATTCGTTCAATTGAATTCACTTCAATAACACATTATTAATTCCAAAGGACAATTATATCCCTGCAGTATTGATTATTATTAAAGATCAGATGTTGTTACAGATAACAGAATAAAACATAAATCAGCTGACAAACATGTTGAAAGCTGAGGTGTAGCAGAGAGGAAGGTGTGGTAGAAACCTTCAGAGGTCTCCATCAGTGGGTTGGGCTGTTGTTTCTGTAGCTTAGCAACAACTCAGCTGATGATGTCACACACAGCGTCAGCAGGTAACTCAGGTGAACTCTCAGCAGACAACATGGACAGAAACTCTCAGCCAGCAGTTCAACATCTGGGCTGCAGAGACGCTCCTTCTCTCCAGGATTCCACCATCTGTTGTTAACCAGCTCTGTGATCCTCCTCCTTTACTGTTAGCGCTCTGTCTGCAGTCTCTGTCTGCCCGGATAGTCTTAAAGCTGAGCAGAGAGCTGTTAGAGTTGTTCCTGCAGCCAGGTCCAGGATTCCACCATCTGTTGTTAACCAGCTCTGTGATCCTCCTCCTTTACTGTTAGCGCTCTGTCTGCAGTCTCTGTCTGCCCGGATAGTCTTAAAGCTGAGCAGAGAGCTGTTAGAGCTGTTCCTGCAGCCAGGTCTCTGCCTGATATTCCTGCTGTGTCCTCATCAGGGCTCCAAACTCGTCCATTTTATCCACCAGAGATCTCACATTTCCCCTGATGATCAGGGGAAGAAATGCTTTAAACTTCCTTTTCCTCCATTTTGTTCCTGCTCTGCATCCCAGACGTCTCCTCTTCATCTCATCTTGATTTGGGGTCTTATTCCAGGCATCACAGGGCAGACATGCTGGTGGTGGAGTTGCAGGGGGAGTGGCTGCTAAATGTCTCAGGACCCACTGAATATGTGTGTTTATACTCACTTAATGCAGGCATCCAGACACAGTATTTGGGTATATGTGTCTTTATATTTTAATTATTGTTATTGCATTGATGACTACAGCAACAATGATAATATTCTGGTTATTGTTTCTGATCCAAACTGTGGATGTTGCTGACCTCAGAAACAGATGATGTGTTTAGAAATGAGTCTTTTTTTCAGGGTACCAGCAGGCGAACGTCGTCATCCTGCCCACTCACCTCGCCGATGACTTTGAGGCTTTCTGTCGCAGTAATCCCGCCCCCTTGCCGCTCCTTTACCGCAGCCAATCAGGAGAGACTTCCTGTCCACCTCTGGCTGAACATGCAGACATCAGGTAGGACACACACCTGCAGAACAAACAGATTTTTATGGCCACTTAGTTAGTTAACTTAGTTAGTTGTGTATTCAGTTGTGTTCACTTCCTGTTTGTTGTGTATTCAGTTGTGTTCACTTCCTGTTTGTTGTGTTAATTTGTGTTCACTTCCTGTTTGTTGTGTATTCAGTTGTGTTCACTTCCTGTTTGTTGTGTTAATTTGTGTTCACTTCCTGTTTGTTGTGTATTCAGTTGTGTTCACTTCCTGTTTGTTGTGTATTCAGTTGTGTTCACTTCCTGTTTGTTGTGTATTCAGTTGTGTTCACTTCCTGTTTGTTGTGTTAAGTTGCGTTCACTTCCTGTTTGTTGTGTATTCAGTTGCGTTCACTTCCTGTTTGTTGTGTATTCAGTTGCGTTCACTTCCTATTTGTTGTGTTAATTTGTGTTCACCTCCTGTTTGTTGTGTTAATTTGTGTTCACTTCCTGTTTGTTGTGTATTCAGTTGTGTTCACTTCCTGTTTGTTGTGTATTCAGTTGCGTTCACTTCCTGTTTGTTGTGTATTCAGTTGCGTTCACTTCCTGTTTGTTGTATATTCAGTTGTGTTCACTTCCTGTTTGTTGTGTTAATTTGTGTTCACTTCCTGTTTGTTGTGTATTCAGTTGTGTTCACTTCCTGTTTGTTGTGTTAATTTGTGTTCACCTCCTGTTTGTTGTGTTAATTTGTGTTCACTTCCTGTTTGTTGTGTATTCAGTTGTGTTCACTTCCTGTTTGTTGTGTATTCAGTTGCGTTCACTTCCTGTTTGTTGTGTATTCAGTTGTGTTCACTTCCTGTTTGTTGTGTATTCAGTTGTGTTCACTTCCTGTTTGTTGTGTATTCAGTTGTGTTCACTTCCTGTTTGTTGTGTTAAGTTGTTTTTTTTCCCATGTTGTTTCCTGGTAGTTTTATGTTGTGTTGTTGATGAATCGACCCGTTGTTCACACCTGATCCTGCTTCCTCTGCTGATCCTGGCAAAGATCAAATGAAGAAAATAACAGTTTTAAGTTATTTTGTTCATGAAACTGTTGCTGTTTTTATTCTAATAGGTGCACAGAAGCATCTTTTCACCCGGTTCCATTCAAACATTACTACAGTTGTTGTGAAAGTACTAAATAGATCAATAAAACACTTTGTAAAAACGTTTAATTTTGAATGAGTGTGACAGATCTCAGCTCAACATGTGTGTGTTTTGTGTGCACAGGACAGATATCGCTCAGTATTGTGTGTACGAGGAGGGTCGTCTGGTGAAAACAGTCTCCAGCCTGCAGAGTCACAGCAGCGAGTCCAGGTCTGTGAGCAGAGACTGACGCAATGTGGACATAATTCAGTTAAAATCACTGATTTCTGGTGCTTTTCTGCTTTAACTTTAACTAACTTATGAGGTGTGAGAGAAGAGAAATCAGCAGTTTAATGGCTGATGATGCGTTTCTAGTTGGAAACAGAAAGAAAGAAAGAAAGAAAGAAAGAAAGAAAGAAAGAAACTCTACATGTTGGAAGCATCTCTTGAGTCTGTTTAATTTAACAAAAGATAAAGCCCTCATATCTGAATTCTGCATAACAAGCAGCATTTCTCTACAATAAATGGCAGATTATGGGGTGCAGAAGCAAGTTGGAGGAGATTACAGCTTCTTTGTTGTTGTTTGGTCCCAGGACGGCGTCGGAGCTGCAGGCCGAGCGCCGCGGCCCGCTGTCAGACATGGTCAGCTTCTATCTGGGCTGCAGTTTTGGCTTCGAGGGTAAACTGAAGAAGGCTGGCGTCCCTGTGAGGAACGTGGAGCAAGGCCGAAATGTCAGCATGTACAGGGTATGAGACGCTTTTAGTTATAAAGCAGCACAAACACCGCGTCCAACAGAGATCTGGAATACTGATGGGTCTGACCACAGCGCACGTTTCCACCGTGTGACGGTCCATCCGAGACGCCTCCGAGCCCAGAGAAGTGGACGAGGTTAACATCAGGCTTCTTTTCTGCTCAGTAAAGCTTGTCGGTGGAACTCTGTGTTTTAAGCCTGAAATAGAAGCAATCAGTACAATACAAAACTAGATAAATATCAACAAATTAAAAGAAGCTGAAGAGACTAAACATGAACTTTCTTGTGCTCGTATCGTCTTTGATTTGTTGAAGTTAATAACTTTTTCCTTTTCAGGATTGTAGATTCAAAGCATTTGAGAAGCTTTGTGTTAATTTTACCAACACAAAGTTGCCAATTATCTGAATTTTTATCAGTTAATTCATTGATTTACATTCTTAACTTTCACTAAAGTAAAGATGTTTCCTCTCCAAACTGGATGGAAAGTTGTTGTTTTTTTAAAGGTGGACGAAGTGAGATGCTGCCTCACAGGGATTCATTTTATCTTTTGGTGTCTTTAGGAAGTCGGCTGATACATAACCCCCTCCATGATGTTTGGGACAGAACTTATGTCCCGAACGTTATGGAGGGGGCTGTAATGTGTTTAAAGGCGGATAGAAAGAGCAGTTTGTGTGTGTGTGCAGACCACAGTGTGCTGTGTCCCTGCTGGGGCGTTCCGCTGCCCCCTGGTGGTCACTATGCGTCCTGTTCCAGCCGCTCTGCTGGATGCAGCCGTGGAGGTGACTCATCTCAACCCGCTGGCTCATGGCGCTCCTGTTCACATCGGAGACCCAGGTAAACACACACTGTCTTCACATGAAAACCTCCATGAAAACCTCTACACCTTGATGGATGTTTGTTGGTGCTTCCTGTCTGCAGCGCTGCTGGGGATACACGACCTGTCCAGACCGGACTATGGACAGCAGGTGGAGCTGCAGCCGGGGGATGTCTCCGTCTTCTGGGCCTGTGGGGTGACCGCTATCGAGGCAATACTCAGCAGCAGTGAGGGTTATGACTTCCTAAAGCCGTGTTTGTTTCTGAACCATCACATCTGTTTCATAGCCACAAAAGTAGACAGACACAAGTCCAAAGATCACTCACTGATCAACTTCTTTGTATTTAGAACCAAATGAAGGATCTGAAGCATCAACACTCAGTGAAAGTTGTTCCTTCAGCTTCCTTTAATGACTCTTTTTAACGGTTTGAACTGAGTTTTTCACAGGAATCTGAGTCCATTCCTGCTGAATCCCAGATTCCAGCTGCTCAGCAGTCCCTGGTTCTCCTCTTCATGATGCTCCAACATCTGCAGCAGGAGACAGATGTGGACTGCAGGCAGGCAGCCGAGCTCACACACTCTGTGTGTATGAAGCTGCTGAATGTATTATGGGATGGGGGCTGTACGGCTCCTGTGAGAGGACAAAAAGAACAAGAACAAGATCTACTGTTCTGGGTTTTCCTTTATTTTGGTGTCCCTTGTTGCTGTTTAACTTACTTCCTGCTTTATTTTGTAAGAGGCTGTTTTGGAGAAGATTTCAGCACATTGATGGTCTCCTGTTTTATGATGAGATAATAAAAACTTTAATGTTTTTTCTTTGGTACGTAGAAGCAGGCATCAGTTATTTTCTGAAAGCCGCTGAAACGTCGCTTTAGATCTGTTTATGTTCAAAATATTCTCATTTCTTTGAACTTGTGTCTGTTGAATAAATAGTAAGAGACAATAAAAGGATGGAGACATTTAACTTTGAAATCTAACACATTTCTTCTCTTTCAGAGCCCTCGTTGGCGTTCAGTCACTCTCCGGGAAGCATGTTCCTAACCGACGTCCCCGACTCTCCCTCCGCTGACATCATGAACCCTCTGGACGCCAAACCCAGTCCTGAGCTGACCCCGCTCTGCTTCCCCGTGTCCCACAATCCCTTGATGTACAGCCTGGTGTCGAAGGCGGCGGTGGCGAAGATCAGACAGCTGGAGATGATAATCGGAGACGATCCAGGTAGAAACATTCAGGGAAGTGGGTTTAGTTTGACTGCAGGCTTCACTGCTCGTGACCCAAAGAGTTTTCTTTCATTGTTGGCATTGAAATACAATTTAGTTCAGCTTTTAGGAAAGCCTGCAAGAAGAAGTTTTAAAGGTGACAGATTATTTATATAATTTTATTATTATCTGAGGTCTTATTGAGCTGTTTGAGACAGACTTTGGTCAAAATAACATGTTGGTTAAAGCACAGCAGCTCCCTGTTTAACACCTGACTGTTAACTGTGAGCAGGACATTTCCACCAGGAGCTGGCTTCATCCGCCCAGGGGGGCGGATGTGAGTGGGCGGGGCTTAGCAGAGGAGGCGGAGCCAACTTAAGGAGTGACTACTTTAGAAATGAAAATCAGAACGGCTCGTTAAAGGAGGAACTTTCACATAAAGAGGAACTAAATAAATCCCAGGGTTGTGTTTCTGGGGAGTTTTACACCTGCTGGTGACCTCAGACGCTCTGATATCTGCTCCCAGGAGCAGGAAGAAGGAGTTTTATAGAATATAACATTTTAGCAGAAACATGACTTTAAACATCAGACGGATTTCTCTGCTTTTTCTTCTTTAAGGACTCGTGTTCATTCACATTAATGTAGCTCTGAAAGATCCGCTCTTCTTCTCTGGAATCAGCAGGAAGGGGATGAGAGTTTGTCCGTTTCTCTCTTCAGGTCAACGAGGCATCAGAGCGTTATTTCTTCAGGATGAACTTCTTCGCTCCTGCCTGGCGCTGTCCCACTCCTCCTCTGTTGTCATAACAACTGGATTTCCTACACACTTCATGCACAGGTACTATTAACTCCGCCTTGGAAAAGGACTCACCCGCCTTTTTTGTTCTTGTACAACCTGCAGTTTAGATGGTTTGTGTCCTTTTTAGCCCTCCTGACGAAACAGATGGCCCACCTGGAGCCATTGCCATGGCGACCATGCTGCTGTCTCTAGGGAAACGGGTGACGCTGTTGACGGACAGGAGAGCCCTGGAGATGAATCGAGCCATCGTTGATGAAGCAGTGAGGACAGGTGAGCTGGAACGAAGCTTCGTCACCGACGTTCGAAAAGAAAGAAGAAGAAGAAGAAAGAAGCAGCCGCTGAAAGTTGTTCACCCTGTGGTTCTCCTTCAGGGGTGCTGAAATCTGCCATCCCATTGCTCACCTATGAAGACGAGGGCCCAGATGCTGCGCTGAACTTCCTGTGTCACCATGGAGACCCGAGCAAACCCAGGTTAGCCGATCGATAGTGAAAACGTTCGCTTTTACTTCCACAGATGGACGTTTCGAGGCTAAACACAAAACTGATGAAAGTTAATCGCCTCAAAATAAAGACTTCTGTTCCTGCCTCTTTAATTCTGATCACAAGCCAGCAGAAACTCACAGATTCCTGATTCAAACAGGTGCTCACAGTCGGGCCGCAGCAGGCGATTATTTAGTTATTCTATCGATGATTGCTTTGATTTATCGAGTAATCGGATACGGAATACTGTTTGATATCTATTTAAAAGAGAAAAATTGACATTATGAACCAGCTTTTACGTTTAGCCACAGTTACAGCTGCATGATATGAACAAAAAACATATTTATCTCCAAATATTCCTCCTGTTACTGATAACAGAACTACAGAACAGCAGCTATTAGCTTTCCAGCTGACATCCAGCTGTGTTAGCATCTGTTAGCTTCTCTCCTGCTGTGATAAACTGTATTTTAATGCAGCTGAAGGAGTAACATCTTTCCCTTATGTGTCCATTACAGCTGGTTTCTCCCTCTGAACAGAACCAATTTACGTCATTAAAGTACTAATATTTATCACCACACTGAGTTTATGCACTAAAAGTGAAAGAATTTACTCCTTATCCAACCTATTATGAGGTTATACTTCACAACTGCAGAATTTATTGATGAAACATGAGTGTATTTGTGCCTCTGTTATGAAGCTGGGACCTGGGATCTGTGGCCCGTCACCACAGTTCTGCAGCTTAAAAGCTACATGAGCATAATAACTGCATCTTAAGGTCAAAATACAGATGCAGTCAGTTATAATTCAGCATAACTACACGCAACATCCAAAAAACATCCAAAAATCCAAGTTTGTTGTTCCAGAGCGGACTTGTTTTCAGCCATGAAGGGAATACTTTCATGGAAAAATGTCAGGACATGTAATATTTAAAGGTCTAATCTATCAGAGGAGACATTTAAGAACAAATAGGAAACCAGAGGACATGAAAACAATGCGGTTCTGTCGCTTCACACCAGGTACGACCACCTGGTGGCGATAGAGCGCAGCGGACGGGCTGAAGATGGAAATTATTACAACATGAGAGGAATAAACATCAAGCATCTGGTGGATCCCATCGATAACCTGTTCATTGCTGCCAAGAATATTGCAGGAATTACAACTACAGGTGGGTAACGGTGTGTTATATGGTTCAGATTGTTGTCATGGTAACAGTTTATCACAGAAATCTTGATTCTCACTGGGTTTAATGTTTGTGGTGCAGCTGCTGCAAACAGTTGCATGAAGCTTTGTGGGACTGCAGAGGGAGCTGAAAGCTCCAAGTTTGG
The DNA here is from genome assembly GCF_036924035.1 of Leuresthes tenuis. Lineage (NCBI taxonomy): Eukaryota > Metazoa > Chordata > Actinopteri > Atheriniformes > Atherinopsidae > Leuresthes > Leuresthes tenuis. Next base: position 32,164,781 of record NW_027325369.1, read on the forward strand.
AAATTAAGATAAAACAGTCCACATCAGGTCTAAAAATGTTGTTAAGCCAACCTGACGGTGTGTGAAAAACTAAGTGAACCCTCACTGCTTCCACAGGAACTAAGAGGGTAAGTAGCAGCCAGGAGCTGCTGATCAATGCTCTGATTAACTGATCATCAGTCAGTGTGAGCAGCTCTATAAAAGCAGAAGTTCTGTCAGTTTTCAGGTGTGTTTTAACATGATGCCAAGGAGGAAAGACACCAGCTGTTGCTGCCCATCAGTCTGGGAAGGGTTATAAGGCCATTTCCAAACTATCTGGAGTCCATCATTCTACAGAGAGAAAGATTATTCACAAGTGGAAAACATTCAGGACAGCTGTCAATCTTCCCAGGAGTGGACGTCCCAGCAAGTTCACCCCAAGGTGAAAAAGCCTAGAGCTACATCTCAGACTCTACAGGCCTCAGTTAGCATGCTAAAGGTTAAAGGTCATGACAGCACAGTTAGAAAAAGACTGAACAAGGATGGCTTGTTTGGAAGGGCTGCAGGAGAAAGCCTCTTCTCTCTAAAAAGAACATGGCAGCACAGCTTAGGTTTGCAAAGCTGCATCTGAACAAAGCTCAAGACTTCTGGAACAATGTCCTTTGGACAGACCAGAGCAAAGTGGAGATGTTTGGTCCTAATGCACAGCAGCACGTTTGGAGGAAACCAAACACAGCAGATCAGCACAAACACCTCATACCAGCTGTCAAGCACGGTGGTGGAGGGCTGATGATCTGGGCTGGTTCTGCAGCCACAGGACCTGGGCACCTTGCAGTCATTGAGTCCACCATGAACTCCTCTGGATACCAAAGTATTCTAGAGTCAGATGTGAGGCCATCTGTCCCACAGCTAAAGCTGGGCTGAAACTGGCTCATCAACAGGACAAAGATCCCAAACACAGCAGCAGATCTACAGCAGAATGTGGGAAAAAGGAAAGAATCAAGGTGTTGCAATGGTCCAGTCAGAGTCCAGACCTCAGCCTGACTGAAATGCTGTGGTGGGACCTTAAGAGAGCTGTGCAGAAACCAATGCTGCAAACCTCAATGAGCTGAAGCACCGCTGGAGAGAAGAGGGCCGAGATTCCTCCAGAACCATGAGAGAGACTGAGAACGTCCCACAGGAAACCATCACTGCTGCTGAAGCTGCTGGATCAGGGGTTCACTTAGTTTTACACTCACTGCTGCTGAAGCTGCTGGATCAGGGGTTCACTTAGTTTTACACTCACTGCTGCTGAAGCTGCTGGATCAGGGGTTCACTTAGTTTATCACTCACTGCTGCTGAAGCTGCTGGATCAGGGGTTCACTTAGTTTTACACTCACTGCTTCTGTGTTTTGTCTCAGTTTTTGTTCAATAAATAATGACACAGTGAGGTTGGATTCACTGAATTTTAACACCTGATTTGTTCTTCCTTCAAAACACGAGTTTTCTTTCAAACTTCCATTAAACTAAAAACACAGTTTGTGTGTTGCTATAGAAACAAAGAGGAACTTGTTCATCATTTTCATCCTGTTGCTCTGTAGGAATCGGTGATGGTGGTAATGAGTTGGGGATGGGTAAACTGAAGGAGAGGGTGCAGAGCCTGATGCCCAAGGGAAGCCTCATCGCCTGTGACGTTTCCGCTGACTCAGCCATTACTGCTGGTATGGCTGAAGTAAACACTGCTGAAACGGGTCCTTTTAAAGCTTGGTCATTCAGAGCTTTACATTATTCTATTCTGAATTTAACAGGGAGCCAATGAAGAGAGGCTAAAACTGGAGAAATATGTGTTTTCATGTTTTTCTGCATCACCCTGAGACAGGATGTTCATGATTTTAACAACATTACGAAGGTGAAAGAAGGTAGAAACCTGTTTTATATGTGAGTCAAAGGTCAGAAATAACTCGAGAGGTCAAAGAAATACCACAGAGAGTAACTATATAACTGGACAGTTTCTCAAAGAGAACTTCAGTTTTGTCTGAATTTAAAAGCAGAAAGCTCTGAGTCATCCAGGTCTTTATGTCTTTAAGACTTTAAGGCTTGTAGTCTGACCAACCTATTGGTTTCATCTGGTTTCATAGATTAGTACAGCTGAGTATCATCAGCATAACATGCTGTCTAATAATGTTATCATAAAGTAAAAAGAATTGGTCCAAGCACAGAACCCTGAGGAACTCCATGACTTACTCCGATGTGTGAGGAAGATTCTTCATTTACAAGAACAAACTGGAATCTATCAGATAAATATGACTTAAACCAGCCTAATGCAGTTCCTTTAATCCCAATAACATGTTCAAGTCTCTGAATGCTGTGATCGATCGTATCAGAGGCTAAAATAGGACAACACTGATGATCTGACATGTTTTTATTTCTTTGTCTCTTCCCCCTCGTCCTGTGCTGCCGCAGGGGTGTCGAACTGGGGAGGATATGCTGTGGCCTGCGGGCTCTACCTGCTCCACACCTGCCCTTCACACCGTCGGTACCTGAGGAGAGGCCTGGAGCCTGCAGCCACCAAAGAGCAGCTGCAGGACTGGACCGCCAACCTGCCATCTGTGGAGAAGGTAGCAAAATCTCTTTTCACAGGAGTTGTCTCTGGTTTTCAGACTAATCGTCTCTGTATATGTGAACACCTGGAAAAGTGAGCGTTTTACCTCATTCAAGTTCATTGAATTATCAGTTTTTATGAAAACTGTTTTTCTGCACACAGAGAAGTTAATAAATGGTTCCTAAAAATCTGTCATCAACACCTGGACACCTGCTGTGTGATTTAATGGTGCAACACAGACATAATGAAGCTGTTCCTGCAGTCAGAAACACTCCAGCTCTATAGATACAGATGGTTACTGTATTGATCCCAGTTTAGCAGTTAGCTGTGAGTTAGAAGTTAGCTGTGAGTTAGAAGTTAGCTGTAAGTTAGCAGTTAGCTGTAAGTTAGCAGTTAGCTGTAAGTTAGCAGTTAGCTGTAAGTTAGCAGCTAGCTGTAAGTTAGCAGTTAGCTGTAAGTTAGCAGCTAGCTGTAAGTTAGCAGTTAGCTGTAAGTTAGCAGCTAGCTGTAAGTTAGCAGTTAGCTGTAAGTTAGCAGTTAGCTGTGAGTTAGAAGTTAGCTGTAAGTTAGCAGCAGATGCTAACAAACAATGCTTTCTCATCCACAGTGATGGACCAAGCCGGAGATGTGCACAGCGTAACTCGTAGTAATGCATGTGTACCGTTAATTACTGCGTTTAAACATTTTGGATATATTAACCTCATTAAACAGTTGTACCTGGAGACCTCCATCTTTATCAGAAACATGCCGATAATGTAACGCTAACACACAGAGAGCGGTACACGGCGTTCAATGTAGCAGCGAGAGTGAGGAGAGGACCGGTGTTTTGTTGGAAACACACCTTAAACACAGCTGCAGGTTGTCTGAGTTACAGAACGGAACCGTTCAACTAGAAAGCTTCAGCTAACAAATTAATGTGGGAACAATAATGTTCATCTTTCAGGAAGGAACAGCAGTAACTCCTTAGAAGTTGGTGTACGTCATCTTCATTAGCTAAGCTGTTAGCGTTAGCTTCAGCTAACAAAGTAATGTGGGAACAATAATGTTCATCTTTCAGAAAGGAACAGCAGTAACTCCTTAGAAGTTGGTGTACGTCATCTTCATTAGCTAAGCTGTTAGCATTAGCTTCAGCTAACAAAGTAATGTGGGAACAATAATGTTCATCTTTCAGAAAGGAACAGCAGTAACTCCTTAGAAGTTGGTGTACGTCATCTTCATAAGCTAAGCTGTTAGCGTTAGCTGTTAGCGTTAGCTGCTGCTAAAGGAAAAAACTGTTGAACTGTTCTGTAACTGATGACTTCTGACTTTGTGCACCAGGAGGAGTCCTGCCTGGCAACTCTGGTGCGGTTTGGAATACGAAGTGGGAAGACTGGGAACTTGGCCATGGAGGTGGATGGCTTGACCTTTCACCCCACACACTCTGACATCATCACCAGACTGCTGGAGGCAACACTGGGCTCCACCACGCAGGACCCACCACCATCTTCTTTCATTTAAGGTGGCAGCGTTTCACAATGAAGTGGGACAGAAACAAAGGAGAGCAGTGTGGTGGTAACATGCTGCCTCGGTTACCTTTCTGCTCACTTCCTTCTTTCAGTGGCTGAGCAGAGCTCTTTCTTTGTGTCTGTTCGGCTCTTTGTTGCTTAGTTAATGAATAAATCAGAGTTCAGATCAAACTTTGTAACGGTGCTGATCTGGTGCCATATTGATGGATTAATGAATGAAATCTTGATTTGACTGAAATAGATACAACTTATAACTAAATGACACCCTTTAACATATCCATCCAAAGAAGGTTCACTCTCTTTCAATTCTAATGTGTCAAAATAATCATCTTCAGCTCCTCAGCAGGTGTTAAAACTCAGTAAATCAGATGAACACATCACATGTTACACTGTCTTTATTTACTGAACTTTATTTTACACTCACTAGCAGCAGCAGTGAGTGTAAAACTAAGTGAACCCCTGATCCAGCAGCTTCAGCAGCAGTGTGTAAAACTAAGTGAACCCCTGATCCAGCAGCTTCTGCAGCAGTGAGTGTAAAACTAAGTGAACCCCTGATCCAGCAGCAGCTTCAGCAGCAGTGAGTGTAAAACTAAGTGAACCCCTGATCCAGCAGCTTCAGCAGCAGTGAGTGTAAAACTAAGTGAACCCCTGATCCAGCAGCTTCAGCAGCAGTGAGTAAAACTAAATGAACCCTTGATCCAGCAGCTTCAGCAGCAGTGAGTAAAACTAAGTGAACCCCTGATCCAGCAGCTTTAGCAGCAGTGAGTAAAACTAAGTGAACCCCTGATCCAGCAGCTTTAGCAGCAGTGAGTAAAACTAAGTGAACCCCTGATCCAGCAGCTTTAGCAGCAGTGAGTAAAACTAAGTGAACCCCTGATCCAGCAGCTTCAGCAGCAGTGAGTAAAACTAAATGAACCCCTGATCCAGCAGCTTCAGCAGCAGTGAGTAAAACTAAGTGAACCCCTGATCCAGCAGCTTCAGCAGCAGTGAGCTGCAGTGATGGTTTCCTGTGGGACGTTATCAGTCTCTCTCCTGGTTCTGGAGGAATCTCGGCCCTCTTCTCTCCAGCGCTGCTTCAGCTCATTGAGGTTTGCAGCATTGGTTTCTGACACCTGCTGATGAGCAGATTCTCTGTATTATGTCCTGACATGTAAAACCTTGGAACTGACAGAGGGTGTACTTTCTTTCTCACATGACTGTAGATATTAACCGATGCGCTCCGTGCCCCAGTATCGGACTTCAAAGCCCTGGATGGTTAAGCTCTGAGGTCAGAGATGTGCCTTCAGCTTCAGTTTAACGCACACCACAAAATGTTTTCTGTCATCCTGTGCAGTGCTGCAGCTCCTCGGGTCACTTTCCACCCGAAATGCTTCGTTTTAACTGCTGTCTCTTTAAGAACCGCCTCATGAAAGCTTCAGGCTCTTTGAACAAATCTGATTTGAGCAGATGTGAAAGAAGCACTTTGAAGGTTTCTGTTTTACTTCCTTCAACTAAAACACATTCCTTTGATACGTTGTTCTCGGGCCTCTTCTTCTTCTTCTTCTTCTTCTTCTTCTTCTTCTTCTTCTCAGAAATATTTGATTAAATCACCCAAAAAGCCTTTTATGTGAGTTAAACCCTGATTTTCTGAATGTTTTTTCAAACATTTTAATTGTATCTTCCTTCTTTTATCATGAGAAAGGAGCAAACTTTTCACCCTTCAACAGAAGCATGTGAAACATCTGAGACTCATGGTGATGAATGTTGTCTGAGAGCCTTTAAAGGGAAGCTAAAGTATTTGCTTCTCGGCGACACTCCACTCGAACCACGGCCGTCTTTGTTGAGTGATTTTTGTAAATTATTGTGAAATGAAGCAACATTTGCAGGAAAGTGATTTGAAATAAAAACAATCTGACTCCTCTGATGAGAAGTTTGTCTCGGGAATGTTTTGTTAAACCTTTTTGTTTGGCTAAAAAGGTGTTTTTAACATAATTAACACGTCCTCCAGATGTCTGTGTGTTTTGCAGGACGTTCGGTGACTTAAATCCACCATCAGTGGCTGAGGATTCCTGCGAGTTCCACCCACAGTCTCAGGGAGCTGAGGTCAGAGGTCGAGCTGTGCAGCTACTGTGTGACGAACACATGAAATGAGAAGGAGATGGCGAGCTGAGACAGTGAACTAACCCTCCTGTTCTGCAGCATTCAGAAATCTGGACCATGTTGTGCTTCATAAACACGCTCCTGGTCCTCCAAATCCAGCGTAACCCGCTTAGTTTTACGTCCATTTTCATGAAAGTTTGATTGTTCCCAACGTGAGAAATTCAGCATCGTGCTCATATTAAAATGCCTTTGAAATAGTTTCTGAGCTTTTTGGAGGCCCAGGTATGTGAACAACACAGCTGTGTGGTTCTGGTGCCGGTTCAGTTTGTCTCACAGCCACGATCATCACCTCAGAACCTCCTTCTGGTGTAAGCTGAACGTCTGCAGACACGTTTTCCTGTCTCAGTATCAGCAGTTTAGCCTGTTTGAAACAGCAGTTCTCCACTGCCGGCTGGTTATTCCAAACGTGTGGAAATGAGCCGCTATTCTGTCTTTTTACTTCTTTTCTAAAAGCTTTTATTTGCTTCATCTTCTATGTGAACTGAAAAGAGTTTGTAACAGTTTGGGAGGGGGCGGTCCTGCAGGTGGAAGCATCCATCCAGCAGCCCTGATCAGGTGCCGTCAAAGTGAACCATGGACATGTTGAGCAGAGTATGTGGGGAAATAAGTCAAAGTAGCTTCTTCTCTTTAAACCAGAACACCGGCCCTGGACCAGCTGCGGCTGAGAGGACAGGAAAGAGGGGACAACAAGCACCGTAACACCAGGCCAGAGATACCTGCTGAGAGGACAGGAAAGAGGGGACAACAAGCAGCGTAACACCAGGCCAGAGACACCTGCTGAGAGGACAGGAAAGAGGGTACAACAAGCACCGTAACACCAGGCCAGAGATACCTGCTGAGAGGACAGGAAAGAGGGGACAACAAGCACCGTAACACCAGGCCAGAGATACCTGCTGAGAGGACAGGAAAGAGGGGACAACAAGCAGCGTAACACCAGGCCAGAGATACCTGCTGAGAGGACAGGAAAGAGGGGACAACAAGCACCGTAACACCAGGCCAGAGATACCTGCTGAGAGGACAGGAAAGAGGGGACAACAAGCACCGTAACACCAGGCCAGAGACACCTGCTGAGAGGACAGGAAAGAGGGGACAACAAGCACCGTAACACCAGGCCAGAGACACCTGCTGAGAGAGAGAAACAAGTTAAGCTGCATTCGGACAGAGACGTTAAATAAGAACTGTCCTTCCCCAGGGGAACTGTTTCATTTTGCATTCACACATGAGTCGGGGACCTGGACAGGGACTGATGTGACGCAGCCGTCTGCGACAGACGTGTTACTTTAGCGCCACTCAGCAACAAAACAAAGCACAGCGAGAGTCAGGAGACGGAGAATCCAGCAGCGGGCGATACTTCTTCCTTTCATGGAGGAAAGAAGGAGAGCAGAGCGCCGTAGACAAAGGAGACGACGTCTAAGTTTAACTTATTAAACATTTCAGACGAGGGGCGGAGCTACAGCCACCAAACACCTACGTCATGTTCCTGTGGAGCCCAGAAAAGACCCTGAAGGAGGTAAAATGGTTCCAGGAACTGAGGGCCGTGGTCCCTGGTTCCTGTATGTCCGAATGCACGAAAAAAAAACGTCCCTATTCCTGAAAAGTTTCTAGGAACCGCGAAATGTTCCTACAGTGGGAATGTGACAACAATGATATCAGAGGGAGGAGAGGTGCATCATGGGAGCTCCCCCAGCAGGCTGGGCCTATAGCAGCAGAACTCTGGGATGTTTCAGGCTCACCTGAGCCATCCCTAACTATAAGCTTTATCAGAAAGGAAAGTTTCAGCCTGATCTTAAAGGTAGAGAGGGTGTCTGCTTCCTGAAGCCAAACTGGCAGGTGGTTCCACAGAGAGGGGCCTGATAACTGAAGGCTCTGCCTCCCATTCTGCTTTTAGGGGCCTGATAACTGAAGGCTCTGCCTCCCATTCTGCTTTTAGGGGCCTGATAACTGAAGGCTCTGCCTCCCATTCTGCTTTTAGGGGCCTGATAACTGAAGGCTCTGCCTCCCATTCTGCTTTTAGGGGCCTGATAACTGAAGGCTCTGCCTCCCATTCTGCTTTTAGGGGCCTGATAACTGAAGGCTCTGCCTCCCATTCTGCTTTTAGGGGCCTGATAACTGAAGGCTCTGCCTCCCATTCTGCTTTTAGGGGCCTGATAACTGAAGGCTCTGCCTCCCATTCTGCTTTTAGGGGCCTGATAACTGAAGGCTCTGCCTCCCATTCTGCTTTTAGGGGCCTGATAACTGAAGGCTCTGCCTCCCATTCTGCTTTTAGGGGCCTGATAACTGAAGGCTCTGCCTCCCATTCTGCTTTTAGGGGCCTGATAACTGAAGGCTCTGCCTCCCATTCTGCTTTTAGGGGCCTGATAACTGAAGGCTCTGCCTCCCATTCTGCTTTTAGGGGCCTGATAACTGAAGGCTCTGCCTCCCATTCTGATTTTAGAAACTCTGGGAACCACAAGGAAACCTGCAGCCTGAGAGCAAAGCGCTCTGTTGGGGAAATATCCAACTATGAGATCTTTAAGATGTGATGGAGCTCGGTCATTAAGAGCTTTATATGTGAGGAGAAGAACAACCAGAGAGACGTCTTTAGCTTGTTCATCAGTAACTAATTATCTGTAAGATCTCAGTGCTGAAAATGATGATCTGAGCTGTCTTCAGCTGCCCGTCAGGTTAATGTTGGCTCAGAAAAGCAGAGGACTTCCTGTTTAATATCACTTCATGTGACTTATTTTCCTGATGTCATCATTTGGTTTACACTAATGGAAGAAGGTCGTTGTGTCTGCAGAGGTCTTATTCTGAGTTTCTCTACCAGGAGGATGTGTGTTCTCATTACAGTGGCTGTTTGGTTCCTGTTAATCTGCAGAAAAGTGCTTCCTGGGACCTGTTTAGATGGAGTTTAACAGAAAGAGGAGGCAGGGAATGAGAGGGTGACACAGTGGCAGCAACACAAACTGCATCAAAGTGATGAATTCACAGATTTAAACGCATTAGAAAACAAACAGACAAGTTCCCACCACAGTTTCTGTTTATTTGACCCATTTTTACTACAAAAAGACTGAGAGCAGGCAAATATGTGCCTGAAATGTCAAAAGGTAGATAGAATAGTCAGCCATCACAAGCCTTGGAGCTGCCAAGCTTCTTCCTATCCATCAGATAAGATGTTTTCTCTGGAATTAAAAAGTCATTATCAGTGTTGCATCATCAGATCAGCAGCTGAGCTTTAACCCCTCAGACGTTTGGAGGAGGAGAGGACGAATTTATTGAGGAAATACCCAAATTTCTGTTTGCATCTGGAGACAAAACTGAGCAATAACTCAAAAACGCAAGATTAGATGTTGGAAAATGTAGCTTAACATCTGGAACGCTGACCGATCTTTAAGGCCCGGCTCTGCATTTCACATAAAGACAGTTTGGTCAAACAAAAATAAGCCTCAGCTTGACGGGTTTCTGACATTTGTAATTTCCCCCGAAGCAGCATCGGCGCCACAGAGCGGGAGAGGCAGGGAAGACGGAGATGTAAACAGCCGAGGTTGGTTTCCCAGAATGAGTTTGAAGAGTAAATTTGCATAGTTACGGTATTTCAAGACTCTGGGTGGAGCCTAAACGACCTTATGTGTATATTTAGTGATGCGTTAGAGGAGATGGAGTGAAAACAAACCATCCAACCACAGTTTTTACGTGTATGTTATTACTGAGGCTGAATGTACCGCTGCACAGGGCTGGGTCTCATCTTCTTTCATACTGCACCTTTCCTTCAGGCATGTGGGAAATGATCCCACAGATTCAGACGTAAGATGACAAGTTCAAACTGTAAAGAAGACAGTTTTAAGAAAAGAAAAGAGGGTAGAAGTAGAATCGCTGATAATTCAGGGTAGAAAACAACCACCACATCAAAACATGACAAATGGGGGCCTGAATTAGCTGTAAACCTGTAGGTTTTAACTCTAATCTTAAAAGTGAGATGGTGTCGACTCCCAAACCCAACGAGGAAGCCCGATAACTGAAGGCTCCGCCTCCCATTTTACTCCTGGAACCACAAGTAAACCTGCATTTAGAGAGCTTTAAGGACTTTAAGGTCCTCAGGACATCAGAGAGTTTGGAGGAGGCTTTACAAAAGGAGTTGCAATAGTCCAGCCGAGAAGGAAGAAATGCATGTTTTCAGCCTCAGCCGACAGCCTGAAAGATGTTTTATGTGTGCAGACCTTGTGTTTAAGGTCAGTGTTCCAGCACCAGACAGTAAAAAACCTTTTAAAGGTGACATATTCAGTATAAATCGTCTGCTTTTTGTCAAACTGACACAATGAGTTGTTTTTCTGTGAAATAAGGTTTAATTCAGCAGATCCCAGCTGTCTCTGGCATGTTGATAACGACTCAAACAGCTGATTTTAACATTTAACACGAACGCTTCTGTTCCTCCATGTTTTATTCATACTATGAGGAACAAAGAGAGAAGCTGGCCGTGTGATCTCTGCTGGCTCCTGTCTTTTAATAACACCTTTAAATCGGTTGTTTAATGTGAACTTCTGTATCTTCTTCTGTGGGGATAAATAAAGTCTCTGATTTATACTCCAAACAGGAAACGTTGCCCTCTGTTTTTCTTCTGGAGGAATTTATCTAGTAGATTTGGAAAATATTTTATGATGGAAAGCCAGAGAATCAGGTTCAACTTCAACTCTCTTCTTCTTCTCTTTTTCAGCTGTGACCTTTCACCCCCCCGTGTGACCCCGTTTTAATGGGACTTCCTGCTGGACGACAGCAGCTGCTGATTCTGCCAAGATTAATACAAACACTCATAGCTCTGACCCGGAGATCACACACAGATCTCACAATACACACTTCCTCAGTTTTTAAGGGCTCGCCGTCACGCACACACACATTTAAACCGTCCCTGTTTGCTCGCTTTGAGCAGACACACAAACAGACGCACTCTTACGACATCCTACGTCCCTCCAGAGGAAGGATTCTGTTGCAAAAACAAACACTCTGACACACACGGCCAACTCTCATTCCCATTCAGCTCCCGATTCACCTGACAGCTGTTTTTATTAACGTCCCAAAACCAATAAACGCCACCGGCTCGCATCCATCCTGAGGTCCGGTCACTCCAGCTCTTCTGTGAAGAGGCTGGAGAAACTTTTTCTGATCAGAAATGTGCCGCAGCTCAAACTGATCTGAAGACAAAATCGTATTTTTAACCTGAGTTAAAGGGGAACTCCGGTATTTTTAAACCTTATTTCTGGCATTAAATCCGTTCATCTGCTCACTGAGAACAGTTTGGTGAAAGTCGGCGTCCTTCGGAAGATATTTAGATAACTGGAGATCCATATAACGGAGAGAACGGGGCTTAGAGGATGCAGCCTCTAAATAAGGCATTATCTGTCTTTATTTCACCAATACTTTAAGAAGAATGGATGAATGAACGTGTGCTATAGCTCTGTTAGCTCATAGCTCTGTTAGCTCATAGCTGCTGTTATGTGGCTACTTGCAGCTATAGGAGAGCTAACGGAGGGATTTCTACACAGGCACTCTACTGGGACCACTTCATCCAGTACAAAGCAGTGCTACAGTCGGCTACTTGCCTATAGCTATATATTAAGTAGCTATAGGAGAGCTACTTAATATTTCTTTACATTTGACATTGTTGGGTTTCCATAGATGTTCAGTAAAACATTAACATACTTTAGACCAACAGAAACTACTTAAAGCTATTCCCATGCATCCAAACAGCAACATGTAGACACAGGAAGTGGATTCCCCTGACAGTCCTCCTACTAAAGCAGATGTACAGCAGAACAGTAAAATTATTTAGGCCGCACTGAATCAGATTTCCCCCCCAGTGGGGCTGAATGATTTGTCTAATGTTGCATATCTGGATGTTAAATTTGAATAGACAGAAAGGTCCAGGCTGAGAGAGGACACCAACAAACTACAGCTCAGATTTGTACTGCTTTGTACTGGATGAAGTGGTCCCAGTAGAGTGCCTGAGTAGAAATCCCTCCGTTAGCTCTCCTATAGCTGCAAGTAGCCACATAACAGCAGCTATGAGCTAACAGAGCTATAGCACACGTTCATTCATTCATTCTTCTTAAAGTATTGGTGAAATAAAGACAGATAATGCCTTATTTAGAGGCTGCATCCTCTAAGCCCCGTTCTCTCCGTTATATGGATCTCCAGTTATCTAAATATCTTCTGAAGGACGCCGACTTTCACCAAACTGTTCTTGGTGAGCAGATGAACGTATTTCATGCCAGAAATAAGGTTTAAAAATACCGGAGTTCCCCTTTAAGTTGTCAGAGCTCTTTCAGCAGGATGACTCTATACCAGGTCATAATGTTTTGGCTGATCTGTGAACAGAGGAGTTGGTCTCAGGTATCCGATGGAAGAAGAGCTCAAACTTTTCTTTAATTCTGTCTCATACTGACCTTCGTCTGCATTTCCTGACAAAATACGTCATATTTCTGTTCTATGAAAGCTCCACAAAGTTGTTTGCTTTGACAAATGTTTTTCAAAATATGAAAAAAAAAAATACTAGCTTCAAGATTTTAAGAATGAATTTAAGACGTTGATGTTTCGAAAACAGCAAAGTAGAACCTGGAACATTCTTAGAAACGACGGTTCAGAGTTCAGAGATTAAACTGTTGGTTTTATTAATGGTTAAAAAAAAAGTTAAAAAATGAGTGAACTGATGAACCGTGAATGAGTCTCATTAATGTAAAATGAGATGATTATGAGATTTTTAAATAGGAAATTAATTCTTAATGTGACAAAAAGGTTTAAATTCAGCTTGTTCCTAAAACATCATGAGATTCTCCAGCAGCTGCTTCATGTAATTCTGGTTTGATATCTTCCAGATAAGCGATGACATGACAAACTGTGTGGTCAGAGTTACCGAGCACCCAGTTTATAAAGTACGGTGGCCCTGAGGTGCAAAACATGACAACAAAGCAGAAAAACAACTCAACAAATAAACATCACAAAAACACAAACATAACAACGAGAAAACAAAAACAACTTAAACACAAGAAAACATAAAAACAACTAGAAACATAAAACAAAAACTTAAAAAACAAACACACCAAACAAAAACAACAGAAAACTGAAGACAAAATGAAAAACAAGATTAAAAAAAGAAAACAGAACAAATAAACGAGACAAAATACAAAGAAATAAACCGAACACAACAAACAGAAACACATCAGAGGAGAAAACAGATTTCACTGTTTTTGTTTGTCACCTCACAGCCACCGTAACAACACGTCAGTTCATGATAGACGAACCATTACTGCATCCTGAAGTCTCACCTCCATCTTTATTAAAAGACCTCCACGCGCACGGAGATCGTCTACAGACCACAGAAATGTAAACAGAGGGTTCGTCCAATCAGATTCAAGTAGCTGTCCGACACACAGCGCGGAGTGATGACGTAACGCGGAGCCTCCCGGGTCTTTGTTCTGATGATCCAGATGCTTTCAGCAGGCGCTCCTGTCAGGTTCCTCAGTCCTCTCCTTCGTACCCTCGGCAGGTATCGCACACCTGGACTGTTCGTCCCCGCGTTTGTTTCTGGACACTTTGTCATTCTGAGCGATTAACGGGATGAAAGTTCTGTGCTCAGCCTGTGAGATAAAAGTTGTGTTTTGGTCTGTTTTCACGTTGTTTTGCGTGAAGGTGTGCGTGAGCAGCGTCACGGTCGGGTGGCCGTTGTTGTCGTCGGTGGCGACCTCGCGGGAGTCGTTGCCGGGGTTGGCTGGGCTGGTGTTGCCACGGCGACAGCAGCAGCAGAGTATCCTGGCAACAGGCCGGAATATGGCTCTGTGGAGGCCGCGGCGCGCGCTCTCGCTGACGAAGCAGTAGAGCGCCGGGTCAGCCACGCAGTTCAGGGTGGTGAGCAGCAGCGACAGGTGATAGTAGTTAAAGATGGCTGGAAAGGAAACACGTGGCGTTAAGGTGGACATGCGTTCGTCTCCAGGGACGCGTTCTCTGAGTGAAACCCTACCTGCTATGAAGTTGCAGTCGCGCTCCAGCAGCGTGCGCACCAGCAGGAAGATGTGGTAGGGCGAGAAGCAGACGAGGAAGATGAGGATGGTGCTGCTGACCAACTGTCTGATCCTCACCTTCTGGTCGGGCTGCGTTCCCGCGCTCCGACCCACCGCTCGGAGGACGCACAGGTAGCTGATCTGCGGGCAGAAAACAGGAAGTTCAGCGCTAGAACTTCCTCCTTTTCCTGTTCTTCACTCCAACTCTCTGTAGTACAGCCACAGAAGCTGAGAATGATTATTGTTTGTATGTTTCCTAACTCCGTCCTGTATCGTTTTATATAAAACGTACAATTTCCACGGTTTTTTGGAGTTAATTTCTCCAAAAAAGATTTTATTTGTGCAGCAACTTTCAAGATGAGCACTTGATGAAGAACAGGAAGAAGCTTTAAAGCCTTTATGCTAATGTGTGTTATAATTGGCTTTGTTCTTAGACATTATAAGTTCATATTCTGTATTTTACTAAATAACCTATGTTCCTAGCTGGTACTTTTCCACTCTGCTGCACAACAGATGACCTTAAAATGGTCCAAGACCTTAGAATGACATAAACAACTGGGTCAGACAGAACATCTCTATTGGAGCAGATAGGTCTGGTACATTAGATCCGAGCCTAAAACAGTTTATCACATCCAAAGAACACAACAAGGACAGTGTTTGGCCTGGTCATGCCACTAAAAACTGTCCAATTATACTCTGACAAGTGTGAATACAACCTCTGTGAGATAAAGCTGAATATAAATATGAAATGTTTCCGGATATCGGGGCTCGGCCTGACGGATTTCCTGCGGGAGCTCTGGCACTCCGAGTCCAGCTGGAATATACTTTACTATGTGACCACTAATAAATACTTTATTTAATAAACGATTTCTCCAGCTTGTTCTTGGGCTTCCAATGAAAGGTTCGGGCTAACAATTACCACACTTTACAAAAGATTAGTATGCTAAAATGGAATATATTTAGCACGTTTATTTTGAACCGGGTTAGATCTTTCTGTTGACCACACTTTGCCTGAACCGAATTTTAGCTAGTTTTAGTTAGCTAGTTTTAGTTGGCTAGTTTTAGTTGGCTAGTTTTAGTTAGCTACTTTTAGTTAGCTACTTTTAGTTAGCTAGTTTTAGTTAGCTACTTTTAGTTGGCTAGTTTTAGTTAGCTAGTTTTAGTTAGCTACTTTTAGTTGGCTACTTTTAGTTGGCTACTTTTAGTTAGCTAGTTTTAGTCAGCTTGTTCTTGGGCTTCCAATGAAAAAATCGGGCTAACATGTGTCTGAAAAGAAAAGTTGGCTCGTCTTGGACTGGAAAACTGCCCCCCCGCCTGCAACCAAAGCCAGCCGCTGACAGATCTCACTGTCTCAGGGAAACCGGAGCAACGTGGACTCTTTACAGCTGAAGAACGATGTTTTTTCAGCGGACGTTTGCCACTCTGTGCTGAAAGGGAACCACGACCACAGTCAGTGGAGCTCAGAGTGATTTCTTTAAAACTCAGAGGACACTGGTGCCGATTTAAGGATCTTCAACTTTCCAGAGTTTCCAAACTAAATGTAGTTTTTACCCCACTGCCCTGTCGAATCAGAGCAGATGATGTGAAGCGGCGATCGTACCGAGAGGATGGCCAGTGGGAACATGAAGCCAACAGTGAAGCGGTAGTAGTTGATGGGATATTCCCACGCCTGCATGGGGTAGTGCTCGAAGCACACCGACTGGTTCTTGCGGTCTCTGCTGAGCTCTTTGTGGCGAAAGAAAACCACCCCGACTGCGATCTCCTTCAGCCAGATGATGGCGCTGACGAACCACGCTGCGTTCATCGAGCGGAGAGACGTGAACCTGGAGAGAGAAATAACATCACCATCGGCCAGGTGGAAAAGTAGCTCTTTTAAACATTTATTCTGCGGTGGAAAAGGTCAGAACATTAAGAAGAAACCAATTAAAAGTAAGAAGAGTGCTGAACCAGCCCCTGTTTCTTTATGTATGTCCAGGAAATACATTAAAGCTATATTATATTTTAATTTATGTTATTAAAAAAATCTAAATCCAGAATCTGAGGCAGAAACAGAGTTTTTTTATCAGTTCTCAGCAGCTTTAAAGTGAATCTCTGGTCTGAGCTCCTTTATTCTCCAACACAGCCTGAACCCTCTGAGACAAGCTTTCTGTCATTTCTTTAAGGAGTCTTCAGGAATAGTTCTCCAGGCTTCTTGAAGGACATCCCAAAGCTCTTCTTTGGATGTGGGCTGCCTTTTGTTCCGTTCTCTGTCAGATGATCCCACACTGCTTCAATAATGTTGAGGTCCGGGCTCTGGGGAGGATTCATCCCTCCATAAGACCTGTTGCCACTGATTTTCAGTCCACTTCTTGTGTCATTTGGCACAGCTCAGCCTTTTCTCCCTGTTTCCCTTCCTTAAGAACGGCTTCTTGACAGCCACCCTTCCATGGAGACCATTTCTGATGAGGCTTGGGCCAACAGTAGATGGATCAGCTGAAGGTCCAGATGCATCTCTCAGGTCCTGTCAGGTCACAGCTGGATTTTTTCCTCTTTCTTAAGGACATCACTTTCAGATCCTGTCCATCTGCTGGAGATAGTTTTTTAGGCCTGACACTTCTTCTTTTGTCCTCCACTTGTCCAGTTTCCTCAAATGTTTTAAGGACACACTGCACACCATGCTGAGATATGCCAAGTTTTCAGCTAATAGCTCTTTGGGAATCACCTTGTTGCTGCAGAAATCCTATTTTCTGTCTGTCAAACTGTGTTTTCTTTGCTGTTTTTCATAGATGCAGCTAAAGAAATGGGAACAAATGATGTGTCTTTGTGACAGGCTGCTGGTAACAAAGTGCCTAAAGATCCAGTTTAAAATGGCTTCTTTGCTAAGTTGTCTGTTCTGTGTCGACACAACACTGGTTCATCCCTTGAGTTAGGAGCCTTTTTCCTGCCTGAATGCTTCATAGCTCAGAGTTAAGTGGCTGAACAAAGAAAAAACACATTCCTCTGAAAATGCTCAGGAACAAGGACTGAAAATGAGGGAAAAAGCAGAAAATGTCCAAAGAGAAGCTGGAGAACTATTGATCAGGACACTTTAAAAGATTAAAGAAAGTGTGGCTGCTTGGAGGGAAGCAGGCAGAAACTACTGTATTACCAACAAAACTACCTTAAAGGATGGACCACAGCGAGGTAGCGATCCAGGCTGATGCAGCACAGAAAGCCGATGCTGATGTAGATGTTCTCATAGAGCAGGAAACCACAAAGCTGACACAACCATTCTCTGTGCTGCCAGTCATCATCCTGAAACACAGTTAGACTGTTGGTCAGTTAGAGACCACAGAAGATGCTTCACTGACAGCAGAAAACTGACATTAAGGAACACCGACTGCACATGAAATTACAGCCAAAGATTTAGTAGAATACACAAAACCTTTTTGTTTGATCACTTTTAAAAAAGCAGCAATACGTCACCTGGAAGAAGTACTGCAGCCAGAGCGGTAAGGACGCCTGATACAGAAGGTCAGACACCGTGAGGTTCATTAGATAAACCCCCAGCTCGTTCCTCTGCTTCAGCTGCAGAGCAGCGTGGTACAGAGAGTAGAGGTTGGAGGGAACACCGACCTGCAACCAAACGGGACGGTTAATGTGGTGGCAGGACGTGTCTTTGAACACACCGTGTTCACGCTTTATTACGCCACTGATAGATGTCAACGCTGGCTGTCTTTGCATCTTCTAGAGCACATATGTGATCAGATTAAATGGATCTCTTTGAAAGATTGTTAAGTTCTGCACAAGTCTGCTGATGATGCATTGATCTGATTCAGGTTGAAGCAGGGAAACACCTAAAACCTGCCGGACAGCGGCCCTCCAGGACCGGACTTTGACATCCCTGCTATAGAGATTCTCTCCTGAGCTTTTTTCACTTGTTTTTACATCAGTTGTAAGATGCTAACGGTTTATAGTCCAAAGACAAGAAAGAGAAAAGCATCATTCAGACATTTTGCTGCTTATTTCTGGAACAAACTCCCTGAAACACTCAGATGTGCTACTTTTAAATCAAGGCTCTGAAATGTGATGATGGTTAGAGTTACAGTCTATTATCTCCTTTTTACTTGTCTTCTCCTTTTTTTAATTAATTTTAGGTTTAGGTTTTATTGTCTTGCTTTGTTTTACGTGTCTTTGCAAGTTTTATCTTTTCATCCGTTCATTCTGTTATTTATTTTCCTGCTATGTAAAGCACACTGAGCTGCACTTGTGTATGAAATGCGATCTACAAATAAAGTTTCCTTGTCTAATGATTAGGAAGTTTCATCAGGGGAAATGTGAGATCTCTGGTGGATAAAACGGACGAGCTTGGAGCCCTGATGAGGACACAGCAGGAATATCAGGCAGAGATCTGGCTGCAGGAACAGCTCTAACAGCTCTCTGCTCAGCTTTAAGACTATCCGGGCAGACAGAGACTGCAGACAGAGCGCTAACAGTAAAGGAGGAGGATCACAGAGCTGGTTAACAACAGATGGTGGAATCCTGGACCTGGCTGCAGGAACAACTCTAACAGCTCTCTGCTCAGCTTTAAGACTATCCGGGCAGACAGAGACTGCAGACAGAGTGCTAACAGTAAAGGAGGAGGATCACAGAGCTGGTTAACAACAGATGGTGGAGTCCTGGACCTGGCTGCAGGAACAGCTCTAACAGCTCTCTGCTCAGCTTTAAGACTATCCGGGCAGACAGAGACTGCAGACAGAGCGCTAACAGTAAAGGAGGAGGATCACAGAGCTGCTTAACAACAGATGGTGGAATCCTGGACCTGGCTGCAGGAACAACTCTAACAGCTCTCTGCTCAGCTTTAAGACTATCCGTGCAGACAGAGACTGCAGACAGAGCGCTAACAGTAAAGGAGGAGGATCACAGAGCTTTACGAGCTTCTTCAGGTTGGATGGATTCTGCTGCTGTTCAGCTATTTTTACATTTACAACATTTAAATGTTTCCTCTCGAACCTCCCGGGTGGTCCTTTAACCTTGTGCTGAGGGTCGCTGTCATGCTGACTCCGTCTCTGTCTCGGTTCACTAATTTGAAACTCTGAATTTTGAAGTTTCAGACCCACTAACACCATGAAGCTGCCGCCACCGTGCTTCGCTGTGGGGATGTTGGGTTTGCAGCTCACATGTTGTTGTTCTTGATGGTAAAAAAGTTGAGATTGTTTCCTTTTTTAAAGCAACACCAGAGAAGTTTGTAAACCTCTGACTCATTTTTAAGTGCCTGGACTGTTGTTATGTAGGGGCTGAAATACCACAGTTCACCACTTTGGTTTCCAGTTCTGCGTCTCATTGTTTTGCTTCATGGTCTTTGGACATTTTTGTGGGTTTTTTTATGAATGTGCCACACACATTTGTTTTTATGACACAGTTGATACATCCCATCCTCCTGTAGGGGGAGCCAAAGAGCAAACAAATAGCTAAACCTGGTGTTACTTTAATCAGTTTTCTGGCCTCGCCTCTGTAACCATGACCACAGGTGGCTGCACACAGATGTGCCAGGTTAAGGTTTGTAAATGTCATGGTGTCATGGTTGGGGGTTCCAGTATCTTCCATGTTGCCACGGCTACGCATAAAGCAGCTTTTGGTGAACCGTCGGTGTCCAAAAGTGACACTTGGGGGGGTAACCTGTGCATTAAAAACCGATGCAGAAGCGTCAGTGTGCCGTGAGTTCAGTGGACTGTGGGAAGTCCGACCTGTTGAAGTGCAGAGGAGGTGAGAGGAGCAGCTGCATCGCATCAACTGTAAGAAAAACATCTGTTTGGGCCACAAAACTCTGCGTTTCCACCACCTTGTGCACGTCCTGCAGGGCTGAAAATCTACTCACCAGCAGCACGAGGATGTACACACAGGAGAAGACGTACTGGTGGATTTCGTGGCTGATGGTGCAGTTAATCACGCCCTCCTCAGACATGTTGGACACCCCCCCACTCATATTACTTCATACCGAACACATGGATCTGAATCACAGCGATACGATAAGCACACACACGACTCTTCATGTCGGACGGAGGTCTTTGATATGCGTCTCATGTGGTGTTGGAGGTGTCCCCGAGTCCGGCTTCATTTGGCCTCTGTGGAACACAGGAGAGTTTGTCTTAGAGATTACAAACAGTTTGATCTGGTTCTGACACTGATGGGTCATTAGATTTAATGAGATGTTCTAATACATTTCAGACTGAACCATGAAAACACCGAGCTGTGGCAGCAGAACCCAGAAAGAATCAAAACCCCTTCATTTCAGCTGCTCTGTGGTTGAAACAGAGACTCTGCAGCAAAGAAAAGGTTTACACCAGTTTCCTGTTTAAGCTGCTGCTCTGTTTCTGGTGGTTTTCACTTGTTTTAACCCTTCACCACCAGTTAAAGAACTGAAAAGACTTCAGTGATGCAAACCCAAAGAAAAACTGAGCTATTTTTGAACCGTTGGGAGAAAATCTTGGTTTTGGTCTCTCTTTAAAGTCGGTAGAAACAGAACGCTGAGGAACAGATCCGTGAACACAGCAGAGAATTTAATTTATTTTAAATTAGATGACTATCTGAAAACCACTCTGCTCGCCCTGAGCTGGGTTTGGACGATCATTCAGAGCCTCGTCTGTGACAGCCACAGCAGAGCCGTCGGCATTTAGGGCCTCATCCACTCGTGCTTTTAAAGCAACCTCAGCCAAGGTGATGGCCGAGCCTTCAGACTCTGCCTTCAGACTCTGCCTCCTCACTGGAGGACATGCTGGCCGGATAAAGGAGATCCTCAACATGTTCCTAACAGCAACATCCCACGTTCAGGTTAGCAGTCCCACCAGGAACCCGGCTGCTTATCTTCGGTCCTGTTTGTGGTTTTCAGGGACAGGATCTGCAGGTGGAGTCGGGGGGAGGAGGGCGACTGGTTTGGGAACCTCAGGGTTCCAGCTCTGCTTTATGCAGATGATGTGGTTCTGTTGGCCTTCAGCTGCTCTGGAGCGGTTCAGCTGAGTGTGAAGCAGCTCCTCCAGATCTGAGGCCCGGTTCTGAACCTCCGGGTCGGGGTGAGCCTCTGCCTCAGCTGGAGGAGTTTCAGCATCTCTGGACCTGGTTCTCAGTGATGGTGAGTTGGATCAGAGATGAACCTCAGGGTTACAGCTCTGCTTCTTAAAACCATGACCTTCAGCTCACAGCTGAGTGTGAAGCAGCCGCGATGAAGGTCAGCTCCTCCAGATCTGAGGCGTGGTTCTGAACCTCCGGGTCGGGATGAGTCTCTGCCTCAGCTGGAGGAGTTTCAGCATCTCTGGACCTGGTTCTCAGTGATGGTGAGTTGGATCAGAGATGGACAGACGGATCGGGGCTTCGTCAGCAGTGATGAGGGCGCTGCTCCGGTCCGTTTGGTGAAGAGGGAGCTGAGCCTGGGGAGGCCCAGCTGATTTTATTTGTTTTATGTCCTGAGATGCAAAAGGTTAACAAGAAAAAATGTCAACAAAAGCCTCATATTATGACCATCGTGGCAGAAGTTTTATGGCTGCAGGCTTCAATAAGAGGAAGTGATAATAGCCGAATATAAATTCAAGCACATCCCATATTTCATGGTCAGTTCATGTCTTTTTTTATTTCTTTGCTTTCTGTTTGTCTGTCTTTCTGAACATCTTCCATCCAGACGTGTCCTTCTTCTTCCAGCAGCTGCAGACTTATCACCAGAACTGAGTCCAGATCGCGCTGGAGCCGTGAGATTCTGGGAGAACGGTCAGCTCAGCCAGCTTCACTGTGCTGTAACTGTCACTGAAACCTGCTTCTGCAGGTTGAATAAACCTGATGAAAGCTTCTTCTTTCTTTAATAACTTCCTGCCACCGTCCTGAAGGCAGTGATGTCACATAAAACTGAGTTTCTCAGCTCAAACTGTTGAACCTGAGATTAAATAAAAAGGTAAAGCGGATGTTCTGATTCCCTTCTTTAACACCGGAGGAAAAATGACCTTCAGGAGGTGAAACTCATTTTCTGAGGTGTTTAAAGAGCGTCGTGTGTCTCCTGGTTTGGGTTTTTCACTCATTCAGATGAAGTTTGCCCTGTTTCACACCTGTTTTCAGTCGGCTGATTAATCCTGAGCACCTGCTCTGTGTCTTTGTGCACTGAAACCAGCCGGGGAGGCCTTGAGTTTCTGCTCCTGATTTTATTTTCTCTGGAATATCCGTTCGTTTGGACTCTTTTGGGCTTTTTGTTCCCGCTCAGCTGTTCCTCCTGCAGTCCTGCCTGGTTGCTCTGAGCTCTTCACCTGGTAATGACCTGGTTTTTACTTTATTACCCAAACAGAAAGTGTTTAACTTCACATTTGTACCCCCGATAAGCCGCTTGTTGCAGCCACAGTGGAACCAGAGAAGACAACAAGCTGCTTCTGTTCGGCACATTTCAGCAGAGCCTCCTGTTATAACCTCCAAATGTATATCTGTACTTTGGCCTTTAGAGTGGCTCCTTAATAACATGGTGTGAGCAGCAGATTCAAACCACAAGCAGCATCTTGTCTGTCCTGAAGGCTCGGCAGCATTCACCGAACATTCCTCCAGAGTCGACGCTTTAACTCCTGAACAACCAGCAGAATTTACACTCCTGCTGTGTTTTTATCAGGAAATGATGACGCTGGGATTTCCTCTGCAGGCGTTTTACTCTGAGCTGGTTGGGCTGCGACAGATGAGCGAGTCTGGACCCGAAACGGGTCACTTTCAGTGTTTTTACTGCGTTTCAGAGGACTCTGGATGGTCAGGAAATGAAAAACTTTCCCTGACCTCTTTGAAAAGTGCAGTGAGGTGGAAGGAAGATGTAATGAGAACTGGACCGAGTTTAACTGCAAATATTCATAAAATGACTCCCCAAAAAGCACTTTGTTTCACAGAGGCTTCATCATACAGTTAAATATCTCACGCTGTCCTCGTGTTTTACTCTGGATGAAAATGCTCCAGTAAAAATGGGACGGATTCCTCTCCTTTCCTTCCCTGGAGGAGGAGTTTCCTCTGCCAAAGGAGACGATGAAGGAAGAATTAAAGCGGCTCGATCGTGGCTGAGATGGTTCTCTGTTGGGAAACAGACGATCCAGTCGGACCCCACAGGTGTGGAGGGGTCACTAAACTGTTGGGTTTAACTGGATGTGAAGCTTCCTGCTTCCTATCCAACCAAAAACTTTACGTACTTCTAAATTAAAACCTGTAACCGCTCCACCTTAATGCGAACTGTAGGTGTTCTGGGTGATTTTAAAGGGTTAAATCTGTTTTCTGTAGGTGTTTCTACAACAACGGGAGTCTTTTAGATGAGTGTGAGGCCCATCCTAACCTGGCCTGAGTTAAATGTAATTTATTTCTACATGTCGGTGTAACCAAAGTGCTTTACAGCAGATAATAAAGAAAAGAATAAGAACAAAACAATAAAATAACAGGAAACGCAATAAAATACAGCAAAATTGAATAAGATAATATAAAAGTGTCACCATACTACTGGGTATTAAAAGCCATCTGAAATAAATATGTTTTTAGCCCAGATTTAAAGAGGCTCAGGTCAGAAATAAGATGCATCTCGGTGGGGGGGAGCTTATTCCAGAGCCAGGGGGCACCCCAGGGCTTGTATTTGGACCTGAACACTTCCAGCTAAAGTTGATTTGTTGACCTCAGAGCTCTGCCAGGGTTACAGTTAAAAGCTCAGATAAATACGATGGGGTGAGGCCGTTAAGAGCTTTAAAAACAAACTTTAAAAGTTTAAAATCAGTTCTATAAAGGACAGGAAGCCAGTGAAGGGAGTTAAGAACAGGAGTGATGTGCACACGTCTGTTAGTGTTGGTTAAAGACGGGCAGCAGCAGCATTTTGCTCCAGTTGAAGGCGACTGAGAGAAGTCTGGGAGACATAAAGTCCATCGCAGTCTAACCTAATGTAAAGTTAAGGTGGTCTTGGCTAGTTATTTTCTCCTTCACTGTAAACAGAAACAACGTGCACACACGGGTGGAAGTGAATGGATTTGGATGTTAAACAGCACAGATTACTGTAAGTTCCATCATGCATGAACGTGCCACTGAGGTCAATAATTAAACTGTAGTCCAGACACGACGGCCTCAGTAAACAGCAGCTGACTGGTGTTGGTCAGCAGGGAAGAATCCTGCATTCAAAACTCCTGCAAA
Organism: Leuresthes tenuis; assembly: GCF_036924035.1. Lineage (NCBI taxonomy): Eukaryota > Metazoa > Chordata > Actinopteri > Atheriniformes > Atherinopsidae > Leuresthes > Leuresthes tenuis. The sequence goes on from NW_027325369.1 coordinate 32,189,119, forward strand.
TGAGAGTTTTTCTACAATATCATGAGGCTAAAGAGAGAAACTGTAAAAAGACTGAATCTGAGAAACTATAAGATGTGAGTTTTTGTGTTTTTGTTGATTTAAAGTGTCCTGATCAACAGTTCTGCAGCTTTCTGAAGCTCTTTCACAGTTTTTCTTTGGACATTTTCTGCTTTTTTAACTCATTTTCAGTCCTTGTACCTGAGCATTTTCAGAGGAATGTGTTTTTCTTTGTTCAGCCACTTAACTCTGACCTTTGAACCATTCAGGCAGAAAAAAGGCTCCTAACTCAAGGGATGAACCAGTGTTGTGTCGACACAGAACAGACAACTTAGCAAAGAAGCCGTTTTAAACTGGATCTTTAGGCCCTTTGTTACCAGCAGCCTGTCACAAAGACACATCATTTGTTCCCATTTCTTTAGCTGCATCTATGAAAAACAGCAAAGAAAACAGTTTGATAGACAGAAAATAGGATTTCTGCAGCAACAAGGTGATTCCCAAAGAGCTATTAGCTGAAAACTTGGCATATCTCAGCATGGTGTGCAGTGTGTCCTTAAAACATTTGAGGAAACTGGACAAGTGGAGGACAAAAGAAGAAGTGTCAGGCCTAAAAAACTATCTACAGCAGATGAACAGGATCTGAAAGTGATGTCCTTAAGAAAGAGGAAAAAATCCAGCTGTGACCTGACAGGACCTGAGAGATGCATCTGGACCTTCAGCTGATCCATCTACTGTTGGCCCAAGCCTCATCAGAAATGGTCTCCATGGAAGGGTGGCTGTCAAGAAGCCGTTCTTAAGGAAGGGAAACAGGGAGAAAAGGCTGAGCTGTGCCAAATGACACAAGAAGTGGACTGAAAATCAGTGGCAACAGGTCTTATGGAGGGATGAATCCTCCCCAGAGCCCGGACCTCAACATTATTGAAGCAGTGTGGGATCATCTGACAGAGAACGGAACAAAAGGCAGCCCACATCCAAAGAAGAGCTTTGGGATGTCCTTCAAGAAGCCTGGAGAACTATTCCTGAAGACTCCTTAAAGAAATGACAGAAAGCTTGTCTCAGAGGGTTCAGGCTGTGTTGGAGAATAAAGGAGCTCAGACCAGATATTCACTTTAAATTCCCTAAATTCAATCAGGTTCCTCTGGAGACTTAAAACCAAACATCTGCTCATAATTTATATTGAAAGAACCACAAATGATCTGGAATGATTTTTAGAAAAGAATATAAAGGGTTTCATGTGGGGTTTTGGATCCAGACTCTAGTGGTCATCGGTGGTACTGCACATTAGACCTCATCCGTCTTTGAAACATTTTAGCCTCTGTTTCAGAAATAGAGGCTGTTGTCCTGCAGGTTTTAGGTGTTTCCCTGCTTAAACACACCTGGTTTCATCTTTTAAAGAGATCCATTTAATCTGAATCAGGTGAGTTGCAGCAGCATCTAAAGCCTGCAGGACAGCGGCCCTCGAGGACCGACTTTGGACATCTCTGCTGTATTTTCATGTGGAATCTGGAAACTGATGGCCTTGAACAAAGCTGAGCAGCTCGGTCCTTGAGAGAAAACAAATGAACTGCACGGGGTATAATCAGCTGGTCCCTAATGGCCACAGACCCTGTGATCAATACCTTTGCTCCTTGGGGCGCCTGGAACGCCACTGACCTGGCAACAGCGGTAACCATGGCAACGGCAGCAGGTTGTAAACGAGATGCTGGAATAATCGCGACGTAAATGCATGATTTTAGTACCTAAACGTGCTGGTGGACGCGGGACGTGCGCGTGGTTGCAGTCCTGTAACGAGGAGCTTTGTGGCTGTGATCTCATGCACTTTCACTGCGGCGCGGTCACGTTGTCCCGGTTCTGCTGATTCACGTTAAACAGGCCCGTTCGGACCCAGATCTGAGCTGCGGGTCCCGGTTCTGAGCTGCGGGTCCCGGTTCTGCTGATTCACGTTAAACAGACCTGTTCGGACCCAGATCTGAGCTGCGGGTCCCGGTTCTGCTGACTCACGTTAAACAGGCCCGTTCGGACCCAGATCTGAGCTGCGGGTCCCGGTTCTGCTGACTCACGTTAAACAGGCCCGTTCGGACCCAGATCTGAGCTGCGGGTCCCGGTTCTGAGCTGCGGGTCCCGGTTCTGCTGATTCACGTTAAACAGACCTGTTCGGACCCAGATCTGAGCTGCGGGTCCCAGTTCTGCTGACTCACGTTAAACAGACCCGTTCGGACCCAGATCTGAGCTGCGGGTCCAGATCTGAGCTGCGGGTCCCGGTTCTGCTGATTCACGTTAAACAGGCCCGTTCGGACCCAGATCTGAGCTGCGGGTCCCGGTTCTGCTGATTCACGTTAATCAGACCTGTTTGGACCCAGATCTGAGCTGCGGGTCCCGGTTCTGAGCTGCGGGTCCCGGTTCTGCTGAGTCACGTTAAACAGGCCCGTTCGGACCCAGATCTGAGCTGCGGGTCCCGGTTCTGCTGTCAGAAAGTACTGATGCTGAAGCTCTGCTGCCTCTCCATCTACTCCAGAGCACGTGGATGATGTTTTTATGGAAAGTGAAGCGAACTTCCAGCCTGTTTTCTTGAGTTAACCCGTGAAGACCCTCCCTCCCGGCCATGTTTGATTTACTGAACACTTAAAGAGGAAGGACGGAACAACGGGCAGAAAAGAAGCCTGATCTAAGGTGATTATCACCTCTGAGTCAGCTTTAACCAGACGGCCCAAACTTCTGTGAAAATAAACGGCTGAAACCCTCTCTTTCGTCACACCAGTGGCGTCATCCAGCGTCACACCTCATGCCAAAGTAAATCCTTTTAAACTGGTCAAAAACCACCAATAACTGTCCTTTAAGTGACTTTTTGAAAGTGTTTTAACAAGCATCACTTTCAGGCTGAAACTTGTGGTTAAGACTGGGTTTTTCTGTCACTTGTTGCTGGATTATGGAGCTTTTTTTCTGCTAAATGTCTGGATGTGGTTGATAGGGTCTATCGGGCCTCTGAGGTCCGTTACTAAGAGCTGAGTTATGCCCTCTCTGCTCTGGCCACCCGCACTCATTGCTATACTTTTATTATAAGGCCTTACTTGGCCTTCTGCCTTCCTATATTTGAGGTTCTGGTCCTTTCTGTTCTGAAGACTAAATGTTGCTTTCTGTTCCAAACGCTCGGACTGAATTGGTTAAAAAGGCTTTTTGACTCCATGTCCTGTAAATTCAATACTTTTTCTTTAATTTCTTTGTTTTTATGTGTAACTTGTAACTTTGCTGCTGCCCATCTTGAGCAGGTCTCCCTTAAAGAAGAGGTTCTTAATCTCAACGGGATCTTCCTGGTTAAATAAAGGATATAGTTATAATTTAAGCCCGTGTATCTATCGGCTCCACCTCCGATCAGCATTGATGGGATCCGGCTTCACTAAGTGAAGCCTCTTAGCCGTCCATGTGAGGGTAAATGTGTCTCTATGATGCTTAAAATTCCCTTTAAACATCCTCCTTCTGGTATAAAAGCTGCTTTGGTGACACTAAAAACTCAGATTTGAAACTGAACCACTTATCAGGACCAGTTGTTTTAACAAGCTGAATTATTGAATTCTTTTTACCTTAAAGTGCTTTTAAATAGGTTTTTCAGCGTAATCTCATGGTAGTTTGTATAAAACTGCACTTTTTGTGTTATTCATACATTATTTGAAGCTTTCAGAATGACTTGATGCGCAATAATTACGCCTTTTAAAGGAAAAAAGAAAATTTTTCTTTCATAAAACGCCTCTTCTTTCAGAAAACCAACTCTTAAAGCTTCATTTTTACTTTAATTAGTGTTTAAGACTCATACAAATCAGTGCAAGTTCAATAAAATATTATCTTCATGTTGGTATTTAACATGTTTAAGAGAATTTTCCGCTTCAGGACTTTCAGACATTAAACTTCCCAGTTTCAGTCCAATCTTAAAACACGTTTTATGGCACGTTTGGTTTAAAAAATACTTATTTTCTGCTTCATTAAGCGACTTCAAATAGTTTTTTAACACGTGAACAAACTGAAGTTAGCTTTAAACTTTGTTTTATTTGAAAAAAAACAGATTTTTCATATTTGAACAAAACTCGAACTCAGCTGGCTTTTATTTAATCTTTTATTTTCTTTCGGTTTCCCCTGAAAATGATCAATTTTCTCGGTTTTTAACATAACGGAGCAGTTTCCGCCCAGTGTGAGCAACACTTGGCTTTAATATCAGATCGACGCCACCTTCAACTCTTATTAGACGTATTTGAGTGTTTTTCTTGGATCTTTTCCCAGAGAAACACCTGTGAAGCAGACCATGAAATGTTGTAAATCCTCCTCCTTATCTTCTGTCAGAGAGAGGGAGGACGCTTTGAACCAGGCTCTTCTTCACCTTCACTGTCCCCGCCATCACTCGATGAACCTCCATCACCGCAGGGCCTCACCCAGCGTCTTGGGAAATCCTCCAGGCTGTAAATCAGCCTCCATCTCGGCTCTTTCTGATCCACTGTCTGTGCTCTGCAGCATCATCCGTGCCCCAGATAAGTTCCTCCTCTACCTGAACACGGAGGCTTTCAGGTGAATTTACTTCCTCAGATCGGCTGAGCTTCACCTTCTGAAACTGATTTAATGAACAATCGGTTAAATAATCTGGATTCCCTCCTTCTTTCTGTCTGGAATGATGCATTTCTCTCCTAATAGCCACTGAAAAGTGAGCAGAAGATGATTTGATGTCTGGTCTGTTCGGGCGCTTTACTCGCAGCCCGTCGCTCTGAATTCATCAGACCATCGCTGCCTCTCTGACACAGTCGGGCATAAATCAGCGTTTAGTTGAACCCGTCAGAACCAGGCAGCAGAACACATCTTTACATGCTGATGCGACACTTTCTGGGGCATTTTTCAGGATTATTTTCAGTATTTGTTCATTACCGTAACGCAGTTTGAGTGATTGTTCACATCAGAGCCGCAGAAACGGGTCCAGCAGAACCCAGTTCACCCCAGAGATCTTGACCAGGATCACAGCTCATAAATCCTGCTTTTGGAGGAAAGTCTGAGCAGATTTCATGCAGAGGTTCCAGGGATCCAGCGGACTTTCTGGTCCCTCACAGACGGATGTAACACTCATGCTCTCAGGATGAACCTTGGACCTCTGCCCCCCCCACAGTGGCATCCCGAGTCCTCAGCTAAAACATATCACCACTGACATTAGAAGAGCCAGGGCTGGTTTCTCTGCTGCAGCGACTGTCTGCAGAGCTGAGATGAGATGAGAGGCCTCTGCTCTGCCTGGCCTGGACCCAAAGGAGCAACGACCAGATTAAAAAAGGTGCCTGAAGAAGAGTCCCAGTCAGCCTGAGTTCTGTTCTGACGGAGCTGCCCCCCGTTATGACGTCATATCGGCTGTTTGCAGCTGACAGCTCAGTTCAGTTGGTGTCTGTGTGTAAATGTTCGGACTGAAGTGCGTTAATGAGTCCAGACCTACGTCCAGTGCACGTGAAGCTCTTCATTCAGCATGAATTAAGTCTGTCTGTATCGTCTCCAACTATTTGTATCTTGTTGCAGCCTTAAAATAAATCTTTAGCACCTTAAACCCATTAAAGATGATTGATGGTTTAATAAATATGTCACTGGAAACTGTAAAAGTCCTGCTGAACCGACCGTCTCAACTCTTCCTTTCAGCCTCTCGGGATCCGTCTGATGAGGAGAACCTGCTTCAGTGTGCTGCAGCTGAACGGCGACCTTATGTCAGAGTAAGTTTCTTTAACTTCCATTTGCATGATCATTAGCGCGTGAATGTCATCGCTCGGCCATGCGGAGCATCATGAGCATGTGGCGACATGCCGCCAACATTCAGTTTTAAAGCTTCTGACACAAAGTCTGAACACCTGTTTGGTGAAATCTGTTTAAAATGCGAGTTAAAACCAAAGGAAATGATTATTTTGATTTGGTACCAGCATCTCTTCTCTTTAACGGATGAATAAAATGTTAATTTCCAACGTGCCTCTGACCCAGAACCCTCCAGATGTTTCGGTGGCAGCTGGATTTAGCAGAAATGTGTGCAGGATGCGGTGCTTTCTGATGCTGTCGGTGGTTTTAAAAGTTATCTGATTTTAATGCAGCTCCACCGGAACACATCGACATTTTCTGACTTAGCTGCTCTGTTCAAGCTCCAAAGTAAAAAAGAAAAAGGTTTAAATGAATCCAGCTGAATCCCCAACGAAGCTGCTCTGATTCACAGATTTTACCGTTTCTTTTGTCAGAAACTGGGACAGAAATCAGCCCATTAACACGAGGTGTCGGCTCACTTTACGCGTTTCCAGACAGTCGCTCTGCTCTAATAAAATCCTGATTTTGTAGCCTCGGCTGCTAAAACCACCGTTAAATGACTTAATCATGGAGCCCGTTCTCCCGCAGAGGAAGCTGGAGGCAGCAGGATGTGTTCAAGGTTTACTCCGAGTCAACAGAGTGGGTCATAAGTCATTAACGCCATCCTGCTCCTGTGCGCGTCCACTGGGACCAGTTTAATGTTCCAGCTGAGCTGGAGCCCAGGCTGCGGGTATCGTGCACGTGATGCGACGCAGCCTCAGACACCTGCTGACAAGCACGAGGATTCAGACCCAAATCTAACCGTTTAACACCTGTAAGGCGAAAATAAGCGGTTTATCTTGGCTGGAAATGCAGTAAATAATGATTTTAAAAAGAGATTATCTGCTAACAAGGCTTTGGTTTGTGAAGGAAAACTTTCTATGAATGTATAAGTCCTAACATTTGTTTTTCATACATTTTATTACATGTTAAATCAATTTATTACTGTTAAATCAGAGGCTGCTGGTTAAGGTGTTAACTGCTGTTATTCTGAGTCACTCTGATGTCTGAAAACAGACAATAAAACAGGAAATAAGAGGCTTTATTAGGATTTCAGCTGCATTAAAATACAGTTTATGAAAGCAGAGACGGGAGGAGAGAAGCTAACGGATGCTAACACAGCTGGATGTTAGCTCATTTTATCAGAAATGTTTTATCTGTAAGATTAGAAGCTGCTGGTTAAGGTGTTAACTGCTGTTATTCTGAGTCACTCTGATGTCTGAAAACAGACAATAAAACAGGAAATAAGAGGCTTTATTAGGATTTCAGCTGCATTAAAATACAGTTTTATGAAAGCAGAGACAGGAGGAGAGAAGCTAACAGATGCTAACACAGCTGGATGTTAGCTAAAAAGCTAATAGCTGCTGTTCTATAGTTATTAATATCAGGATGAATAATAGAAAAATAGTTTCTTGTTTTTGGTCACATGATGCAGCTCAGATTGTGGCTAAAAACTAACTCGTAATGTAAATTTTTCTTTTTTAAATACTTGTTCCTGAACGTGACAACAATGAGTTAAAATGAGCGCTTTCATGGGCAGCGTTCATATTTCCTGCGGACTTTGAACTCAACGTGATGCAGGTGCAGCATTTTCTGTTAATGCCACCGGAGTTCCCAACAATTTCTGCACCAGACAATGATTTAACTTCAACTAACGTCCAGCATCGGGACAGCGTGACGCGAACTGATGGGAAAGTCGAGGAAGACCTTTGGTTTTGGCGCTTCGTGGACGCTGTCCTGAGCTGAAACTAAGTGATTTTTTTATTTATCTGAGCTGATATTCACACAGCTGCTGCTGGTGGTGTTTTTTTTAGTTCCTTTTAGTCACATTTTGCAGCGGTTTGATTTGAAGTTGCATTTTTCACCTGCTGCTGGAGTTATTTTGATGTTAATTGTGAGCCAGAAGCATTTCTAACTGGATCTCTGCTGGTTAATATGCTTTTCTGGGTGTACTTTTAGGTAGAAGAACGATAAATAAGAGGAAAGGCTGCAGACTGGATATTAAGAGTTAGATTTGGATATTAGTGATGGGCGGGGGCCACACGCCAGAGAACAGATTTAAAACGATATGAATTAATCTGATAAATGATGAAAGCATGCAGTCTGCCTGAGTTCCTGTGCGTCATGACTCTGTTTAGGAGGGAAACGGTGAGAAAAGTACATGAACGCGAGCTTTGAACGGGTTCTTGTGAAGTCTGACCTTTAACATCACTTCTCAGGAGGAGACCTGACTCAAACTTTAGAGTTTTTACTCATTTAAAAAGGATCTAATTCTGTTTTATCTCTTCACACAATCTCCCAACTTCTTGCTTTTCAGAAGATCAGCGACGTTTCCGTCTTCCGCTGATCAGAATCTGTTTTTATTGGTATCTTACACAGAATGTGAGGACGTTTCGGGTCAGAAAAAGCGGGTGGAGACACTTCAGAGTTGCTGTTTCTGTGAATAAGAGCAGAGAAGCTGCTCCAGGCCTCTACTTCAGACCCGCAGCTCAGTTTGTTGCAACAAGGACTGAAGCAGGAGTAAACCTTCTATTTTAGTCCATTTTATTTAGGCAGCTTCGGTGCCTGACTTTGTGTTTATTAAAGCTCTGCAGCAGTGGTTCTGGTCCGTCCTGAACCGGGTTATTTGGTGCGACTTCAGCTTTGAGCCAGTGATTCCATTCATTCACCGCCATATATCCGGGGATAATTCCCCTCAGATAAGGAGCAGAACCCAACTGTAGCTGTAATCCAGTTAATCTCACCATGTAGACCCTCTGAGTCAGACTTTTACTGTCGTAACAGGGTGGAAAACATTGAGTTTGCTCATCTTTGGAGCCGCTCAGGATGCTCAGACTGTCCCAAACCTGCCTTCTGTTCACCTTCATTTGGCAAGAATCCGCTTAAAGGTGAACAAACGTATTCAACATGTTCCAGGCTTAATGCTGAGCTGAGAAAACTGGGTAAAAAGTCTTAATTTTCTCTGAACGCAGCTCGTTTTTTATTGGGGACCCAGCGTCCACCTGCTGGTCCTCAGTCGTGCACGGACGCACTCGCTCAGCGCGTCACCGGCGCGTCATCCTCAGACCCACTTAACCGTCAGGTAAATGCGTTTTTAATCTAAAACCCCTGAAAGCTCTGATTAGGGCAAACATGCCTCATTAAATCATCAGTCTGGCTTCATTTAACACCCGTCTGACTCCTTCAGCTGCCGGACACAGAGGATCAACCCTCTCAGATTCTTCTGGTGCCTTTTTATCCATAAAAATCCAGCTTTTAACAAAGTAAAAGACGCTTCTTTTCCAGGTCATAGTCTGTGCCTGTTTGATCAGGACTTTCCCACCTCTGACATGTCGGCTCACTGATTTTAAAGACTTGTGGAAGAAAAATGTGACACAGGATCTGTCCCACTTTAAGTCTTGAGGGTTTACTCTTTAACCTTCTTTAATCAGTTACTGCCTTCCTCCTCAGAACAAAGCTGCATAATTCTGCTCACTCAGCCTGGCTGAAAATAAGGTGAAATCAACACCAAACAGTCTGATTCAGACACCATGAGTCTCCTTCCACAGCACCTCCAACACCTCTGATAACATCCAGATCAACGCGCAGCTGAGCTGGATGAAGTTCAGCCTCACTCCCACCCCCCTTTAATGGAGAGGCACATGTTGACTGACATGCTCAAATGTGCCATGAATAATTCATGAAGCTCTCCGGTCCATCAGCCGGATGGATGCGGCGTTTCAGCTCCTCAGTCCAGCTGCAGGTGGAGACTCTTTCCGACGGAGCGCGAATCAATAGTTAAGGAAGCTGATCGATAACTGCGCTGAGGAGCCTGAACATCCATCCCAACCCAAACCAGCACTCTGAGGCGCTCCAGCTGATATCTGCCCCCCAGCACCGTCCTCAGACCCTCCACGTGAGGAAAAACGCACAGAAACTCGCAACTTCGCCAAGAAACGGAGAGAAAAGAGGAGTTCTTACCGGGTCTTTCCGCTCCGACAGTCTGCATCAAACTGACCGCGCGCTCCGTGGGTCTCTGCTCCTGACGCAGTGCACGCGCCCACGGGGCGCGGGCGTGTGTCAAAAAGAAAACGGAGGAACGGTCCAGACAGTTTAGATCTGTGCAGCTGCAGTGGAGCCAACATGGTAAATGTAGTTTTTAATCAATGTGAAAGTTTTTAGTTATTTTAGAGTTAAATATTATTATATTACTGTGAAAAGTCCTGATCCAGTCCTAATTTATTTTATTTTAAGCCTTTATTTAACAGGCAAGTCGGTTGAGAAGCATTTATACTAGCAACGACGACCTGGATCCATTAAAACATGTTTAAATATGAACATAAATCCAGAATCTGAGGCAGAAACAGAGTTTTTTTCTCAGTTCTCAGCAGCTTTAAAGTGAATCTCTGGTCTGAGCTCCTTTATTCTCCAACACAGCCTGAACCCTCTGAGACAAGCTTTCTGTCATTTCTTTAAGGAGTCTTCAGGAATAGTTCTCCAGGCTTCTTGAAGGACACCCCAAAGCTCTTCTTTGGATGTGGGCTGCCTTTTGTTCCGTTCTCTGTCAGATGATCCCACACTGCTTCAATAATGTTGAGGTCCGGGCTCTGGGGAGGATTCATCCCTCCATAAGACCTGTTGCCACTGATTTTCAGTCCACTTCTTGTGTCATTTGGCACAGCTCAGCCTTTTCTCCCTGTTTCCCTTCCTTAAGAACGGCTTCTTGACAGCCACCCTTCCATGGAGACCATTTCTGATGAGGCTTGGGCCAACAGTAGATGGATCAGCTGAAGGTCCAGATGCATCTCTCAGGTCCTGTCAGGTCACAGCTGGATTTTTTCCTCTTTCTTAAGGACATCACTTTCAGATCCTGTTCATCTGCTGGAGATAGTTTTTTAGGCCTGACACTTCTTCTTTTGTCCTCCACTTGTCCAGTTTCCTCAAATGTTTTAAGGACACACTGCACACCATGCTGAGATATGCCAAGTTTTCAGCTAATAGCTCTTTGGGAATCACCTTGTTGCTGCAGAAATCCTATTTTCTGTCTGTCAAACTGTGTTTTCTTTGCTGTTTTTCAGAGATGCAGCTAAAGAAATGGGAACAAATGATGTGTCTTTGTGACAAGGTGCCTAAAGATCCAGTTTAAAATGGCTTCTTTGCTAAGTTGTCTGTTCTGTGTCGACTCAACACTGGTTCATCCCTTGAGTTAGGAGCCTTTTTTCTGCCTGAATGGGTCAAAGGTCAGAGTTAAGTGGCTGAACAAAGAAAAAACACTGAAAATGCTCAGGTACAAGCTGAAAATGAGGGAAAAAGCAGAAACATGTTATTGACCAGGTTTTATCATGTAATAACCACACGATTATTAATTATGGACTATTTTATATGTACAGATGTAATATGAGGCATGAAATGGTCCCAACGTGTGAACATTGGTCTTAAATTCTGCTAACTGGCCTCAGCTGTGGTTCTGACATGTTTACCTTTGTGGTGAGAAGTGTCTCCTGATTGGTGGATTCCATTTTGTTGGCATCATTTCTTTGTTAGTTTCCTGGTTCATCCTGTTTTGTTTTTAAAGTTTAGTTTGGGATGTTGTGCGATCGTTCTGGGTTTATGTGTTGGGCTGGTTTGGGTTTCGGACTCATTTTGAGCTACAGGTCCCACTTTAAGGTCAGATTTGGGATTCTTCTATGTGCAGACGCCTGTCCGGGCAGCTTCACGTGCAGCAGAGGACCTGAAGAGCTTTTTATAGACCTTAGAGCTTTGTTTGCAACAACAAACTTGAATAACAGAGCAGCAGGTCTTCGATGTCACCGGTTTAAATACAACGGGACTTTATCAGCAGTTTTACGGGACAAGGACCACCTTTGTCTGAAGATCACAGCCAATAAAACGTGTTTTTGTGAATATATATATGCTGAAAATCTGACTTTTTCCACGTGAAGCTGCCATTTTCCACATCTTTACCTGTCGGTAAAGAGTTGTGATGAAAGTTCACATTTAGTTGCACTTTAAACGGCTTCCTCTCCTTTATGAACCTCTTCGAGTCTGGTGTTAACCACTCGAGGGTTTCCAGTTACTTCATCACTTTCTCTTCTCTCGGTGGAATATTTCCCCGCAGAAACATTTAAGGAGTCTGTTTGTCACTTGACTTTTCAGAAGAAAAGTGACACTTTGGTTTCCTGTTCGTGAGAAACGCGGTCGAGTTGAATCTGAAACTAATTGGATGAGGTGCCCTGCAGGCTCCTTCTCAGCCAACCAAAACCAGATCTGAAGCGTCCGTTTTTAACCCTCTGAGGGTCATTATGTTGAAACTCAACACTTCTATCAGTCACATTTAGTTTCAGCATGTTAAAGATGTTCTGAAGTGAGATTAACGTCTCGGTGAGGCTGAAATCTGAGCTTTCAGAGGCTCTTTTATCCTTGGATCACCATGACAACGGAGCACAGCCCCGGCCTCTGAGCAGTTTGAGGCTAAAATGTCTGTAAAAAGATCCGAATATCAACCAAAGAAAGTTTATTTTTTCCTGTCTGCAATGATGCACCAGTTCTGTTTGAATATTAATGACACAATGAAAGGTTCCAGTTTAAAAACTTTATTAACAAACGGCTTTAATCTCTTCAGACCCTCGCTGATAACCTCCTTCAGTAGTCGCAGCTCGTCAGTTACAGCAGGAAACCTCAGTGACGTCCTCCTGTCTTTCACTTCTATAAATCTGCAGCTGAGTTCATCTTTTTTCTGAGACGGCGTGGGGGGGGCAGTCGGAGGGAAAAGGCCACATTCACAGGCATGAAAACCACACTGAACCCCCCCCCCCCAACGCACAGATCAGAGCTGCAGGGAAGTGATGACGCGTTTCGCTTCTCAAAGCCTGAAAAACACCCAAATTATCAGACTTTTTGCCAGTTTACAGGAATTCATTCAGGTTTTTTTTCTTCTTTTGGTATTGAAACATTTTCAAGTACAAGATTTTACAAAAAAAATCCTCTAATATTCAACCAGCTCATAAAATCTAAACAATGTACAAAAATTACAGGAACAATAAGTTAGCGTGTTGCATATAAACGTGATGTTTGTTCAAAATAAACGACGAGTCGGTCAAAAGCTCCTTTCCTCCCCAACATCATCATCAGTGTTCTGGTGCTTTCAGGATGTTTAAACCTCAGAAAAGAGTTTCTCTTTCTAAAGAAACTTCTCTAAACTCCCAGTGATTTAAAATAAAATACCGTACTAAAAGGTTTTTTGACATAATGTATCTGTGGAAGGAATGAATGCTGTTCATCAGTTATTTAGAAGTGAGCCGTCTTACTGTTACTCTGACCTTTATAATCTGTTTAAGGTCTTTATAAACGGATTTATTTCAGTGTTCTGTGCAGCAGGTGCTTATTTAAACTCCACCACAGGAGCCAGACAGCAGCTACACGCTAAGGCTCAAACAAAAAGTTCCTGGTTTGTCGGCTGCTCTGACCAGCAAAGGGTTGAAATAATGAAAGCAGGCATTTAAATGTATAAAAAATTACATCGATTAAACCGCTGCATTATTTAGTTGCTTTTATTTTCATATATTTGAGGTCCAGAAGATGCCGAACGGAGCTAACGCCGAACGAAGCTAACGCTAAACGAAGCTAACGCTAAACGGAGCTAACGCTGAATGGAGCTAACGCTAAACGAAGCTAACGCTAAACGGAGCTAACGCTGAACGGAGCTAACGCTAAACGGAGCTAACGCCGAACGGAGCTAACGCTAAACGGAGCTAACGCTAAACGGAGCTAACGCCGAACGGAGCTAACGCCAAACGGAGCTAACGCCAAATGATAGCAGCGAAAATGGGATATAGTGAAATTATCGTAAAGATCGGCTCTTCTTCAAAGTTTGGCTCCAGATGTTAAAAAACAAAAAGAGGTGAAACCGGCGTGCTGTGACTGCGACTCTCCCTACAGTTTGAAATGGTTTAAATCGGCCTTCAGACACACTTTACAACAGAAGCTTCTTTCAAAGTAAAACTTTATACCTGCTGAATCTGTGTTTTATCTTTATATGGTTTCTAAATATTCAACATTTAATTAACCGTTCGGTTCAACTTGGAGATGAAGGCTCTGAACCTACAATAAAAACTATAAAACAGAGTAGCTGAGAGGATTCTGCAGCTCTCTGTTAAAGAATTTCATGGATAACTATACTAAGTTGTAGTTTTTACTGAGTGTTTAGGCGGGAATCACCATAGCAACCGGTGACTATCAGCCCAGACGTCTCTGATCAGAACTGTGTTTATCAGTCGGTTTTTATCATGATTAATGAACTTTTAACAGTCCTAAACTTAAACACCATCGGCTCACAGCAGCTGTTTAGACACACTTTGATATTCTGACATTAAACACGATTAAAATCCTACTTTTGATCACTTTGACCCGACTGGGCTCACATTCAGAGTTAGAAACAGTTAATTTGAGTCCCAACAGGTTCCAGCTTGTTTTTTTTAGTGGCTTTCATTGGTTAAAACTAACTTGTGAAGCACTTTGGTCGATCTTGTTGCTTTGAAACATGCTAAAGAAATAAAACTGACTGCTGGGTTGTTTTTGGGGACACTTACTTTAGGCCTGTGTTCAGACATCAGGCTGCTTGTTTCAGTCCAGAACAAACAGAGAAACCTGAGTTATGTTGCATGTTTTGAGGAAAATGGATCTAATTGAGACTTTAAATGGGCTCAAATATCAACATTATGGGAGTATATGAACACCAGGATGATGAATATTAAGTATTTGTGTGAAGGGCTGAAACAATCGGTTCCACACAGCTGGATGTTTCTGTTCTCACGACATATTCTGAGTGTTTCCCGACAACAATCTGCCAGCAGCGAGCGTGACGCTCCAGGCCAGGTTAGCGTGCAGCGACCAAACACAGCGGTTTCCTCCAGTGGTCGGCGTTAGTGAAGCCGCCGCCGCCAACCCCCCCGGGACGCAGCCTGTGTGTCATTATGTGTGATTGTTGGTGAAACTAGTGTTGGCTCGGGCTGAGCAACGTTTCCAGTAAAGTGTCAGAGTGTTGCATGCTGGGACAGAATCTAAAGATGGAGGGAGAAAGACTGTAATTTAACAGGGAGGAGTCGCTCCGTCTCTGTCCTGTTTATCTCTCCGCTCGCTCCATCTTTCTATTTATTCTCCCTCCCCACGTGTCTCTTCCAGTGTTTGTCCGATAGAGCAGAAAAATCAGGAAATACATTCAGCTGCGTCTCGGCGTCCGGTTCTGCAGAACCGGCCCGTAGACCGGCCCGCTCATAACTGAGCACAGCTGCAGCTCGGGCTGCAACCAGCGGTCTGGATTAACGTCTGAAACGCTTCATTTACAATTAAAAGAATGTGATAAACGATCTTCTCGGGCCCCTCACAGGCCACCGTAGTGTTGCTCAGAGGAGAGCCGGAGGAGCGGGTTTCATCGGGCAGGTGGTGCTGTCGTGCAAATCTACAGATCTTTAGTTGCTTTCCAGGATTTAGACGGAGCCCTGGCCACAAACGTTGGGTCTGTGTTCAGACGCAGCCGTACTCGTACCACACCGTCTGCGGGTCATTGTTGGGGTCGGGCGAAGCCGGCGTGCTCTTAGGACGCTCCGTCGAGTCGCACCCGACTCTGTCGCCGTCCTTCTTGGAGTGGGCGGGGTCTCCTGACCGGCCTTCCCTCAGGACGTCGCCGGGCTCCGGGGCTTCGTCTGGCCGTGCGGCAGGCGTAGCCCTGACGGGGGTCACCATGGCGACCTCTCCGCGGTGGTGGTGCTGGGAGGCGGGGCCATTCCGAGCGGCGGTCCTGCCCCCCTTGTCCCGCTCCCTCTCTGCGTATCTTTCCGCCTGCAGGTTGAGGGACGTCGAGTGGTGGATGGTCGGGTTCAGGAAGCCGCCGTCGGTGTGCTGACCGGTGGCGAAACGAGCAGACAGCGGCCGCTCTCGCCCATTAGCCCCTCCTCCTTGCCGCCGAACCACCACATCTGCCTGGCTGGGAGAACCATCGTTTCCACGGAAACTGTCCGGCCCGTTAGAGCGCAGCAGATCAGCAGAGGCCAGGCTGAAAGCCCTGCTCAGGGATTGGCTGCCTCTCTGAGTGGCGGCCTGACTCGAAGCTGGGGATTGGCCGACTGGCTGGCGGGGCGAAGGCTTCACGCTCTGTCCCGGCCGCTGGGTGGACGCCTGCACGGTGGGTGTGACGTAGCTGGTGGGAGTCAACTGGTCCCGGGCGGCTGGCGTTGAGTGGGCGGGGCTTCTGGTGAAGTAGTCGGTCATCAGGTCCTCCCTGCTTCCTGTGGACACCTGGACGGGAAAACAAAGACAAGGTGAGAAGTTCTGGGTTTGGACACGAATGTTCTGGTTACCCCCAGCAACAGTTTACACGTTCTTTAACTTGTAACCTCCCCCCCAGTAACTGAATAAAAACTCCCGCTTCTCACCACCGGAGGAGACTGCAGGTTGCTCTCGTGCAGAAACTCTTCCAGCGTCACCATCTCACTTCCTGGAGAAGATGACCGCGTTTTGCTCCTGACCACGGCGCCGCGCTGCGGCTGGGCTCTCTGGGGCGCTTGGTCATAAGGGAGGGTGGAGCTGCGTGACAGCGTCGGCTGCGATTGGCTGAGACTGATGACGTCATCACTGGAGAGGCTGGCTGAGCGGCCCTGACGATCCGCGGCGTCTGAGACAGAAACGATTGTTTTCAGACCGTGGGATCGATAACAGAACTGACCTCTGGTCAAACACGCACCTCTGCAGGTGACGGGCGAGTTGGAGCTGGACGTGTTGTGGCTGAAGTCTGCCGAGCCGAAGATGGAGTCCGAGTTATTGTGGCGAGAGTCCTCATCGAACACACCTGGAACATAAATGCGTTTTCCTTCCATTACACAACTGTGACGCTCTGTGGTGGCGTTCATGGCGGCGTGAATGTGGCGGCCTACCTCTGGGCCTGCGGCCGGCGCCCTGTCCCAGTCTGGAGCTGCTGGTGAGACCCAGTGAGGATGACTGCGGGGTCGGAGTGGAGCTCAGACGGGCCCGCTGCGTCTGACCTGAGATTAAATCACATTAACCTGTAAAACTGCAGGGTCAAAGGTCAACCCTCCCTTTCTGTTGTCTCACTCTAAATTACCTTGTCCATCTTCTCCGTTGACACTTTCACTGCTGCCTCCGTTGGCGCTGCCGCGATAAGAGCCCCGGCTCCGGTCAGTCAATCCTGTGGACCAATCAGAAAGCTGTGAGGAAGCGCTCTGCAGCCGCCGTGTCATCACGAGGCGTGCGGTCACAGGAAGCGCAGAGCAGGACCAGAAACACGGGGGCAGGAAGCGCTTCACTTAACACGAAAGCAAAGCAGGAGGCTAAGAATCGACGCTCCGCTTCAGGCAGGACGCTACAAAGTGGCGTCAGATCCGTTACTCGCAGATTTAACGGTTTAATGTGACGGATGAAGCTGCCTTCGTGTTTCTCTGCGCTTCACATTATCTGAGTTATCTGAGAACCACACCAGCAGAAGGTGTGAGCTGTAAGTGTCTGACTATAGAGAAGCCAGGTGGAAACGGGTTCTGGCCACATTCGAGTGACTCTTAGTTACTGAGACTTTTTCTTTTCTGCAGACAGCATGAACCAGAGTTATCTCATGTTCTGGCTCATTTGGTCGTTTACATCCACTTTTGCATTTCAGGCCTCCAACAGAAGCTGGGAAGGGTCAATTAAAGGTTGGAAAAAGTATTCCAACAGGTGATAATAACCAGGATCTGGTCCTAAAGCAGCCTCCATGAAGGCAAAGATGTTCAGAGGAGCTCCAGTTTGTGTTTAAAACAATGTTCCTCAGAGAAAGACTGGAAGGGATCTGCATATTTCTGCCTCTACAGAGCAGAATATCATGAAAGAATTTAAGGAATCTGGAGGAGTTTCAGTGTAAAGGACGAGGGAGCAAGCCTAAGCTGGACCCCGTGACCTCTGACCCCTCAGACGCTGCATCAAGAACCGTCATTCATCAGCAGCTGATAGAAGCACCTGGACAAGGGATTACTGTGGAAACCTTTGTCAAGCACCACAATACAGAGTTCCATTCACAAGCTTTACTGTGCAGGAAAGAAGCCTGATGTTAACCTCGTCCAGAGGCGGCGTCCACTTAGCAAACTGTGTGAAGTTAGCCGACTGTCACAGAGCATGGAGTGAATGAGCTGTGCTGCAGCAGCGCGTCGATGACATCATCCCAGCAGACGAGTGTGTAGAAAGCCCTCTATAAGCCCCCCGATAGCCGCCAATAACAACAACACAGCAGCTATGAGCTAACAGAGCTATGAGCTAACAGAGCTATGAGCTAACAGAGCTATAGCACACGTTCATTCATTCATTCTTCTTAAAGTATTGGTGAAATAAAGACAGATAATGCCTTATTTAGAGGCTGCATCCTCTAAGCCCCGTTCACTCCGTTATATGGATCTATGCGAGTTCCCCTTTAATGCAGAAAACAAATGCTGCCTTCAATATCACATCTTCATTAAATACTGTCTGCGGTGAAATAAAAGTATCACAAGGTGTTTGAAACACGACAGGAAATCATTTAGAGCGCCGGTCGGTCTGAGCCACAGGCAGGAAACAACGAGCGGCTTCCCTGTTAAGGTGCAGAGCTTTTAATCTTTTATCGGAGACGAGCAACAAGCAGAAGTGGGGAGGCGGGCCTGGCATGCTTGGCTTGGCAACACGAGCGCGCACGTACACACACACACACACGCGCACGTACACACACACACACACGCACAGAACATAAATCACGTCTACAATCTACTTACGAGCAAAACTGTCCGGTAACATGAGTCTGTTAGTGTCTGTGTTCAGGAAAGTGTGTGTGAAGGTGTGTGTGTGAATCGCTGACAGTCAGTGATGATGATGATGATGATGTAATGATAGAAATGATGATGATGATGAAGAGGAGGGGATATTAGAAAACTCCGTTGGCTGAAATTGGCGGGCTAGTCATGACGTCAGCTGTGATGTCAGAGGAAGACCAAAACCGCAACCGTCTGGTGAGAGAAAGGGAGGGACGGGAGGAAGAGGAGGAGGAGGAGGAAGAGGAGAGGAGCTTGTCTTGGCTTTTACTGCGAAGAAAAGTGAAGCGTTTTGGAGCAGAACGAGCTGAGAGGGAAAGATGGAAAGAATCAGAAACAGAGACAGTGAGTGAATTAAAACATGGAGTTACTGATTAGAAGTTACTGATGAGTGAAAACAATAGATAACATGCAAGAGAACCAATCAGAATAAACCAAAGAAACGAGAACCAATCAGAATAAACCAAAGAAACGAGAACCAATCAGAATAAACCAAAGAAACGAGAACCAATCAGAATAGAGCCAGGAAACGAGAACCAATCAGAATAAACCAAAGAAACGAGAACCAATCAGAATAGAGCCAGGAAACGAGAACCAATCAGAATAAAAGCTCTGATCAGTGAGAAGTGAAGGTTGTGTCCGACGTAAACCTGAATAAATCCAGTTTTATTATTATTATTCTAATATAAACAGTTTCATCAATCACTTCTGAACAAAATCTGAACTTTGAATTTACCGAAGAGGTGATGATGAAAGTCTTTATTAACCCTGAGGAGCTTCCCAAAAACAGCCTTAAAATATTAAAACGACCCATTGTTTAAAATTACTTCAGCCTGAAAAATACACATCAAATATCAATTATATTCTGGGGATTTTAACCCTTTTAAAAGGCTAAAAAAACTAAAATAATTTCTATAAAATACATTTAAAGGAGTATTTGATCTCTTTTGATGCATTTTAATGTTCAGAAAACAGTAAAAAGGGAAATTTTGCTTTGAATGATTTAAAAAATGACAAATATAAAGATTAAAAACTGACAGTTGGTCGTTCAAAATTAAATCTGGTTTCGAATGGGACGTTTTCTGTCCATTTAATTAAAAATTAATATCCTTTGGTCAACTCCTCCTGAATGAATAATCAGAGCAGAACATGAGGAAGATGAATTAATTACTCATTTTGTGCCAATATTAACAGCCACAGAAGAAGAAAATCATCTCTTAATTTAAACGACAGAGGACAACATTATGTCGGAGCACGTTTCGTCTTTATTTACGACCGGATTTAACGAGTTTCAGGAGCCTTGCAGCTGAAAATGAAACATTTTCAGGGAACAATGGCGGGAGAAGTTTGTTTGGACTTTAATTAGACAAACTGCGCTGCCACCGGTCTCCCAGCACACTTACAGTAAGATGTGAGGAGGAAATATTCCACAAAAGTCTGTATCATGGAGGCTTTGTTCTACAAATTAAATGTTTCCTCCTGATACTGAATCGTCCAGCGTTTTATTTGCATTCAGAAGATGTGAAAAAGAAGCGGTAAAACCAATAATTTAGCCTCTTCTGGCTGTTTCCGTCTGTTCTGAGGAAGACTTGATGCACTTTAGGACCCGTTTCACAAAGGTCTGAACACGAGTGTCTGAGTTTAAATCAGACTAAAGATCTTACAGAGTGCGTAAAACCACAGCCAGATTGAGATTATTTCCCATCATGCACTTGGTGACCGATAAGCAGCTTTTAGCCATCGCTGCATTTTTAACTGCAGATAAACATCGCAGAAACATTTGTGCCGTTTGCATAAAGCAGTTAGTTTCTCCTCCTTTTGTTCGGTCCGACTGAACCGTACGTTTTCTGCCTCGTCGCCATGGTTACCGTCAGCCACAGGTTTAAAGGTTAAAGGTTTAAGCAGATATTCTTCACACCTGCTCTTGTTATGGGTGGAGTGATCGGTGTATTCTGAGTGAATTATGTCTCTGCTTTTATGTCAGTAAGCTCAGAACCCGAAGAGGGAGGAAAACCCGGTAAAGAAAGAGCAGAACCAGTCACCTCTGAGTGAGAGTTCAGCTCTGACTGAGCTGAGCTTCATTCGTGGCGCTCTCCTGTGGTTTTCTATTTTCTCCTCTTTCTTCCATCTCATCATGTTACCTAAAATGTTGTTTGTGACCTCAGGGCCACCGTAGATCACAGAAAATATCTGAAAACTACATGTGCATTTCCATAAAAAATAAAAAAGGTGTTGTATTTAAATACTTTTTCATGTTGAATCATTCCCTCAGTTTAAGACTAATTTTAAACAGTAGAAGAAGAGTTAATGTGTGGATCAATGCCGCCCCCTACAGGAGAGACACGGAGGTGCATCTAACTGAATTCTGTTTTTTGGACACAAAATGATAGAAAATGTGTTTAATGTTGCTTTTCATCAATAATACTAACACTGATAATACCAGCCTGTGTAATTAAAACGGGTATTTGTGTATTTTACGTGTTAAAGAGGAATACAGATGTGTTTTTGTCCTTTACAGGATAAAAAACGTGTTCTGATTGGTTGGTTCAGTGTCACGCTGTGTGCGTGTTTACCTCTGGTGATGGGGGTCAGAGACGGACTCTGGGGTCCCAGGCTTGGGCTGTGGTTGCTATGGTTACTGTAAAGGTGGCTGCCGTCTTGCGAGTCACTTCCCATCCTTTGGGGAACAGGAGGCGGAGTCTCAGGGGGGAAGAGAGGGGGCGTGGGAGGCAGGGGGATGTCTGGGGCGCTTTTTGCTCGTTCTCGCTCGCGGTCCAGCTCCTTGTCTCTGTCGCCGCCTCGCTCTCGGCTGCTCTCTTTCCGGGGTTTGATCAGTTTGGCCAAAGCTTTGGCGCCAGCCCACTGGCTCCTCCTGTCAGACATCAGCAAACGGATCCAGAGTTTATTTCACATCCTGCCTTAAATCAAGTTTAATTTCAGCCTGTTTATTACATTTATCAGTGTCGTAGTGACTGTTTATTAAGAAGTAACTAAGGACCAATTAAATTGGTCTTGCTCCTCTTCTTCTTCCTCCATCAACATTAATTGTTTTTCATTGTATTTCTCTTCAGTTGTTCCAATATAATCTGGATAAACGACACACCCTTTTCACCCTTTTCCTGCAACGTTCTTCTCATGTTTTGTATGTTGCTAAAAACCAGAAACAGTTTTACTTTTTGGGTGTGGGGTCGTAGAACTTGTACTGGTCCATAATCTTCTCCTCGAGTTTCTCTTTCTGCCGACGTAGAGAGTTCAGCTTGTCTCTGAGAAAAAGAAAAGACGAAGTAAAGCCCAGCGGCTCAGACGCCTGTGGGTTAATGTTGGAGGGGGTGCAGTTGTGTGGTTACATGTAGAGCTTCTGCTCCTGGTGGTACAGCTCCTTGCTCTCCATGCTCCTCTCCAGCAGGGTGTGGTTCTGCTGACTCAGCAGGTTGATCTGACTCAGGAGGTGGTGGTTCTCCTCCTCCAGGTTCCCTTTCAGTCGACTCAGCAGCTGAACACACATCATTGATTATTCATCATTTTAAAGCCCTCTCTTTTAAAGGTTATTCTCTGCTCTGAGGTCCACTTTACCTCACAGTGGTTGTCCAGTTTGGTCATGGTGAGGTCCAGGCCCTGGTGCTGCTCCATCAGAGAATCGTATCGCGCCATCCACTGACTCGCCTCCTGCTGAGTCGAGCCCAGCGAGCTCTTGAGTTCATTGATGCGCTGATGGAGGCCCTCGTTTTGCTCCGCGTGATGCGATTGGCTCTCCGTCAGCCTTAGAAGGGAAACAGAAGAAGAAAACGGCATGAAAACAGGAACCCACCGGTTCTGACGGCTCTGAGATCGGTACACGACCTCCACGATCATTTTAAACCGTAACATTAAAACATTCAGTCTGTACCGGTCCACTTCGGTCTTCAGCTGCAGATTCTCCTGCTGCAGAAGACGATTCTTCTGGATCTCCTGCTTTAGCTCCTCCTTTTCCTTCAGGCCACGCCCCTCCTGTTCCTCCCATTTCTCCTTCAGCTGAATCAATGCACAATACCTGCCGACACACACAGCAGAGGGTTATTTCTACTCTCTAATACCTGTAACTGCGACCTGGAAAAGCATCTAGAAAAAGGCCACATTGTCCCCTCCTGGAAGTCAGTTCAGATGAAAACATCTTAATAAATCCGTGTGTGTTGGTTGTATATTTATATATAGGACTGGATAGTGTAGTGGTATGATTGCCACCTTCCATGTGGGAGACCTGAGTTAAAATGTCCTGCATTAAAGGTATTATCTCCAGTAGGGATCCTTAGGCAAGACCCCCTTACCCTACCTGCCTACCTGTAAGTCGCTTTGGATAAAAGCTAAATGCATAAACATAAACATATATTTAATCATTTAGAGTCCTCGGTGTGAATTAAGGACTCGGCTCTTAGTCTGTTACAGTCGAACTGCTCCAACAGAAACTTTTCTGTCACTCTGAATAACTTCTTTACTGGCTCCCCTGAGCTGTGGCGTCCCCCAGAGCTCAGTGCAAGGCCCCCTTCGGTCTTCTGCTCCCTTAACCTAAGGGTTCCTACGTTTAACAGACTACTGGGCCGGACTCTGAGCTGGTCCTGTGACGTAACGACAGGCTGCACATGTGACCGACTCGCTGGACGGCGGCTGTTTAGATCGAGCTGATAGGAATGGATTTTTTCTTTTATCACAGAATCGCTTCTGAAATGTTTATCTGAAATGTTTCTGCACACGTGTGACTGTGTGTTTGAAGCTCGGCGTCTCGTCACACACTGAAACGACCACAATGCATCGCCCCGCTGTTCACGTACAGACTGAGCGGGTGGCGTTGAAAGCTCCCGTTCGTGTCACTTACTTCCCGTGCAGCGTCCTGTGCTCGCTCTCCAGCGCCCTCTGTTTGCCTTTCAGCGCCGCATGCTGGCTGATCAGCTGCTCGTACTCGTGAGCTTGCCTCTCGTGAACGCTCAGCAGGCGTTCGTGGTCGCTGAGCACGCTCTCTCTCGCCCGCCACGCCTCCTCGCGCTGCCTCTGCCACGACTCCATCTCCGTCTCCAAGGCGGTGACTTGGCCCTGCAGCACGGCATTCTGGGCCATGAGAGAGGCACTCTGGGAGGAGATGGTGGAGTTCTCCACCTGAGACACGGGGACACGCGTAAGACCGCGGTTTGGGAGAAAACTAAACGAAAAGCGTCTGCAGCACCTGTAGTTTCGCTGTCTGAGTGTGGAGGGAAGAGTTCTGCTCCTGCAGGGTGGAGGTGTGGCGCTGCAGCGCCGCCATCTGGCTGTTCAGAGAAGTGTTCTGGTTCTCCAGCTGTTTGAGCTGCTCCTTCAGCAGACTGCTCTCCGTCTGCAGGGAGGCGTTCTGCACAAAACGGTAAACAACAGCCACGCTTAAACGCTACAAACATTCAATGATGTCGACACATCGGTGAGTAGAAACGGACCGATGCTTGTTCTGAGTGAATCTTACGTTCTTTTCTATGTCGATGAGATGGTCTTTGATCCGCAGGAGTTCGGCCGTGGCGTCGCGGTCGCTGCCCGAGTTCAGAGCTTCTCCTTCCTGCCGGCGGTGAGCAGACGCCGTCTGACGAGCCTGAACACGCACAAACAACACGTTTTACCCACTTTAACCATCTAATTCAGGATACTGTCGATAGATTTGTCTCTGCGGCTCCCTACAGAGGCCAGGTCGCTGCGCAGAGTAGCGTTGAGTGCGTTGCCCTCTTCAAGTTTCTTCTCCAAACTGGAGATTTTGTCTTCCTTTATCCTCATCGTCTGCTGGACAGTTTCCTCCAGCCGGGACTCCAGCAGCCTGTACCTGCTGATGAACCCACGAAGAAGAGATTAATTAGCCGCCGAGTCTTGCCCGTGAAATCTGCCGTCAGTTTGAAGCAGCCACCTGTCCTCCAGCGTGTGCTCCTGCTGCAGCAGCTTCTCTCTGTTCAGCCCGATCTTCTCCAGCTCTTCGTTCAGCCTCTCCAACTCGACGTTCTGCTGCTGGACGCTCAGCTTCTCCGACACCAACTCCTGCAGCAACAAAGACGCCAATATGAAACCACAACAGCGATGGAACCATTCAGATGCAGACTCTGAAGACCTGGAACCCGGCTGAGGAAGGTCGTGTGACCCAGAGGTCGTCCTCTCACCTCTCTCAGCGTAGCCAGAGTTCTCTTATCGATCGTCGCCCGTTTCTGCAGCTCTTTGTTCTCCCTCTCCAGCTCCTTGGCCCTGACCGCCACCTCCTTCAGTCTCTCCACCTCCTTCCTCGTGGCCGCGCCCTCCTTCACCACCGCGGTCAGTTTGCTGCCCCTCTCCTCCAGCTCCGCCTCCTTCGCCTCCAGCAGAGTCCTCATCCTCCAGCTTTCCTTCTCCAGGTGCTTCCTGCTCTTCTCCGACTGCTCCAGGTCCAGCTGGAGCTTCTTCCTCTCCTCGTCTCCTTCCTCCCTCCTCCTTCGCTCCTCCTTGAGTTCCTCCACCTCCCTCCTCAGTTCCTCCTCTCTGCTCTGCGCCTCCTGCAGCGTCCCCTGCGCCTCCACCCTCTCCTCTTTGCTCCTCTCCAGCTCCTCCTCCAGTCGATGTTTCTCCTGGTTCAGAGAGGACAGATTCACCTCCAGCCGCTCCGCCCTCTTCTTCTCCGCCTGCGCCTCCTCTCTGGCCTGCTCCAGCCTCCTTTGCACCTCCTGAGTCTCTTTCTGCGCCTCCTTCAGCTCCTCCTGTAGCGTGGGCAGGCGGGCAGATGAAGAGCGCAGGTTCTCCAGGGAGCAGCGGAGGTCCAGGTTCTCCTTTGACAGCAGAGCGTTTTCTGCCTCCTGCTTCGCCAGCCGCTGCTGCTCCCGCTGCCCCTCCTCCACCTCTCGCTTCAGCTTGAGCACCTCCTGCTCTAAGGGCGTCACCTGCCGCTCCAGCGCCTCGGCGCGCTCGCTGCACGCTCGCAGAGACGCAACCTGGCGGCAGAGCAGGAAGCAGAAGGCCTTACAGACTGGCCTGCAGGCAGAACTGATGCGACACGGCGTGGATCTGTTACCTCTCTGTTCAGGGCGTCGCGGCTCCTCTCCAGCCGGGACACCTCCATCTCCGCCTCCTCGCACCTCCCCGCCCGCTCACGCAGCCTCTCCGCCTCCTCGCTGACCACTTTGAGCTGCGACTCCAGGCTGGCCAATCGGGAGCTGGTGTCGGTGATGCTCTGGTGCAGCACGCGGTTCTTCACTTCCACCTCGCGGACCCTCGCCTCGCTGTTGGACTGAGCGCGCTCCTGAAGGGACGCCACCGCCTCCGACAGGTGCTGCTTATCGCTCTCCAGCTCTGAGATCTGATTGGACGGGACGAGCACAGCAGCTGTGTCACCAGGAAGCATTTCGGTGTCTCTTCTGACCGAGCTGAGGGTGTGTTGTGGCGTGACGTACCTGTCGGTCCTTCTCGGCCCGCAGAGCGTGCAGCTCCCGCTCCAGACTCTGTTTCTCCTTCAGTAGCTCCTCCCCCAGAGACTCCATGTCCTGGTTGGTCAGTCTCTCCTGGTCCAATAAGCCCTGGAGACGCTCCAGCTGAGAAAGGATAAACAGCACGAAAATATGAAGGGACCAGAATAAAAAGGGCACGTTTCCACTTTAGAACGCCGCCATCGGGGTCGGACACGTCCTGAAAACTGGGACAGAAATGAAATCTAAAGAGTAAAAATGAGGCTTTGTGTTGATTTGAGCCGTCATTTGACAGCTGAGACCTGGACTGAGGGAACTAACTACGCTGGTTGGGGGGGTTGGTTCAGTTGCTGCTGGTTAAGGTCACTGGAGTCTGTTTTTCTGTTGGATAACGGCAGCTTTAGCTCTCTAAATGTTCTGTAAAGCTCATCCTCACCTTGTTGCTGAGGCTCTGGTTCTCCCGGTCCAGCTCCTGGGTGAGCAGCTGCTGCTCCTGCAGGACGTGGTTCTCCTCTTTCAGCCGCTCTATGGAGGCCTGCAGCTCCCGGTTCTCCTTCTCCAGCTTCAGCGCGCGGCTGGACACGCACTCGTTCAGCTCGTGGACCAGAGACTTGCGAGCTGCGGGAACAGAGAAGCACGGCGGTTATAAAACGACGCAGACCGCGGCGAGGAGTGGAAACGGCAGCCGGCGTCGTACTCTCTGTGTTGTCGTGGTTCTTGGCGAGCTGCTCCAGCTCCCAGCCCAGATGAGCCGACTCGTTCATGCTCTGCTTCTGTCCGATCTCCAGCAGCATGTTCTCCTCCACCAGCTCCTCCAGCCGCCGCCGCTCGTTGTCCCGCTCCTGCACGCCAAAAACGCACGAGTCAGCAAACTCAACCACGACCGGTCAACACTACCAAAGAGCGAGCGGCGGTGTGATGTCACACCATTTCCAGGTCGTGCAGTTTGGCTCGCAGCAACAGGTTGTCTTTCTCCAGCGTGTGCAGCTTGTCACAGCGCCCCCTGGAGGCTGACAGCTGCTCCTCCAGCAGCACCTTGGTCTCCAGCAGGGTCAGGTTGTCCTCCCGCAGCTCCTGAACGACCACAAACACACAGAAACACGCTTTAACCGTCTGGGGTCCGCAGCAGAGGAAGCTGAGAGTCACATGACTCCGACGGGCGGCGCAGGGTGTCTGGAACGAAGAGTGAAACGACACGAACAGACAAACCTTTGTTCAGATGTTTGTGGTCATGATGTTTAACCCGTTCAGACTGCAGTAACTAAGCTAACGGTATCACCGGTTTGAGCCTCCTCTTCTAGCGCCGTGCTGATGCGTTGCTGCAGGACAAACCAGAAGTGACGGCGTGCTGTTTCTACGCGTTGCCACGAGAAGACGTTGGTTAGTTGGGTTGATCTGAGATCTTTATGCACGATTTAATTTATTTGATTCTTCTAATTATTCATTTTTCTGTCTTGAGAAACTTTTCCTGGAAAGATAAATCCAGTAAACGTCTGAAGCGGCGCCGGTTCGTGTCGGCTGGTGCGTGGCGCCGGTTCGTGTCGGCTGACGCCTGAAGCGGCGCCGGTTCGTGTCGGCTGACGCCTGAAGCGGCGCCGGTTCGTGTCGGCTGACGCCAGAAGCGGCGCCGGTTCGTGTCGGCTGACGCCAGAAGCGGCGCCTGTTCGTGTTGGCTGACGCCTGAAGCGGCGCCGGTTCGTGTCGGCTGGTGCGTGGCGCCGGTTCGTGTCGGCTGTTGCATGACGTCTGAAGCGGCGCCGGTTCGTGTCGGCTGGTGCGTGGCGCTGAAGCGGCGCCTGAAGTGGCGCCGGTTCGTGTCGGCTGGTGCGTGACGCTGCTTCGGCGGCGCTTAGTGTCGGCTGGTGCGTGGCGCTGCTTCGGCGCCGGTTCGTATCGACTGGTGCGTGACGCCGGTTCGGCTGGGGCGTGGCGCCGTACCTCCACTCTGGACTTGTAGAAGTGCACGTCGTTGAGCTTCTCTTTACACCTGCTCAGTTCGGTCTCCAGGCGGTCGACCCGAGCCGCCCGCTCCCTCAGGGAATCCACCTCGTCCCGGTACACTCGGACCGACCGGGCCTCGCAGGACAGCGACTGGTTCTGAACGACAAACACATCGAAGGGAGAGACGGTTATAAACTGCTCTGATTCTGTTTCATCCTCTTTAAACTTATTTATTTTAAACTCTGAGACGTGTTGAAACAGGAAACAACAGATTTAAGCTGCTGCAAGTGGTTAAACTGAATTTAATTCTCTGAATTGTCTTCACGTTGGTCACAAAGAGTCTGTTTTTGTTCTCTAAACCTTGTTGTTATGATGTGAATTTTCCATATGGTACAGTTTGCTCTCTCTGAGCACTCGCTGCACGCCACTTCTCCACAGAACATCGCTCAAACTGAGCGTCTCCTCTGGGTATTCAGCCAGGCTTGTATTTTTACACTCGTAGATGTGATTTATATTTGTTCCGCTTGTTTTCACACATTCAACACAGTGACACAAGTGTGAGTTTCTTATTAAATGGAATGCAGAATTGCATTATATTGTAATACCACTGGTGTCCACTAGGTGGCGGACACAAAACCTCTCACAAACAGCCATATTAGTCCATAAATCAGTCATTAATGACATTAATTTGGTGACTTCTGACAGTTTACAGCACAGCGAATGCTTCTTATTTACAGTCCGTTTGTATCCCAACACAGAAATGAGCCGTTTTGATTGTTTCTGCTTTTTAAAGCTGAAAGATGAAACCGTCTGACCTCTTGTTTCAGTCTCTCTAACTCCTGATCCTGACGCTCCACTTCATGCTTTGAGTCCATCAGCTGCTCCGTCTTCTCCTCCCTGCAAACACAACCCGTCATTAGTAATCAAACCCACCGAGGCGGACGGTCTGACACGTACCGCCGATCCGTTTTACTCCACGTCTTTATCTGGTTGAATTATCTAAACAGAACATTCTCCAGCCCGACTTTCAGTGGCTGTGAGAAACTGAACTGTTTCTACACCTCAGATTTATCACTTTCGGCTACACAAGTGACACCCAAAGAAAGTAAAAGTGTCAAACTGGAAGATTTATTTGGCTTTTGTCTGAGAAATCCCATCAGATTAAACTCAGTCGACCTGAATTCTTCCATCTCTGGACCGTGTTTCGACTGCTTCACGTGGAAAACTCACAGCTCTTGTCTGTATCTGCGTAGTTTGGCCTTGGTGTCGGCGAGCTCCACGGACAGATGCTGCTTCTCCTCTTTGGTCAACCCAGACACGGATCCTCCGATGTTCACCCCTCCATCGTTCTGCCCCCTCTCCAGGCTGCTGATGCCCAGCATCCTGCACCCTTCCTGGGGCTGCTGACTGGAGAAGTAGTCCCTCTCCTGGGTGAGATCCACGATCACCTGGAAGAAAGAGTGGAAAATCAAACCTTTACAGTAATTGAATGGAAATAATGAGGTTGCTGAGTTCAAACTGAATTGCTGTGGGTTTGTCTCAGGAACAGTACGACTTAATTAAGATGGAAGAGGATAAAAGACCACGAGTTGTCCTGAACGTGAGCCAAAACACAGCAGCGGAGGTGGTTCACAGGTTTGGGAAGGAGCTTAAAAACACTGGCAGCATGTTTTCTGCTCAGGTGATGGCAGAAGAAACTAAATCCAATCAGAGGGGGAGCATCCCAGAAAAAGCCTGATGGGAACAAAGATCCCAAACACAAACCGACTTTAATCCATCAGAAGAGCTTCGGCGCCTTTAAAGTCGAGGGTGAAGAAACTAAATGAGGACATAAAAGAATCTTTAAAGCTTCCCTTTTAAGTGCTGCATTTGGTTCATCTCATTTATTTAATCTTTTATATTCATACAAACTTTACCTGCGGTGCATTTTTTAAGTGATCGATCGATCGATTGATTGATCCCACTGTTTTAACAACTTGGTCCAGTTCAACGCTGGACTGAAGGAACTGAGCCACAAAGAGGATCAGTTCCAACTCTCAGAGCCTGAACTTCAGAGCAGGGAAATGGAAGCATCTGAGAAATAACTCCTCATGGTTTATTTACTGATTTATTTCTTCCTTTAGCAGCAGCTAACGCTAACAGCTTAGCTAATGAAGATGACGTACACCAACTTCTAAGGAGTTACTGCTGTTCCTTTCTGAAAGATGAACATTATTGTTCCCACATTACTTTGTTAGCTGAAGCTTTCTAGCTGAACGGTTCCGTTCTGTAACTCAGACAACCTGCAGCTGTGTTTAAGGTGTGTTTCCAACACAACACCGGTCCTCACCTCACTCTCGGTGTGTTAGCGTTACATCATCGGCATGTTTCTGATAAAGATGGAGGTCTCCAGGTACAATTGTTTAATGAGGCTAATATATCCAAAATGTTTAAACGCAGTAATTAACGGTTCACATGCATTACTACGAGTTACGCTGTGCACATCTCCGGCTTGGTCCATCACTGTGGATGAGAAAGCATCGTTTGCTAGCATCTGATGCTAACTTACAGCTAACTGCTAACTCACAGCTACATGCTAACTTACAGCTAACTGCTAACTAACAGCTAACTGCTAACTTACAGCTAACTGCTAACTCACAGCTAACTGCTAACTCACAGCTAACTGTTAACTCACAGCTAACTTACAGCTAACTGCTAACTTACAGCTAACTGCTAACTCACAGCTAACTGCTAAACTGTTTCCCTCTGGGATCAACACAGTAACTATCTACGTAGGTCTGACGTTTTGTGTCGTTTTTACTGACATGACGGGACATTTAAACCGTACCTCTGTGGCTTTGTCTCGCTGGTCGATGAGTTGCCGTAGCGACGATGCCATGTTGCGGGACAGTGGCCCCAGCTCTTCGTGAGCGAGCTCGGCTCCTTCCTCCAGCCAGGACAGGTCGAGGACATTCAGCTGGTTGTGAGTCACCTGCAACAAACAGGACCACAAAGATCAGATTTCACAGCTTCTTCCCTCATCATATCTCATTTCTAATGGTCAAAATAAATAAAATGACCCAAAGTGGTCTAAAAATTCAACATTAACCTAAAAGAACAACTCTTAAAAGTTCAAGCAGACAAAGAACTGTGCAAAAGTCTTGAGATTTATCAAATCAGAGTTTTTTCTCAGTTCTGAGCAGCTTTAAAGTGAATCTCTGGTCTGAGCTCCTTTATTCTCCAACACAGCCTGAACCCTCTGAGACAAGCTTTCTGTCATTTCTTTAAGGAGTCTTCAGGAATAGTTCTCCAGGCTTCTTGAAGGACATCCCAAAGCTCTTCTTTGGATGTGGGCTGCCTTTTGTTCCGTTCTCTGTCAGATGATCCCACACTGCTTCAATAATGTTGAGGTCCGGGCTCTGGGGAGGATTCATCCCTCCATAAGACCTGTTGCCACTGATTTTCAGTCCACTTCTTGTGTCATTTGGCACAGCTCAGCCTTTTCTCCCTGTTTCCCTTCCTTAAGAACGGCTTCTTGACAGCCACCCTTCCATGGAGCCCATTTCTGATGAGGCTTGGGCCAACAGTAGATGGATCAGCTGAAGGTCCAGATGCATCTCTCAGGTCCTGTCAGGTCACAGCTGGATTTTTTCCTCTTTCTTAAGGACATCACTTTCAGATCCTGTTCATCTGCTGGAGATAGTTTTTTAGGCCTGACACTTCTTCTTTTGTCCTCCACTTGTCCAGTTTCCTCAAATGTTTTAAGGACACACTGCACACCATGCTGAGATATGCCAAGTTTTCAGCTAATAGCTCTTTGGGAATCACCTTGTTGCTGCAGAAATCCTATTTTCTGTCTGTCAAACTGTGTTTTCTTTGCTGTTTTTCATAGATGCAGCTAAAGAAATGGGAACAAATGATGTGTCTTTGTGACAGGCTGCTGGTAACAAAGAGCCTAAAGATCCAGTTTAAAATGGCTTCTTTGCTAAGTTGTCTGTTCTGTGTCGACACAACACTGGTTCATCCCTTGAGTTAGGAGCCTTTTTTCTGCCTGAAGGGTTCATAGGTCAGAGTTCAGCGGCTGAACAAAGAAAAAACACATTCCTCTGAAAATGCTCAGGTACAAGAACAAAGAAAAACTCTGAAAGAGCCTCAGAAAGCTGCAGAACTGTTGATCAGGACAAACTCCTGCACCTTCAAGCACACACAAAACAACATGTATACAAGTTAAAATGCTATTTCAGTATGAATTCATTGTGTTTCTGGAGCAGAAATAATCAAATTCAATCATACTTCCTCCACATAACTTAAAAAACGGGCCTTTATCATCCTAAAAAGCATTTTCTTTATCTTATTGTGTGTTGATTCTTCTGGTTACACCTTGTAAAGGTGGAGGTGGAGGGTTTGGTTGTGAGTTAAACATCATCCGGGTGCCTCAGAGAAACTCTGATGGAAACTAAATGAAAGGAAGTGAAGTTGATAGCAGGCAGAACCAGAATCTACTGACCTCCTGGATGTGAGACACGATGGCAGCTTGAGTCTCAATGTCCAGCAGCTTGATCTTCTCTATCATCTCCTCCTTACGCTCACACTGAGCGTGCACACAGGGGAGAGAGGGTGCATGAATACATGAAGCAAAGACACAGCCTGCTGTTGTTTCTCTTAGATTTTGTTCCGATGGGAAGGAAACGGAGGAGGAAATGTGGCTAAATGTGGTGAATGAGTTTGTTTAGCTGGACAAAGAGTGATTTTGTACAACAGCAACCACATTTTCATGTGGCTTTATCAGCCTCCCCCTCCCTGTAACTCCCATTCATTCCCCCCCCCGTGGCCTTCCTCTTTCCTGGAACCAGTCAAACCAGTGCAGGGAGACAAAGAGGCAAGACTCAGGCAGAGGGAGTGAAGTTAGGAAGGGGAGTGTGAGGAAGGGAGAAACAAAGGGAAACGAGATGAGAAAAGCTGGCTCAGAGTCAGGTGGAAACGATAACCCCCCCCCCCAACACCCACATTACACCCAGATCCACTCAGAACTGACATCAGATGCTGCTTCTGGATCTTTGAACGCATGTCAGAGACTCTTAAACCAACAAACTGCAGCTCAAACGGCTGGTAACGCACTGATCCGTGTGTTTTTGGAGGCCGTAGCCCCGCCCACACGCGGCCCCGCCCTCCTCGTCATCACTACACAGTCGGGACTTGTGCTCAGACATGCAAAACTCAAGAGCCACAGCCACACTTCCTGGGAGAGTGTTACCTGCACAGCACAGCCGAGGATGAGCAGCAGGAGTCTTTTCAGCTCTTCCATGCTCTTCGCTGAGGAGACAAAACACACAGGTGAGCGTCACAGAAGCACCTGGACGAGGCTGCAGGTCACCTGCAGACACACCGTGGGCATCTTAAAGTGTTAACTTCAGGGTAACAGACTATCTGACATCATTTCCCATCATGCACCTGGTGGGAACTCTAAAAGTGCAGGTGAAACATGGTGGAAACATTCGTGCTGTTTCCACGATGCAGTTAGTTTCTCCTCCTTTTGTTCGGTCCAACTGAACCGTACGTTTTTTTAGTTGTTTTTTTTAGCCTCATCGCCATGGTTACCGTCAGCCACAGCTTCTTCCAGTTTTCTGCCGACTCTGGAAAACATCCTGAAACCAGCTGGTGATTAATTACAGGTTTATTACACATTTCTGTTGAAAGGAGATAAGTTACCTGATAACGGGTCCTTGGCGATGGAGAGGATGTTGGGGAGGGGCATGACTATCAACTGCTGGAGGGTCTCCTGCAGGACAGATGAGGGGTGGGGGGGGGGGTAGAACAAATTAGTTATAATCTGCCTTCTTCACCCCAGTTAAGCCTTTAAATCCTGTTTACAGGTCTAATGTTTGAGATGGATAAATCTGAAAGTTGAGACATTTCAACATGAAGCTCTTAAAGCGGTCGCTCAAAAGAAGGCGGAGCTCTTAAAGCGGTCGCTCCAAAGAAGGCGGAGCTCTTAACGCGGTCGCTCAAAAGAAGGCGGAGCTCTTAACGCGGTCGCTCAAAAGAAGGCGGAGCTCTTAAAGCGGTCGCTCAAAAGAAGGCGGAGCTCTTAACGCGGTCGCTCAAAAGAAGGCGGAGCTCTTAAAGCGGTCGCTCCAAAGAAGGCGGAGCTCTTAAAGCGGTCGCTCCAAAGAAGGCGGAGCTCTTAAAGCGGTCGCTCAAAAGAAGGCGGAGCTCTTAAAGCGGTCGCTCAAAAGAAGGCGGAGCTCTTAAAGAGGTCGCTCCAAAGAAGGCGGAGCTCTTTGAGTAAGACGTTGGGAACAACGCTGGAGCTCGGAGAGAGAAACGGGTCCAGTTAACTGAACGGAACAAACACTCGGGACCGTTTCACGTTAGCATTTTAATGGAAATCAGTCAGTTTGTTCGCTGAGAAGGACGCCAGCAGAGAACATATCCCATTACTCGAGTAAATGATCGAATACTCGAGTAAATGATGACGTTTTTCATGCTCCATCACAGTAAACGTAGGCCGAGGTTCTGTAATCAAGGAGCCATTCTGTCTCCATAAAAACCTTCTTTCTCGCTCCAAGATAACGTCGAATCCCAGCTTTCCACCAGCACTTAAACGCAGCACGAAGTTTGAGGAGTTTTGAGGCGACTCAGAAGTCCAAACGCGCACGTGCTGAACACTTTGAAACATCTTCAGCAACCATGAGGCGAACTTCCCTCCATGCAGGTGGAGGTAAAGACGTTAATTCAGCTGGAATGCTTCAAATCTCACGTGCAGCTGTGGCTAAATTCAGGATCCCTTTTGTTAAAGACGGTAATTAAAGGAATAAAAATAGTCGAGGTAAACAGAGCGTTTGAAGTAGCAGCTGCTGCTCCACCAGCGGCCTGTTTACAGCAGAGACATTAACACTGTGGGTGTGGAGGCAAAGCTGACACTATCAGCCCGCTGCAGCTCAACTTTGATCAAAATACCTTCATAGAATTGAATCAACTGACCCAGACTGGTGCGGCGCTGTGTGTTAATGTGTGTGTGCAGGCAAGCAGCCAACAGGAAACACCCTGCTGTGGACAAAGAGTGTGTGTCTGCGTCAGGAAAGAAAAAGCCAGCGAGGAGGGAATGCTTTCCATCCCAGAGTGTCCTCTCCTGTCTCCCAAACACACCTGATGGGTGCAGAAACCTTTCAGCTAACATAAAGTCAGAGGCTGCTGGAGGAAGCGTGCTGTGAAGGGGAGGAAACATGGCGAGGGAATAAGGTCACAGAGGAGGAAGGCGGGTGTGAACTCTGCCCAAGGAGATGGGAAAGTGTGTGTGCTGGGTGTTGTGGGGAAGTGCACGTCAGGGGAGGCTGGCTGCAACACACACACGGCAGTGCTCGTGACTTCATTAAACCAAATGGAAACACACCTTCAGACGGCTTAAACTTCTGATAAGACCAGGGTCACATTTTAACGAGAGCTCACCTGCCAGCTAGAGGCACGGCGTCGACTTACCGCCGTCACAGCCGAGCGGGCGCAGCTACGGTTACAGCGGCCCGCTCACAAAGAGGCAACGTGAGAGCTGTACGGCGTGAATAAAACATGAGAGCTGGCTACCAGATGTCTTTCATGTCAGCTGACATGCAGCATCAGCCTGCAGGCTTTTTGTTTGCTGTCGAATGACGGCCGTTAACCGCCGTCAGATCATCAGAGGGAACGCCACGTTTAGTCGCTCTGACCACATTCGGACAGCTCAGGCTGCAGTTTTTCACAGAAATGCATTAACGTCCCTCTCAGTTCACTCAGCCTCGGCTGTCCAATGACGGGAAAAGGCCGTGTGCACGTGACATTTGACTGGACAGCACAGAGTTTACTGATAACATTTAGTTTCGCCGTGGCGCTGGATGGAAGCAGCAGAAGGTCTCACTTCTGTGCATGTTGGAGCTTATTAAACGCTCTGAGAGTTGAACTTCGCCGACTCGCTGCTCCGTAAGAATTCACATCAAGCTGACAAACATGCAGCACTGTGGATGGAGCTGATCCAGAAGCTGCAGCTCAGTTTTAAACACTTTTCTCTCCTTTATTTCGCTCAGACGCTGAGAAAAAATGAGCTGCAGCTGATAATCGAAGTCCAAACCCCCCCCGTTCAGCAGAGGAGCTGCTATGCTGTGGGCACTTCCTGTTGGTCTCCACTCTTTCTTCCTGCCATCACTCTGAAGCAGGTTCTTCTGGGTCCGGTCTGTCCAGAACACCTTTTTCCAGAACTCTGCAGCTCCTTTAAGGACTTTTTGGCTAACTAGCGGTTAGCATGTAGCAGTGGCTAACTAGCGGTTAGCATGTAGCAGCGTAGCCTCTGAGTTTCTGTTCATGAAGTCTTCTGAGCACAGTCGTCTCTGACAGAGACACACCTGCCTCCTGCAGGCTGGTTCTGATCTGTTGGACGGGCCTTTGAGGGTTTTTCTGTCTTCTTTGGCCTAACAGAGCATTCTTTCTTCTTCATGATCTTCCAGACAGCTGCTGTTGGTGATCCTAAGGTTTGCCTCATGTCTCTGATGGTTTTATTCTGGTTTTTCAGCCTCATAACAGCTTCTCTCCTCATGTGGAACAGCTGCAGACTCTGAACTGTGTCCCAGTTTTAGCCAAGAAGAAGAACCTGATGAGGATGTTGAAGATGGGAAGTCTGGAGACACAACGGACTGCATTTGCAGCACTTTCCCGTCTTGTTGACGCTTCAGAGGTCCATACAGTGTGTGTTTTCAGCCTGTGTGTGTGTTGCTTTATCTGCATCACACACTGATGAACACATCAGGGGAAATGTGGGCTCAGTGTTTTTGCCTGAGGATGCTTCCACAGTCATTCGGATCGAACCACTGATACTTAACCCCTCTGGAGTTCTGCCAACAGTAACGTGTCATCATTTATTCCCTCAACATGTTTCCACTGCACCGACTCACATTTACACCCAATTTCCATCTCTCCAGAGCACAAAAACTATTAATTTTCATCAATAAGTGCCAGGCATTCGGTAAGGTTTTGGACTGATTTCACTCCAAAGCAAACAGCTGACAGACAACATCTGGAAGAGCTGTAAAACCCTCGTGAAGAAGAAGCAAATCATGTGGAAAAGAGATATTTTCAGCTTCTCCCGTGCATCTTTGGCTTGTTTCCCACCACACATGGAATGTAAAGATGTGTTAATGAGTAAAAAACTTTGCGTTTGTTCGTCAGTGGCGGCTCGTGTCGATAGATAATCTCCTGCAGCCGCATCACCAGCAGGATCAAACACTTCAAACTGACACGGGATCAATACAGCCTGCTACACTGACCCATTTACACACACACGTTCACACAAAGGCCTAAATCCATGGCCCAGTAACTCAGTGGGCTCACATTTCTAATCCCAGATCAATAAAACGATGGCAGCCAACAGGAGATCCGACTTTAGCTGCTTCTTACAACCCAACAGCGCACGAAGGGGCTGAAAGTACACATGGGTGAAGGTTTTAATTCAATTTAAAGTTGTTTTTACTGCTGAAGTGAAGCTGGAGTTGAAAAAAAATCTAATTTTATGGCCAATTATTGAACAAACAACCAGTTAAACGCAGGGACAGACGGATGTTCAGCACAAATTAAAGGAGTTAACACCTTGAACCATCAGCAGCTTCTCAAACAGCTGATTTTTCACACCAGCAGTTACAGATCAGCATTACCGGCCCAATCCTGACGGGATTATGCACTTTTTAGCTGTTAAAGCCTCCACTGGCTTTACCAGCTGGTTGCATCTCTCTCAGTAAAGTGAGTTTTAACAGCATTTTCACCCGAGAAAAGCAGAAAAAGCCTGAAAGATTTGTGTTTATGACCTCATGTCACATTAAAACAAAGCATAGAAGAAGAAAAAGGTCATTTGTACAGCACTTAACGACAATACAAAGACATTTAAAGAAGAGAGAAGCTGAGTTTGGTCAGAAGGATGCTTAAGATTCAAATGTTTGGTGGAAACCATCAGCAGAGCTCAGCGCTCGAGAGGAAACGCACCAAGTAAATAAGTTTTCCTCTCCACTGTCGCCTCGTGCAGCTCAGGACGGGGGGTTGGATCAAAGAGAAGGTTCAGTGCAATCGGTCGGTTTCCTTAGCGAATATTAGCAAAAAGGGCCCGAAAAATGTAAACGTCAGTGTTTTAAAATATAGAAAAATGGAAATAAACACACTTTAGTAACTGCAGAAAGTTTTAATTTAAAGTATTTTTGTCCAACAGTAAATTATCTTTAAAAGTTTTGTTAAAAATGTGAATACATTTGAAATAAAATGGACTAAACGTGTTTTTTCTTTTTTTAAAGCAGGGTAAAGACGAGGTAAAAGCTGTGGAAACCTTCCCGCTGCCTCTGAGCGGTCAGATAAAAAGCCG
The DNA here is from genome assembly GCF_036924035.1 of Leuresthes tenuis. Classification (NCBI taxonomy): domain Eukaryota; kingdom Metazoa; phylum Chordata; class Actinopteri; order Atheriniformes; family Atherinopsidae; genus Leuresthes; species Leuresthes tenuis. The sequence continues at coordinate 32,227,446 of NW_027325369.1, forward strand.
AACCGCTCTCTGGTCCAGCCTCCAACAGCAGTTAGAAGGGGCAATAAACCACCGATTGACCACAGTAAAAACACACTCAGCCTGCTGGGGTGTGTGCAGAAAGCAGGACAGAGGATACGGAGCTCCAAACATCCCATATAGGCCGGGGGCTTTGTTCTGCAGCTGCCATGGTAACCAAGGAGGGGTGAAAAGAGAGGAGGAAGGAGAGAGCTGCTTAAGTTACTGAACAACAATAAAATGTGTTTTCCTGAGTTTCCGTGTTCAGGGCGCTCGTTTGAAAGTTGAAAAAGACCCGAAACACGCCGACAGACCCGGTCCGTTTGTTGACTTGTGACGCGGCAGCCGATGGAGACGCGTCGGGACATGTTTCTGTGTCCTTACACCAGGAGAAACGCTTGTGTTTCAGAGGGGGAGAGACCCATGGAAACCGTTGTAATACGATGACGTTTTTCTCCTCTGTGCTTCCATGTGAAACTCATCAGGGAACAGAAAACCAGTTCCAACGCCCTGAACAAGTGTTTCCCAAGTAGCTGCAGCTGAACCGTTCAGGGCTTTTAAAATGAGCTTCATTTCAATTGGCCACCGACTTTAAAGATGGTACATTGTGTAAAAGTCCCTTCTTCCTGTTCCTGGGAGCATATATTAGTGTTTTAAGTGTAAAACTCTCCAAAAACACAACCCTGGTACTTCTAAGTTGTCTGGAAGGCTCCGCCTCCTCCGCTAAGCCCCGCCCCCTCACATCCACCCTGCTGGGCGGATGAAGCCAGCTCCTGGTGGAAATGTTCTGCTGTCAGCTGCACTGAGGAGCATGCATCTTCCATCCAGCAGCAGCCTCAGGTAGCTGCTGGCCTCACCTAAAGGGCGGTGTGGAGCACTTCTCCACCCTCAGAACAGCCGCTGAGCTTAAACCAACAGCTTGTTTGACCCGGTCTCAAACATCTCAACAAGACCCCAGAAAACGGTGTAAACATGTTTAAAAAGGCCAGGATCGTGCAGCCCCATCTGTGGGAGCTTTAAAAGTTAACTCAGCTTAAACTTCCTTTTTTATTGATCCAGTTTCACCCCCTGATGGCAGGTTAATCCTCATTTAAGAAACACTTTTTTATAAATAATGTAGGACAATTAGGGCACAAACTGGCTTTGAAGCTCACAGACACACAGGTAACATGCTTCACAGTGCGATGGACCGGACGATGAGCATCAATAACATTTAAAGTCATCACCGCTCTGCTTTTAATCTGCGAGGAATCATCGTGGAACAAAGCGTTTTAACATTTCTTTCGCTGTGGTTTCCCTGCAGGTGTGCAATCCTGACTCCGCCCCCCTGTCAGCTGTGACGGAGAAATCCAAGAAAAGAAAAAGTGTTTAACAAATATAACGAAGGCCTGAAAACTGCCTCCAACCGAAGTGAAACCGAGTTCAGGAGCCCCCGCCTGAGAGAAGAAGGTCCGAGTCCTGACACACAGAGGCTCTCCAGTTCAGTTCAGCAGCAAAAATCACACGAAACAGGTGAGAAGACTGCAATTTATTCAGCTTTTGTTGTTCAAAAACAGGCGACTGAGCTGAAATGGGTGTGTTTGGTGTTCAGGTGCCAGAAGGGGATGAAATCACAATGAATATCTATTTCTATTACCTCTTATATTACATATATTGCCACCTTTCATGTGGGTGACCTGGGTTCAAATCCCCTGCATGAAAGGTGCTGCCTCCAGTAAGCAAGACCCCCCCTTCCTCTATCTGCCTACCTGTAAGTTGCTTTGGATGAAAGCGTCTGATAAATGCAGAAACAGAAACCTTCAAACTCTTTTTATTTAACTCAGTTTATTTCTAATCAACTGACTCAGTTTATTTCTAATCAACTGACTCAGTTTATTTCTAATCAACTGACTCAGTTTATTTCTAATCAACTGACTCAGTTTATTTCTAATCAACTGACTCAGTTTATTTCTAATCAACTGACTCAGTTTATTTCTAATCAACTGACTCAGTTTATTTCTAATCAACTGACTCAGTTTATTTCTAATCAACTGACTCAGTTTGCCAATAAAACACTTGGGCGGATGAGCAGCATTCACAGGCTGTGATGTGAGGTTACAAAGAGAGGTGGAAGCCCCCCCCACCCCTCAGGTTTCGCTGGGGAGGATTCAGCCCGAGCGCCTGCTGGGACTTCATCTAATTAGGAGAAAGCCAACGCCCGTGTGGACAGCTGGAGGTGTGTGTTTGGTTTCTGCAGCTGATCCACGACTCAGATGTAAGGTTATTAAAAAGTGTGTGTGTGAGATTAACCATCATGGACAGATTAACCTGCTGCTGCCCAGAGTGACCCACATCACACAGGGAGGAGCAGATGTGGTCTCAGGCTGACAGACGACAAAAGAGCAGGAAAACAAACAGAACGATCCCTCTCAGCTATTTTCTTCAGCAGTTTGGACAGTTACAGCAGGATGCTAACGGATGCTAACAGCTGCTAACGGATGCTAACTGATGCTACGTCACCGTGTCTGTGGTCATTTCTTCCTCATCGATCAGCTTCAGAAGAGAGGCCACGAATGGACGGAAACAAAGTTCTCTGCTTTTAAAGTTTACACATGAAACGAACACTTAAATGGACTCATTTTAGATATTTAAAGTCGGAGCTTCTCAACCAGAAAAGGCTCAGAGACAGAAACCGAGGCCCAAAGTAATTACAGCAGTAGAGTTTACGCATTAAAACGGCTTCAAAATGTCACTGAATTACAGAAAACTCCCCTTTTTATGATTATACGAGTCCTTGAAGGAAATCAGTTGTTTTAAAGCTTTTCTTTTGACATTCGTCATTTTACACTGAAAAACATGTGAAACTGTCGACTTTAAAGTGAACTTTAAGATGCCACCTGAACCAGGACTTCCTGAAAGGAGAGATCTCATAGATCCACAGGAGGAATAAGTGAAGAAATGAACAAAAGCTTCTTCTTTAGTTCAGGTTAAACTACAATTAAAGTAAGTTCTGCTGCTCGGGTTCTGACCAAAGGAGAGAATCTCAGACCCATTTTAGGTCTTTATCTCTTGGTTTTGTGTTAATCTTTATATTCTTTGTTAGTTTATAAGAAACTACGAGAACCAGGGCCTCAGATCTGGAAGAGACCTTCATCCCGGCTGCGAAATGAAGGTCACGAAGCCAACAGAACCACATCATCTGCATCTTTAATCATTTGTAAAGCTCTTTAAAGGTGTTCTGTGCCTCTAACAAAGGATCCATCCAATCAGCCGTGGTTTGATCCCTGGATCTTTGGTCCAAAATGCTAATTAAATCACTGAACTATTCCATTAAAATGTGACAAAGTTCAGCATCTGAAGCTCAGGACCTGAACCGACTTCAACTCTGACACAGTTTTCAGAACAAACTATGAAACAATCTTCTGAGACGTGTCAGGAAGTGTTGGCAGGATGTGACTGCAGCTCACATCTACTGCATCTCAGATTAATACAAAGACGCCGTGCACACACTCACACGTGCAGGATTTACGCTGCCGGCCGACCGCCGCGATGAGCCCTCAGAGGACACGTTACATCACACGTTACCCAAGAAAACTGCCCCAAGCTGTCCACCTTAAACTGATAAATAGCTTTAAATTCCACCTTAAAACTGATAAATAGCTTTGAATTCCACCTTAAAACTGATAAATAGCTTTGAATTCCACCTTAAAACTGATAAATAGCTTTGAATTCCACCTTAAAACGGATAAATAGCTTTGAATTCCACCTTAAAACTGATAAATAGCTTTGAATTCCACCTTAAAACTGATAAATAGCTTTGAATTCCACCTTAAAACTGATAAATAGCTTTGAATTCCACCTTAAACAGCGCCTTGACACTTGTAATTAATAACAAACGTATTGATTTTCATCTCCGTAAAGAAGTCATGTGTGTTTCCAGCTCTGCCGTTTCACTTCCTGCTGATTGATCACCTATTGGCTGCCACATGTCATTGATCGTGTATTAATTTCAGCTCCGACTCGTGCGTGTGCACGTGTGCGTGCACGTGTGCGTACCTGGTAGTACATCCTGATGTGTCTGGTGAGAACCGTGAGGTTGTGAAGACGCAGCGACACGTCGTTGCTCACGTTCTTGTTCAGCCTCTGATTGGTGGGGCTCGGGTCGCTATGGAAACAGACAAACACACACACCGTAGCAGTGAGTTATTCAGGACAAAGAGCGTCTCACACACACTAACGTTCTGGGGTAACCATTGTGCCGCAGGAGGATTTATTCTCACATCCCGGCATGCAGGCCGGTGCCAGACTGATTTGCATGTGAACGGGGGGGGGGGGGTCGCTGTCCGGATGACCTACAGCGACTGTGATGACGTCAGTTTGACGCCGGAGCCGTTTAACATCCGAGGCCTTCACACGACTCGGGTTTGGAGGAAACTTTAGGACTTTTTAAAATTCTTATCAGAACAAAAACATCCAGTTTGTTCCGTGAAATCTGATGAAGACATTTTATTTGGAGGCGACCCTGCAGAATCCTGCAGATTCCCTGCTTATTATCGCATTTTAAGGCAAAAGTGCAATAAAAGTGACTCGGAGTTCCTGGATCACCCGTCAAACACGTCCCAAAGAGCCTGAATGGATGCTTTTCTGTCAGATAATGTGTCTGAATGGCTTCAAATGGCAGCTTTTAGTTTCTTCAACCAAGAGGTTCTGAAGGTTTTTCCAAAGTTAGCATCTAAGCTAATCCATAATCTAAGATCCTTTTCCTGTTGGGTACCAACGAGTTGGGGCTCCATCACCTTTATTCCTTCATTCTCAGAAGAAAAGCGGCACTTTGTCCTTGGAAACTTTTGGAAAAGGGACCAGATTTCAGATTTCGAGGTTAAAAAGGTTTGTTTTCGAGCAGGTGGAGAATGCCGGCTGAGGGATCCATGACGAGTCTTTCTGTTGGTGAGCAGATCTGCAGAAAGTTTGGGCGAAGCCTCAAACGTGTCTGCAGACAGGAAGCAGAACCAGGTCAGCTGACTCCACAGGTTTCAGCTCAGAGGTCAAAGGGAATAATGAGCGATTTACCGGCTGACTGCCTCACCAACAGTCTGAGAGGCTTTCCTTTAATATTCCTCATGGCTCTTCCATCCTGAGCCCCCCCCACCCTCCTCTGTAACCCACTTTCCCATGAACCCCCTGCAGGTCCTAATCACCACCCCCCCCCAGGCAGCCAGGACTGGAGAACAACAGGCCGATTATGATTGTTTCTGCAGACAATAACCAGAAACAATAACTCAGATATGAACATGTGTCACGGGGGGGGGGGGGGGGCACAGGCCTGTCTGGACTGAGGATTCAGGTTCAACACAAGTTGTTTCCTGATAGTTAGAATGTATAAAACATAAAATGTCACCTTTACTGTCAATAAATCCCCCCAAAAAACAACCAAACAACAAATGTGAGCATCTGGTTTTTCATCTGGACTCAAACCGGAATCTGAGTTACAGACAAATTCTTTGCTGTTTCTCAGGTTTAGCAAAGTATTGGGAATTTGAGTTGAAATACTGCAGGTAAGGTGTTATAAGCTGGGTGTAAAAACCTCTTCTTCCTGCTCCTGGGAGCTTATATCAGGGCGTCTGACGTCTCCAGCAGGTGTAAAACGCCCCAGAAACACAACCCTGGGATTCATTTAGTTCCCTTTGTGTGAAAGTTCCTCATTTAACGAGCCGTTCTGATTTTCATTTCTAAAGTACGTCACTCCTTAAGTTGGCTCCGCCTCCTCCGTTAAGCCCCGCCCCCTCACATCCACCCTGCTGGGCGGATGAAGCCAGCTTCTGGTGGAAATGTTCTGCTGTCAGCTGCACTGAGGAGCATGCATCTTCCATCCAGCAGCAGCCTCAGAGGATATAAGAGCCCAGTGGATAAACTATATCTGAGGCTAATGTTCCAGCAGAGTTAGCTAAAGACTGTGAATGTGCAGCAAACACTTTTCATCCCACTGTTTTAACAACTTGGTCCAGTTCAACGCTGGACTGAAGGAACTGAGCCACAAAGAGGATCAGTTCCAACTCTCAGAGCCTGAACTTCAGAGCAGGGAAATGGAAGCATCTGAGAAATAACTCCTCATGGTTTATTTACTGATTTATTTCTTCCTTTAGCAGCAGCTAACGCTAACAGCTTAGCTAATGAAGATGACGTACACCAACTTCTAAGGAGTTACTGCTGCTCCTTTCTGAAAGATGAACATTATTGTTCCCACATTACTTTGTTAGCTGAAGCTAACGCTAACAGCTTAGCTAATGAAGATGACGTACACCAACTTCTAAGGAGTTACTGCTGTTCCTTCCTGAAAGATGAACATTATTGTTCCCACATTACTTTGTTAGCTGAAGCTAACGCTAACAGCTTAGCTAATGAAGATGACGTACACCAACTTCTAAGGAGTTACTGCTGTTCCTTTCTGAAAGATGAACATTATTGTTCCCACATTACTTTGTTAGCTGAAGCTTTCTAGCTGAACGGTTCCGTTCTGTAACTCAGACAACCTGCAGCTGTGTTTAAGGTGTGTTTCCAACACAACACCGGTCCTCTCCTCACTCTCGGTGTGTTAGCGTTACATTATCGGCATGTTTCTGATAAAGATGGAGGTCTCCAGGTACAATTGTTTAATGAGGTTAATATATCCAAAATGTTTAAACGCAGTAATTAACGGTTCACATGCATTACTACGAGTTACGCTGTGCACATCTCCGGCTTGGTCCATCACTGTGGATGAGAAAGCATTGTTTGCTAGCATCTGCTGCTAACTTACAGCTAACTGCTAACTCACAGCTAACTGCTAACTTACAGCTAACTGCTAAACTATTAGCTGCTGATGTCACTAAAAGGGAGGAGTTAAGCTCTCGCTAAGACTCCACCCCAAAACAGACTGCTAATAAAGAGGTTTCTAAACTGGCTTCAGACAGAGAGCCGCTGTGCTTAAACCAGCAGGTTTGTCTGTCTCAAACGTCTCAATAAGACCTCAGAAAATATGTGACCTTTAAATGTTTTAAAAGAAAAATGAACAGAGCCAGTGCAGCATCTCGTCTTCTTACTCCACAGGAGAACAAATAAACAGCAGAGATGGACTCAAAGAAGCTTTTATCCAACGTGAACTCTTCTTTTGGGGGGTTTTCATGCTGCATTCAGGCTCAGTCAGACAGTTGAAGTTCGGTTTCAGAGGCATCTTCAGGACATCTCAGATTAAAACACTCAGGCTTCTGCACTGAGCCCGTTGTGAATCATCGTTATTACGACCCTGAAAGGCTGTGAGTGATGCAGCACGTCTTACCGCCACCTTCACATCTGGCTGTGACGTTTACGACCTGAAACCAGCGACTCAGGATGTGGCGACGCAGACAGGAAACTCTGGATTAACTCTCATACCCTTCATTTACCCGGTCCAGCTGCACAGCAACGCACCGCAGCTTTTTTTACCGACTCATGCAAAAGAAACGACACTCCGAGCGCTGCCACTTACATGTGAGTCATGATCTTGTGCAGGAAGACGCCATCCACCAGCTCCATGAACATGCCGACCCGCTCCTCTGAGCCGCCGTCTTCACACGACCCCAACGGGCCCAACGTCCGCACCTGGAGACAAAGACACGAGACGCTGAAGCGTCACAGAGACACTAAAGTACAGCTTTTCAGAAAATACGGCAGTGAAACCACATGTTCTGACCTCCACCGCCACTACGAAGTAAAGGTCCAGCTCTAAAGGAGCTGTCTGGACATCAGGAGGTTGTTTGAATCCGTGTTCAATCGTCCATAATCTGTTTGGGTTTAAAGGTTCACAGAGACCAGACCAGAGAACAGCTGGACCTCCACCTTCCAGCTCCTGTCTGCAGACACGTTTGGACCAAAAGTACCGAGTGCTTTAAGTGCTTCTGAAATCTTTTCATAGTTCTTAGAACTTGTGGAGGACTTCCCCAAACCAGAAGACCCGAAGCTGCTTTCAGAATGAGGGGGAACCACCTGCTATAGCTCTGTTAGCTCAGAGCTGCTGTGTTGTTGTTATTGGCGGCTATCGGGGGGCTTTCTACACATTCGTCTCCTGGGATGACGTCATCGACCCGCCCAACGGCGTTCAGCTGGTTCCTGCGACTCTCACCCTGCACAGAACATCTTTACGTCCTCACTTCTGCCGAAGGGAAACAAATGGATGCCAGTTTCATGATCTTCACCTCGGGAAACACTGTTAGCGTCCAGCTTAGCTTGAGCTTACAACCATTTCCTGTTCCACCTGCTTTCTCTGGCACCCTGGGGGCAGATTTAGGCAGGAAAACGTCGGTCTGAGTGCACCTGTAGGCGTAGCTTCCATTCACAGCCGCCAGGGCTGCTGCTCGGCCAACAAGTGAATAAAACGAGCTGCAATGTACGGACGGAGGTGAAAGTTTCTTTCCTAGTGTGTTTCTCCGAGTCCAACAAAGACGGGAAAACTTGTGGCGTGACCGGTCAGGTCAACAGGATGTGAGGTCACTGGGAAACAGGAAGCTCCACAGGGTTAATAACCTGATGACGGCTTGTTGGAGAGGAACAAAAAGCTGCAGCTCAGTCGGGCTCAGAAACACTTAAAAAGTACTCCCAAACTGGAACGCCAGCCTGCACGCCGCCATTTGGTCACATCACGGTTGCCTGTTAGAACTCAACCAGGACCTGAGGATCCATTCATGGTTCAGTCTGTTTGAGGCTTTTCAGAGTAATTTGACAACAAAAGGAAGCTACGATGCTGCTGTTTATCATCTGTAACACTGAGCCACATCTGCAGCAGCCAGCTGTTTCAGGTTATGATCTCTGAGGCTGATGTGATCAATTCTTAATTTCTCTGCTTCCTTCTGGTAAGCCGCCTGGATTAGATAAAGTTTTTAAATACATAATCTAATTTCTTTTGTTTTCAGGAAACAGCTGCAGATATTCACTGAAACATGTTCAAACATGAATATAAACCCAGAATCTGAGGCAGAACCAGAGTTTTTTATCAGTTCTCAGCAGCTTTAAAGTGAATCTCTGGTCTGAGCTCCTTTATTCTCCAACACAGCCTGAACCCTCTGAGACAAGCTTTCTGTCATTTCTTTAAGGAGTCTTCAGGAATAGTTCTCCAGGCTTCTTGAAGGACATCCCAAAGCTCTTCTTTGGATGTGGGCTGCCTTTTGTTCCGTTCTCTGTCAGATGATCCCACACTGCTTCAATAATGTTGAGGTCCGGGCTCTGGGGAGGATTCATCCCTCCATAAGACCTGTTGCCACTGATTTTCAGTCCACTTCTTGTGTCATTTGGCACAGCTCAGCCTTTTCTCCCTGTTTCCCTTCCTTAAGAACGGCTTCTTGACAGCCACCCTTCCATGGAGCCCATTTCTGATGAGGCTTGGGCCAACAGTAGATGGATCAGCTGAAGGTCCAGATGCATCTCTCAGGTCCTGTCAGGTCACAGCTGGATTTTTTCCTCTTTCTTAAGGACATCACTTTCAGATCCTGTTCATCTGCTGGAGATAGTTTTTTAGGCCTGACACTTCTTCTTTTGTCCTCCACTTGTCCAGTTTCCTCAAATGTTTTAAGGACACACTGCACACCATGCTGAGATATGCCAAGTTTTCAGCTAATAGCTCTTTGGGAATCACCTTGTTGCTGCAGAAATCCTATTTTCTGTCTGTCAAACTGTGTTTTCTTTGCTGTTTTTCATAGATGCAGCTAAAGAAATGGGAACAAATGATGTGTCTTTGTGACAAAGTGCCTAAAGATCCAGTTTAAAATGGCTTCTTTGCTAAGTTGTCTGTTCTGTGTCGACACAACACTGGTTCATCCCTTGAGTTAGGAGCCTTTTTTCTGCCTGAATGGTTCAAAGCTCAGAGTTAAGTGGCTGAACAAAGAAAAAACACATTCCTCTGAAAATGCTCAGGTACAAGGACTGAAAATGAGGGAAAAAGCAGAAAAAGTCCAAAGAAAAACTGTGAAAGAGCTCCAGAAAGCTGCAAAACTGTTGATCAGGACACTTTAAACAAACCTCAAACTCAAATAAAGTTACTCTGAGTTTACTTTTAGATTTAAATATCAAATAATTATATTTCATAACTTCGGGAAAAGAATAAAAAGTTGGTTCCGGATCCAGCAGCCGAGAGCTGCCAGTTTGTGAACAAATGCACCTGACAAGAGAAAGTAAAACAGCCCGAGGACTGCAGCTCGTGCGCATCCTCCGCCTCACAACCGTGTGCGCGTGCAGACTCACCCACACCACCAGCGGTGACTCCATGAAGGAGGCCAGCAGCTCGGACAGAGTCACGTCCATGGCTCGGTCACCAATCACTCATCAATTTCCCCGATCGATCAGTCGATATCCGCTTCAGGCTCGCGGTATGTCTCCAGAACAAAGCCCCGCGAGGCATCGAATCCCCCCCTCTCACTCCTCCCCTCCTGCACGAGCTCTCTCTTTCACACCACTATTGTCTCGCGCTGTCCCGGTTCTTTTAACACTTCGGGCGAAACGTTTAAAAATCTGAAAGCGAGCGGGAACAGTTCGGAACACTCCCACGTCCTTTTCTCAGCGGTTCGGACTCGGTTCCGTTGGTTTAGCGGTTAAAGATCCAGTTTATTTTCCAGCGGACGGTAAAACACTTGATCCAAACTTCGCAGGACAGTTGACTGTGTTGCCAATGGATACACGACTCGGACCGTAAACCAGCGAAAACGCCGCGAAGTAAGAAAACACAAACAAACCGAGTAAAAAGCTGTTAAAAACACAGTAAAATGAATTAAAACGACATCAAATCTCTGTCGCTGATGTTTGCTTCTTCTACACCGCGTCCGTGCCGCTTCACTCTAAATCAACCTGCAAGATTAGAGGTAGTGAGAGGTCGGTGCGACAGGAGTACCGACGAATCAGCAACGGCCAAAAAGGGTAGTTCCCGCCTATTATAATAAAACAGCCAATCAAATCGCAGAAGCCTGTGTCGTAGCCTTTGAGGTTGACGTCACCAACAGGCAGAGTCAACCAGCCAAATATGTCGAATGGAACAAGAAAGAAATCGTCCCAAAGTTTTCGGATATTTCATTTAGTTTTTGAAAGTGGAAAATATGACATTTAAATAAATACAAATTAACCAAATCAAACCGTGACAATTTCATGAGATCAGAGTTGGATATTTTTATCTAAAATTGAATTTCACTAACTCGGCATTGATAAAGTTTTGACTTTTATTTGACTTTGTAACTTTTTAAAACTATTTTCATGAATATTATTCTCCTAAACAAACATTTAAGTTTCCCTTTACTGCTTAGACATATCCGTGTTGTTACACTCCATCTTTAGCTGCATTTTGTTAATTCATAACAGAAAAACTATGACTCTTGTTGCACATATTATTGTTTTTCCTTTATTGTGGTTTTTAACTTTATTGTAATAATGCACCTGCTCAACGAAGGTGTCTTTCTTATCCTTTAATCTTTTCTCTTGTGTTTCTTGGGCTGTTTTAGTTGACCTCTTACTACACAGTATTGCTATTTCAAACATTTTAGGGACTGATTACCAAATATTTTGCTTATGTATTGGTGTAATCATTCCTAAATCAAATAAAGTTATAACAGAATGAGTTAGAACTTTATATAAATGGCTAAATTGAAAGTTTTTTAGAAGTTTGTCAGCTTTCAGGAGTAAAATGTCCCATAAACCAACGCGCAATTTGTTGCGGGGAACCATCTTGTTCCGCCTCGGCACTCTCTGGTTGCTGTTCAAAGAGTTTGTAAAGGAAACCAAAGATCAGCTCAGATCAAAGGACAAATGCAAATCAGAAGCCTCTGATGACACGAACAGAAAGAAGTGGAGAATTTGCACTGAAGCAACGAAGACAAAGCTGCATTTCTGCTTCCAGAGTTTTTCTCTCACGGTCCCATCAGTTTCCCCCGGTCCAGCCCAGTTCTACCGAACCTCTCAGAGGAATTTCAATGCTGATCTCAGCGTGTAATCAAATAAGTTTGGCTTGTGGTGACCAGACAGGAAATACCGATCAGAACTTACATGGAAAGCTTCATGAGACATGAGAAAGTTTGAACTCTTTGCTGCGACCGCACGTGGAATCAATCGGCTGTAAAACAGCTCCACCTCGTGGTGACTTCGTGTCACTACATCCATTTACAGCCTGTGCAGCTTTGAGGAAATGTGTCCACACAGTTTATTTGATCAGTTGTCACCAGTCTTCGTGAACATGATTAATATTAAGCCCAGTAATGTTCCAGTTACCACAGACGAGAATTCATGTAACTTACTGACTTCCAACCGTTCTGTTCGTCTGATCCGGAGCACACGGCGTCCATTTCTTCCAACAAACATCTGGAATACTGATCGGTCTGACCACAACATACGTTTCCACCGTGTGATGGTCCATCCCAGACCTAACTCCTCCAGATTCCTTGAATGCTTTAATGATATTCTGCTCTGTAGAGGCAGAAATATGCAGATCCCTTCCAGTCTTTCTCTGAGGAACATTGTTTTAAACACAAAATGGAGCTCCTCTGAACATCTTTGCCTTCATGGAGGCTGCTGAAATAGTTTATCAGTGTAGCTGTAAGTTAGCAGCAGATGCTAGAAAACATAATCAACATTAATGGACCGAGTGCAACTCGTAGTAATGCACGTGTGCCGTTAATTACTCGTGTAAATCCCTTGTTTTTCTCCCTGGAAGCTCTTCTTCGATGTGTGCTTCCTGAACCTCTTGGTTCGGCTTATTTATGGTTGATGTTTGTGTCGGAAAAAGACATTTAAGACATTGCAAAATAAACTAAAGCTTTATTTTTAGCAAATACCTTTTAAGAATGTGCAGAAACTCAGCTACTTTCTGTCTAAAGGTAAAAACAGGTGTATGAAACAAATGAAACTGAGACTAAACATAAATTATCTTTGGTTCATACAGTCTGAAATTAAATAAAAGTCAGTGAAAATGGAAGAATCACTCATCTTTTCCTCTTTTTCTGGTTTAAGGTTGTAAATCTCTGCAGCAAATCCCCAAACTGTGGCAAAAAATTCCGTAACTTTTCATTTTTATGTCATTTAGACGGAAATGTGTCCTAAAAGGCATCCAAACTAAAGTTTTCTAACAACTTTTCTACAGTTTGATGTTTATAGATCAAAGATCAGAGCATTTTTGTCCAAAATTTAAGGAAATGCAAATTAAAAACACATTTTTACAGGAACTTATTGATGATACAGGCTTAATAATCCTTTAGTTTTATTTCTGGGCTTTTAAAGGAGCGCGGTCATGTCACCTGACCCAACAAAAACAAGCAGGCGGTCATTTTCTATCAATCATCTATTTATTTATTCATCGTGAATATCAAAACAAAAAGCAGTTTGTCTCAGGAAGAACTGGCGTCTGAAGCGATGTTGATTAGATTTACATTCAATACAATTAATCCCACTTAGCCCCGCCTCCCTCGTCCTCCTGGACCAATAACAGGGAGGCTGGGAGGCGGAAGCAGTGAAACCTGCAATCCTATTGGTGCTTTATGAACTTCTATGTTCAATATTACAAATATAATAAGGCTCTACACAGTGGTGACAGTGATGGTGTCGGATCTACTTCAGGTCAGAATAATACTTCACCGTCTTTTCAAAGACAGGCGCGCACACACACACACACACACACACACACTCGCACACACACACACATTCACACTAAATAATCAATGAGTTCAGCGATGTGTGCCGATCAGAAACACGACAATGATCAGTGAGTGTGATCAGACGGGAACAAAAGGAGGACGTCGAGTGCTGCGTCCTTAGTTTTAGTGTTCTGGTTGTGTTCTGACGGGCCGGCCGGGCCGGTCCATCGAGAGGAGGTCAGCAGCTAAAGCACTGTGGTGGCGTGGGTGTGTTAAATGTTCCAATTTAAAAAAAAAAAAAAGAAATCAAGCCTTTGCACGAATTCTTAGTGTCACGATTGAAATAAAATCAGAAAGAAACATGTCCGTAAATCCAGGTCCACGTTTCAGCGCCGTTACTCTTTTTAGAGGCGGTTCCAGTTCTGGTTCTTTGAGTTTCGACAGATCTAAAACTGGTTCCAGCTGTTTTCGACCAGTCATCGGACAGAAAAACGGACTCGTTTCCATCAGCTGGTTTGAGCCTAAAAGCAACACGGTCTGAAAACTTAGAGGAAGAAGACATGAAGAAACCCAGAGAAAAAAAACATTTTCAGGACTTCTTTTCTGAGGTTATGAGGTAAAACTCTTCTTCTGCTAAGCGAAAAACGGCTCAAAAACTCTTCTTCTGTGAAGCGAAAAACAGCTCAAAAACTCTTCTTCTGCTAAGCGAAAAACAGCTCAAAAACTCTTCTTCTGCGAAGGCGAAAAACAGCTCAAAAACTCTTCTTCTGCTAAGCGAAAAACAGCTCAAAAACTCTTCTTCTGCGAAGGCGAAAAACAGCTCAAAAACTCTTCTTCTGCGAAGCGAAAAACAGCTCAAAAACTCTTCTTCTGCTAAGCGAAAAACAGCTCAAAAACTCTTCTTCTGCGAAGGCGAAAAACAGCTCAAAAACTCTTCTTCTGCAAAGCGAAAAACAGCTCAAAAACTCTTCTTCTGTGAAGGCGAAAAACAGCTCAAAAACTCTTCTTCTGTGAAGCGAAAAACAGCTCAAAAACTCTTCTTCTGCGAAGCGAAAAACAGCTCAAAAACTCTTCTTCTGCGAAGGCAAAAAACAGCTCAAAAACTCTTCTTCTGCGAAGTGAAAAACAGCTCAAAAACTCTTCTTCTGTGAAGCGAAAAACAGCTCAAAAACTCTTCTTCTGCGAAGGCGAAAAACAGCTCAAAAACTTTTTCTGTGAAGGCGAAAAACAGCTCAAAAACTCTTCTTCTGTGAAGCGAAAAACAGCTCAAAAACTCTTCTTCTGTGAAGCGAAAAACAGCTCAAAAACTCTTCTTCTGTGAAGCGAAAAACAGCTCAAAAACTCTTCTTCTGTGAAGCGAAAAACAGCTCAAAAACTCTTCTTCTGTGAAGCGAAAAACAGCTCAAAAACTCTTCTTCTGTGAAGGCGAAAAACAGCTCAAAAACTTTTTCTGTGAAGGCGAAAAACAGCTCAAAAACTCTTCTTCTGTGAAGCGAAAAACAGCTCAAAAACTCTTCTTCTGTGAAGCGAAAAACAGCTCAAAAACTCTTCTTCTGTGAAGCGAAAAACAGCTCAAAAACTTTTTCTGTGAAGGCGAAAAACAGCTCAAAAACTCTTCTTCTGTGAAGCGAAAAACAGCTCAAAAACTCTTCTTCTGTGAAGCGAAAAACAGCTCAAAAACTCTTCTTCTGTGAAGCGAAAAACAGCTCAAAAACTCTTCTTCTGTGAAGCGAAAAACGGCTCAAAAACTCTTCTTCTGTGAAGCGAAAAACAGCTCAAAAACTCTTCTTCTGTGAAGCGAAAAACGGCTCAAAAACTCTTCTTCTGCGAAGGCGAAAAACAGCTCAAACGAGAGTAAAAAAAGGTCGCAACGTTGAGGAAGTTTCTTCAGATTTATCGGTTTTCTATAAAATGTGACGGGAGGAACGTTTCTGTTTCTATCATGTGCGAGAAACTGAGCTTAAACGTGAAGTTTCTCTTGTTTTCTTCAAATTTAAGGTTCTATTCTCACTCGTTAGTGTTTGAGGCAACAGCTGCGTTCGTCAGCTTTAAGCCACGTTTATAAATCCTGCTCATTTTCTGATCTCAAACACCGACAAGCTGCTAGAAAGTGTTCAGACTCAGAAGGCACGAAGAAATTCGAAGAAAAAGTCTTCAGGACTTCTTTTCTGAGGTTATGAGGTAAAACTCTTCTTCTATGAAGGCGAAAAGCGGCTCAAAGGAGAGTGAAAAAAGGTCGGAAAGTTGAGGAGGTTTCCTCAGATTAAGCAGTTTTCTATAAACCGGTGATGAAGACGAACGTTGGCGCATCGGTTTCTATAATATGAGAAACTTTTAAAACAGACGGCTGTTTGAAAGCGTTCAAACTGACTAAAGCTGCAGGAAATGATTCTGATCTCAGCTGATGAAGTGAAAACATAAACAATAGCAGGTTGTGATTTTAAAACTTTTTAAAGTGAGATTAAACTCCAAAAAAAAAAAAAAAACCCTAAGAGGCGAAATATTTCATCGTTATCAGGAAAAATCGTGCGGTGAGAAACAGAAATTCATTACAGTGAAGAGGTGAACAAACCGGTTCTTCGGAGGTTCTGAAGGAACCAGAACCGGCTGCAAAGAGGTCAGAGATTCTAACGTCTTATCGTTTATATTCTGAACACATCGGGAGCCAGGGAGCCAGTCCTGATGGTTTCCGCCTGGGAGGTCGTTCCCAGCTCGGCGTTCTGTGGAAACGAGACGGTAGAAACATTCGTTTATTCTGTCCACGGCTCAACTGACATCAGGGCTGATGTTACCGAACGCTCTGAGATTCTGAGGAAACGGCGTTTAACATCATCCGGACAGTTTGTAGGTGGAAAGAGTTACTTTAGTGATGAAATGTGACGTATTTTAAAGATTAAACTGTAAAAAGTGGAATCACACACCATGATAATCAATTAAAGGTTTCTGTTTGAGCTACGGCTCATTTTATAGGAAACAGTTTGAGGAAATATTCCCACAGAAGAGGATCAGATGCACTTTTATTTCCTTCAGTAAGTGATGTTTCAGAGCTCCTCCTCACACCTGGGGACAGTTTTACAGGTAAAATGAGAAGGTTTTTGGATGCAAAAAATGTCAAATTTCATCATTTATATGTAAGTCCCCCCCCCAAAAAAAAAGGTTTATCTTGTAATATTTGAGCTGTTCTGTAAGATTTAAACTTTATCTCTTAATATTTGAGTTGTTCTGTAAGATTTAAACTTTATCTCTTAATATTTGAGCTGTTCTGTAAGATTTAAACTTTATCTCTTAATATTTGAGCTGTTCTGTAAGATTTAAACTTTATTTCTTAATATTTGAGCTGTTCTGTAAAATTTAAACTTTTAATATTTGAGCTGTTCTGTAAGATTTAAACTTTATCTCTTAATATTTGAGCTGTTCTGTAAGATTTAAACTCTTAATATTTGAGCTGTTCTGTAAGATTTAAACTTTATTTCTTAATATTTGAGCTGTTCTGTAAGATTTAAACTTTATCTCTTAATATTTGCGCTGTTCTGTAAGATTTAAACTTTATTTCTTAATATTTGAGCTGTTCTGTAAGATTTAAACTCTTAATATTTGAGCTGTTCTGTAAGATTTAAACTTTATCTCTTAATATTTGAGCTGTTCTGTAAGATTTAAACTCTTAATATTTGAGTTGTGCTTTGATCAAAAACACATTTTAGGTCATAATGTGACATTTTAACGTAAAGTTTCACGTTTGCCGTTTGCCTAAAACTCTCCGATGATGTGAGGATTCCTCAGAAAACATCAGCCCTGTCATGTCACGCCGCCGCCGCTCCCGTGTAAAAACCGCACACGCGTGTTGGCGGTCCAGCTTGCCAGAGGCGTGTGCTCAGCGCAGCCAGGAGGAGGGCACCCACTGCGGCTCAGTGTCCAGTTTGTTGATGAGTCGCAGCAGCTCGTTGTACGCTTTGTCCTGATCCGTGTTGATGACCACGGCGTCGAACAGGTGGCCGCAGGTCTGCTCCATCTCCCGGGCTTTCTCTATGATGTCCCGCAACTCCTCCGGCTGCGAACACACAGAAACATGTCAGAGGTGTGAACCAGCTGAGGTCCAGCGGTGCGAGAGTGAACAGGGCAGGCGGGAACCTTGGGGTTCTTGTTGTCTTTAGCCAACAAGGCTCGAAGTCTCTCCTGGGAGGGCGGCGCGATGAAGATGATGTACGGCTTCAGGTCGGAGCTCCTCAGCACCTTCAGCGCCTGAACACAAAGGAACACAGCAAAGACTCGTGAAGCCATCCCGCCATTTGGACTCGGCTCCGGTTTTACGGGCGCCACCCACCTGCGTGTGCAGACAGAGAACGCAGATCTTTCCAGTGTTGATGACCTGCCGAACGGAGTCAGTGCTGGTCCCGTACAGGTTCTTCTCAAACTCACCAGACTCGATCAGCTTCCCTGAGACAGACAAAGCAGAGGGGATTAACTCAGTGTCCCAAACCTGGGGCTGCAGGTTTCCTTGTGGTTCCCAGAGTTTCTAAAAGCAGAATGGGAGGCAGAGCCTTCAGTTATCAGGCCCCTAAAAGCAGAATGGGAGGCAGAGCCTTCAGTTATCAGGCCCCTAAAAGCAGAATGGGAGGCAGAGCCTTCAGTTATCAGGCCCCTAAAAGCAGAATGGGAGGCAGAGCCTTCAGTTATCAGGCCCCTAAAAGCAGAATGGGAGGCAGAGCCTTCAGTTATCAGGCCCCTAAAAGCAGAATGGGAGGCAGAGCCTTCAGTTATCAGGCCTCTAAAAGCAGAATGGGAGGCAGAGCCTTCAGTTATCAGGCCCCTAAAAGTAGAATGGGAGGCAGAGCCTTCAGTTATCAGGCCCCTAAAAGCAGAATGGGAGGTAGAGCCTTCAGTTATCAGGCCCCTAAAAGCAGAATGGGAGGCAGAGCCTTCAGTTATCAGGCCCCTAAAAGCAGAATGGGAGGCAGAGCCTTCAGTTATCAGGCCCCTAAAAGCAGAATGGGAGGCAGAGCCTTCAGTTATCAGGCCCCTAAAAGCAGAATGGGAGGCAGAGCCTTCAGTTATCAGGCCCCTAAAAGCAGAATGGGAGGTAGAGCCTTCAGTTATCAGGCCCCTAAAAGCAGAATGGGAGGCAGAGCCTTCAGTTATCAGGCCCCTAAAAGCAGAATGGGAGGCAGAGCCTTCAGTTATCAGGCCCCTAAAAGCAGAATGGGAGGCAGAGCCTTCAGTTATCAGGCCCCTAAAAGCAGAATGGGAGGCAGAGCCTTCAGTTATCAGGCCCCTAAAAGCAGAATGGGAGGCAGAGCCTTCAGTTATCAGGCCCCTAAAAGCAGAATGGGAGGCAGAGCCTTCAGTTATCAGGCCCCTAAAAGCAGAATGGGAGGCAGAGCCTTCAGTTATCAGGCCCCTAAAAGCAGAATGGGAGGCAGAGCCTTCAGTTATCAGGCCCCTAAAAGTAGAATGGGAGGCAGAGCCTTCAGTTATCAGGCCCCTAAAAGCAGAATGGGAGGCAGAGCCTTCAGTTATCAGGCCCCTAAAAGCAGAATGGGAGGCAGAGCCTTCAGTTATCAGGCCCCTAAAAGCAGAATGGGAGGCAGAGCCTTCAGTTATCAGGCCCCTAAAAGCAGAATGGGAGGCAGAGCCTTCAGTTATCAGGCCCCTAAAAGCAGAATGGGAGGCAGAGCCTTCAGTTATCAGGCCCCTAAAAGCAGAATGGGAGGCAGAGCCTTCAGTTATCAGGTCCCTCTCTGTGGAACCAGCTGCCAGTTTGGCTTCAGGAAGCAGACACCCTCTCTACCTTTAAGATCAGGCTGAAACTCTCCTTTCTGATACAGCTTATAGTTAGGGATGGCTCAGGTGAGCCTGAAACATCCCATAGTTCTGCTGCTATAGGCCCAGCCTGCTGGGGGAGCTCCCATGATGCACCTCTCCTCCACATATGACATCATTGCTGTCATTAACTTGTGTTTCTCTCTCTCAGCAGGTATCTCTGGCCTGGTGTTACGCTGCTTGTTGTCCCCTCTTTCCTGTCCTCTCAGCAGGTGTCTCTGGCCTGGTGTTACGCTGCTTGTTGTCCCCTCTTTCCTGTCCTCTCAGCCCCAGCTGGTCCAGGCAGATGGACCCTTCCTGGTTCTGGTTCTGATGGAGGTTTCTTCCTGTTAAAAGGGAGTTTTTTTCTCTCCACAGTCGCCTCGTGCAGCTCAGGATCAGAGGGAAGTTTCAGTGAAATCTGTTGGTTTCCTTTGCTGGGAAACTTTTTTAAATTGATCCAAATGAATTGGACTAGTTTGGAATTTAATTAACTTTAATTGATTGGATTATGATTTTATTACAAAGTACTCGATCATATCTTTGAAATAAAGTTGTAATAGTGAGGTAATAACCAAGTAATTACAACGTAATAATCAGGTAACATCCTGGTAAAAACAACAGTGGTAATAAGCTCATAATAATGAGGTGATAGGATGATGTTTCCATAGTATTAACGTTTAAAGAGGTAAAAACCTGTAAAGAATATGTTATAGTGCTGAATTCATCCCTTATGGACTTTAATTTGTTTTAAGATGACGCTAAAGAAACTAAATGTTTATTAACTTGTAAAACTCACCTTAAAGTGGATTAAATTCACATTCCTTCCATCAGTCTACAGTCTGTTTTTGGTAGTTTTAGTTGATAAATTGAAACGCTGAAGTCAATAACTTGCATCGTAAAAGGTTTTAAAGCCTGAGGCCCACCAGGGCTTTAAGTATTTACTTATTATTTTTATTTGTTTACTCAACAAACAAAAGATCACACAGCAGATCAGGATAAATACAGAGTCGAGCCGTTTGTGGAGCTCAGTGGAAAAATAAAGTGATATTGAGCTATTTGTAAAGGCTTAAGTGTTCCCAGCAAACAGCGAAACAACACAGGAGGCTTCAGGAGTCCCAGACTCCTCTGACATCGGAGACGAGGCGAAGCTTCGTTTCCGGCCTGACAGGAAGACGGGGATAAAGTGTCCGAACCGGGCTGAATACCTCTGTAAATGAGAGCTTTCAGACGCTTTCTCTTTGGGTCGTGACCCGAGGACACAGTCTTACCTGCTGCCAGCTCCGCCTCGAAGGTCTGACGGGAAACAAAGTGGTAGTCCCGCCCACTCAGCTCTCCTTCTCGCCGACTCCGGGTCGTGTCTACAGACCAGAAGACAATCAGAAACCCATCAAACACACGAGATCAGGCCAACTGTCCGAGGTGGAGACGCAGCCTTACGAGGAACGGCTCCGGCGAAGCGCTCTGGTTGGCTGTTGAGAAACCTCTGTCGCAGCTCCGCCTGCCCGCAGCCGGTTGGACCAATCAGTGCGATCGGCCGCTTCCTATTGGCCGGCTGGTGATACAGAGCCATCTCCTCATAGGTGAGAATTTCATCGTTATCGAGATCTGGAGCGACGCAGAGGAGATAAAACACGTTTAACACGTTTTGATTTATTGATTTTAAATGGTTAGAGTTATTGATATTAAACTGTTAGAATTATTGATTTAAACGGTTAGAGTTATTGATATTAAACTGTTAGAATTATTGATTTAAACGGTTAGAGTTATTGATATTAAACTGTTAGAATTATTGATTTAAACGGTTAGAGTTATTGATACTAAACTGTTAGATTTAATTATATTAAACAGTTAGATTTATTGATTTAAATTATTAGATATTATTGATTTAAACGGTTAGATTTAATTATATTAAACAGTTAGATTTAATCATATTAAACAGTTAGATTTATTGATTTAAACTGATAGATTTAAATATATTAAACGGTTAGATTTATTGATTTAAATTATTAGATATTATTGATTTAAACGGTTAGATTTATTGATTTAAACGGTTAGATTTATTGATTTAAACAGTTAGATTTATTGATTTAAACGGTTAGATTTATTGATTTAAACAGTTAGATTTATTGATTTAAACAGTTAGATTTATTGATTTAAACAGTTAGATTTATTGATTTAAACAGTTAGATTTATTGATTTAAACGGTTAGATTTATTGATTTAAACAGTTAGATTTATTGATTTAAACGGTTAGATTTATTGATTTAAACGGTTAGAGTTATTGATACTAAACTGATAGATTTAATTATATTAAACGGTTAGATTTATTGATTTAAATTATTAGATATTATTGATTTAAACGGTTAGATTTATTGATTTAAACGGTTAGATTTATTGATTTAAACAGTTAGATTTATTGATTTAAACGGTTAGATTTAATTATATTAAACAGTTAGATTTATTGATTTAAACGGTTAGATTTATTGATTTAAACAGTTAGATTTATTTATATTCAACGGTTAGATTTATTGATTTAAACGGTTAGAGTTATTGATACTAAACTGATAGATTTAATTATATTAAACGGTTAGATTTATTGATTTAAATTATTAGATATTATTGATTTAAACGGTTAGATTTATTGATTTAAACGGTTAGATTTATTGATTTAAACAGTTAGATTTATTGATTTAAACGGTTAGATTTAATTATATTAAACAGTTAGATTTATTGATTTAAACGGTTAGATTTATTGATTTAAACAGTTAGATTTATTTATATTCAACAGTTAGATTTATTGATTTAAACTACTAGATATTATTGATGAATATATAGACTAAAGTTCCCAAAAGATGTTGAATCAGAAATTATTCCTAATTTAATCATCTCTAATAGAGTTTTTTTTTAACCTTTTATTTATACAACATAACATCGTCATAAACATTGTTTAGATAAAGTGAATAAAAAGTGTTGGTTTGATTTTAACGCAGCTGTGGGGAGGAAGAAGGTGAATTAAAACTCACCTTAAACAGACTCCAAAGGTCAAAGATTTTGTCGGGTAAATTATTACAAGCGGCTTACTGACCAAACTTTTCACTGTGTTTGCCTTCAGAAAGTCGGGGGTAAAGTTCCTCATTTAACGAGCCGTTCTGATTCTCATTTCAAAAGTAAGTCACTCCTTAAGTTGACTCCGCCTCCTCCGCTAAGCCCCGCCTCTTCTGCTAAGCCCCGCCCACTCACATCCACCCTGCTGGACGGATGAAGCCAGCTTCTGGTGGAAATGTTCTGCTGTCA
The DNA here is from genome assembly GCF_036924035.1 of Leuresthes tenuis. Lineage (NCBI taxonomy): Eukaryota > Metazoa > Chordata > Actinopteri > Atheriniformes > Atherinopsidae > Leuresthes > Leuresthes tenuis. The sequence continues at coordinate 32,250,127 of NW_027325369.1, forward strand.
GCTGCACTGAGGAGCATGCATCTTCCATCCAGCAGCAGCCTCAGAGGATATAAGAGCCCAGTGGATAAACTATATCTGAGGCTAATGTTCCAGCAGAGTTAGCTAAAGACTGTCACTGAGAAACATTTATGTGAACTAAAACAGAAGCCAATTCAATTATAAACTGAATTCTTCAGCTTTTTCCTGCAGTCAGGCCATTTGTTCATGGAAATGTTGCTATTCTCATATTAGTTTATGATTAAATATGATTGTATTCTTTTCTTTTCTTTTCCACCTCTAGATCTACGCTCTGATTGGTGAAAATAACGAGTAAATAACCATCACCATTCCCACTTTGCACCATTTTGATTCACCTATTCACATTAATTCTTTCTGAACTGGGCATTAAAACACCTTCTAGGAACTGGGGAGGTTTATTAAGGTGAAACCTTGGAAACTCACGATGGAAACACAACAACAGTCATACCATCATTCTTGTGGGCGTTGTAGAGGAGCTTCTTTCTCTTCCTCTTGTTCTTCTTTGCACACCACAGCTTACCTGTAAACAAACAACTTATTCGGTACATTTCCTTCACTTAACCAGCAGGAATGTAAAGTTACAGGTGATACGGAGTTACTATGAACCACTTCACCGTATGAACGTTAACAGAACTAACACCATAACAGGGTTATTTAACAGTTGTAAAGACTTTTTGTGACTGACCCGACTTCTCAGGCTCTTTGTCTTCTTCTATGGTTTGTTTCATGGCTTCTCTCTGCTGCTGGAAACTCTTCCCTGTGGAGTAAAACAACCCAGAATGTGTTCAGAGCTGCTACTTGGACTTCACCTGACACGCTCTCACACCTAAAAACACAATCACTGAGTTTCAGTCACAAACTGAAGGACCACAGCTTGATTTTTCTCAGATTATTTCCCATCATGCACCTGGTGGAAACTCTTAACAACGATGAAGTCGACTGATAAGCAGCTTTTAGCCAGAGCTGCATTTTTAACAGCAGATGAAACATCGTTCCTGCCGTTTCCAGTTAGTTTCTCCTCCCTTCGTTTGGTCCAACTGAACCCTATGATTTTTTAGCCTAATCGTCATGGTTACCGTCAGCCTCCTTGGCAGATCACGTTAATGTTAAGTTCGTCCGATCCGACTCAGACTGAAAACTTACCAAACTTTGTCTTTAACTGGCACATTTTTCCTTTTGTATGTTTGGTGGACATACAGGAAAATCCTGCTCTCATGTTGGATTGTTGGCCACTTTGTTAGAAGCTTTTAGCTAAAAAAGTATTCGTGAGTTACTTTGTGTCAGAACCCATTACTTTTCTGTTGTTTTGTTGCAGTGGAAAAGTGTCAGCTGCAGCAGTTTTTAAACGTTTTTTGCTCTTTGGCTCCCCCTACAGTTGTGGGGTGCAACACCACTCTCATTAAAAATAAATCCTGCACACTTACAGCCATACACATGAGCTTGTTGTCATGTTGAAGAGGCCACGAAGACGCCATCAAAAGCCCACAAAAAGTGAAACAAAAGTTGTAAACTGCGGTATCTCAGCCCTTAGCTGCTCCCGGGCACTTTCAGGCCCATGAATGTATTCAATAAAAGTCAAAACCCTTAAAAAAATGAGTCAAAAGTTCACAAACTTCTCTATTGTTGCTTTAATTGTCCCTGAAGACTGCATGAAGCATATCAAAGTACGTTTTTAAGGTACCGGCACGATGTTGAGTTTCATTACTTCCGAAAACTCGTTGATTAAACAGTAAAACCGATGTCTGAGAAAACTCTCAGCAGTTTTGTTACTGCACGACTTGTTACTGTTGCATCACCCTGAAGAAGCTCCCATTGAAAACGGTACCTGGGACGAGTCCAGCTAGCGGCTGGTTATCCTCATCTCCGTCCCTGTACGCCTGCCACCAGTTGGGGTCTGACTGGCTGATAATGTGGAGAATATCCCCTTTCTGGAAAGACAAGCCCAGCTCTCTGCAGGGCACGTACGGGTCATCAGAAGGGTCATAGTCAAAGTGTGCCTTCACGTGGACCTGAAGGGGGGAGATGACACAATCAGGCCTGGATGATTCCCTGACTTGGGCAGATGCCGCCGCCGACACTCACCACGGACTCTTTGACAGGAGGAGGTTTGCTCTGGGAGCTGGGTATTAACACAAAGGTCAGGAGGCCGTGCATGTCCGCCTGTCACAAACAAACACCAACAAAATGTTTCACTGGGACTTCATTCTCCACGCCTGAACGTTACTCCTCAGAGAACCGTGTGAAACAGAGTAAACTCACTAAAATGTCAAAGACTTGGTTGACGTCCTTCCCTCTGATCTCGATGCCGTTGATCTCCAATATTTCATCTCCTTCTGAAAGAAGTCCGCTGCGCTCAGCCGCTCCGCCGCGAACGATGCGACTGATCACAACGTTTTCCATTTCATTACGAACAGTCGCTCCCTGCAGATCAGAGAGATTCATTCATCATCCTCACAGTGGAGGACCGAGGAGTCAGAGGACAAAGCTGCAACACGTGTTATTCTGAGCCGTTTTCTCCCAGAAAGACAGAAAGGAAGGAAGGAAATCTTAAAGTCGCTCATACGTGGGACACATTTAATGTTCCTCACAGCTTCATCTCAGCAGCCAATCAGAGAGCCACGTTTATATCGAGTAATCTCTGAAAACCGCACAAACAATGAGCTTTAAGAGCTTATTCAGGCAGTTTTCTTACAACTTTTACAATAAACATTCACATCACGTTGAGTAGAAATGTCCAGGCTGAAGGGTTTTATCATGCTTATAAATTCAGTTGCCTTCAGAATCATAGTCAATAGTCATAAGATGAATATTTACGATGAAGATGGACCAAAGAGCGTTTATTCGCCAGTTTACCCCCGGCAGGATCTTCATCTTAAACTAAATGTGGTGTAATGAAGCCGTCTCCGTGTGTTTGACCCACCAGTGGGACGTCCCGAGCCTTCTCGATACGAACTATCTTCACCGTCTCTCCTCCCCACTGGGTCAGAGTCTCTCCTTCGGCAGGCAGCGTCTCCGGCTGCATCTCTCTCTCTGCGATGGCGTCGTGGGCCAGAAGCAGCGACTGCAAAACAACTCAGACTCAGACTGAGGCTCCGACTCGGACTCAGACTGAGGCTCAGACTGAGGCTCGGACTCAACTTATTGGTGACAGTGTGTATTTGTGTACCTGAATGTGTGTGTGTGTACCTGAATGTGTGTGTGTGTACCTGAATGTGTGTGTGTGTACCTGAATGTGTGTATTTGTGTGTACCTAAATGTGTGTGTTTGTGTGTACCTGAATGTGTGTATTTGTGTACCTGAATGTGTGTGTGTGTACCTGAATGTGTGTGTGTGTGTGTACCTGAATGTGTGTGTGTGTGTGTACCTGAATGTGTGTGTGTGTGTACCTGAATGTGTGTGTGTGTACCTGAATGTGTGTGTGTGTGTACCTGAATGTGTGTGTTTGTGTACCTGAATGTGTGTGTTTGTGTACCTGAGTGTGTGTGTGTACCTGAATGTGTGTGTGTGTACCTGAATGTGTGTATTTGTGTGTACCTAAATGTGTGTATTTGTGTACCTGAATGTGTGTATTTGTGTGTACCTAAATGTGTGTATTTGTGTGTACCTAAATGTGTGTATTTGTGTACCTGAATGTGTGTATTTGTGTACCTGAATGTGTGTATTTGTGTACCTGAATGTGTGTGTGTGTACCTGAATGTGTATTTGTGTACCTGAATGTGTGTGTGTGTACCTGAATGTGTATTTGTGTACCTGAATGTGTGTGTGTGTACCTGAATGTGTGTGTGTGTACCTGAATGTGTGTATTTGTGTACCTGAATGTGTGTGTGTGTACCTGAATGTGTGTGTGTGTGTGTACCTGAATGTGTGTGTGTGTGTACCTGAATGTGTGTATTTGTGTACCTGAATGTGTGTATTTGTGTACCTAAATGTGTGTATTTGTGTACCTGAATGTGTGTATTTGTGTACCTGAATGTGTATTTGTGTACCTGAATGTGTGTATTTGTGTACCTGAATGTGTATTTGTGTACCTGAATGTGTGTATTTGTGTACCTGAATGTGTATTTGTGTACCTGAATGTGTGTATTTGTGTACCTGAATGTGTATTTGTGTACCTGAATGTGTGTATTTGTGTACCTGAATGTGTGTATTTGTGTACCTAAATGTGTATTTGTGTACCTGAATGTGTATTTGTGTACCTGAATGTGTGTATTTGTGTACCTGAATGTGTGTATTTGTGTGTACCTGAATGTGTGTATTTGTGTACCTGAATGTGTGTATTTGTGTGTACCTGAATGTGTGTATTTGTGTACCTGAATGTGTGTATTTGTGTGTACCTGAATGTGTGTATTTGTGTACCTGAATGTGTGTTTGTGTACCTGAATGTGTGTATTTGTGTGTACCTGAATGTGTGTTTGTGTGTACCTGAATGTGTGTTTGTGTACCTGAATGTGTGTTTGTGTACCTGAATGTGTGTTTGTGTACCTGAATGTGTGTATTTGTGTGTACCTGAATGTGTGTATTTGTGTACCTGAATGTGTGTATTTGTGTACCTGAATGTGTGTTTGTGTGTACCTGAATGTGTGTTTGTGTACCTGAATGTGTGTTTGTGTACCTGAATGTGTGTATTTGTGTGTACCTGAATGTGTGTGTTTGTGTACCTGAATGTGTGTATTTGTGTGTACCTGAATGTGTGTGTTTGTGTACCTGAATGTGTGTATTTGTGTGTACCTGAATGTGTATTTGTGTACCTGAATGTGTGTATTTGTGTACCTGAATGTGTGTATTTGTGTGTACCTGAATGTGTGTATTTGTGTACCTGAATGTGTGTATTTGTGTGTACCTGAATGTGTGTATTTGTGTACCTGAATGTGTGTTTGTGTACCTGAATGTGTGTATTTGTGTGTACCTGAATGTGTGTTTGTGTGTACCTGAATGTGTGTTTGTGTACCTGAATGTGTGTTTGTGTACCTGAATGTGTGTTTGTGTACCTGAATGTGTGTATTTGTGTGTACCTGAATGTGTGTATTTGTGTACCTGAATGTGTGTATTTGTGTACCTGAATGTGTGTTTGTGTGTACCTGAATGTGTGTTTGTGTACCTGAATGTGTGTTTGTGTACCTGAATGTGTGTATTTGTGTGTACCTGAATGTGTATTTGTGTACCTGAATGTGTGTATTTGTGTGTACCTGAATGTGTGTATTTGTGTGTACCTGAATGTGTATTTGTGTACCTGAATGTGTGTATTTGTGTACCTGAATGTGTGTATTTGTGTGTACCTGAATGTGTGTATTTGTGTACCTGAATGTGTGTATTTGTGTGTACCTGAATGTGTGTATTTGTGTACCTGAATGTGTGTATTTGTGTACCTGAATGTGTGTGTCCGACAGCAGGGTTTGGAGTTCGATTTCGTCTTTACTCTGACTCGACTGCATGAGAGTCCTGACCTGAAACCAGGGGAGAAACAGACATTAGTTCATAAGGGCAGCACATCTTTTAGGGTGACTTTTCTGAACATATTTAACTCTCTAAATAAATCCTTCAAAGTGAGCAATAAAATCTTAGAATTAATCCAGAAACTGACCAGGAACCAATGAAGGGAAGACCAGATAAGCTTTTTAATCCCAGCTAAAGAGGAGATGCTGAGATTAGGACCAACAGAGGACTGATCTATGCCCAAATACAGAGCCTGGATTACATTTTCCAGCTCCTTTATTAGTTTTTCCAGCTCCTTTATTAGATTTTCCAGCTCCTTTATTAGATTTTCCAGCTCCTTTATTAGTTTTTCCAGCTCCTTTATTAGTTTTTCCAGCTCCTTTATTAGATTTTCCAGCTCCTTTATTAGTTTTTCCAGCTCCTTTATTAGTTTTTCCAGCTCCTTTATTACATTTTCCAGCTCCTTTATTAGATTTTCCAGCTCCTTTATTAGTTTTTCCAGCTCCTTTATTAGTTTTTCCAGCTTCTTTATTAGTTTTTCCAGCTCCTTTAATAGTTTTTCCAGCTCCTTTATTAGATTTTCCAGCTCCTTTATTAGATTTTCCAGCTCCTTTATTAGATTTTCCAGCTCCTTTATTAGTTTTTCCAGCTCCTTTATTAGATTTTCCAGCTCCTTTATTAGTTTTTCCAGCTCCTTTGGGGGGAGACGAGGAAATAGCTTTGAATTATTCCCAGATTTCTCATCAAATCGTGACAATAAGAAGCCAAATGAGTCACTAAAGGAGTTAAATTTATCCAAACAAATGAGCCGTTTTACTCTGTAATCTGTGTGTGAAAAACTATTAACTGAGTTTCTGAGGTTAAAATGTGAAAAACTTAACCTCCCCTTCGGGTCATCTGAGGAGTGCAATGGATGCAGTTTAAAATTAAAGGAACAAAATGTATTTATACGATAAGCTTGGCATGAATTACTTTTACTATTTGATTGTAGGAGCATTTTTCATCGTTGTTTAAGGTGGATTTTTATTCAAAAAGACTTGAATTCAAAGAGGAAACGTGTGTCTGTGTGTGTGAGTCACCGGGTGTTTAAAGGTGTCACCATCAGCACCTGGATGAGCGTTTTCTCACAGTCTGAAGGTAAAAATAATCCTGTTTTTATCTCCCGATTCTGTTCCAGTTCATTAACAACGACAGAGCGGCGTGATTCTCTGAGCGTGAACAGGAGCTCGCCTGTGGAAGCCAAACGCAGGGCAGGGGGCGTCGAAGGCAACACGGAGCAGAAATAATGTGTTGCTCTTAATGAGATTCCACTGAAATGAGCCGTGAAAGGTTCCGACAGCTCTGGGGCGGAAGGTAAATCATACGAGCTTCATGGACTCTGTTTAAAACTGCTCATAAAGCTGAGTTAAAACCCAACTCCGCGGAGTCTTCCCGCTGTTTTCGTGTGTTTCTGTGGGCCGGTCCGATGTTGTGCGTTTGCGTTTCAGCTCTAATTGATGCTGAACAGAGCGGCTCTGTCTCCAGGCTCGTTATTTAACACTCGCTGACCTCGGCTGTCACTGTCGGTTTGTGGCTGCCAACGAGGGAAATGAACATTTAGGATGAAGGAGATGTGGATGTGTTACCTCCATGGCCAGCAGGAGCGCCTGTTGCGTGTGTGGGAACGGAGGGGAGGGTCGGTGCATGCTGGACGCCACCGCATTGTGGATCCTCAGCGCCGACTGGAAGTCAGACTAACAGAGAGAGGAGAGAGACACCCATAAGTTCTGCTGAATCAAACCCAAAACCCAAACCTCCAAAGGTTTGCAAAGCTGCATCTGAACAAAGCACTTGTTCTGGAACAATGTCCTCTGGACAGACCAGAGCAAAGTGGAGATGTTTGGTCCTAATGCACAGCAGCACGTGTGAATATCTTCCACCTGAATGTGCATCAGATTGTGCTAAAAGGCAGGAATCCCTCCTGACCGGAGGATCTCTGCGGTTACGGTACCTTGTTTAGTAGAGCGAGGACCAGCTCCACGTCATTCTGACTCTGCTGGTCGGACAGGCAGCACCGAACCTGCTTCAGCGACAGCAGCAACTCCTCCAACTCTGCAGAAACCAGCATGAAACAGCATCTTTACACCAAAGACAAGAGGCTGTGTTCCAACCTGAAAGTCTGACTAGTTTCAGACGATCAGAGGCAGGCGACAGCAGCTTATTCTGCCCACGGGTTCATTTCGCTCCAGCGTGAGCAGCCAGCTGCTGTTTTTGTGTCAGCATCACCACCTGACAAACAAACTTTTAATGAAGTCGTCCTCCCGAGCCTCTGGTGAGCTGCCCTCCTTCCCTCCCTGAGGAATTCCCTCCCTGACACTTCTCCTCACATTCCTGTCCTCCTCCTCTTCATCCCTCCTTTTGGCGACCTGTTTCCGCCTCCTTCCTCTTGCAGATTATCACAGAAACAACCTGCTGTTGCACAAACTGTGTCGTGCGTGTGATTTTTACCCAGAAAAACGTGTGTTTGCTGGCTGCCGAGCGCCGCCGGCTGCGGTATGTGAGCGTCTTGAAGGAATGTGGGGTTGTCGATCCCGATGTGGGGATTCTGGGAGAGCTTCCTGAGTCGGAGTGAGGCGTTCAGGTCCAGCTGCCGACCCTCTTCCTCTCTGCGACGCCGAAGGTCCTCCTAACACAAGCAGAAGGAAGGAAAAACATGTCAGTTTCACAGCTTAAAAGCTGCACATTTGGAACCCAGTGCAGCTTTAACTGAGGCTTTACTCTGGTGTGCAGGTGACCACGCTGAACTGAACATCTGGACCTGGCTTCCTGGTTCTTTCCAGCACTGGTTCGCAACCTTTTTTCCCAGATAGGTGTAACCACTGTGATAAATCTCCTAACTTTCCCCTATTTGCATCCTTTTCTAGAACAATTCCTCCCACTTTTCCTTTCAGAAAGAGTAACAGCGGCTTTCAGCTGGCAGGAACGAGGTCTGTTACTCACTTTTGATTTTATTTTCAAAGGTACGAATGTCTTCTTTCTGCTGCATGCGATGAAACAAGCTTAATAAATCGCTCTGAGGTAACAGACTGACCATAAAGAAGCTTTAAAAGGTCGACAGCATCAACAGGGCGTGGGTTAGCTTGGCTTTGGTCCCAGTGCAGCAGGATCTGCTCAGCTGCAGCTTCATGACGGAGTTGAACACATTTAGCAGTGATAAAGCAGAAGTACCTGGTGCTGTCTTATCCTCTCCAGCTGTGCCGACCGTCGGACGGGCAGCGTTCGACTGCCCAGTTCTCCCGGACAGTCAACGGCCATTTCCCGGTGCTGCTGTCCTCCCCTCAGCTCGTCGTCTCCTCCTCCCTCCCCGGCAACATGTCCGTTTAGATGGGAGGTTGTCATCCCTCACACACGTGGGGCGCCGGGTGTGTGTTTGAGTGTCTCCGTGGGTGTGTTGATTAAATTATGTCAAGAATGATGAGAAGTCTAGGAGGGTAACTCCGTGAAACGGGCAGCCATCATTCCATCAGCTGTGGAGAAAACAGGAAAATATGTTACTGATGTGATATTTCTGCTTTACAGAGCCTTGGACTCTAAAAGTGACGGATGAAGGTGGAAATGTTCTGCTGTCAGCTGCACTGAGGAGCATGCATCTTCCATCCAGCAGCAGCCTCAGAGGATATAAGAGCCCAGTGGATAAACTATATCTGAGGCTAATGTTCCAGCAGAGTTAGCTAAAGACTGTGAATGTGCAGCAAACACTTTTCATCCCACTGTTTTAACAACTTGGTCCAGTTCAACGCTGGACTGAAGGAACTGAGCCACAAAGAGGATCAGTTCCAACTCTCAGAGCCTGAACTTCAGAGCAGGGAAATGGAAGCATCTGAGAAATAACTCCTCATGGTTTATTTACTGATTTATTTCTTCCTTTAGCAGCAGCTAATGCTAACAGCTTAGCTAATGAAGATGGCGTACACCAACTTCTAAGGAGTTACTGCTGTTCCTTTCTGAAAGATGAACATTATTGTTCCCACATTACTTTGTTAGCTGAAGCTAACGCTAACAGCTTAGCTAATGAAGATGACGTACACCAACTTCTAAGGAGTTACTGCTGTTCCTTTCTGAAAGATGAACATTATTGTTCCCACATTACTTTGTTAGCTGAAGCTAACGCTAACAGCTTAGCTAATGAAGATGACGTACACCAACTTCTAAGGAGTTACTGCTGCTCCTTTCTGAAAGATGAACATTATTGTTCCCACATTACTTTGTTAGCTGAAGCTTTCTAGCTGAACGGTTCCGTTCTGCAACTCAGACAACCTGCAGCTGTGTTTAAGGTGTGTTTCCAACACAACACCGGTCCTCTCCTTATTCTTACACCCTTTCAATCGGACTGTGAAGACAGGACTGAGAAAAGCCACTGTGCTTAAATGTGCTCTCGCTGTGCAGATCTCCAGCTTGGTCCATTACTGTGGATCAGAAAGCATTGTTTGCTAGCATCTTCTGCTAACTTACAGCTAACTGCTAACTTACAGCTAACTGCTAAACTGTTTTCCTCTGGGATCAATACAGTAACTATCTGTATCTATATGGTCCGACTGCATTAACCCTGAAAACTGATCATTAACAGTCTGTGTTGTCTTAATAGCACAAATGTAACAGTAAAACATTTGGATGTACGAGTTAGATGACTTCTGAAAAGTCAAAACAGTCTAACTCTGTGTTCAGAGCATTAAAACATTCCTCACAATCCAGACAAATAATCGTATTACATGAGCAGCTTGACATTTAAATCTACTACAGATGTAGTTCTAATCATTTGGAAATAAGTTAGTTCTGTATCTAATAGGGAAAATTATATGAGCCAAAAATCATATCTAGGAATTTGTTGGCTGACTGGTGTTCGACAATATTTATCTCAGTGTTTTGTGTGAAAATAATTAAAGTTTTAAGGTTAATGTGAGGCCCTTTTATCTGCAGATGGTGATGAAAATGAATCAAAAACCAAAGTTTACTTTCCTCTTATAAAAGGTTTAGGTTGTAAATGCATAGAGGTCATTTAAAGGTCATTTAGAGGTCAAACTAAACTCCAGGAGGAAAGTTAACGTCACTGAGATCTGTCAGAGAAACGGAGCCCAGCAGCAACTGATGAAAACTGTGTTTAGACATAAAACATCTGGACACATTTTGGATTTTATGAACTCACCAGAAAGCTCAAAGCAGGTCGGAAACATGCAGGGTGTAAAATCTGCAAAATCCTTCTGCAAAACAACTGAAATGAAGAACAGACGAAGTAGTTCCGACGTTTAGAGAAGCTCGATTTCTGCCAGACGAACATGTTCACACGTCTTTAAAAAGCCTGGCTTTTAAATCATTTAAAATCATCACCGGCGCCCAGTTCCAGGTCTGATTAAGGTAAAAAAACAAGTGACGGTTTTAAGGAGGACTCATTTCAGAAGGCTCCATCGTTAAATGAGGAACTTTCAAACAAAGGGGAACTAAAGAACTGCAGGCTTGTGTTTCCGGGGACACGCTAACACATGCGCCCAGGAACAACATCAGAACCTTTACGTTTATTCTTTGGCACAAAGAAGCCACGTGAGAGTAAATTTAGCTCTCAGGAAAGCATCTGAAACACCTGCTGCTTCTTCTTCTGCTGCTTCTAAAACTGTTCCAGCGGTGTTGGGAATTTTACGCAGAATCAGAACTTGAGATGAGTCGCGGATGATGTTGTTTGGTTTTTTTGCCTTGTTTTCTTCTTCTTCTTCTTCTTCATTCATCAGGGATGACGTGAGGCTGACCTTTTGACTCTCGGCTGAAACTCTTATTGTTCGAGGGCTCTGAACCGGTCTCAGCACCCTCACCTTAATGTTTGCAGCTTCGTGTTCGCTGTTGTCGGAGGAAGCGTCGACCCTGAAGGGGCGGCAGGGATCCTCCTGCACTTAGCTCCACTCAGACGGTCCTTATCTCCGTTTTACGGCTCTGCTGGACCTCAGACTCTGGTGTCTGCAGTGAGCTTTTCTGGGATCATTCAGGTTTGAACGTGTTTTTCCTGCTGGTCAACATACAAACCAGCAGCCTCGTGCATCTAAGCCACCTGTGCAGTCCACCTGAGTGACACAGACGCCTGTTTTTATGCTTCTTTTAGTCATTTTCAGTCGGAGGAAAGATGTCTGCGATCAGAGGAGAGGATGTGAAGGAAGACGGCTTTTTAACCAGCAGCCTCAGTGAAGTCAAGTGTTTGCACTTTAAATCCTACAGCGTTCAGGCCTTTAGTTTAAAGTCATCTGCTGAACTTTCTCAGCTGTGGAGATTGAAACCTGTGCAGTGGAGTTAGTTTATCAGTTTATTAGGGCAGCTAAACTTCACCTGTACGAGAATACAAAGGTAGAAGAAGAAAAGCTGGACATCCTTCCAAGGTTGTTGAGTTAAGTGGCTGAAAAAAAAAAAAAAAAAACACATTCCTGGACTGAAAATGAGTGAAAAAGCAGCCAAATTCATGTGTTTGAGGTTTAAAAGGTTTGATTTTTAAGGTTTAAGCTCAGTTATCTGTATGGGTGGAAACCTCCGTGTGAAACAGGGACTGGAAATTAGTTAAATTATTCAAATTTTAAACATTTTGGTCTTTTTAATTCACTGCTGAGGCTCCTCAGGTGCATTTTTAAAGATTTAAGCAGAGTCCGGCTGCTTGGAAGGAAAATATAAAGAAACTGTATAGGTATATACATATATATCTGTATAACTGTGGACACATTTATCCGAAAGGAGGAAACTTTAAGTGTGAAAGCAGATTTTTAAACAAATATTCAATCCTGTAGATAATTTAGCAGATTTTTACAGCTTTATGTTGCTCATTTAGTTCATTGATCTGTTATTTCTTTAAATTTAAGCTTTATAATCTTCTACTTCTCCGCTTTAAAGCTCACTTTTGCTTTTTTTGGTGCCGATATGAATATATTCAGAAATTAGAGCTCTTCTTCCACTTATCAAACTGTCCACGTGAGGTTAAAAAAATGCAGAAAATACGTCCGTTCATATAGTTTTTAAAAGTGTCCAGGAGCAACACGGCGTTTCTTTGAGTGAAGCTGAAGCTTTTATGGCCACAGATCCACTGATGAGGAGGAAGAAGAAGAAGAAGAAGAAGAAGGTGTGTTTTTGACCTGAAAGAGTGGGAACATTTCAAAGTAAAGTGTGTTTGAGTGTCCACTCGGACACGCTCCCTTCCCCCAACCGTGGAATTTCGTTCCCAGGACAAACTGACATTCCTCACTGCTGCATCATGGGACCTCCGCTGTGTGTGTGCACGTGCACGTGCACAGCCCTGCTGCTCAGAGATACCAGACCTGTTGCACTGAAAGATAAAGCATCCATTCAGATCCTCCTCAGCATCCATCTGTGCTCTCTGTCCTGCTTAAAGATGACATCACGGCTGCTTCTGCGGTTAAACTAGCGCCCCGCTCTGTCGTGCTGCTAGTTAGTGACCCGCACTCTCACTAACTACCACTCAACCTCTCACACTGTCAGTAAACATCAAAAAGCTGAATATTTCCAGCAGAAATTTGGAGTCATGAGCTCAGTTCAGCTCAGCATTGTGGATGCTGATCTTTAAGCAACCTCACTTTCAGATGTAGATCTGAGGCTTCTTGGGAGATTTTTCAAGTCACAAAACCCCCTTTTAGTCCAGATGTTGAAGAACAAAAGCCAAAGCGGTCGCTTCCCTTTTCGACTGACAGTCCAAAGACAAAATAACGCACCTGACTCCGTGAAAACACCAGATTTGTACATCAGCAGGAGTGATGTTTGCATAAAAGTGGAATAAAACCTTTGTTTTCAGTCTAAAATCAGTGAATAATCATAATAAATCATTCTTACTTTGGGTTTAATTCTGCTCAGAGGTCTGTAAAGAGCATCCAAAGATGGCCAAGTCATGCTTGGGCTGAATGTCTGCAGAATGTGTTTCTGAGGAGCTCTGAAAGAAGGCAGACCACAGGCCTTTCTACAGAATCAGCCTGAGAAAACCTCCCCGATGAATTCAGAGGAAACTGTTAACAGGTTCAGACACTATCTGTCTGAAATCCGACGGGAGCAGAAGGGAGGTGCGGTCGGGATGAGTCTGCAACAGGATTCGTGTTAGCAGAAATCAGGAGGGAGCAGTGAAGGTTGGAGCTCAGATGAGTTTGCTGCTGCTTACTCTCAGGTGAAGTCTAACAGTGGATGAGATAATGTTTACAGCCTGTCCGGCTGCTTGTCTGTGGTCTGACTTTGGTGTTAAAGGTGACATAATCTGACATTTTTAACAATGTGACACATTTTTCTGATGTTTGAGACGGACTTTGGTTAAAATAACCTGTTGGTTTAAGGCTCTCTGTCTGTTTTCAGGGTGAATTCACACCAGAAACACTCCAGCTCTATAGATACAGATAGTTACTGTATTGATCCCAGAGGGAAACAGTTTAGCAGTTAGCTGTAAGTTAGCAGTTAGCTGTAAGTTAGCAGCAGATGCTAGCAAACAATGCTTTCTCATCAACAGTAATGGACCAAGCCGGAGATGTGCACAGCGTAACTCGTAGTAATGCATGTGCACCGTTAATTACTGCGTTTAAACATTTTGGATATATTAACCTCATTAAACATTTGTACCTGGAGACCTCCATCTTTATCAGAAACATGCCGATAATGTAACGCTAACACAGCGAGAGTGAGGAGAGGACCGGTGTTGTGTTGGAAACACACCTTAAACACAGCTGCAGGTTGTCTGAGTTACAGAACGGAACCATTCAGCTAGAAAGCTTCAGCTAACAAAGTAATGTGGGAACAATAATGTTCATCTTTCAGAAAGGAACAGCAGTAACTCCTTAGAAGTTGGTGTACGTCATCTTCATTAGCTAAGCTGTTAGCGTTAGCTGCTGCTGAAGGAAGAAATAAATCAGTAAATAAACCATGAGGAGTTATTTCTCAGATGCTTCCATTTCCCTGCTCTGAAGTTCAGGCTCTGAGAGTTGGAACTGATCCTCTTTGTGGCTCAGTTCCTTCAGTCCAGCGTTGAACTGGACCAAGTTGTTAAAACAGTGGGATGAAAAGTGTTTGCTGCACATTCACAGTCTTTAGCTAACTCTGCTGGAACATTAGCCTCAGATATAGTTTATCCACTGGACTCTTATATCCTCTGAGGCTGCTGCTGGATGGAAGATGCATGCTCCTCAGTGCAGCTGACAGCAGAACATTTCCACCAGAAGCTGGCTTCATCCGTCCAGCAGGGTGGATGTGAGTGGGCGGGGCTTAGCGGAGGAGGCGGAGCCAACTTAAGGAGTGATGTACTTTTGAAATGAGAATCAGAACGGCTCGTTAAATGAGGAACTTTCAAAGTGGAACTAAAATAAATACACTTTTACACTTGCTGGTGAATAGAAAGAGGGATTTTTACAGAATACGTCACCTTTAAGATGTCACTTTGGTTTATTCTGTTATTTCTGTCCGTTTAATTTGAATCAATTTGAAAAAACTCCAACTGCTAAAGTGTGTTTTCGGTGTTGTGAAATATTAATTAACAGTTTCTGAGTTCATACAGACATTAAAACATTAAACTGGAAGTTATCTTTCAGATTAATTAGAAAAAAACAGCCTTCTCTGGACATGTAAACAAACCTCGTCGTGCCAATTAAAATACTAATGATCTTATGAAGTGGAAGGCAAATCCATGACCCACTTTTATCCACTTTTATCCAAACATTCCTCTGAAACCTGACAGTTGGCAGGGGGGGGGGCACCCAGTTTGCTTTGTGTTGTGAATCCTGACGACCTGCAGACCAGTTTCCAGTTAAATCCCAACCCTCGGCTAAATAAGCTCTTATCTTCTGACCCGCTGTACAGCAAACTGCTGCAGAAAGACGACCCTCCCCCCCACCACACAACCATCTGCCACCACCGCTGACCCCCCAGTGTGTAAACATGAATGTGAGCATGCATGTGTGTCTTAGTGAGCACAAAGAAGGGCTGGAAGCAGTTTTTACTCCCTCATGAGCCATCGCAGTGTACTCGGAAAGAGCTGCAACAGCAACCGAAATGTTTTTGGTTTCTTTTGTCAACAAACTGCATCTTGTTCCTGTTAAATACGTTCATATTTAAAAAAAAATCGTTTTATTACCATTTTTTTTACTATAAATTCCTTTAATCTGAGTAAAAATCTTCACATTTAGCCTTTATTTCCTGCTCGTTTTCTTCTTTTGCACTAAAAGTTGCATTTAGCTTGAAACAATGGTGCAAGTAAAGAAGAATTTACAGTAAAACGGTTCTAAAAGGTTAATTTTCCTCCTGATTCTCCACATTAAATGATTTAGAGCTGCAGTGGTTTACTCAAATGGAAGAAAATAATAGAAGAGGTATTGTTAGTCAGCTTTAACCGACTGCACGGTTTACAGTGACTCATGGACGAGTTATTTCCTGTAAAGCGGCAGCAGGGTGGAGGCTCGTCTCGAAATGTAAAGCTCCAGCTTATCTCCCAAATGTTTGCAGTCAAAGTCTCCGCTGCCTTGGAAATAGCTTTCAGCAGGTTGTGGCGGAGCATGAAGGCAGATTAAACAGAAGCGATAACTCAGTGTCAGAGAAGTATCTCCTGTGTTAGTTGGGCTCGGGTGAAACTTCTGTTATTTCAAATGGAGGCTTCGCCACATCGGGCGCCATCAGCTGGGCGCTGCTTTCAGAGTCAGATCCACGAACTCGCTGATGTTCTCTGGATCTTTCTGAAAACTTCCACACCAAAAATAAGAAGAGCTGCACAGCTGATCGACTTTTAACCTCGATTAAACGGACACAATCGACGGATGTATGAGAGCGGAGAGACAGAAACCAAACGCTGGCAGCGGATGGCGAGGAGCTCGTTTTGGTGTTTAACTGAAGGAAAATGCACCAACTGGCCTTAAAAAGGCT
The DNA here is from genome assembly GCF_036924035.1 of Leuresthes tenuis. NCBI lineage: Eukaryota > Metazoa > Chordata > Actinopteri > Atheriniformes > Atherinopsidae > Leuresthes > Leuresthes tenuis. Next base: position 32,266,480 of record NW_027325369.1, read on the forward strand.
GTTAACAAAGACACTGATGTACAATAATAATCAGAAAAGCCTCCTGATCCAACTCACAGTTTAACTAAAAATAGTCTCGTCCTGTAGAACAACCCGAGGCACAAGTCGCCGCACTGGGAGGACGAATTTAAATCAACATGTAAATGTAATTTCTATGTAAAAACATAGAAATGAATCAAACTGTTTTATCAAACAGCTGAACACTCAGGCTTTGCTAAACTTGCAAATTCTTTCAAAATAGTCAGTTTTAAGGTGAAGAAAATGAAAGAATCAGCTTTTAATTTTAGTTTCTACATCAAATATCTGCAGAAGTCTTAAAAAAAAGCTTTTTTTAGAGTTTAATGAGCTGCTGATTGACAGGAAACATGGACCCAAACAACTTTAAGGACTATAAAAGTCCTAAAGGAGGTAACTCAGCTCAGAGTGGTTAAAGATGACAGAAAATCATCATCATATTCTGAAATGCCTGATCGGACCGAACGTGGACGGCAGTCGGAGCACAGGACTCAGTGGAAGTTTAGCTGCTTCTTGATTCGCCGGCTGCCAGCACCAATCGGGTCGGAGAAATGATGCGAGCAGCAGAGCATTCCAGAGAACAGAGGACTCCTGTATTTCACTGTTCCCCCATCAGCCTGTCCTCACTAACTCACCCCGACTGTGCGCTCAAGTCAAACTTTGACCCGCCTGAAGGTCGGTTCCAACTCTGAGCATCGCTGATCAGCTGCAGGCGATCCTCTGCAGGGAAGAAACGAGGCAAACAGGAGCCAAAACACACCAACAACCTTCAAACTGAAACTATCCGAGGTTACAGGCGCCAGCTGAGCAGGTCTGACATGTGGCCGGGGAGATTTCTACGATGCTGAACGAAACCAAAGATGAGAGAAGACGTGCGAACAACAGAAGAGTGGAAAGGTTTACCACATCTGTCCATCTTTAGAGCACTTTTCAATGAAAATATGCAGCACAAAGAAAATATAATAAGACTGGAAGCATGGAGTAGATCAGAAGATAGAACAAAAGACAAAGAGGAATCACTAAGGTGGGATGAGATGCAGATTTAGCATAAAATCATTCAGAAAGAACTGAATGCAAGTCCAATATTGTTAAGTATATAAATTAATAAGATTCAATTAAAGGCTTTAATTAAAGGATGAGTCTTAAGTTTGCTTTTATAAATATGAACACTCTATAGATGAGGGTCACAGTACGTTTTAGTCCCAACGAAAAAGCTCCAGGAGGTTCATAAACCGAAAGAAAATCACATATATATCATTATTAACCTTTATTTAACCAGGAAATAAAACTCTGCAGACAGGCAGCGGCTCAGCTCGGCAGGAATAAACACAAGAATACACTAGAATATAGGTGTAGTAAAGATAATCAGTTAAAATAACACAAGTTTAACCAGAACCTCTTACAGATAAAAATCTGGAAACGCACAGGAAAAAAAACCTATAAAATACTTTTCTATAAAAATTTAAAAGAGAAAAATGATGAATTATGAACTAGCTTTCAGTCACAGTTGGGGCTGGATGATATAACCAAAAAACGTATTTATCTGGTCAAACCAAAGAGGCTGGATGAACATTTTAAAGCCAAAGCCGAGCAGTTCATCCTTCTTCAGGCTCTGATTGGTCCACAGGTCGTCAACACGTCTGTGATTGGTTGACAGACTTAAATCAAACCATCATGGAAGGACAGCAGATGGTAAAAAGCAGCAAAAAGTAAGCTTTAAATAAAGTTTCATCTGAATTCATCTGAAATGACCGCAGCTGAAAAATGCTTTTGTTTGTCCTGGTAAAAATCTTTAATGTGGACGAGCTCATTTTATTCTCTTTTAACCTCTCAGTCTGTACCTCCACTTCTTCTCCTCCTCCCCTCCGAGTCTGAATCCTTCCAGCTCCACTAAAATGTCTGAGTTTCAGAAACTAAGCACCAGGTTTTAACCTTCAAACCTGTCATACGCAGACTTATCTGGGCATTTGGAGTCAGATTTAAAACCAGGGTAAAGGAAGCCGTGATAAGTCACACATCAGCCCCACCACAAACACTGACCTCAACAGTTTTGGTGTAATCTCATGCAGGCTCGGCCCACATACCATTCGCCTCAGAGATAAGATCCGAGGCTCTCACATATCAGTTCCCGTGCAGCAGCGCCGTTAACCTTCAATTTCCACAAGCAACTCTGTCATTTACGGTTAATTCTGCACCATGAGCCTGTCGGTTCTGATAAGCACAAGGACACAGAAGCCCTAATGGGACAAAACACATCAACAAGACCAGAAACACACGTCAGGAGACGAAGCCGGGCCTTAAAACTGCGACCACTCAGTCCCATTTTTAGCAAAGTGTGAATTAAATATAGAAAATACGTCATTTTCTGTCTAATGAAACACCCGGAACATGTGACCTCCGGTCTGCAGAGGCTGTCATCTGCCTGCGTCAGGCCAAAAGTCAGCTGCTGCCGGTTAATTTTCTGCAAAAACTGCTCATTTGAACCACTGTGTCACACACTGGAGTAAAATAAGATGTGGAGCCAGCAGGCGATGTCTTATATTTCGTGTCCCGCTCCCTCTGGAGTCAAGTGGAAAGCTGGTTTTCCAACTCCAACAGCAGGCCTGAGGTGATTTAACTTGGAGGGGGGGTAGTGATGGAGCTGCAGGGTGTCAGCCAGCAGCAGGATTCAGAGAATCAACCAGTTTCAGCACATTTACCCACATGTACACTTTATTCAGCGCTCAGGTTCAGTATCTATGGGTTTCATCTAATCATTTATGTAAAATAAGAAGAAAAATCCTGTTTAATTTGTCTCAGAGTAAAGTACTGCTTAGAAAATCATCTTTTCATGGCAAAATTAAATATTTATGAGTAATGTAGTCCAGATGAAAACATATAAACCTGAGTAGTTCCAGAGCAACTGGTCAAAACCACCAGGAACACATGAAACTTTCATCAAATACATGTTTTCTATGGGATTTCTTTTGAAAAGTTGTGTTAAAGAATACTTGTTATTGTGTTTTATTGCATGCTGACATCCTGGAATGTTGTGTACTGAAAATATTGTTGTGTTTCGCACCTCAGGGTCACACCAAAGTCATTTATAAATGTTAAAAATGCAAGTGGAGTGTCGGTTCACACCTCACACAGAAGGCAGGACTAACCAACCTGTTATTAACTCATCTTGTGTGATATTAAGAGTGTTTATAGTGAGTACACAACACAGTACTTGACAAAATACACACTAATATAACACTGAATAGCGCTAAATCACAAAAGATTAAGTGCAACACAACAGACAGTATTCTGTAAATAATTACACATCAGCAGCGTGTATCTGAGGAAGCTGAAGTTTCTGTATTTCACAGACAGGGTGGACTGACAGCTAGCTAACTGAAAGCTAGCTCAAAGAAAGTCCTGTTTTGTTCATTCAGCTCTTCTGTCAAAGCGATTAACTCAGATAATCGCTACCTTTTCATTTGTCAGTTTGTATGGGTTTTGTGTGTCTGGTTAGTAAGAAGCCACCAACTTTACTGAGCTAACAAGGGTTAATTTTACCCACTAATGTCAGGCTAATGTTAGCAGCTAACCGCTAGCTGTGCCCTCCAGCGGCACCTGTTGATAACAAAGCCACTTCAGTCCGGAGCGACAACACGGGAGGACTCACCTCCGTGTCTGAGCCGTCCACGTACTCCTTTAAACTGCTACATCCAACTGGAAACTCCGGAATAAGTGTCAGTTTTAATCCAAACAAACGTAACTCAGGCTGTATTTTCCTCAAACTCACAGTTTCACTCTAACACTTGTTGCTCTTTCGTCCGCAGCGGAGACTCCCTCCTCCTCCTCCTCCTCTCTGTCTGTCACTTCCACATTCAGACAGTGGGTGGAGTTAACATGCCACCGACGTCATAAAACAAAGACGCTAATTGGATGCAGTTATGAAAGGAATTCTCTCTCAACCAATCAGATACGTTGCTACGCTGCACGAGAGGAGCACAGTGGAATGATGCTGCATTCGATGGCACCTGGAAAATCGAATTTTCTTTTAAAAAAAGTACAATAATAAATTAGGAAATGTAAAGAATGATGCATTAAAAATAAAAAAAAATACGTTAATTCATTTTCCATACTGATTTGTCTTATTTTGTACATATTTGTACATTAGAAAACAAATACAGATACTTAATTAATGGAGGCACATGTCTTTTTGCTGAATATTCATATTTTATTTAATTTCTTATCACTTAATTAAATAATTTCATCCTTCATTCATATTCTTTTCCATACTCTTTGCTTTTTTGTTGTCAGTTTGTATTAACATGTTAATATTGCCTGGTTACATATAAAAAAATTGTAAAATACAGACGCCAACATGTATTTTAAGTATTTTAAGATCTGTTGGTTAAAGTGAATCATTTCAATGTGAATCAGTGACTGAGATATTCTAGAATAAGTTTTGTATATTTTTTTAAAAAAAGTTGTTCGAGAACAAGTTCAACAATGACAGATATCTTCTTTTAATTTGTTCCAGAACACACTGCTGAGCTACATTTGTTTAAGTGCTCAAAACTCTGATATTAAAGCATGTCTAAAGGTGCTTTCAGTAGTGAGTTCTGGAAGTAGTCCCAGTAGAGTGCCTGTGTAGAAATCCCTCCGTTAGCTCTCCTGTAGCTGCAAGTAGCCACATAACAGCAGCTATGAGCTAACAGAGCTATAGCACACGTTCATTCATTCATTCTTCTTAAAGTATTGGTGAAATAAAGACAGATAATGCCTTATTTAGAGGCTGCATCCTCTAAGCCCCGTTCTCTCCGTTATATGGATCTCCAGTTATCTAAATATCTTCTGAAGGACGCCGACTTTCACCAAATTGTTCTCGGTGAGCAGATGAACGTATTTCATGCCAGAAATAAGGTTTAAAAATACCAGAGTTCCCCTTTAAGCTAATGTTACGTTTAAGGTTTGATTCAAGCTGTCCATGATGGATGGAATCTGAACAGTTTCCTGAAGGGGGAAGGTAGCCCCCTGACACTGATGTCACACTGATGTCACATCAGTGTGACATCAGTGTGACATCAGAGTGCACTGTGATGTCACACCCATACCCAGATGAAGGGATGACATCACTGTGATGTCATAGACACTGTCATATACATCAGAGGGCATTTATGTCACTTGGAATGTTACCAGGTTCCAAACACAGAACCTGCAGAACTTTTAACTGGAACAGAATTTATCTTTAGTCAGACAAATCAAGCAGAAGAAGGAAAAGAAGAGAATTTGAAGATGCCTCTATTCAAAAAGGTAAATACATTTAATAACATTTAAAGATGTTTTTGGGTCAGAACACAGCTCCATAGTTATGTAGCGTTAGAGAAATCCACAGATCTGTGCAAAAGTGTTTAAACAGTTTAGATCTCTGCGAAGCTGTGTTCTGACAGTAAAACATCTCCAAAGTGTAATTGTATCTGTATATAGATAGATTTCTTTGTTAAATAAATGTAAAATTAATCGATAAAATAACTAAGAATATCGTTCAGAGACATTTTTTTGCTAACAATTGTATGTTTCCTTTATTTTCAACAGGATTCAAGAATTGTAACCCCGAAGGAGGAAAAGGACACATCCAGCCCCCCTGTGTCTTCAGATGAGAACTTTGAGTATGCAGAGATGTTCGTCTCTGGTATTCTTCAGCAAACTGCTGAAAATATCGATGAACTCCTGCAGTTTGTTTCCAGGTTGAACAAAGCGGAACGCCTCAATTCGATAGGGGAAAGTGGATCCTCAAAGGAGTCCTGCGCCAGCCAAAAAGTTGAGAGGCATTTGGAAAGATTTTTCAAACTCCGCAGGGCTTTTGCTGAGGTGAAAGAGGAGGTCGCAGTCGACAAAATGCCCAAAGAAAACGAAATGGAACATAAAGGAAAGTCACATAAAATATTTAAATCAGGATTAAAGAAAATATTTCAATTCGGAAAAAAGGAGGATGAGACGGAACAACAGATGGAAGTTGAGTCAGAGGAAGCTGACCTGACGGCTGCATGTCCTTCTCCAGACTCAGTCCCTGTATGTTCTACAGACTTGGGTCAGACTCAGGACTTTGACTCAGCTATGGCCCTCAACAAGTCATCCCAACTGGAAGAACAGGACCAAGACGGATGTCCTATCAAAGAAGAAGGCTTCATGACAGATTTAGGATCCAATACAGGAGAGGATGGCAATGACATCGTACCAGAGAATAAGGACATTCCCACTGGTTTAACCCCAATGGGTCCATCCCAGTCGGAGAAACACCATGAGGATGGGCTTGGTGCCAATGAGGAAGATGGGAGGAAATACGTAGGGTCAGCATCAAGCCCCTCAGGACAAGACGGACCTGCAGAGACCCATCTGGAACCTGAAGAACCTGCAGAACCTGAAGAACTTGCAGAGGGAATCAAGGAGACTGCTGACGATGTCCCAACATCACCCAAAGATAGTAGTGACCAATCACCACAAGAAGCAGAACTTACTGAAGATACTTCCTCCAGTGACAAACCAGCCGCCACAACTATGTACAAAAAGATCAAGAAAGGATTAAAAAACATTTTTAAATTGACCACAAAGGAGGATGAGACAGAACAACAGATGGAAGTTGAGTCAGAGGAAGCTGACCTGACGGCTGCATGTCCTTCTCCTGACTCAGTCCCTGTATGTTCTACAGACTTGGGTCAGACTCAGGACTTTAACTCAGCTATGACTCATGTGGAACCTGAAGAACCTGCAGAAGGAATCAAGGAGACTGCTGATGATGTCCCAACATCACCCAAAGATAGTAGTGACCAATCACCCCAAGAAGCAGAACTTACTGAAGATACTTCCTCCAGTGACAAACCAGCCGCCACAACTATGTACAAAAAGATCAAGAAAGGATTAAAAAACATCTTTAAATTGACAAAAAAGGAGGATGAGACAGAACAACAGATGGAAGTTGAGTCAGAGGAAGCTGACCTGACGGCTACATGTCCTTCTCCTGACTCAGTCCCTGTATGTTCTACAGACTTGGGTCAGACTCAGGACTGTGACCCCACCGCTTTCGAGTTGAACCTTCAAACAGATCCAGCATCAGTACCAGAAGCCAGTCTGACCGGATTGAAGAAATCTCTCCAAGAAATCATCGAGGAGTACTTTGAAAGTTTAACCGAGGAGTAAGTAAATTTGTGTACATTTGCAAGAGAAATATGTTGAAATATGTTATTCCTGTTTTTAAGTCCAATGTTTCTAACTCTGTTTCGTGTTTGATTCAATTTTCAGGGAGAAAAGTACAATTAATCAAAGTGTGTCCGGGAGGAACATGGAAGTGGAGTTCGTGGAGATGATCCATGAGGAGTTCAGCACTGTGACAGCTTTGACCATCGACTCTGTCTCTGAAATAAGTAACCTCTTCTTCAACCTCAGCTAAGGAGAGTGGGAAAGAGGCAATTTGTTTGTAATAATGCGAAATAAAATCTTTAAAAATAAGTTTTTCATGTTTTGTGTCATGTCTATGAGAAATTATGACCTGAATAGCGTTGGTTCTGGTTGTATGTTGCTGATATTAAGTGTATGATAAGAATTACCTCATGAAAAGGGACATAAACATCTACGGAACATGATACCCACGACTTCACTTCACACAGAGGTCACCGAAATTCTAACTGGAGGACGTTCACACTAAAGGACACGAGTACACGCGCGCCCACACGCATGCACACACCGCCGTCGTCCTCCAGAGGTGCAGCAGCAGCCTGCACACGCTACAGTTTCTATGTATGCGCCGTCACAGTGCAGACAGGGGTTGTAAACATGGCGGCGGACGGGATGGTGCTCACCAACCACGACCATCAGACCCGCGTGGGGATTCTGACGGGTAAGGACACCGTTTGATTATAAATGCGTCTTAACGATGCACATCTGCGCCGTTTTGTCGTCTGTTGTCTGCGCGCGACCGTGTCACGATCCGAGCTGTCTTCGTTGCAGAGCTAGCCTAGCTAGCCACGATGCTAACCGGTTCCGTTTATGTGCAGGCTTGCCTTCCCTGACAGGTCGGGCAGAGGTGGGATTTGTTCTGTTGGCAGGTCATCGTCAAGCCGTTGTTGACGTTTAAATAATGTATTTGTGTTGATGTGAGGACTGGTTGTTGCTCTCTGAGCTGTATTTTGTGGCTAAACGTCAGTATAGTAAGGCATTTCGCTCAGCGTCAAGGCAGACGGAAGAGAAAGGAAGCGTTGGTGGAGCCTTTCAAAATAAAGCGCGAGCGACATTTTTGGCTACATCTGATCTGGTGAACGCTCCAATTAGATGCTTTTAATTTGAAAGCAGAACCTCGGATCTTCCGGTTTAGCCTAGCTTAAAGTTTCTAGCTTGACTCGGGAGAACCTTATATTTTCTATCGCTGCCGAGCCTACATGAGCTGCATTATTCATGTCCCTTTGCAGATCCGATGTTTTGGCTGCAGTGGAGACTGCTTTTAGTCACAGTTACAGATTTTTAGCAGCGTTTTGGATCCACATGTTTTTTATTGAATGCATAAATCTGCATTCATTCATTCATTAATAGTGAATCTTCTTGAAATGAGAGGGCAGGACGCAGCGCCCGAGCCAAAATGACTTCAGATGCTCAGATCAGCTCAGCTGAGGAGGACTGGGACCAGTTTGCAGCAGTGTGACAGCCACCAACACCGCTGCATCCTCGCTAAAGGCAGAAAGAGACGTGAGAATAATGCTGAGGAGGATGAGAGGAATCAGCAGCTAACCCTGCTGTCCATCCATCCATCCATCCATCCTGGAAGGAAGGAAGGAAGGAAGGAGCGCAGTCTGCTGTCACGTGTTACCACACACCATTCATGTGGTGTGTGTTGGCTGTTTGCTGATCTGCTCTGGAACATGTTTAAAGTTCAGTTCGGTCAACTTCAAATATGGGTTTGAAACTCCCAAATGATGTTTAAATCATCTGAGAAAGAAACGTCTCTTTATTTGTTGTGATAGAAAGAATGTGCTGATCACAGGACCCAGAAAGAAGCTCTGAACATCCAGTTTAATCAGCTGCGAAAGGAAGGCCTCATCCACAGTTTTTAAAACAACCGAAACAGAGAATAAAAGTCTTCATTCTGCTTATGCTGCAACAACTACTTTTTAACTTTTTAACCAACTGATCTGATCAGATCTCAAGTAAAACCAACCAGACTGGTGACTGGTTGATGGAGCAGTGAAAAGTACAGATAAAAACTCCTGATTCAGCCTTGTTTCCCTCTAATCTTTAAAGTGTCCTGATCAACAGTTCTGCAGCTTTCTGGAGTTTTTCTTTGGACATTTTCTGCTTTTTCACTCATCTTCAGTCCTTGTTCCTGAGCATTTTCAGTGGAATGTGTTTTTTCTTTGTTCAGCCACTGAACTCTGACCTATGAACCATTCAGGCAGGAAAAAAGTCTCCTAACTCAAGGGATGAACCAGTGTTGTGTCGACACAGAACAGACAACTTAGCAAAGAAGCCGTTTTAAACTGGATCTTTAGGCACTTTGTCACAAAGACACATCATTTGTTCCCATTTCTTTAGCTGCATCTATGAAAAACAGCAAAGAAAACACAGTTTGACAGACAGAAAATAGGATTTCTGCAGCAACAAGGTGATTCCCAAAGAGCTATTAGCTGAAAACTTGGCATATCTCAGCATGGTGTGCAGTGTGTCCTTAAAACATTTGAGGAAACTGGACAAGTGGAGGACAAAAGAAGAAGTGTCAGGCCTAAAAAACTATCTACAGCAGATGAACAGGATCTGAAAGTGATGTCCTTAAGAAAGAGGAAAAAATCCAGCTGTGACCTGACAGGACCTGAGAGATGCATCTGGACCTTCAGCTGATCCATCTACTGTTGGCCCAAGCCTCATCAGAAATGGTCTCCATGGAAGGGTGGCTGTCAAGAAGCCGTTCTTAAGGAAGGGAAACAGGGAGAAAAGGCTGAGCTGTGCCAAATGACACAAGAAGTGGACTGAAAATCAGTGGCAACAGGCTGTCAAGAAGCTGTTCTTGACCAACAGGTTCAAACACGCCACCTTCATGCTGTGAGGTGACGGTGCTCAGCACCAACAATAAGGCTGGAAATAAAGTAGTTTTAAAGATGCTTTTGTGTGTTTATGATGGCTTTATGAATCCTGCATTTGTTTGGAGCACATCCACAGATATTAAAGCTACATGTGTGCAAAGACTGTAAGAAATGCATTTTCAACACTGGATTCTTATAGCAAAGGATTAGATCTCGTAGTAAATGATCGTAATATGAGGCAGATGACTCATTCTGAAGGCAGTACTGGGTTTAAAACTGGTGGGCTAATCCTTCATGGTAAAGGGATGCATTAGTGCAGATGTTATCACACATCTGTGGAGGCTCAGTTAATGCTGAAACATACTGTCGTGGTAGAAAGAAACCGAACTCCAGTTCTCAGGTTTTCTGTATCAGGACATTAAAACTCATCTGTTCCTCTGCAGGTGTTGAACATGTCACACTGAGTCATTATTTACTGAAATAAAACTGAGACAAAACACAGAAGCAGTGAGTAAAACTAAGTGAACCCCTGATCCAGCAGCTTCAGCAGCAGTGAGTTAAACTAAGTGAACCCCTGATCCAGCAGCTTCTGCAGCAGTGAGTGTAAAACTAAGTGAACCCCTGATCCAGCAGCTTCAGCAGCAGTGAGTGTAAAACTAAGTGAACCCCTGATCCAGCAGCTTCAGCAGCAGTGAGTGTAAAACTAAGTACTAAACTAACTATCGATTTTTCAGTCGCAAGTATAAATTTTTAAATTTTTTCTAGCAAACTTTATTGAAAAGTCAGACGTTACAATTAGTGAAAACACAGAAAATTAACATAATACAAAACAATGCCGGGGGGGGGGGGGGGGGGGTCACATTATACAAAACAGTGATAAATTAGTTCATATAAATGTTATATAAAGTGCATATATCAGTGGTTTTGATGGCTTTTCTGTTTATAGAACGTAGGATTGTTGTAATTTATTGTTTGAGCTCCTTCTCAAAAATTGAAAAAGATGGTTTGTGATTAGAGAATTTGGATTTGTGTTTATGGTATTTTTATGGTATTTTATGGTAAAACGAGCAGGTTGATGATGTAATATTCAACATAAACATGAGTCTGTGTGCGCTGAAGACATGTTTGTTTGTTTCCGTTGTCTTTCCGGGTCAAAGGTCGGACCACCGTCCAATCAGTGACGATTCATGTGAAATCACTCTGTCCCTTTAAAATATTTTAAAAAATGATGTGTATTAAATCTTATTGAATCGTATGGCTGAATGCCGCGTATCGGATGGTGAGATTAGATTATCGCTACAGCATGGTGTATGTGTGACGTTTTAATGAAGCAACTCCTCGTCCCGTTGGAGGCTTCCTGGTCAGTAAATGTGACGCCTCTCTCCTCCAGTCAGTGACAGCTGCTACAACAACCTGGCAGAGGACAGGAGTGGAGTCAACCTGAAGGACCTGGTGCACGACCCGTCGCTGTGAGTCCTCATTCCAACACAAACGCTGACGCACACACAGCTCGCATTAGCCTGACTGTCACTGTCTCTTCCTGCAGCCTGGGAGGACTCATCGCAGCCTATAAAATAGTTCCAGATGAGATCGACGACATCAAGGTATCGAAATCACTCACACGTAACTCAGGTAGCATCCAACTCTTCTTGCTGCAACGGAAATTAAAGTATTTCCCGTTTTCCACTCGTATCTGTTTGGTCTTCTGTCTGAAAACTTTGGATTTAAAGGTTCTGGAACACACGAGTTTGTTTGTTTTAATCACAAAATACAGTTTGTTGATGTAAATGTAATTTATTTATACAGCCCTTGACAACAATTCATTTCGGTTTACAGCAGATGATAAATAAAGAAAAGAATAAGTACAAAACAATAAAATAACAGTAAACGCAATAAAATACAGCAAAATTTAATAAGATAATATAAAAGAGTCACCATACTACTGGGTATTAAAAGCCATCTGAAATAAGTAGGTTTTTAGCCCTGATTTAAAGATGATGTTGAAGTTCAGCTTCTGCCAATAAAATGAGAAAAGATGTGGGAAAGGGATTTAGTTGTTTCTGTTTCTGTATTTATCAGACGCTTTTATCCAAAGCAACTTACAAATGAAGATATAACAGCTCTATAAAAAGCTAACAATAAGCTACAGAGAAGGAACCCAGGAGTCCGACTCTGTCAGAGGGGACAGAGTAGAGATAGGGTGGAGATTTAGGTGGAAATGGCATGTTTCATGGAAATATTTCACTGTAGAATGGACTGAGTTCATCAAAAATAGCAGCTTGTTGCCTTTTTTCCTGCATGGACTCACAGACTGAGGCAAGCTGGACCTTAAACCGTCCCACTGAAGCTCTAAATGCAGCGATGGGGCCTCCTCTGGGATACATTTAAACTAGATATGTCTCTATCCATCCCGGCTGTTCAGCGGTCTCGTGTTATTGGAGTTAAGACGATGTAAAACACCGCTGTTCACGTAGTTTTCGTGTGCAGGACACTCTTCTGGAGTGGTGTGATGAACAGGAGCTGAACCTCATTCTCACCACTGGAGGAACCGGCTTTGCACCGCGGGATGTTACACCGGAGGTACGCACACACATGCACAGACAAACGCTTCATCGAAAAGGTGGCGTGAAGAGAGACAAACGGTCAGGTGTAGGGAGCCGAGGCTGATCAATCCTTCAGGTGATCAGATGCATGAACTGCAGGGCTGAAACGCTCGTGATCTGAGGTGAATGCAGGCGCTGATGCTGGTGGATGTTCTGCCTTCTTCCTCTCTAAAGAAACTGTCTGGATATGTTCTGAGGGTGAAATAAGTCCTTTTTAAATGGCTCCGTGTGCTTCTGCTCCAGGCCACCAGGGAGGTGATAGAGCGAGAGGCCCCGGGAATGGCTCTGGCCATGCTGATGGGATCCCTCAACGTCACACCTCTGGGAATGCTGTCCAGGTGAGGACCGTTGGGGTCAGATTCAGGTGTGAGACGGTGCGTTCCCGCTCTAATTTGCTCTCCTCTGCATCGTTTTCAGGCCAGTTTGTGGTATTCGTGGCAAAACTCTGATCATCAACCTTCCCGGGAGCAAGAAAGGCTCCCAGGTACGACTCTCTGACCTCCTCTGCTGACGCAGTGACGTGCACGTTCGCTCACGTAATCCACGTGAATGCGTTTGAAACGGCGGCCTTGAGGCCAAAGTCCCAGAACGTTTGTTGTTCCTGTGGCCACAGGTTGAAAGATATGTCACAGCTCAAGTTTTAGGCTCCTTTTCTGTAGATTTACAGCAACAAACGACGCATTTGAAGTCTTTCGTCCTCATTTAGCTTCAAAACTGCTCTTAAAATCAGTCTTAAACTATTGCTTTGATGCAGTCTGTCGGTTTCCTTCGTGAGGCAACTTCAATTTTTATTCTCGTTTTATAAATTGGACTAATTTGGATTTGAATTAGTTAATTTCTTTTGATTCTTGAGCAGCAGAATCTTGTTCTGGACCCACAGACGATGCAACACGGTCGTAAACCTGAGTCTGTGACGACTTTTTCTCACTTCAAACTGTGTTTAAATGATTGAAAAACAGTTAAAACCTCTGAGTAGACCCTGATGTGTCCCGCAGGAGTGTTTTCAGTTCATTCTGCCCGCTCTGCCTCACGCCATCGACCTGCTGCGCGAGGCCAACGTCAGGGTGAAATCCACGCACGCCGCCCTGGAGCAGCTGCCCTCGCCCTCCTCGCTGCTGGCCAACACGCACGCCAACGCCCACAGCAACACTCACACCATGGAGCGCGGCACCCAGTGCGAGGAAGAGGAGGACGAGGAGGACGACATGAGGAGAGGGCAGCACGAGCACAACCACCACAATCACCAGCACGGCTCCTCCCACATCACCGCAGCCGCTATCGCTGCCAAGGTAACGCCAAGTCGACAGGACACACGGAGACCGGCAGATTAAACTTTGACCTGGTCTTTATGGGCGTAGGAAACGGGAGGGTGTCATCAAATAAGAGCTTTTAAACCATGAATCTTCATCAGACGTTTGGGTTCAGAGCTTCTTCAGGTCCAGATATTCAAACCGTACAAATCGGCCCTCATTCATTCAGTTGTTCGTTCGTTCGTTCATTCATTCATTCATTCAGTTGTTCGTTCGTTCATTCATTTGTTCATTCAGTTGTTCGTTCGTTCATTCATTTGTTCATTCAGTTGTTCGTTTGTTCATTCGTTCGTTCATTCATTCATTTGTTCATTCAGTTGTTCGTTTGTTCATTCGTTCGTTCATTCATTCATTTGTTCATTCATTTGTTCATTCATTTGTTCATTCATTTGTTCATTTGTTCATTCATTTGTTCGTTCGTTTGTTCGTTCATTCATTCGTTCGTTTAGTTTGTTCGTTCGTTCGTTCGTTCGTTCGTTCATTCATTCATTTGTTCATTCAGTTGTTCGTTTGTTCATTCGTTCGTTCATTCATTCATTTGTTCATTCAGTTGTTCGTTTGTTCATTCGTTCGTTCATTCATTTGTTCATTCATTTGTTCGTTCGTTTGTTCGTTCATTCATTCGTTCGTTTAGTTTGTTCGTTCGTTCGTTCATTCAATCAGTTGTTCGTTCGTTTAGTTTGTTCGTTCTTTCATTCATTCGTTCGTTCAGTTTTTCATTGGTTGGTTCATTCAGTTCGTTCGTTTGTTCATTCGTTCGTTCATTCATTCATTTGTTCATTCAGTTGTTCGTTTGTTCATTCGTTCGTTCATTCATTCATTTGTTCATTCAGTTGTTCGTTTGTTCATTCGTTCGTTCATTCATTCATTTGTTCACTCAGTTGTTCGTTTGTTCATTCGTTCGTTCATTCATTCATTTGTTCATTCAGTTGTTCGTTTGTTCATTCGTTCGTTCATTCATTCATTTGTTCATTCAGTTGTTCGTTTGTTCATTCGTTCGTTCATTCGTTCATTTGTTCATTCAGTTGTTCATTCATTTGTTCATTCAGTTGTTTGTTTGTTCGTTCGTTCATTCATTCAGTTGTTCATTCATTCAGTTGTTCGTTCAGTTGTTCATTCGTTTGTTCGTTCATTCATTCGTTCGTTTAGTTTGTTTGTTCGTTCGTTCGTTCATTCATTCATTCAATCAGTTGTTCGTTCGTTTAGTTTGTTCGTTCTTTCATTCATTCGTTCGTTCAGTTTTTCATTGGTTGGTTCATTCAGTTCGTTCGTTTGTTCATTCATTCATTAATTCAGTTGTCCAATCAGAGTCCAGTTCAAACCATCTGAAAAAGTCTTTAAAACAACCTCACTTTGACTCATAAAACTCAGTTTAATCTGGATTTTTAAGGTGAATATGAGGTTTTCACAAAGTTTTACAGACTTTAATAAAACAACATAAAAGTGGATTTTATATTTTGTGCAGAAAGGCAAAGTTTCAGCGATTATTTCAGCTGATTTTAACGATGCTTCAGGTGATAAAAACCCACGCCGTCGGTGTCCAGTTTCATTTAAATGTTTTCACGCCATCTCATCTCACCCGTGTGCATGTGTGTGTGTGTGTGTGTGTGTGTGTGTGTGTCCACGTGCACGTGTGTGTTCATCAGACGAGTCATGCTGTGGTCATGGCTAAAGGGTCTACCTACCTGCCTGGGAACACCCCCGCCCCCCCCGCTCATTTCACCTGTTCCCATCACCAGCAGGTGAGACGTCCACACCTACACTCCCCCCTCCATCATGTGTGTCCATCCATTAATGACCGAGTTAAAGGGATAATCTGTTGTTTTGTAAGAGGTTTTACCTGCGGCACATTTTCACCATTTAAACCAACTCAAACCCCTAAAATACAGTTGATATAATTAAGTAAATATGACAGTAAATGCTGCTTGAAAGGTAATTAATGCAACAATAATTGAAAAGTATGTGAAATGAATAAATTTTTCTGCTTTAATCTGAAACGGCATCATTTAGATTTGTTTTAATGCTGCTTTTTATGTACTTTGTCACTCAGTTTGCGGCTTTATTTGTTATTTTAATTGGAATATATTTAATTTCTTTCTTTATTAATGTACTTAAGGCACCGCTGAGAGACCTATTGAAGGAAGAAGTGAGATTAAATCACAGAGAAACCTTTTGTTAGCGAGTGAAACGCAGACTTTGTGTTCACCCCGTGTGAATGTCGGGCTCAGTTCATGAATATCATGCAGTGCAAAACTCAAAAGAGTGTTGTTTCTATGTCGTTATGCCACATGTGATGCAGTGTTCAGGGGTTTATTTAGTCTGAAAAGCACAAAGAAAGATGTGATTCCTGCTCATCCAGGACGAATGTTCCCTAAAAAGTAAAAAAAAAGAAGAAATCAAACACATCAGCAGGTAAAAGTGCCTGAATAGTCGATAATATTTGTAGTTTTTTAACATCAAAGCTATATTTAAGAGATGTAAGTACAAAAAAAATGTATTTTTAGTGTCTGAACTCAGTAACTTGATTGAAAATGGAGACAAATGTAGAATCTGATGCAGCGACACTCAGTAAAAGTTGTTCTGGAGTCAAAGAAAGTTTATATAATCCACAGCAACAGCTTCTGGAGCTTCTCCAACCAGCAGGTTACCTGCTGACAGGTGAGGGTGTCAGGATTGGGTATAAAAGCAGCTTCCACCACAGGTTCGGTCGAGTTTTATGATCATGAACGTCTGAGTGAAATCAACAGATTCTCTCAAACATCCTTAAATGTCAGAACCAGAGGAGAAGAGTCGTCATGATGTTGGTTTATGGCAGGTGTGTGAGGGGTAAATAACTGAGGAAAGTGTGTGTGTGTGTGTGTGTGTGTGTGTGTGTGTGTTTGTGTGTGCGTAGATCCCGGACTCGATCATTTCTCGAGGCGTTCAGGTGCTTCCTCGAGATTCGGCCTCTTTAAGCTCCACCCCCTCCGAGTCACCGCGGGCAACACAGGCAACGTCCCGCCTTTCCACCGCCTCATGCCCAACACCGAAGGTACACACAAACCTGCACGCACACACTCAGAGCTGAGCACGGAGAAATTAGAGGAGTTTTCAATCTTTGAAACAGAAAAACGTGTCACTGCATGAAGTCTCCACCTCCCGTGACACAGCAACACGTATGTTGATGTTCTGCATGACACGTGTGGATCTAAAAGCTGTTAAATTCAACATGTTTGTCTCCGTTTGGCTGTCAGATATGAACATAAACTCAAAGCCAAAGGAGGACATTAGATTCAACCTCGCAAAACGTGACCAGATTAAAAGTCTCGGGACATGTTGTGTTGTTTGGATTTGAATGGGAGTGAATGGGACAGTGAGAACATAAAGAACTGCGTTAAAGACTTCCTGTAAGCTCTAAAGTGTCCTGAGCAACAGTTCTCCAGCTTTCTGAAGGTCTTTCAGAGTTTTTCTTTAGACTTTTTCTGCTTTTTCACTCATTTTCAGTCCAGTTTTTTCTTTGTTCAGCCACTTAACTCTGAGCTATGAAGCATTCAGGCAGAAAAAAGGCTCCAAACTCAAGGGATGAACCAGTGTTGTGTCGACACAGAACAGACAACTTAGCAAAGAAGCCATTTTAAACTGGATCTTTAGGCACTTTGTTACCAGCAGCCTGTCACAAAGACTCATCATTTGTTCCCATTTCTTTAGCTGCATCTATGAAAAACAGCAAAGAAAACACAGTTTGACAGACAGAAAATAGGATTTCTGCAGCAACAAGGTGATTCCCAAAGAGCTATTAGCTGAAAACTTGGCATATCTCAGCATGGTGTGCAGTGTGTCCTTAAAACATTTGAGGAAACTGGACAAGTGGAGGACAAAAGAAGAAGTGTCAGGCCTAAAAAACTATCTACAGCAGATGAACAGGATCTGAAAGTGATGTCCTTAAGAAAGAGGAAAAAATCCAGCTGTGACCTGACAGGACCTGAGAGATGCATCTGGACCTTCAGCTGATCCATCTACTGTTGGCCCAAGCCTCATCAGAAATGGTCTCCATGGAAGGGTGGCTGTCAAGAAGCCGTTCTTAAGGAAGGGAAACAGGGAGAAAAGGCTGAGCTGTGCCAAATGACACAAGAAGTGGACTGAAAATCAGTGGCAACAGGTCTTATGGAGGGATGAATCCTCCCCAGAGCCCGGACCTCAACATTATTGAAGCAGTGTGGGATCATCTGACAGAGAACGGAACAAAAGGCAGCCCACATCCAAAGAAGAGCTTTGGGATGTCCTTCAAGAAGCCTGGAGAACTATTCCTGAAGACTCCTTAAAGAAATGACAGAAAGCTCGTCTCAGAGGGTTCAGGCTGTGTTGGAGAATAAAGGAGCTCAGACCAGAGATTCACTTTAAAGCTGCTCAGAACTGATAAAAAACTCTGTTTCTGCCTCAGATTCTGGGTTTATATTCATGTCTGAACATGTTGTTCTGCACAATCATGGAATCGCTGCATGAA
The DNA here is from genome assembly GCF_036924035.1 of Leuresthes tenuis. Lineage (NCBI taxonomy): Eukaryota > Metazoa > Chordata > Actinopteri > Atheriniformes > Atherinopsidae > Leuresthes > Leuresthes tenuis. The sequence goes on from NW_027325369.1 coordinate 32,284,928, forward strand.
TTCATGTCCTTGCATGTGTGGAGTTGGGTACCTTTAAAGGTGAAACCAGCCTCCTGTTTCAGGAAGAGTTTCCTATAAATAAACCGTGTGTCTGCCTCTGCAGGTTCAGTCTCGATGTGGCAGTAATGAGAACATCCTGAGAGCCAGTAAGTCCTCATCATCTGTGTTTGGGTCTCTTTTTCTGCGGAAATGAAGGAATTTCATGTGTATTTTCATGTGAATCTCTCAGAAGCCTCTGATGTTGTGTGTTTAGGCCACAGTGCGGTTGACATCAGCAAAGTGGCACGCCGGCATCGCATGTCCCCGTTCCCGCTGACGTCCATGGACAAAGCCTTCATCACTGTCCTGGAGATGACGCCTATTCTGGGAATAGAAGTCATTAATTACAGAGGTGTGTTCCTTTCCTCCGGTAGGATCGCTGAACCTTTCAGGTCTCTAATCAGGCGGGGGGGTTATTTCTTATTTCTGAAGGTGTGAAACGAGGATAAAGTTGAGCTCAGGCTGTACACAATCATCCACCTTCTGTTTTACAAGTTCAAAATAAACAGTGATGGGATGCTGTGAACAGCTTTGACATTTCTTACAGTTTATGTTTAGACTTTATTCATCCATCATCGGGTCTCAGAACCAACAGGTCCAGCAGGGAAACCCAGACATCCCTCTCCAGCTCCTCCTTTGGATCCCGAGGCGTTCCCAGGTCAGATGGGATATATAATCCCTCCAGTGAGTTCTGGTTCTGACCCGGGGCCTCCTCCCAGGAGGCATCCTAACCAGAGGAACCACCTCAGCTGACTCCTTTCTATGTGGAGGAGCAGCGGCTCTACTCCGACGAGGCTCTTTCCTGTTTTAATTATCGAGATGAGTGGAATGAGTTGTTTTGTAGACAGTTTGCAGCACTAAACTGAACTGGTTCTGGCTGTTTCTCCACAGACGGTTTGGGTCGGGTGCTCGCTCAGGACATCTATGCCAAAGACAACCTTCCTCCGTTCCCTGCCTCAGTTAAAGATGGTTACGCCGTACGAGGTCAGTCCTCGCTCACTGGTTCTGTTCCCATTTAACATCCCTTCATCGAGCAGAGCAGAGCTGCATTAAAACTCTCCTCCCTGCTGAGTATTTCAGATCAATAACCGTGGTCTAACTTCCATGATTAACCATCATTATCATTGATTGTAGCTGCTGACGGCCCAGGAGATCGCTTCATCATGGGGGAGTCCCAGGCTGGACAGCAGGTCAGCTCTGATGCATTAACTACTCTCAGGAGGTCATTAGTGCAGTTCGTAACTGTCAGTAGGAGCATCAGTTTACTGCATTTATGTGACACCTTTCTCGTCTTTAAAGCACTTTAAAAACCACGTTAAACCGCTCACTTCCAGCCTATAAAGACACGAGCAACAAATTACGCCTTCGGTCAGTTGTTCAGGACAGAAAAACTCATCACACTGTCTTTATTTACTGAAATAAAACTGAGACAAAACACAGAAGTGGTGTGTGAGAAACTAAGTGAACCCCTGATTCAGCAGCTTCAGCAGCAGTGAGTGAAAAACTAAGTGAACCCCTGATCCAGCAGCTTCAGCAGCAGTGAGTAAAACTAAGTGAACCCCTGATCCAGCAGCTTCAGCAGCAGCTTCAGCAGCAGTGAGCTGCAGTGATGGTTTCCTGTGGGACGTTATCAGTCTCTCTCATGGTTCTGGAGGAATCTCGGCCCTCTTCTCTCCAGCGCTGCTTCAGCTCATTGAGGTTTGCAGCTTTGGTTTCTGCACAGCTCTCTTAAGGTCCCACCACAGCATTTCAGTCAGGCTGAGGTCTGGACTCTGACTGGACCATTGCAGCACCTTGATTCTTTTCTTTTTCCCCACATTCTGCTGTAGATCTGCTGCTGTGTTTGGGATCTTTGTCCTGTTGATGAGCCAGTTTCAGCCCAGCTTTAGCTGTGGGACAGATGGCCTCACATTTGACTCTAGAATACTTTGGTATCCAGAGGAGTTCATGGTGGACTCAATGACTGCAAGGTGCCCAGGTCCTGTGGCTGCAGAACCAGCCCAGATCATCAGCCCTCCACCACCGTGCTTGACAGCTGGTATGAGGTGTTGGTGCTGATATGCTGTGTTTGGTTTCCTCCAAACGTGCTGCTGTGCATTAGGACCAAACATCTCCACTTTGCTCTGGTCTGTCCAAAGGACATTGTTCCAGAAGTCTTGAGCTTTGTTCAGATGCAGCTTTGCAAACCAAAGCTGTGCTGCCATGTTCTTTTTAGAGAGAAGAGGCTTTCTCCTGCAGCCCTTCCAAACAAGCCGTCCTTGTTCAGTCTTTTTCTAACTGTGCTGCCATGACCTTTAACCTTTAACATGCTAACTGAGGCCTGTAGAGTCTGAGATGTAGCTCTGGGCTTTTTCACCTTGGGGTGACCTTTAACCTTTAACATGCTAACTGAGGCCTGGAGAGTCTGAGATGTAGCTCTGGGCTTTTTCACCTTGGGGTGACCTTTAACCTTTAACATGCTAACTGAGGCCTGTAGAGTCTGAGATGGAGCTCTGGGCTTCTTCACCTTGGGGTGAACTTGCTGGGACGTCCACTCCTGGGAAGACTGACAGCTGTCCTGAATGTTTTCCACTTGTGAATAATCTTTCTCTCTGTAGAATGATGGACTCCAGATAATTTGGAAATGGCCTTATAACCCTTCCCAGACTGATGGGCAGCAGCAGCTGCTTCTCTAAGATCATTGCTGATGTCTTTCCTCCTTCTTACCGTCTGCTTCTGCATTTTGTCTCAGTTTTTCATTCATAAAGGTGATTATTTTAATCATGTCTGTGGCAGAGAGCAGGGAGAACAGAGCAGTCAGGCTCACCTTTTCAGCATCTTATGGGGAAAAATAACAAGATAATTAACAGGAACAACATGTACGACACAGAATTCCTCTTCATTCTACTTCCTGGTAACATGGCCAGAACCCAGCCTCTGTCCGTCATCAGCTCCACAGAGAACGTTCTGACCCGAATCAGCATGTGGTGCCCGCCCTGCTCCCTCCCACAGGTCCTGATATGTGAAGCTTAGAAGGAAAACGGTTGGATTTACAGATGGAGAAACTCTGTTTTCTGCAGCTCCGAACTCAAAGTCCAGTTCTCTGGATGTTTGGTGCTGCTGGAAATATGAGAGAAATGTAAAGAATGTGATGTCTGGGAAGCACTGAGGATGTTTGGATTGTAAACTGTGTGTGTGTGTGTGTGTGTGTGTGTGTGTGTGTGTGTGTGTGTGTGTGTGTGTGTGTGTGTGTGTGTGTGTGTGTGTGTGTGTGTGTGTGTGTGTGTGTGTGTGTGTGTGTGTGTGTGTGTGTGTGTGTGTGTGCAGCCCACCCACACAGTGATGCCAGGTCAGGTGATGCGGGTGACGACCGGAGCGCCGATCCCCTGCGGCGCCGACGCCGTGGTCCAGGTGGAAGATACTGAGCTGCTGAGGGAGTCCGAGGATGTAAGAACTCCACTTTCCTGTCAAAGCGCTCGGTGCTGGACAGACAGATGTTGACAGACAGGTGTTGACAGACAGGTGTTGACAGACAGATGTTGACAGACAGATGTTGACAGGCTGGTGCTGGACAGACAGATGTTGACAGACTGGTGCTGCACAGACAGATGTTGACAGACTGGTGCTGCACAGACAGATGTTGACAGACTGGTGCTGGACAGACAGATGTTGACAGAAAGATGTTGACAGACCGGTGCTGGACAGACAGATGTTGACAGACTGGTGCTGCACAGACAGATGTTGACAGACTGGTGCTAGACAGACAGATGTTGACAGAAAGATGTTGACAGACCAGTGCTGGACAGACAGATGTTGACAGACAGATGTTGACAGACTGGTGCTGCACAGACAGATGTTGACAGACTGGTGCTGCACAGACAGATGTTGACAGACTGGTGCTGGACAGACAGATGTTGACAGAAAGATGTTGACAGACCGGTGCTGGACAGACAGATGTTGACAGACTGGTGCTGGACAGACAGATGTTGACAGACTGGTGCTGCACAGACAGATGTTGACAGACTGGTGCTGCACAGACAGATGTTGACAGACTGGTGCTAGACAGACAGATGTTGACAGAAAGATGTTGACAGACCAGTGCTGGACAGACAGATGTTGACAGACAGATGTTGACAGACTGGTGCTGCACAGACAGATGTTGACAGGCTGGTGCTGGACAGACAGATGTTGACAGGCTGGTGCTGCACAGACAGATGTTGACAGTGCGTTTGTTTCAGGGCACGGAGGAGCTGGAGGTGAGGATCATGGTCCAGGTCCGGCCCGGGCAGGATATCAGGTGAAGTGGAAACCGTGTGCTGAGGCAGCTCAGTGGAGCCGAGTCGCTGTCAGGAGTTAAATGCGAGTGTTTCTGTGTCTGCACAGGCCAATCGGCCACGATATACGGCGGGGGGAGTGTGTTCTGGCCAAAGGGACACACATGGGCCCGTCTGAGATCGGCCTGCTGGCTACAGTGGGGGTGACGGAGGTCAGCGTGCACAAATTCCCCGTGGTGGCCGTCATGTCCACTGGAAACGAGGTACAGGCACAAACAGGTGCAGACACTGAACTCTGGTCCTGTTTCTGCTGCAGTTTGGGACACTGTGCCTTTGTTTGTGTGCAGCTGCTGAATCCGGAGGACGATCTCCACCCAGGAAAGATCAGAGACTCCAACCGCTCCACCCTGCTGGCCACCATCCAGGAACATGGATACCCAACCATCAACCTCGGCATCGTAGGAGACAAGTACGCCCCACACTGAGTAAAACGGGCTGAAAGTCCCACAGTAACACCAGAGCTTGTTTCTGCTCAGCACCAGCAGATAACTGACACGTTTTATGTGAATTATTCCCTGAATTATTCGAGACTATGGTTCTCAGCCGGAAAAGGGTGGAATGCTCTCTCCGGGTCGGGAATGAGATCCTTCCCCAAGTGGAGGAGTTCAAGTATCTCGGGGTCTTGTTCACAGTGAGGGACGAATGGAGCTGGAGATTGACGGCGGATCGGTGCAGCGTCTGCAGTGTTGCTCTGCACCGACCCGTCGCTGTGAAGAAGGAGCTGAGCCAGAAGGCGAAGCTCTCTACTTACTGGTCAATCTACGTTCCCATCCTCTCCTGTGGTCAGGAGCTGTGGGTAGAGACCGAAAGAACGAGATCGCGAATACAAGCGGCTGAAATGGGTTTCCTCCGCAGGGTGTCTGGGCTCTCCCTTAGAGATAGGGTGAGAAGCTCAGTCCTCCGGGAGGGGCTCGGAGTAGAACCGCTGCTCCTCCGCATTGAGAGGAGTCAGATGAGGTGGCATCTGGTTAGGATGCTTCCTGGAGGCCTCCCTGGGGAGGTGTTCTGGGCCCGTCCCACTGGGAGGAGACCCCGGGGAAGACCCAGGACACACAGGAGAGACTATGTCTCTCGGCTGGCCTGGGAACGCCTCGGGGTCCCCCGGAAGAGCTGGAGGAAGTGGCCGGGGACAGAGACGTCTGGGTTTCTCTGCTCAAGCTGCTGCCCCCCCGACCCGACCCCCGGATAAGCGGCAGATGATGGATGGATGGATATTCCCTGAATTAAGGTGTCTTCATATTCAAAAAGTTTGAATAAAACTGTATCAGCGACGGCCGAAAGGAAGTGTTTATATGGAAGATGTGCGGGTGAAGCTTAGAGAGGAGAGGGGGGGGGTTCCAACGGGTCGACCAGGCGAGGTAAAGCTGGACCTAGATGCTGCTCAGTCCCTCCAGCTGTTAGAGCAACATCTGCAGCTTCTTCAGGGAAGGCCTTGCATGTTTCAGCAGGAGTTAAAGCACATCCTGCATCTGTTCCAGCAGCAGGATGTGCTGCTGGAAGCCTCCATCAGACAGGAACGGGACCCTGAAGGGAAGGACGGATGATCAGCTGCTCCTGAATCTTTGCTCCTCATAGTTTCCGCTGATGGAAGTGATTCAGTCCTGATGTGATTCTGTCTGATTCTTCACGCTTGTGTTTGCAGTCCTGATGACCTGCTGTCAGCTCTGCACGAGGGAATCAGCCGCGCCGACGTCATCATCACCTCAGGGGGCGTGTCCATGGGAGAGAAGGTAACCTCCCACCTGTGGGCCGTCTCCTTTGATATTCAACAGAAGGATGTTTCAGTCCCTCAGATCAGATCTAACATCAGAAGAAAACTGTCATACGTCACAGTGTTAACGCTCTTTTTGGTCTCTGTGTGTGTGTGTGTGTGTGTGTGTGTGTGTGTGTGTGTGTGTGTGTGTGTGTGTGTGTGTGTGTGTGTGTGTGTGTGTGTGTGTGTGTGTGTGTGTGTGTGTGTGTGTGTGTGTGTGTGTGTGTGTGTGTGTGTGTGTGTGTGTGTGTGTGTGTGTGTGTGTGTGTGTGTGTGTGTGTGTGTGACAGGACTACCTGAAACAGGTGCTGGATATTGACCTTCATGCTCAGATCCACTTCGGACGAGTCTTTATGAAGCCAGGGTGAGATTTTGGGGGGGGGGGGCTTTTAAACCAGCACTGACATCATTTACTTTTAGGAGAACTCTGGTATTTTTAAACCTTATTTCTGGCTTGAAATACGTTCATCTACTCACTGAGAACAGTTTGGTGAAAGTCGGCGTCCTTCTGAAGATATTTAGATAACTGGAGATCCATATAACGGAGTGAACGGGGCTTAGAGGATGCAGCCTCTAAATAAGGCATTATCTGTCTTTATTTCACCAATACTTTAAGAAGAATGAATGAATGAACGTGTGCTATAGCTCTGTTAGCTCATAGCTGCTGTTAGCTCATAGCTGCTTTTAGCTCATAGCTCTGTTAGCTCATAGCTGCTGTTAGCTCATAGCTGCTGTTAGCTCATAGCTGCTGTTAGCTCATAGCTCTGTTAGCTCATAGCTGCTGTTAGCTCATAGCTGCTGTTAGCTCATAGCTGCTGTGTTGTTGTTATTGGAGGCTATCGGGGGGCTTATAGAGGGCTTTCTACACACTTGTCTACTGGGATGATGTCATCGACGCCCCCCTGCAGCACAGTTTATTCACTCCGGTAAGAACGTCCATCTTACTCAAAGTCGTCGTCCACGTCGTCAAAATCTGATAAATATCCTGCCATGTTGCACAAAACTATCAGCAGCAAACTCTGTGTGAAGTTAGCCGCCTGTCACAGAGCACGGAGTGAATAAACTGTGCTGCAGGGGGGATGTTCTGTGTTCGCACAGCTGGAAATCCTCCTAATCGAGTCTGGTTCGAGCCCAAAAGTTCCAGGACGTGAAGTAAAAGATGTCCGAGTTTAGTCGGAGGAAAAGATGATGAAGAAGCAGCAAATCAGAGCAGAAATGTGTGATTCAGGTCCAGACAGATGTTCATCTTTTGTTGCTACGGGACACAAAAAGTTGAGCAAACCAAGCTGTGTTTCACCTCCTGTTTCCGTCCTCCTCACCTCCAGATGTAATAAACCGAACTTCTTGCTCCCAGGCTGTTAGAATCAGCTGTTCTGTTGCATCAAGCAGAGTAAAAGCGACCTCTTCCCTCTCTGCTGACCCGTCTCTCTCTCCTCAGTCTTCCTACAACCTTCGCCACAGCCGACATTGACGGAACACGGAAACTCATCTTTGCTCTACCAGGTCAGTTTTTTATCTAAAGCTTTGCAACAAAGACGGTTTACCTTTTGCCAAACGTAAAATCTGGAGACACTCCAGATGTAAAAGTTGTTCCAGACTCATGTTTCCATCCTTCAGCTTCCTTTAATGACTCGTTTTAACGCTTTGAACTGAGTTTTTCACAGGAATCTGAGTCCATTCCTGCTGAATCCCAGATTCCAGCTGCTCAGCAGTCCCTGGTTGCTGTTGTCTGGTTCTCCTCTTCAAAGCATCACTGCTGGGGCCAGTTTGACTTCAGACATGTTGCTCTGTGGCATTCGGACTTGGCTTTGGTCACCATTGGAGCTACTGCTCCCAAAATGGTCTGCGATTACTCCAGAAAAGTTCCTAATGAGGAAAACTAAGCCACCGACGCTGTTGCCAGTGGATATTCTGATACAAGTTGATGTTGGAAACCTAGAGAAGGTCCACAGAGCCACATCCCTTTAAAACCGGGATGATCTAACCACACTTTGCTGTTTTCCAGACCACACCGGGTCATGAGTTTTACATTTTAGGACGTAACTAAGTCTTAAAAGTGGGTAAATCCAGCCTCAGAGGAACAACAACACATGACATATGAATGATGTGTCATTATTTATTGAACTGAGACACAACACAGAAGCAGTGGAAAGGCAACAACTGTTCATGAACAGGGTTTCCTGGGACCCCCCTGCAGAGACTTTGCTGTCTGAGGGTCGTCAGCAGGAACAATCTGCTTCCTCCTCTGAGGAAAAGCTCAGAATATCCTGCAGGACTCATCCCACCTGCTCGGTTTGAGCTGGTGCAGAAGAAAAACAACCAGGGCAAACAGACTAAAGAGCAGTTTTTACCCCCTGCTGTCAGTCCCTGATTACAGCTCTGATTTATTCATTTTTTTTATTCATATTTATGCTTTTTAATGCCTTTGACGTGTGCTCCAAGGACGGCGCCTCAGTTTCATTCTGCAGTGTGACAGATCCAGAGGTGCACGGCCAGCCGAAGCCACACCAAAGCACCGCTTTTGTGACGTCAGATTGTGTCTGTGTGCGTAACAACGTGAAATGAACCTGAAATGATGCTTTCAGGCCCCAGCACAGTGATTCACTCAGTTGGGGCTGGACCAACACGCCACTCTGTGGTAAATTGGCTGCTGTCCTCGGGATAATGTGCATTATCGTGTGTCCAGCTGCAGGGGGAGCAAACCAGATGTGTTTCTTCACTAAACTCACTTTATTCAGGCAGGATTTTCCCTCTCAGTAACGTCTGTTGTGTTGTGTTTAGGTAACCCGGTGTCTGCAGTGGTGACATGTAACCTGTTTGTGATTCCTGCTCTGAGGAAGATGCAAGGTGTTCTGGACCCCAGACCAACAATTATCAAAGCTCGGGTAAGATGCACATTAAAGGTGACACGTTATGAAAAGAATCCATCAAAACTCCCCAAAAACACAACCCTGGGATTTATTTAGTTCCCCTTTGTGTGAAAGTTCCTCATTTAACGAGCCGTCACTCCTTACTTTGGCTCCGCCTCCTCTGCTAAGCCCCGCCCACTCACACCCACCCTGCTGGACGGATGAAGCCAGCTTCTGGTGGAAATGTTCTGCTGTCAGCTGCACTGAGGAGCATGCATCTTCCATCCAGCAGCAGCCTCAGAGGATATAAGAGCCCAGTGGATAAACTATATCTGAGGCTAATGTTCCAGCAGAGTTAGCTAAAGACTGTGAATGTGCAGCAAACACTTTTCATCCCACTGTTTTAACAACTTGGTCCAGTCCTTTGAGTGTTTTTAGATGTTTGGTATCCTAAAACGTGTGTTTTATGACAGTACAGATACTAAATGAATCGGTTATCTCTTGTGTTTGCTGTTTCTTCAGCTTTCCTGTGACGTGAAGCTGGATCCCAGACCGGAGTACCACCGCTGCATTCTGACCTGGCATCACCAGGAGCCGCTGCCCTGGGCGCAAAGCACAGGTATGTACTCAAACCGTTTCAAAGTTTAACCTGATGAAGCTCCTCTGTGTCCTGGGTCTTCCCCGGGTCTCCTCCCAGTGGGACGGGCCCAGAACACCTCCCCAGGGAGGCCTCCAGGGGGCATCCTAACCAGATGCCACCTCATCTGACTCCTCTCAATGCGGAGGAGCAGCGGTTCTACTCCGAGCCCCTCCCGGATGACTGAGCTTCTCACCCTATCTCTAAGGGAGGCCCAGACACCCTGCGGAGGAAACCCATTTCTTGTATTCGCGATCTTGTTCTTTCGGTCTCTACCCACAGCTGGTGACCAAAGGTGAGGATGGGAACGTAGATTGACCAGTAAGTAGAGAGCTTCGCCTTCTGGCTCAGCTCCTTCTTCACAGCGACGGGTCGGTGCAGCAACACTGCAGACGCCGTTGGAGAGACTATGTCTCTCGGCTGGTCTGGGAACGCCTCGGGGTCCCCTGGAAGAGCTGGAGGAAGTGGCCGGGGACAGAGACGCCTGGGTTTCTCTGTTAAAGCTGCTGCCCCCGTGACCCGACCCCTGGAGAAGCAAATAATGGATGGATGGAAGCTCCTCTGCAGCTCAGACCATCGTCGCTGCTTCCCTCCTCCGAATGAAGCTCCAGTTCTACTGTCTCGGGCGTGTTTAAACGTACAAAGCTTCAACTTCACAGCAAAGAGAGGCACAAACTCCAAACGGTCAAATAAAACACTCGAAAAGCAACAACAGAGACCGGCAGACTGGGGCAGGAAAGCTCTTTGTCCAGGAGAAAATCTGTGAATACAAAAATAATCCCGATCCAACAGGATGTGGCTGTGTTGCTGCGTGTCTTAATGACGGATTAATGTCTACGAATCGCCTCCATCGAGTGGAGATCCAGCAATAAGAGGCTAAAAAAGTCTCATCTTAGGCTCAGCCTCCTTTTTCTTGGATTACAGCATCTTTTTATAAGCTTATGCACCATCACACCTTTTATTTCCCTGCTTTTTCACCAGAGTTTGTTGGATTCATGGAGAAATTATGTCTTTAGCCTGATGTCTTTAGCCTGATGATTCCCGACATCTTCGAATGGTCGTCATCAGGAATAAAAACGTCTGTTGATGGAAACATCTGGTCATTCGGGATATTCAGGTCGTCTGACCTTATTTTCTGGTCACATAAACCTCGATTTAAACCAGCTGAAGCAGCTCGCCACGAGGAAAAGATTAAATGAGAAGCTAGCAAGCTACGAGGAGAAGTTAGCACAAGCTAGGTGGAGAAGAAAGTGGAAGCAAGGCCTGGTGAGGACCTGACAGATGCTGAGCCCACTGAGCTGGTGTCCCTCGTCCTAACTGATGATTTCTGGACTCCGAGAACAGATATGAACACCAGTTCTTGACCACTCAAACACTGAAGCCAGAATCAGGATCTGCTTCTTACTGACGTTCCTTTTACTGATTTTCTGTTGTTTTTATGTGGATAAAATGACAGAAAAACATGAAAAAGATCACAAGTTTTGTTCATAGTTGTATTCATGAAGCCAGAAATGGATCAAAAATGGAAAAAAGAAAAGAAAATCATGAGGAAAAGTGTTCAGAACCCACAAGTTGTGGAATCCAAGGCGCTGCCATGTAGTGATGTCATCAGTGATGTCATCATCTTCAAGGTTTTAAGTTGCTACCTTCATGAACTGTGGGCCAGTATTTTCCCTTTTACAGCATCTCTTTATCTCTGATCGTTTTTAAGCTGCAGCCTTTAGAAATCTGCTTCAAACGTTTCCTCAGACACCTTCAGGTTCTGTTCAGGTCCGGTTCTGTGACTCCAGCTGCTCAGAGGTGAACGCAGCTCTTCTTCTGTGGTGCAGCGGACTCACGCCCCTCTCTGTCTCCAGGCAACCAGGTGTCCAGCCGGCTCATGTCGATGCGGAGCGCCAACGGCCTGCTGATGTTACCCCCGAAGACGGAGCAGTACGTGGAGCTGCGCAAAGGAGAGGTCGTGGACGTCATGGTCATCGGACGGCTATGATGCAGGTATGTCTCCTCCTCTGTGGTCACGCACGAGGGAACGCGACACGAGCAAACTCCCACAAAACGCTTCTCTCCACAGACTCCAACGTCATTCGCTACCGGTTGCCACGGCAGTGCCAGGACTTCTTGCCGGGACTGGAAACAGGCGGAGGCAGGAAGTGATGCATGTCTATCTGGTCGCCATTAGCTGTGATGTCATATGCAACAGCCAATCGGAGCCAGCGCAGGCTGAACCCTCTCTGGTGGAGATCACTGTATTTCAAAGGAGAAAAAAAATGTGAAAAAAATATATAAAATATGAGATTTATTCTGTAATATTATTATTATTATTATCCTAATGATAATTATTATTAATATTCTTAATTAATATTCTATTTATTATGATTATCATCATGGTTCTGATTGAATATTCTCATCTTAGTAGTATTCATACCTTCTTCTCTCCTGCTCATTTTCTCCCTGGTAGGTATAAACAAATAGAGACTTCCACCCTTCCTCATCGTTTTTAACCCTCATCCCCCCTTCTTCTTTCCTTCTTTCTTCTTTTTCTACTTCTACCTGCACTACTGGCATCCTTTATCAGATATAGAAACTCCTTATAAAAGAAAAAAACCTGCCATGTCACGATGTATCTTCAAGGAGCTGTGCAGTAAATAGTTTTATTTGCCAAGAAATGAAAAAAAAATCAAGGATTATTTGTATATTTTTATTGTTATTACGATTTCCTCTCAAGATTTAACACTTTCCAACCGTTCTGAGACTCAGACTCTGGGTGAAAAGCCATGAAATTCTTCCCAAAAAATCTCTCTGGTCCGATATATCCGTTTAAAGAATAATCACGAAACATTACGTGACGTAACTCTGCATTCAAGTGGTGTTTAATGTCTGAAGTTACATCTAAAAAAGCTCCGGCACACAGGTCTACAGGTCTTAGTTTATATGTTTCCTACTGTGATAAAATCCCATGAAAAGAAGAAACACGGCAGCCTCGACGCTTTCTCGAGGAAAATACGAAATATGGTTAAATACGAAGCTGAACCCGGTGAAATAATCGATCCACTGACCGACAAGTTGCTCAGCTCCCACTGAAACAAGAGAAAATATATATATATATATATATATATATATATATATATATATATATATATATAAAACTAGTCTAAATGGCAGAGGACGGTGAATAACATCATATATTTGTCATGAAATACAGAAAATGTGTCCAACTAACCCACCAAAACCCAGTTTTATATGTACTTATCTACATACTTACCGATAGATAAGTTTTATATCTATTTTCATGAGAAAAACAAACAAAACTAAACAAAAATGAGACTCCTCAGATAGACCTTTTCCACCAAAGCAGATCCAGTGTTGGTTCTGTGCTGGTTCTGGATTCGGTTCTAGAAAGACTACGACATCCCATAATTTCAAACATCTCTTCAGGAGATGTTTGAACCTCCCTCTGCTGGATTCTGACTGTGGACAAATCAAATGATTACATATATTTACTTATATATATCTATATAGAATATATCTATGTATATATATATCTATATATATATTTATATATATATCAATATATTATATAAATATAATATATCTATATATTATATATATATATTTGGGAGAATAAATGAAAAAATACTAACAAATCATAAATGTTTCACTAATTTTCACATTTATTTGTTCATTTATTTCCGTGTGTACTGATGCAGTGTTTTAAATGTTTTTATTCTTTAATTTCTGCCTCTTTGTCTTTATTTTCTATATTTTCGCTCATTTTCGTGTTGATTTTTCCTCTTCCTCATTGGTTTTGCTGTTAATAAAAGGTTAAGAACAGAAGTCAGCATCTGATCTTCAACCAAAGAAAAGGAACAAAAGAATAGAAAATAAATAATGCTATTAATCCAAAAATGGGCATTTCTAATACAATTTATGATTATATACAGAAATAAACAGATTAATATGGAGATAAATCACATGTCTGATAGGTTAAACCTTCCCTGGTTTCTTTAGTCATTAATTTATTCATTATTTGTTTATGAATCACCAGCTTCCACCCACTTTTTTAAAATTTTTTTATCCATAAATTACACAAATGTGAACTTCTTGAAAGAGCTGTGACCTATTACGCTACATTCCCACTCAGAGACATCACTTGAAAGCAGCGTGTCACATTCAGGTGCTCGTAAACTACACTGTGTGTTTCCAGTCATGACGGTGTTCAGGTGCTCGTTAAAGTCCGAAGAATCAAAACACCTCAAGGCTGTGAATCTAACCATCGTTTGACTGTACTGTATGTAGGGAAGCATGTAGGAAACTTTATTTAATTCATTTAGCCGATAACAAATAGGTCTGTTGGTTGGAGAGTGCCACAAGAAATAAACTAATTAACAGCAAAATGTAAAAGGGACAAAAACTAAATAAAAAAATTATTAAAACAGAACGAAATGAATTTGTAGAAATAGAAATACCCAATTTAAAACACACTTTAAAACATATACATCATAAAAATATAAACAGAAACATGAACAAATTAATTTTGGGGAATGAAGAAATATGCAAATGTAAATGTGGAGTCAATTAACAAAAATTATCCTCGATATTTTTATTGAATTCCACTTTAATGTCTTAATTTTACTTTATTTCAAAATGTAAATCTGTATATTTAATTTCTAAAGTAGATTACTATATTTTATTTTGTGAGTCTTTTATTTATTTATTTATTTTATTTGATTCTTTTGGAAAACAGCAAAAATGAAGGATTAAAACTCAAAAATCCCCCAATAAATACAAAAAAATGAAAAAGATCTTTAAAAAAGAACATAAGAAAAATCTTTTGACAACAATTAATAAACAAGATGTGGCAAAAATGTATATTTATGCTTTAATTTTCAACCATATTAGAATTAAGCCAAAGTTACATAATTAAAGCAGAAATATCGATTTATGTTGCATTTTACACAATATTGTCAGCATAAATTTTAAAACTAATATTTACAATCATGTTATTGGCACATGAATTGAGATAATGAGACGTGATCTTTTTTTTTTTGTTCTTGGATTTTTGCAGTTTTAATCCTCCATAGTCAGCAGCTGGTCTTAAAAAACAAAACACAGAAAAGTAAAGAGATTTAAGTTATTCACAAAGAAAGCAAACAAAAGAGTTTTTTTCTTTATTTCTCTTTATGCTTCTTTTTTTCTTTTATGTGGCACTTCTGGTATTCCGTAATTGGCTGTCTATGATCCTGCTGAAAAAGCACCGACTCTCTTTGATAGTTTACGAAGTAACAATAATCAGTCAAAGGCATCATATTGAATCCCAGACCTTCACCAACGAACTGTCAGTGATCCCCTCCTCTTCCTCACATTCTTTCCATCAGTGCCAAACAAACCCACATGATCAAAGCGTTGCATTCAGGTCCTATCCGACACTTTAATGCTGCTGGAGGACGTCACGATGATCACACTGACGTCTTCCAGCTGGCAGTTATTTGATTCTTTTGATGTGTGATCAGTATTTCCTCGTCTTTCCACTACAAACTGAATGCAACGTTAGTTTCGAGCTCTTTTTCCACCCCCCCCCCCCCTCTCCCTCATCGCCTTCTTCTTCACACCTGCGTGCCGTATGGGGGGGGGTGTCTTTCTCTTTGGGCAGGTGTGAGTCCAGGTGAGCCGTGGCACTTCTTATCCGACTATAAAAGATTTCCTGTATTGATGTACAATGCCTACGCTGTCCTCAATCTTTCCTTAACTTATCGATTCAGAAACTTCCCAGTTACCTCAAATGCACCACAAAGAGCAGATATCAGTGTTGCGTTCAGGTCACGTAGGACAGAATAGAAGATTTTTGTCATTAATTCTGTAAAAAGCATTTCAATTAAATAAAACATTTGAACATTTCCATTTTGGTTTTCCCACATTGGGCAGCTTATGTGAATGGAAATTCCATTTTGACATGAATGCAGCATCAGAGCACCTGCCGAAGGAGGACCAATGAAACCCAGATGGATTAATCCGAGTAAAAAGAAGAAGAAGAAGCAGGTTATTGTGAAACTGCCTTTGTACTGAGTGATTCGGACCACTGGACTGAACTCAGTCTCACTGCACACACTATAAACTATGACCAGCACTTGTACTGAAGCAATGACACAGCATTCTACTACTACTGTATAAATACAATGAAGAGGATGTTTTTCTGTAACGATATTAATGAAACTGAAAATGAATTAAAGATAATCCTGATTATTCTGTAACTGACGTCCTGATGAGTCATTGATCGAGTCTGTTTCTGAGTGGAGGTGAACGTGAGGAAATTTAATGTTTAATTTATCAGAAAAACTATGAACGACATTAATATTGTGATATTTATTCAGTATATATGTGTGTGTGAGTTAATTTTCCTTTTTGTTTTCTACTTCTTGTATGTATTATCCTGTTTGGGGTCCGTTTTACTTTAAAAATACAGCCTGAACTACATCTGTTTGGATTAAAACTGACATTAATCCGCAGTTTCCAGTTGGATTTAGCAGATTAAAGGAGTTTAAAGCTCCGCTGAAGTGGCTTTGTCATCAGCAGGTGATGTGTGACCCGGCTCATTTCATTCTGCTCTGATACCCAGTAAAACCAAAGGAGATTTTGTTAGTACTGATACTTTTTACAAAAGCTTGATGAGTTGTTGAAAGAAGGTCATTTGGTTCAAACTGCAGCCGAAACTCAGATTATTTTATTAGTTTGTGGAACCTTTTCAGCTGTAATAAAGAGCAGAAATTAAAACCAAATGATCTGCAGAGAAGCAGCGATTTGAAACGATGCTCAGCAGCAGTTTTTATCAACGGCTCCACATGTGAAGCTTCCGCACAGCTGGAGCTCCCTGATGCTTCGCTGTGGACTCTGTTTTCGGTTGAATCAGCCGGCCTTTGGTCACCTGATGCTCTCAGAAACATCCAACAGAGCCTCAGCCTCCCTTGAATCAGGTATTTGTTTCCTTTGCATGTACAGATGAAAAACTCTTTAAATGCAGAGTCACTTTTCGCTGTAGATGATCTTTATCGTGGCCACGTCTCGCTCCTCTGCGGGTTTGGAGCCGCTCCTGTCGTTGTTTCCCGGATGGAAGAGGCTTGAGTTGACCCTGAGGACCCACTCGGCGATCCTCTGGTCCGTGTAGTACTCCTCATCGCTGCCCTCCTGCAGCCATTCTGGGTGACGGCGCTCTCTGCAGTCCTCAGATTCGGCTTCAGAGCCATCAGAGCAGCAGCCTCGTTGCTGCTCCGCTTCGACTCTCTGGGCTGCATTTGGCTGTTTGATCGGTCTGCTGCAGGGCTCTGAATCCCTCAGCTTCCCTGTCTCAGCTCCTCTGGTTCTTGCAGCAGGAGCAGCACTGATTTTGTGATGCTTGCTTGACTCCTGATTGGCTGCCCCTCGCCGTGCAGCAAACACACGGCAGACTGGGTTTCCTTTCATTGGTAGAAGTGTGACGCATCCCTGAGGTCCGGCTGCCTCCTCCTTCCCAGTGACGGTTCTTGACTTCCTGATCGGTGGCAGAGGGATGTTTGTTGTTGGCCTTGAACTCCTCAGGACACGCGCGGCCTCGTCCATATATGGCCTCCATGGTCGTTTTTTCCGCTGGACCTCCAGAATCTGACACTTCCTTTCTGTTTCAATCAGTCCCAGCCGCCTGGATCTTCTGTTTCTGTTTAAATCCGAGCGATCCTGCTGCTTTTGAACATCTGAGCTCTTCATAGCCACGACACCTGTTTGCATAACGTGGAGAAACGACGGATGTCTGCCAAGCCTTGCTGTCAGCCTTCTTTTATAGCGCCGACGCCTCCCTGAGAAGTCACTTGATCTGTAACTGTACTCCTCAGAGGTTACCTGGAGGACCCGAACTCTTTCACAGCCGGCGGAGACCCATGCGTCACTGAGCCACCAAAGAAAAAAACCTCCTGAATCTTTCATGGCAACACAGGGATGTCTGCACGGAAGTCTGTCGTTGAAAGGTTGGATAAAGGCCTGTTCAGTGCCAGACTTTTGCTTCTTTGTCTGGTGAAGGACGCCTCTGTTATGGAGAGGAGTTATTTATAAAGTTACGGACACTTTTACAGAAGGTTTGTCAGAACTTTAACGTTCAAAGGTTCAAAAGGCTTCTCACAAATGCTTTTAAAACTAAAATGTTCGAACCAAGTGTAAAGACATTTCCATCTGTTACATGGGACTTTTTAAAAGTTATTCATGTGCTTTAAAGACAGCCGGACCTTCTGTAACCTTTAAAGTGTCCTGATCAACAGTTCTGTAGCTTTCTGAAGCTCTTTCACAGTTTTTCTTTGGACATTTTCTGCTTTTTCACTCATCTTTAGTCCTTGTTCCTGAGCATTTTCAGAGGAATGTGTTTTTTCTTTGTTCAGCCACTTAACTCTGAGCTTTGAACCATTCAGGCAGAAAAAAGGCTCCTAACTCAAGGGATGAACCAGTGTTGTGTCGACACAGAACAGACAACTTAGCAAAGAAGCCATTTTAAACTGGATCTTTAGGCACTTTGTTACTAGCAGCCTGTCACAAAGACACATCATTTGTTCCCATTTCTTTAGCTGCATCTATGAAAAACAGCAAAGAAAACACAGTTTGACAGACAGAAAATAGGATTTCTGCAGCAACAAGGTGATTCCCAAAGAGCTATTAGCTGAAAACTTGGCATATCTCAGCATGGTGTGCAGTGTGTCCTTAAAACATTTGAGGAAACTGGACAAGTGGAGGACAAAAGAAGAAGTGTCAGGCCTAAAAAACTATCTCCAGCAGATGAACAGGATCTGAAAGTGATGTCCTTAAGAAAGAGGAAAAAATCCAGCTGTGACCTGACAGGACCTGAGAGATGCATCTGGACCTTCAGCTGATCCATCTACTGTTGGCCCAAGCCTCATCAGAAATGGTCTCCATGGAAGGGTGGCTGTCAAGAAGCCGTTCTTAAGGAAGGGAAACAGGGAGAAAAGGCTGAGCTGTGCCAAATGACACAAGAAGTGGACTGAAAATCAGTGGCAACAGGTCTTATGGAGGGATGAATCCTCCCCAGAGCCCGGACCTCAACATTATTGAAGCAGTGTGGGATCATCTGACAGAGAACGGAACAAAAGGCAGCCCACATCCAAAGAAGAGCTTTGGGATGTCCTTCAAGAAGCCTGGAGAACTATTCCTGAAGACTCCTTAAAGAAATGACAGAAAGCTCGTCTCAGAGGGTTCAGGCTGTGTTGGAGAATAAAGGAGCTCAGACCAGATATTCACTTTAAAGCTGCTGAGAACTGAACAAACTATGATTTTATTCTGTGTTTGCACACGTTTATAATGAGCTGCTGCATTTATTTCCTGTACATAGAAGAATGAGGGCAGGATAAAGACTTAAAGACAGATGTTTTTATTTTATACCGGCACCCAAAGTGGGTCAAAAGATGCTGCTTAAAGCTAATTTGTCCTCTTACTGACTAATGAATTTCATACACAGGGAGTTTAATCCGTCCACATAAAGTTTGATTATTTTGCTGTATTTTTTTCTCACGGAAGATGAATCTATATGCTGAAGAAATCCCACATATTAGAGCCACGAGGGAATGATTTACGCCTCCTGTAAAACAGAGAGAAGCCATCTGATCTTTCACTCTGAACGTGGAAAGTAGGACAGAATCATCAAAGCAGGAAATTAGTGGCGTGAGCTGCAAATCTAAACCTGAAGTTTCAGTTTCAAGTCACGTTCTCTGTTTGAGAGCTCCTCAGACACGCCATTTAGACCCACTTCCTGGTAATTTGGTTAAAAGTCTTTACTTTAGGACAGGACAGAGGGAATATGTGGCACAGATCAGTTATCTCTACATGTGGTAACGTGATCTGAGTGAAATGTTTTGAATAAAGAGCCGACATTCACTGACAGTTCGTTTGGACACGTGCGTCATCGAATGTGTCTGACATGGACATCGGCTCTAAAGTTGCACATAGTAGTGTGAGCTGTCTTTGGTCTGTGACACTGTACACCATCTGTTCAGGAGTCAGAGTTACACGGTGAGCTCACTTTTTCCACAGTGAAAATGTGTGTGATGGCAAAAAAAGTCAGATTTAAAGGGGAAGAAAAGATTCTGATTCTCAAAGAGCCACAACAAAGAACAAACTGCAGTCAAGGAAATAAATGAGGGACTTCTGAGTTTCCACCTGCTACATCTCTGATGGTGGGTCTTTGTTTTACAGCCTTCAGAGAGATGTGCATGTTTGCAGCTCAGCTCCAGGACTCCGCACTGCTGCCCGATCAGGTGTGACAGGTCTCCTCTGCAGGGTCTCACCTGCACGGTGTAAACATGGGGTCAGTGCGCCCTCTGCTGGCCAAACAATGGGCTCCCAATATCAGACCGTGCAATGCTCAGAGAAACTGCGAAAAACCCAAGAGCTACATCTCAGACTCTACAGGCCTCAGTTAGCATGTTAAAGGTTAAAGTTCACCCCAGGGTGAAAAAGCCCAGAGCTACATCTCAGACTCTACAGGCCTCAGTTAGCATGTTAAAGGTTAAAGTTCACCCCAGGGTGAAAAACCCAAGAGCTACATCTCAGACTCTACAGGCCTCCGTTAGCATGTTAAAGGTTAAAGTTCACCCCAAGGTGAAAAAGCCCAGAGCTACATCTCAGACTCTACAGGCCTCAGTTAGCATGTTAAAGGTTAAAGTTCACCCCAGGGTGAAAAAGCCCAGAGCTACATCTCAGACTCTACAGGCCTCAGTTAGCATGTTAAAGGTTAAAGTTCACCCCAGGGTGAAAAAGCCAAGAGCTACATCTCAGACTCTACAGGCCTCAGTTAACATGTTAAAGGTTAAAGTTCATCCCAAGGTGAAAAAGCCCAGAGCTACATCTCAGACTCTACAGGCCTCAGTTAGCATGCTAAAGGTTAAAGTTCACCCCAAGGTGACCACCTTCTTTGTATTTAGGAAACAGAACCAAACGTAGAATCTGAAGCAGCAACACTCAGTGAAAGCTGTTCCAGACTCATGTTTCCCGTCGTGTTCCTTCAGCTTCCTTTAATGACTCGTTTTAATGCTTCGGGAACTGAGTTTTTCACAGGAATCTGAGTCCATTCCTGCTGAATCCCAGATTTCAGCTGCTCAGCAGGGTTCATCTAGTTAGGATGCCTCATGGTCGCCTCCATTTGGAGGTTTTTCTGACTGTTCTCGGTGAGCAGATGAACGTATTTCATGCCAGAAATAAGGTTTAAAAATACCAGAGTTCCCCTTTAAGCTAATGTTACGTTTAAGGTTTGATTCAAGCTCTCCATGATGGATGGAGTCTGAACAGTTTCCTGAAGGGGGAAGGTAGCCCCCTGACACTGATGTCACATCAGTGTGACATCAGTGTGACATCACAGTGCACTGTGATGTCACACCCATACCCACATGAAGGGATGACATCACTGTGATGTCATAGACACTGTCATATACATCAGAGGGCATTTATGTCACTTGGAATGTTACCAGGTTCCAAACACAGAACCTGCAGAACTTTTAACTGGAACAGAATTTATCTTTAGTCAGACAAATCAAGCAGAAGAAGGAAAAGAAGAGAATTTGAAGATGCCTCTATTCAAAAAGGTAAATACATTTAATAACATTTAAAGATGTTTTTGGGTCAGAACACAGCTCCATAGTTATGTAGCGTTAGAGAAATCCACAGATCTGTGCAGAAGTGTTTAAACAGCCTTCATTTCTTTACATTTTCCTTCCAAGCAGCCACACTTTCTTCTAATCTTTTAAAGTGGCCCTAAGCAATAGTTCTCCAGGCTTTCTGAAGGTCTTTCAGTTTTCAGGGGGAAGTATTTATCTGTTTGTTCAGCCACTTAACTCTGAGCTGTGAAGCATTCAGGCAGAAAAAAGGCTCCTAACTCAAGGGATGAACCAGTGTTGTGTCGACACAGAACAGACAACTTAGCAAAGTGCCTAAAGATCCAGTTTAAAATGGCTTCTTTGCTAAGTTGTCTGTTCTGTGTCGACACAACACTGGTTCATCCCTTGAGTTAGGAGCCTTTTTCTGCAGGAATGGTTCATAGGTCAGAGTTAAGTGGCTTTAGAAATGAATAAATACATTCCTCAGGTACGAGGACTGGACTGAAGCAGCCAATGTCTGTAGATTTTGAAACATCTTTTGAAAGCTTGGAGTACAGCTAAAGACAACTTTAACAGGTCACAAGAGAGTCGGACTCCTTAGACGCTAAATATAAAGAAATGAGAACTGGATCAGGTCTTTCACAGAGTCATTTAGATCTCTGCGAAGCTGTGCTCTGACAGTAACACATCTCCAAAGTGTAATTGTATCTGTATATAGATAGATTTCTTTGTTAAATAAATGTAAAATTAATCGATAAAATAACTAAGAATATCGTTCAGAGACATTTTTTTGCTAACAATTGTATGTTTCCTTTACTTTCAACAGGATTCAAGAATTGTAACCCAGAAGGAGGAAAAGGACACATCCAGCCCCCCTGTGTCTTCAGATGAGAACTTTGAGTATGCAGAGATGTTCGTCTCTGATATTCTTCAGCAATCTTCTGAAAATATCGATGAGCTCCTGCAGTTTGTTTCCAGGTTGAACAAAGCGGAACGCCTCAATTCGATCGGGGAAAGTGGATCCTCAAAGGAGTCCTGCGCCAGCCAAAAAGTTGAGAGGCATTTGGAAAGATTTTTCAAACTCCGCAGGGCTTTTGCTGAGGTGAAAGTGGAGGTCGCAGTCGACAAAATGCCCAAAGAAAACGAAATGGAACATAAAGGAAAGTCGCATAAAATATTTAAATCAGGATTAAAGAAAATATTTCAATTCGGAAAAAAGGAGGATGAGACAGAACAACAGATGGAAGTTGAGTCAGAGGAAGCTGACCTGACGGCTGCATGTCCTTCTCCTGACTCAGTCCCTGTATGTTCTACAGACTTGGGTAAAACTGAGGACTTTGACTCAGCTATGACTCATGTGGAACCTGAAGAACCTGCAGAAGGAATCAAGGAGACTGCTGATGATGTCCAAACATCACCCAAAGATATTCGTGACCAATCACCCCAAGAAGCAGAACTTACTGAAGATACTTCCTCCAGTGACAAACCAGCCGCCACAACTATGTACAAAAAGATCAAGAAAGGATTAAAAAACATTTTTAAATTGACCACAAAGGAGGATGAGACAGAACAACAGATGGAAGTTGAGTCAGAGGAAGCTGACCTGACGGCTGCATGTCCTTCTCCTGACTCAGTCCCTGTATGTTCTACAGACTTGGGTAAAACTGAAGACTTTGACTCAGCTATGACTCATGTGGAACCTGAAGAACCTGCAGAAGGAATCAAGGAGACTGCTGACGATGTCCCAACATCACCCAAAGATAGTAGTGACCAATCACCCCAAGAAGCAGAACTTACTGAAGATACTTCCTCCAGTGACAAACCAGCCGCCACAACTATGTACACAAAGATCAAGGAAGGAGTAATAAACATCTTTAAATTGACCACAAAGGAGGATGAGACAGAACAACAGATGGAAGTTGAGTCAGAGGAAGCTGACCTGACGGCTGCATGTCCTTCTCCTGACTCAGTCCCTGTATGTTCTACAGACTTGGGTCAGACTCAGGACTGTGACTCAGCTATGGCCCTCAACAAGTCATCCCAACTGGAAGAACAGGACCAAGACGGATGTCCTTTCAAAGAAGAAGGCTTTATGACAGATTTAGGATTCAATATAGGAGAGGATGGCAATGACATCGTACCAGAGAATAAGGACATTCCCACTGGTTTAACCCCAATGGGTCCATCCCAGTCGGAGAAACACCATGAGGATGGGCTTGGTGCCAATGAGGAAGATGGGAGGAAATACACAGAGTCAGCATCAAGCCCCTCAGGACAAGACGGACCTGCAGAGACCGATCTGGAACCTGAAGAAGGAATCAAGGAGACTGCTGATGATGCCCCAACATCACCCAAAGATAGTAGTGACCAATCACCACAAGAAAAAGAACTTAATGAAGATACTTCCTCCAGTGACAAACCAGCCGCCACAACTATGTACAAAAAGATCGAGGAAGGAGTAATAAACATCTTTAAATTGACCACAAAGGAGGATGAGACAGAACAACAGATGGAAGTTGAGTCAGAGGAAGCTGACCTGACGGCTACATGTCCTTCTCCTGACTCAGTCCCTGTATGTTCTACAGACTTGGGTAAAACTGAGGACTTTAACTCAGCTATGACTCATGTGGAACCTGAAGAACCTGCAGAAGAAATCGAGGAGACTGCTGATGATGTCCCAACATCACCCAAAGATATTCGTGACCAATCACCCCAAGAAGCAGAACTTACTGAAGATACTTCCTCCAGTGACAAACCAGCCGCCACAACTATGTACAAAAAGATCAAGAAAGGATTAAAAAACATATTCAAATTGACCACAAAGGAGGATGAGACAGAACAACAGATGGAAGTTGAGTCAGAGGAAGCTGACCTGACGGCTACATGTCCTTCTCCTGACTCAGTCCCTGTATGTTCTACAGACTTGGGTCAGACCCAGGACTGTGACCCCACCGCTTTCGAGTTGAACCTTCAAACAGATCCAGCATCAGTACCAGCAGCCAGTCTGACCGGATTGAAGAAATCTCTCCAAGAAATCATCGAGGAGTACTTTGAAAGTTTAACTGAGGAGTAAGTAAATTTGTGTACATTTGCAAGAGAAATATGTTGAAATATGTTATTCCTGTTTTTAAGTCCAATGTTTCTAACTCTGTTTCGTGTTTGATTCAATTTTCAGGGAGAAAAGTACAATTAATCAAAGTGTGTGCGGGATGAACATGGAAGTGGAGTTCGTGGAGATGATCCATGAGGAGTTCAGCACTGTGACAGCTTTGACCATCGACTCTGTCTCTGAAATAAGTAACCTCTTCTTCAACCTCAGCTAAGAAGAGTGGGAAAGAGGCAATTTGTTTGTAATAATGCGAAATAAAATCTTTAAAAATAAGTTTTTCATGTTTTGTGTCATGTCTATGAGAAATTATGACCTGAATAGCGTTGGTTCTGGTTGTATGTGTTGGAGAATAAAGGAGCTCAGACCAGATATTCACTTTAAAGCTGCTGAGAACTGAACAAACTCTGATTTTATTCTGTGTTTGCACACGTTTATAACGAGCTGCTGCATTTATTTCCTGTACATAGAAGAATGAGGGCAGGATAAAGACTTAAAGACGGATGTTTTTATTTTATACAGGCACCCAAAATGGGTCAAAGTTCACAATCTAACAACGTGTTCATTAGTTTTCTTCACAGTGACTTAATATTTGTTAAATTATTCATTTAATTCTGTTTTCTGATGTTATTAACGTTCATCTCTAATTATTTGCCACAGCAGCAGACAATGATATGAACATTTTAAATGTATTTTTACGACACAGGAGCCTATTTCCAAAATAAACCATATCTTATCGAATCCTTGGTTGATTTTGTACCTTAACTGTAAGATAATGTTTGAGTTCATGTGCTCTACTCGGCTTTTGTTGCTAAAAAAAAAAGCTAAATAACGTTCGTTAACCGCTTCAGTTAAATAAAAACAATTGTGAAGTTTAAAAAATAAACTATTTTGCTCTGAAATTTTAGTGCACTTACAAACCAAATGAGTCAACTTTATTTTACTAATCAGTTTTGCCACATCAATTCATCAGTTTATAGCTGTAAGTATTTCGTTGGTAGTATCTTCATTTTGTTGGGAAACCGTTCATCCGAGTAACCGTAACGGCTAAATAACGGCCATTAACGGCACAGATAACGGCCGTTGGTTGTGAAAGCTAAATGAAAAACATCGTGGAGCTCAAACCTTGAAAAGGTATGTGTGTTTGAATATCATTTGAATAATATTTTATCAAGACAGCTTTTTCCCCCCAGAAATGAACTATGTTGGAAAATACGAATTTAATCGAGTGTCAGTGTTGAAAACTGACTCTGACCTAAAACTAGCTAACTAAAAGTAGCTAACTAAAACTAGCTAAAATTCGGTTCAGGCAAAGTGTGGTCAACAGAAAGATCTAACCCGGTTCAAAATAAACGTGCTAAATATATTCCATTTTAGCATACTAATCTTTTGTAAAGTGTGGTAATTGTTAGCCCGAACCTTTCATTGGAAGCCCAAGAACAAGCTGGAGAAATCGTTTATTAAATAAAGTATTTATTAGTGGTCACATAGTAAAGTATATTCCAGCTGGACTCGGAGTGCCAGAGCTCCCGCAGGAAATCCGTCAGACCGAGCCCCGATATTCGGAAACATTTCATATTTATATTCAGCTTTATCTCACAGAGGTTGTATTCACACTTGTCAGAGTATAATTGGACAGTTCTTAGTGGCATGACCAGGCCAAACACTGTCCTTGTTGTGTTCTTTGGATGTGATAAACTGTTTTAGGCTCGGATCTAATGTACCAGACCTATCTGCTCCAATAGAGATGTTCTGTCTGACCCAGTTGTTTATGTCATTCTAAGGTCTTGGACCATTTTAAGGTCATCTGTTGTGCAGTATGAGCAGAGTGGAAAAGTACCAGCTAGGAACAGAGGTTATTTAGTAAAATACAGAATATGAACTTATAATGTCTAAGAACAAAGCCAATTATAACATAATGATTTGTTAACTTTAAATTAGATATTTTGGAACAACTCATTTTGTGCTAAGCATATTTTAGTGGAAATTAAATTGCAGAAAACTTAAATATATATTCAACAAAAAATATTTATTATAAGGCCTGTTTTCTTTTCAAATATTCCAATTAAGTACAGTTATTTGTGTTGTGAAAAATTGTTCAAAGTGGCACATTAGCATACTTTTGCTATAGCTCTAATTAGCACATCTTTCTGTTAGTACGTTAATAAAATACTACTAAACTCGTGTAAAAATATGAAGAACAATAAAGTACATTTATTTCTCACTTGGGTAGCTTTAAGAATTTCTACAAATTCTTATTTTGAAGCGGATTTGAAGACGATGTCCTGCCCTCCAAAGCCTGTGATGGCTTCTGGATCTCTGAGGGATTCTCCACCTGGCGTCTCTGGTCAAAGCAAACACAGTAACTCCAGAAGTAGGCAAAGCTAATACCACGCATTTAAATACTTTATAGAAATATCAATCAGAAAAATGTTTATTTTGTATTGACAAACTGTTTCAGAATGGCAGCACAAAGTCCCTGATTTGCAGCCCTTAACTCTCCCACCAAGACCTCCAGGACCTGTGAAAGACCCACAGGTGAGTAAGATAAACCAAGATATGTGGGAATATTTTACATTATTCACTGACGTTAATCCTTCCAGTGGTATGTCGGCCTTTGTGAAGCAACCACGTTCCAAAGAAGAAGTGCAAAAATTCTGAGCAAATATTAAAACCTACTGATGTTGTGTAAAATGTAAATAAAAAATAAAATGCAACAATTTGCAAATGTCATGAATCAATATTTGATTTCCAGTATGAACAGAATGGATCTTTTTCTGATATTACTCCACAGTTTCTGCATACTGCTGAACCTCTCTCAGGTGCTCTGCTCAGGTGACCTGTTGCTAATGAACCTGATCAGTTGCAGCATGTTTATTACCATTGACTTTTTCCAGCCTTTTGTTGGCGCTGTTCCACCTTTGAACTGAAGTTTTTAATGAACTGGTAAAATATCCCACTTTCACATGTTTTCTGCTGGTTTATGAGGTTTGCAGGTCGTTGCTTTCTGTGTTTGTTGACCTTAAACATGGCGCCCTTTTTCAGGATTTGGGGTTTTATTAATTCAGTAGTTGGAATAAATAGTTACAGTGTGGATCATTTGCTTCTTAACGAAGGCTGCGCTGAAGAGACGTGCAACACGGAAACATCCCAGCCTTCAACACATGAAAGCTTGTGACCAGATGATTTTTCCAGGTTGGAACGTTCAGCCACATGAACACAGCGACCAGCCGTCCGCCCCCCCACATCCACCGCCCACTGCAAAGGTGAGTGACAGGCGTGGAAGATGAGGATCAGCAGAGCTTGGGGGGTTTTGTTCTTTCTTCAGATGTTTTACTTTCACTGCACAGAACAAAATGTTCATAGTTTTGTCTTTTTTTGTCCCTGATGTTGCTGTTAATAATGAACAGAGGGCAGCTGGAGTTTCAACGGGATAGCTGATATCCTTTTTAAATTAATGGCAAAAATTGACCGGATTAATCAATCTGCAATAAATGAAATAAGACTGAAGTCACGTGGAGGCCAGTTGGAACAGAGAGCCTGCCTCAGGAATAGCTACAGCGTCATCTTTGAACAGCTTTTTAATGTGACTTCACAGTTCTGGAGATAATATCACAGCTTATGAAGGTTCTCAGTCTCTGTTTTGCTGTTTCTTCTCATTACAAGTGACCCACCCTCCTCATATCAAACCTCATAAAATGTGAAATTCAGTTTAGAGATCATACACGCTGAGCTAAAGTGGAATATAATAATAACTAAACTAAATAATATCTCAGTTTCTGCTTGTGACATGTTGTCTTTGAACTATTTTCCATTGAATGTAACATGTGAATGATTTGTAAGATATTATTTGAGATTCACGTTGTGTTCTGTGATCAAATCATACAGTTATGGATCTTTTGCAGATGTCATTTGCTTCTTTTTAATACAGGTTGAGCTCAAGAGGCGTGAAACACAAAAACAAGACAGTCTCCAGCACATCAAAGTCCGTCAGCTGAGGTTTCTTCCAGACAGGAACGCTCAGTCCTCTTTAGCTGAGAAAGATCCACAGCCCACTGCAGAGGTCAGTGACAGCCTTTTATGATGAATGAATTGTGCTTTGCTGCTTTCTCTGAATTTATTTTGTGATCAAACAAAAATCAACCGTCTACAAGCAAGTAAAATAGAAAGTTTCCTCTTTTTGAATTCAAAGGTTTAACCTTTTAGGACTTTAAAAAAGAAAGATAATCTGCTCCTCAGCAGGTGTTAAAACTCAGTAAAAACAACCTCAGATGAACACCGTGTCTTTATTTACCAGCAGCCAGGAGCTGCTGATCAATGCTCTGATTAACTGATCATCAGTCAGTGTGAGCAGCTCTATAAAAGCAGGAGTTCTGTCAGTTTAACACGATGCCAAGGAGGAAAGACACCAGCAATGATCTTAGAGAAGCAGCTGCTGCTGCCCATCAGTCTGGGAAGGGTTATAAGGCCATTTCCAGACTATCTGGAGTCCATCGTTCTACAGAGAGAAAGATTATTCACAAGTGGAAAACATTCAGGACAGCTGTCAATCTTCCCAGGAGTGGACGTCCCAGCAAGTTCACCCCAAGGTGAAGAAGCCCAGAGCTACATCTCAGACTCTCCAGGCCTCAGTTAGCATGTTAAAGGTTAAAGGTCACCCCAGGGTGAAAAAGCCAAGAGCTACATCTCAGACTCTACAGGCCTCAGTTAGCATGCTAAAGGTTAAAGTTCACCCCAAGGTGACCACCTTCTTTGTATTTAGGAAACAGAACCAAACGTAGAATCTGAAGCAGCAACACTCAGTGAAAGCTGTTCCAGACTCATGTTTCCCGTCGTGTTCCTTCAGCTTCCTTTATTGACTCGTTTTAATGCTTCGGGAACTGAGTTTTTCACAGGAATCTGAGTCCATTCCTGCTGAATCCCAGATTTCAGCTGCTCAGCAGGGTTCATCTGGTTAGGATGCCTCCTGGTCGCCTCCATTTGGAGGTTTTTCTGACTGTTCTCGGTGAGCAGATGAACGTATTTCATGCCAGAAATAAGGTTTAAAAATACCAGAGTTCCCCTTTAAGCTAATGTTACGTTTAAGGTTTGATTCAAGCTGTCCATGATGGATGGAGTCTGAACAGTTTCCTGAAGGGGGAAGGTAGCCCCCTGACACTGATGTCACATCAGTGTGACATCAGTGTGACATCACAGTGCACTGTGATGTCACACCCATACCCACATGAAGGGATGACATCACTGTGATGTCATAGACACTGTCATATACATCAGAGGGCATTTATGTCACTTGGAATGTTACCAGGTTCCAAACACAGAACCTGCAGAACTTTTAACTGGAACAGAATTTATCTTTAGTCAGACAAATCAAGCAGAAGAAGGAAAAGAAGAGAATTTGAAGATGCCTCTATTCAAAAAGGTAAATACATTTAATAACATTTAAAGATGTTTTTGGGTCAGAACACAGCTCCATAGTTATGTAGCGTTAGAGAAATCCACAGATCTGTGTAGAAGTGATTAAACAGCCTTCATTTCTTTACATTTTCCTTCCAAGCAGCCACACTTTCTTCTAATCTTTTAAAGTGGCCCTAAGCAATAGTTCTCCAGGCTTTCTGAAGGTCTTTCAGTTTTCAGGGGAAAGTATTTATCTGTTTGTTCAGCCACTTAACTCTGAGCTGTGAAGCATTCAGGCAGAAAAAAGGCTCCTAACTCAAGGGATGAACCAGTGTTGTGTCGACACAGAACAGACAACTTAGCAAAGTGCCTAAAGATGCAGTTTAAAATGGCTTCTTTGTTAAGTTGTCTGTTCTGTGTCGACACAACACTGGTTCATCCCTTGAGTTAGGAGCCTTTTTCTGCAGGAATGGTTCATAGGTCAGAGTTAAGTGGCTTTAGAAATGAGTAAATACATTCCTCAGGTACGAGGACTGGACTGAAGCAGCCAATGTCTGTAGATTTTGAAACATCTTTTGAAAGCTTGGAGTACAGCTAAAGACAACTTTAGCAGGTCACAAGAGAGTCGGACTCCTTAGACGCTAAATATAAAGAAATGAGAACTGGATCAGGACTTTCACAGAGTCATTTAGATCTCTGCGAAGCTGTGCTCTGACAGTAAAACATCTCCAAAGTGTAATTGTATCTGTATATAGATAGATTTCTTTGTTAAATAAATGTAAAATTAATCGATAAAATAACTAAGAATATTGTTCAGAGACATTTTTTTGCTAACAATTGTATGTTTCCTTTATTTTTAACAGGATTCAAGAATTGTAACCCCGAAGGAGGAAAAGGACACATCCAGCCCCCCTGTGTCTTCAGATGAGAACTTTGAGTATGCAGAGATGTTCGTCTCTGATATTCTTCAGCAATCTGCTGAAAATATCGATGAGCTCCTGCAGTTTGTTTCCAGGTTGAACAAAGCGGAACGCCTCAATTCGATCGGGGAAAGTGGATCCTCAAAGGAGTCCTGCGCCAGCCAAAAAGTTGAGAGGCATTTGGAAAGATTTTTCAAACTCCGCAGGGCTTTTGCTGAGGTGAAAGAGGAGGTCGCAGTCGACAAAATGCCCAAAGAAAACGAAATGGAACATAAAGGAAAGTCACATAAAATATTTAAATCAGGATTAAAGAAAATATTTCAATTCGGAAAAAAGGAGGATGAGACAGAACAACAGATGGAAGTTGAGTCAGAGGAAGCTGACTTGAAAGCTGCATGTCCTTCTCCAGACTCAGTCCCTGTATGTTCTATAGACTTGGGTAAAACTGAGGACTTTGACTCAGCTATGACTCATGTGGAACCTGAAGAACCTGCAGAAGGAATCAAGGAGACTGCTGACGATGTCCCAACATCACCTAAAGATAGTAGTGACCAATCACCACAAGAAGCAGAACTTAATGAAGATACTTCCTCCAGTGACAAACCAGCCGCCACAACTATGTACAAAAAGATCAAGAAAGGATTAAAAAACATTTTTAAATTGGCCACAAAGGAGGATGAGACAGAACAACAGATGGAAGTTGAGTCAGAGGAAGCTGACCTGACGGCTGCATGTCCTTCTCCCGACTCAGTCCCTGTATGTTCTACAGACTTGGGTCAGACTCAGGACTGTGACTCAGCTATGGCCCTCAACAAGTCATCCCAACTGGAAGAACAGGACCAAGACGGATGTCCTTTCAAAGAAGAAGGCTTCATGACAGATTTAGGATCCGAAACAGGAGAGGATGGCAATGACATTATTGTACCAGAGAATAAGGAATATCCCCCTGAATTAACCCCAATGGGTCCATCCCAGTCAGAGAAACACCATGAGAATGGGCTTGGTGCCAATGAGGAAGATGGGAAGAAATACACAGAGTCAGCATCAAGCCCCTCAGGACAAGACGGACCTGCAGAGACCCATCTGGAACCTGAAGAAGGAATCAAGGAGACTGCTAATGATGTCCCAACATCACCCAAAGATAGTAGTGACCAATCACCCCAAGAAGCAGAACCTACTGAAGATGCTTCCTCCAGTGACAAACCAGCCGCCACAACTATGTGCACCAAGATCAAGGAAGGAGTAATAAACATCTTTAAATTGACCACAAAGGAGGATGAGACAGAACAACAGATGGAAGTTGAGTCAGAGGAAGCTGACCTGACGGCTGCATGTCCTTCTCCTGACTCAGTCCCTGTATGTTCTACAGACTTGGGTCAGACTCAGGACTTTGACTCAGCTATGGCCCTCAACAAGTCATCCCAACTGGAAGAACAGGACCAAGACGGATGTCCTTTCAAAGAAGAAGGCTTTATGACAGATTTAGGATTCAATATAGGAGAGGATGGCAATGACATCGTACCAGAGAATAAGGACATTCCCACTGGTTTAACCCCAATGGGTCCATCCCAGTCGGAGAAACACCATGAGGATGGGCTTGGTGCCAATGAGGAAGATGGAAGGAAATACACAGAGTCAGCATCAAGCCCCTCAGGACAAGACGGACCTGCAGAGACCCATCTGGAACCTGAAGAACCTGCAGAAGGAATCAAGGAGACTGCTGATGATGCCCCAACATCACCCAAAGATAGTAGTGACCAATCACCCCAAGAAGCAGAACTTACTGAAGATACTTCCTCCAGTGACAAACCAGCCGCCACAACTATGTACAAAAAGATCAAGAAAGGATTAAAAAACATCTTCAAATTGACCACAAAGGAGGATGAGACAGAACAACAGATGGAAGTTGAGTCAGAGGAAGCTGACCTGACGGCTGCATGTCCTTCTCCTGACTCAGTCCCTGTATGTTCTACAGACTTGGGTAAAACTGAGGACTTTGACTCAGCTATGACTCATGTGGAACCTGAAGAACCTGCAGAAGGAATCAAGGAGACTGCTGATGATATCCCAACATCACCCAAAGATAGTAGTGACCAATCACCACAAGAAGCAGAACTTACTGAAGATACTTCCTCCAGTGACAAACCAGCCGCCACAACTATGTACACCAAGATCAAGAAAGGATTAAAAAACATCTTTAAATTGAACACAAAGGAGGATGAGACAGAACAACAGATGGAAGTTGAGTCAGAGGAAGCTGACCTGACGGCTACATGTCCTTCTCCTGACTCAGTCCCTGTATGTTCTACAGACTTGGGTCAGACTCAGGACTGTGACCCCACCGCTTTCGAGTTGAACCTTCAAACAGATCCAGCATCAGTTTCAGCAGCCAGTCTGACCGGATTGAAGAAATCTCTCCAAGAAATCATCGAGGAGTACTTTGAAAGTTTAACTGAGGAGTAAGTAAATTTGTGTACATTTGCAAGAGAAATATGTTGAAATATGTTATTCCTGTTTTTAAGTCCAATGTTTCTAACTCTGTTTCGTGTTTGATTCAATTTTCAGGGAGAAAAGTACAATTAATCAAAGTGTGTCCGGGATGAACATGGAAGTGGAGTTCGTGGAGATGATCCATGAGGAGTTCAGCACTGTGACAGCTTTGACCATCGACTCTGTCTCTGAAATAAGTAACCTCTTCTTCAACCTCAGCTAAGGAGAGTGGGAAAGAGGCAATTTGTTTGTAATAATGCAAAATAAAATCTTTAAAAATAAGTTTTTCATGTTTTGTGTCATGTCTATGAGAAATTATGACCTGAATAGCGTTGGTTCTGGTTGTATGTGTTGGAGAATAAAGGAGCTCAGACCAGATATTTTCTTTAAAGCTGCTGAGAACTGAACAAACTCTGATTTTATTCTGTGTTTGCACACGTTTATAACGAGCTGCTGCATTTATTTCCTGTACATAGAAGAATGAGGGCAGGATAAAGACTTAAAGACGGATGTTTTTATTTTATACAGGCACCCAAAATGGGTCAAAGTTCACAATCTAACAACGTGTTCATTAGTTTTCTTCACAGTGACTTCATATTTGTTCAATTATTCATTTAATTCTGTTTTCTGATGTTATTAACGTTCATCTCTAATTATTTGCCACAGCAGCAGACAATGATATGAACATTTTAAATGTATTTTTACGACACAGGAGCCTATTTCCAAAATAAACCATATCTTATCGAATCCTTGGTTGTTTTTGTACCTTAACTGTAAGATAATGTTTGAGTTCATGTGCTCTACTCGGCTTTTGTTGCTAAAAAAAAAAGCAAAATAACGTTCGTTAACCGTTTCAGTTAAATAAAAACAATTGTGAAGTTTAAAAAATAAACTATTTTGCTCTGAAATTTTAGTGCACTTACAAACCAAATGAGTCAACTTTATTTTACTAATCAGTTTTTACACATCAATTCATCAGTTTATAGCTGTAAGTATTTCGTTGGTAGTATCTTCATTTTGTTGGGAAACCGTTCATCCGAGTAACCGTAACGGCTAAATAACGGCCATTAACGGCACAGATAACGGCCGTTGGTTGTGAAAGCTAAATGAAAAACATCGTGGAGCTCAAACCTTGAAAAGGTATGTGTGTTTGAATATCATTTGAATAATATTTTATCAAGACAGCTTTTTCCCCCCAGAAATTAACTATGTTGGAAAATACGAATTTAATCGAGTGTCAGTGTTGAAAACTGACTCTGACCTAAAACTAGCTAACTAAAAGTAGCTAACTAAAACTAGCTAAAATTCGGTTCAGGCAAAGTGTGGTCAACAGAAAGATCTAACCCGGTTCAAAATAAACGTGCTAAATATATTCCATTTTAGCATACTAATCTTTTGTAAAGTGTGGTAATTGTTAGCCCGATCCTTTCATTGGAAGCCCAAGAACAAGCTGGAGAAATCGTTTATTAAATAAAGTATTTATTAGTGGTCACATAGTAAAGTATATTCCAGCTGGACTCGGAGTGCCAGAGCTCCCGCAGGAAATCCGTCAGGCCGAGCCCCGATATTCGGAAACATTTCATATTTATATTCAGCTTTATCTCACAGAGGTTGTATTCACACTTGTCAGAGTATAATTGGACAGTTCTTAGTGGCATGACCAGGCCAAACACTGTCCTTGTTGTGTTCTTTGGATGTGATAAACTGTTTTAGGCTCGGATCTAATGTACCAGACCTATCTGCTCCAATAGAGATGTTTTGTCTGACCCAGTTGTTTATGTCATTCTAAGGTCTTGGACCATTTTAAGGTCATCTGTTGTGCAGCATGAGCAGAGTGGAAAAGTACCAGCTAGAACATAGGTTATTTAGTAAAATACAGAATATGAACTTGTCTAATGTCTAAGAACAAAGCCAATTATAACATAATGATTTGTTAACTTTAAATTAGATATTTTGGAACAACTCATTTTGTGCTAAGCATATTTTAGTGGAAATTAAATTGCAGAAAACTTAAATATATATTCAACAAAAAATATTTATTTTAAGGCCTGTTTTCTTTTCAAATATTCCAATTAAGTACAATTATTTGTGTTGTGAAAAATTGTTCAAAGTGGGACATTAGCATACTTTTGCTACAGCTCTAATTAGCACATCTTTCTGTTAGTACGTTAATAAAATACTACTAAACTCGTGTAAAAATATGAAGAACAATAAAGTACATTTATTTTTCACTTGGGTAGCTTTAAGAATTTATTTTGAAGCGGATTTGAAGACGATGTCCTGCCCTCCAAAGCCTGTGATGGCTTCTGGATCTCTGAGGGATTCTCCACCTGGCGTCTCTGGTCAAAGCAAACACAGTAACTCCAGAAGTAGGCAAAGCTAATACCACGCATTTAAATACTTTATAGAAATATCAATCAGAAAAATGTTTATTTTGTATTGACAAACTGTTTCAGAATGGCAGCACAAAGTCCCTGATTTGCAGCCCTTAACTCTCCCACCAAGACCTCCAGGACCTGTGAAAGACCCACAGGTGAGTAAGATAAACCAAGATATGTGGGAATATTTTACATTATTCACTGACGTTAATCCTTCCAGTGGTATGTCGGCCTTTGTGAAGCAACCACGTTCCAAAGAAGAAGTGCAAAAATTCTGAGCAAATATTAAAACCTACTGATGTTGTGTAAAATGTAAATAAAAAATAAAATGCAACAATTTGCAAATGTCATGAATCAATATTTGATTTCCAGTATGAACAGAATGGATCTTTTTCTGATATTACTCCACAGTTTCTGCATACTGCTGAACCTCTCTCAGGTGCTCTGCTCAGGTGACCTGTTGCTAATGAACCTGATCAGTTGCAGCATGTTTATTACCATTGACTTTTTCCAGCCTTTTGTTGGCGCTGTTCCACCTTTGAACTGAAGTTTTTAATGAACTGGTTAAATATCCCACTTTCACATGTTTTCTGCTGGTTTATGAGGTTTGCAGGTCATTGCTTTCTGTGTTTGTTGACCTTAAACATGGCGCCCTTTTTCAGGATTTGGGGTTTTATTAATTCAGTAGTTGGAATAAATAGTTACAGTGTGGATCATTTGCTTCTTAACGAAGGCTGCGCTGAAGAGACGTGCAACACGGAAACATCCCAGCCTTCAACACATGAAAGCTCGTGACCAGATGATTTTTCCAGGTTGGAACGTTCAGCCACATGAACACAGCGACCAGCCGTCCGCCCCCCCACATCCACCGCCCACTGCAAAGGTGAGTGACAGGCGTGGAAGATGAGGATCAGCAGAGCTTGGGGGGTTTTGTTCTTTCTTCAGATGTTTTACTTTCACTGCACAGAACAAAATGTTCATAGTTTTGTCTTTTTTTGTCCCTGATGTTGCTGTTGATAATGAACAGAGGGCAGCTGGAGTTTCAACGGGATAGCTGATATCCTTTTTAAATTAATGGCAAAAATTGACCGGATTAATCAATCTGCAATAAATGAAATAAGACTGAAGACACGTGGAGGCCAGTTGGAACAGAGAGCCTGCCTCAGGAATAGCTACAGCATCATCTTTGAACAGCTTTTTAATGTGACTTCACAGTTCTGGAGATAATATCACAGCTTATGAAGGTTCTCAGTCTCTGTTTTGCTGTTTCTTCTCATTACAAGTGACCCACCCTCCTCATATCAAACCTCATAAAATGTGAAATTCAGTTTAGAGATCATACACGCTGAGCTAAAGTGGAATATAATAATAACTAAACTAAATAATATCGCAGTTTCTGCTTGTGACATGTTGTCTTTGAACTATTTTCCATTGAATGTAACATGTGAATGATTTGTAAGATATTATTTGAGATTCACGTTGTGTTCTGTGATCAAATCATACAGTTATGGATCTTTTGCAGATGTCATTTGCTTCTTTTTAATACAGGTTGAGCTCAAGAGGCGTGAAACACAAAAACAAGACAGTCTCCAGCACATCAAAGTCCGTCAGCTGAGGTTTCTTCCAGACAGGAACGCTCAGTCCTCTTTAGCTGAGAAAGATCCACAGCCCACTGCAGAGGTCAGTGACAGCCTTTTATGATGAATGAATTGTGCTTTGCTGCTTTCTCTGAATTTATTTTGTGATCAAACAAAAATCAACCGTCTACAAGCAAGTAAAATAGAAAGTTTCCTCTTTTTGAATTCAAAGGTTTAACCTTTTAGGACTTTAAAAAAGAAAGATAATCTGCTCCTCAGCAGGTGTTAAAACTCAGTAAAAACAACCTCAGATGAACACCGTGTCTTTATTTACCAGCAGCCAGGAGCTGCTGATCAATGCTCTGATTAACTGATCATCAGTCAGTGTGAGCAGCTCTATAAAAGCAGAAGTTCTGTCAGTTTAACACGATGCCAAGGAGGAAAGACATCAGCAATGATCTCAGAGAAGCAGCTGCTGCTGCCCATCAGTCTGGGAAGGGTTATAAGGCCATTTCCAAACTATCTGGAGTCCATCATTCCACAGAGAGAAAGATTATTCACAAGTGGAAAACATTCAGGACAGCTGTCAATCTTCCCAGGAGTGGACGTCCCAGCAAGTTCAACCCAAGGTGAAGAAGCCCAGAGCTACATCTCAGACTCTACAGGCCTCAGTTAGCATGCTAAAGGTTAAAGGTCACCCCAGGGTGAAAAAGCCAAGAGCTACATCTCAGACTCTACAGGCCTCAGTTAGCATGTTAAAGGTTAAAGTTCACCCCAGGGTGAAAAAGCCCAGAGCTACATCTCAGACTCTACAGGCCTCAGTTAGCATGCTAAAGGTTAAAGTTCACCCCAAGGTGACCACCTTCTTTGTATTTAGGAAACAGAACCAAACATAGAATCTGAAGCAGCAACACTCAGTGAAAGCTGTTCCAGACTCATGTTTCCCGTCGTGTTCCTTCAGCTTCTTTAATGACTCGTTTTAATGCTTCGGGAACTGAGTTTTTCACAGGAATCTGAGTCCATTCCTGCTGAATCCCAGATTTCAGCTGCTCAGCAGGGTTCATCTGGTTAGGATGCCTCCTGGTCGCCTCCATTTGGAGGTTTTTCAGACTGTTCTCGGTGAGCAGATGAACGTATTTCATGCCAGAAATAAGGTTTAAAAATACCAGAGTTCCCCTTTAAGCTAATGTTACGTTTAAGGTTTGATTCAAGCTGTCCATGATGGATGGAGTCTGAACAGTTTCCTGAAGGGGGAAGGTAGCCCCCTGACACTGATGTCACATCAGTGTGACATCAGTGTGACATCACAGTGCACTGTGATGTCACACCCATACCCACATGAAGGGATGACATCACTGTGATGTCATAGACACTGTCATATACATCAGAGGGCATTTATGTCACTTGGAATGTTACCAGGTTCCAAACACAGAACCTGCAGAACTTTTAACTGGAACAGAATTTATCTTTAGTCAGACAAATCAAGCAGAAGAAGGAAAAGAAGAGAATTTGAAGATGCCTCTATTCAAAAAGGTAAATACATTTAATAACATTTAAAGATGTTTTTGGGTCAGAACACAGCTCCATAGTTATGTAGCGTTAGAGAAATCCACAGATCTGTGTAGAAGTGATTAAACAGCCTTCATTTCTTTACATTTTCCTTCCAAGCAGCCACACTTTCTTCTAATCTTTTAAAGTGGCCCTAAGCAATAGTTCTCCAGGCTTTCTGAAGGTCTTTCAGTTTTCAGGGGAAAGTATTTATCTGTTTGTTCAGCCACTTAACTCTGAGCTGTGAAGCATTCAGGCAGAAAAAAGGCTCCTAACTCAAGGGATGAACCAGTGTTGTGTCGACACAGAACAGACAACTTAGCAAAGTGCCTAAAGATGCAGTTTAAAATGGCTTCTTTGTTAAGTTGTCTGTTCTGTGTCGACACAACACTGGTTCATCCCTTGAGTTAGGAGCCTTTTTCTGCAGGAATGGTTCATAGGTCAGAGTTAAGTGGCTTTAGAAATGAGTAAATACATTCCTCAGGTACGAGGACTGGACTGAAGCAGCCAATGTCTGTAGATTTTGAAACATCTTTTGAAAGCTTGGAGTACAGCTAAAGACAACTTTAGCAGGTCACAAGAGAGTCGGACTCCTTAGACGCTAAATATAAAGAAATGAGAACTGGATCAGGACTTTCACAGAGTCATTTAGATCTCTGCGAAGCTGTGCTCTGACAGTAAAACATCTCCAAAGTGTAATTGTATCTGTATATAGATAGATTTCTTTGTTAAATAAATGTAAAATTAATCGATAAAATAACTAAGAATATTGTTCAGAGACATTTTTTTGCTAACAATTGTATGTTTCCTTTATTTTTAACAGGATTCAAGAATTGTAACCCCGAAGGAGGAAAAGGACACATCCAGCCCCCCTGTGTCTTCAGATGAGAACTTTGAGTATGCAGAGATGTTCGTCTCTGATATTCTTCAGCAATCTGCTGAAAATATCGATGAGCTCCTGCAGTTTGTTTCCAGGTTGAACAAAGCGGAACGCCTCAATTCGATCGGGGAAAGTGGATCCTCAAAGGAGTCCTGCGCCAGCCAAAAAGTTGAGAGGCATTTGGAAAGATTTTTCAAACTCCGCAGGGCTTTTGCTGAGGTGAAAGAGGAGGTCGCAGTCGACAAAATGCCCAAAGAAAACGAAATGGAACATAAAGGAAAGTCACATAAAATATTTAAATCAGGATTAAAGAAAATATTTCAATTCGGAAAAAAGGAGGATGAGACAGAACAACAGATGGAAGTTGAGTCAGAGGAAGCTGACTTGAAAGCTGCATGTCCTTCTCCAGACTCAGTCCCTGTATGTTCTATAGACTTGGGTAAAACTGAGGACTTTGACTCAGCTATGACTCATGTGGAACCTGAAGAACCTGCAGAAGGAATCAAGGAGACTGCTGACGATGTCCCAACATCACCTAAAGATAGTAGTGACCAATCACCACAAGAAGCAGAACTTAATGAAGATACTTCCTCCAGTGACAAACCAGCCGCCACAACTATGTACAAAAAGATCAAGAAAGGATTAAAAAACATTTTTAAATTGGCCACAAAGGAGGATGAGACAGAACAACAGATGGAAGTTGAGTCAGAGGAAGCTGACCTGACGGCTGCATGTCCTTCTCCCGACTCAGTCCCTGTATGTTCTACAGACTTGGGTCAGACTCAGGACTGTGACTCAGCTATGGCCCTCAACAAGTCATCCCAACTGGAAGAACAGGACCAAGACGGATGTCCTTTCAAAGAAGAAGGCTTCATGACAGATTTAGGATCCGAAACAGGAGAGGATGGCAATGACATTATTGTACCAGAGAATAAGGAATATCCCCCTGAATTAACCCCAATGGGTCCATCCCAGTCAGAGAAACACCATGAGAATGGGCTTGGTGCCAATGAGGAAGATGGGAAGAAATACACAGAGTCAGCATCAAGCCCCTCAGGACAAGACGGACCTGCAGAGACCCATCTGGAACCTGAAGAAGGAATCAAGGAGACTGCTAATGATGTCCCAACATCACCCAAAGATAGTAGTGACCAATCACCCCAAGAAGCAGAACCTACTGAAGATGCTTCCTCCAGTGACAAACCAGCCGCCACAACTATGTGCACCAAGATCAAGGAAGGAGTAATAAACATCTTTAAATTGACCACAAAGGAGGATGAGACAGAACAACAGATGGAAGTTGAGTCAGAGGAAGCTGACCTGACGGCTGCATGTCCTTCTCCTGACTCAGTCCCTGTATGTTCTACAGACTTGGGTCAGACTCAGGACTTTGACTCAGCTATGGCCCTCAACAAGTCATCCCAACTGGAAGAACAGGACCAAGACGGATGTCCTTTCAAAGAAGAAGGCTTTATGACAGATTTAGGATTCAATATAGGAGAGGATGGCAATGACATCGTACCAGAGAATAAGGACATTCCCACTGGTTTAACCCCAATGGGTCCATCCCAGTCGGAGAAACACCATGAGGATGGGCTTGGTGCCAATGAGGAAGATGGAAGGAAATACACAGAGTCAGCATCAAGCCCCTCAGGACAAGACGGACCTGCAGAGACCCATCTGGAACCTGAAGAACCTGCAGAAGGAATCAAGGAGACTGCTGATGATGCCCCAACATCACCCAAAGATAGTAGTGACCAATCACCCCAAGAAGCAGAACTTACTGAAGATACTTCCTCCAGTGACAAACCAGCCGCCACAACTATGTACAAAAAGATCAAGAAAGGATTAAAAAACATCTTCAAATTGACCACAAAGGAGGATGAGACAGAACAACAGATGGAAGTTGAGTCAGAGGAAGCTGACCTGACGGCTGCATGTCCTTCTCCTGACTCAGTCCCTGTATGTTCTACAGACTTGGGTAAAACTGAGGACTTTGACTCAGCTATGACTCATGTGGAACCTGAAGAACCTGCAGAAGGAATCAAGGAGACTGCTGATGATATCCCAACATCACCCAAAGATAGTAGTGACCAATCACCACAAGAAGCAGAACTTACTGAAGATACTTCCTCCAGTGACAAACCAGCCGCCACAACTATGTACACCAAGATCAAGAAAGGATTAAAAAACATCTTTAAATTGAACACAAAGGAGGATGAGACAGAACAACAGATGGAAGTTGAGTCAGAGGAAGCTGACCTGACGGCTACATGTCCTTCTCCTGACTCAGTCCCTGTATGTTCTACAGACTTGGGTCAGACTCAGGACTGTGACCCCACCGCTTTCGAGTTGAACCTTCAAACAGATCCAGCATCAGTTTCAGCAGCCAGTCTGACCGGATTGAAGAAATCTCTCCAAGAAATCATCGAGGAGTACTTTGAAAGTTTAACTGAGGAGTAAGTAAATTTGTGTACATTTGCAAGAGAAATATGTTGAAATATGTTATTCCTGTTTTTAAGTCCAATGTTTCTAACTCTGTTTCGTGTTTGATTCAATTTTCAGGGAGAAAAGTACAATTAATCAAAGTGTGTCCGGGATGAACATGGAAGTGGAGTTCGTGGAGATGATCCATGAGGAGTTCAGCACTGTGACAGCTTTGACCATCGACTCTGTCTCTGAAATAAGTAACCTCTTCTTCAACCTCAGCTAAGGAGAGTGGGAAAGAGGCAATTTGTTTGTAATAATGCAAAATAAAATCTTTAAAAATAAGTTTTTCATGTTTTGTGTCATGTCTATGAGAAATTATGACCTGAATAGCGTTGGTTCTGGTTGTATGTGTTGGAGAATAAAGGAGCTCAGACCAGATATTTTCTTTAAAGCTGCTGAGAACTGAACAAACTCTGATTTTATTCTGTGTTTGCACACGTTTATAACGAGCTGCTGCATTTATTTCCTGTACATAGAAGAATGAGGGCAGGATAAAGACTTAAAGACGGATGTTTTTATTTTATACAGGCACCCAAAATGGGTCAAAGTTCACAATCTAACAACGTGTTCATTAGTTTTCTTCACAGTGACTTCATATTTGTTCAATTATTCATTTAATTCTGTTTTCTGATGTTATTAACGTTCATCTCTAATTATTTGCCACAGCAGCAGACAATGATATGAACATTTTAAATGTATTTTTACGACACAGGAGCCTATTTCCAAAATAAACCATATCTTATCGAATCCTTGGTTGTTTTTGTACCTTAACTGTAAGATAATGTTTGAGTTCATGTGCTCTACTCGGCTTTTGTTGCTAAAAAAAAAAGCAAAATAACGTTCGTTAACCGTTTCAGTTAAATAAAAACAATTGTGAAGTTTAAAAAATAAACTATTTTGCTCTGAAATTTTAGTGCACTTACAAACCAAATGAGTCAACTTTATTTTACTAATCAGTTTTTACACATCAATTCATCAGTTTATAGCTGTAAGTATTTCGTTGGTAGTATCTTCATTTTGTTGGGAAACCGTTCATCCGAGTAACCGTAACGGCTAAATAACGGCCATTAACGGCACAGATAACGGCCGTTGGTTGTGAAAGCTAAATGAAAAACATCGTGGAGCTCAAACCTTGAAAAGGTATGTGTGTTTGAATATCATTTGAATAATATTTTATCAAGACAGCTTTTTCCCCCCAGAAATTAACTATGTTGGAAAATACGAATTTAATCGAGTGTCAGTGTTGAAAACTGACTCTGACCTAAAACTAGCTAACTAAAAGTAGCTAACTAAAACTAGCTAAAATTCGGTTCAGGCAAAGTGTGGTCAACAGAAAGATCTAACCCGGTTCAAAATAAACGTGCTAAATATATTCCATTTTAGCATACTAATCTTTTGTAAAGTGTGGTAATTGTTAGCCCGATCCTTTCATTGGAAGCCCAAGAACAAGCTGGAGAAATCGTTTATTAAATAAAGTATTTATTAGTGGTCACATAGTAAAGTATATTCCAGCTGGACTCGGAGTGCCAGAGCTCCCGCAGGAAATCCGTCAGGCCGAGCCCCGATATTCGGAAACATTTCATATTTATATTCAGCTTTATCTCACAGAGGTTGTATTCACACTTGTCAGAGTATAATTGGACAGTTCTTAGTGGCATGACCAGGCCAAACACTGTCCTTGTTGTGTTCTTTGGATGTGATAAACTGTTTTAGGCTCGGATCTAATGTACCAGACCTATCTGCTCCAATAGAGATGTTTTGTCTGACCCAGTTGTTTATGTCATTCTAAGGTCTTGGACCATTTTAAGGTCATCTGTTGTGCAGCATGAGCAGAGTGGAAAAGTACCAGCTAGAACATAGGTTATT
This sequence comes from Leuresthes tenuis, assembly GCF_036924035.1. Taxonomy (NCBI): domain Eukaryota; kingdom Metazoa; phylum Chordata; class Actinopteri; order Atheriniformes; family Atherinopsidae; genus Leuresthes; species Leuresthes tenuis. Next base: position 32,328,783 of record NW_027325369.1, read on the forward strand.
TAGTAAAATACAGAATATGAACTTGTCTAATGTCTAAGAACAAAGCCAATTATAACATAATGATTTGTTAACTTTAAATTAGATATTTTGGAACAACTCATTTTGTGCTAAGCATATTTTAGTGGAAATTAAATTGCAGAAAACTTAAATATATATTCAACAAAAAATATTTATTTTAAGGCCTGTTTTCTTTTCAAATATTCCAATTAAGTACAATTATTTGTGTTGTGAAAAATTGTTCAAAGTGGGACATTAGCATACTTTTGCTACAGCTCTAATTAGCACATCTTTCTGTTAGTACGTTAATAAAATACTACTAAACTCGTGTAAAAATATGAAGAACAATAAAGTACATTTATTTTTCACTTGGGTAGCTTTAAGAATTTATTTTGAAGCGGATTTGAAGACGATGTCCTGCCCTCCAAAGCCTGTGATGGCTTCTGGATCTCTGAGGGATTCTCCACCTGGCGTCTCTGGTCAAAGCAAACACAGTAACTCCAGAAGTAGGCAAAGCTAATACCACGCATTTAAATACTTTATAGAAATATCAATCAGAAAAATGTTTATTTTGTATTGACAAACTGTTTCAGAATGGCAGCACAAAGTCCCTGATTTGCAGCCCTTAACTCTCCCACCAAGACCTCCAGGACCTGTGAAAGACCCACAGGTGAGTAAGATAAACCAAGATATGTGGGAATATTTTACATTATTCACTGACGTTAATCCTTCCAGTGGTATGTCGGCCTTTGTGAAGCAACCACGTTCCAAAGAAGAAGTGCAAAAATTCTGAGCAAATATTAAAACCTACTGATGTTGTGTAAAATGTAAATAAAAAATAAAATGCAACAATTTGCAAATGTCATGAATCAATATTTGATTTCCAGTATGAACAGAATGGATCTTTTTCTGATATTACTCCACAGTTTCTGCATACTGCTGAACCTCTCTCAGGTGCTCTGCTCAGGTGACCTGTTGCTAATGAACCTGATCAGTTGCAGCATGTTTATTACCATTGACTTTTTCCAGCCTTTTGTTGGCGCTGTTCCACCTTTGAACTGAAGTTTTTAATGAACTGGTTAAATATCCCACTTTCACATGTTTTCTGCTGGTTTATGAGGTTTGCAGGTCATTGCTTTCTGTGTTTGTTGACCTTAAACATGGCGCCCTTTTTCAGGATTTGGGGTTTTATTAATTCAGTAGTTGGAATAAATAGTTACAGTGTGGATCATTTGCTTCTTAACGAAGGCTGCGCTGAAGAGACGTGCAACACGGAAACATCCCAGCCTTCAACACATGAAAGCTCGTGACCAGATGATTTTTCCAGGTTGGAACGTTCAGCCACATGAACACAGCGACCAGCCGTCCGCCCCCCCACATCCACCGCCCACTGCAAAGGTGAGTGACAGGCGTGGAAGATGAGGATCAGCAGAGCTTGGGGGGTTTTGTTCTTTCTTCAGATGTTTTACTTTCACTGCACAGAACAAAATGTTCATAGTTTTGTCTTTTTTTGTCCCTGATGTTGCTGTTGATAATGAACAGAGGGCAGCTGGAGTTTCAACGGGATAGCTGATATCCTTTTTAAATTAATGGCAAAAATTGACCGGATTAATCAATCTGCAATAAATGAAATAAGACTGAAGACACGTGGAGGCCAGTTGGAACAGAGAGCCTGCCTCAGGAATAGCTACAGCATCATCTTTGAACAGCTTTTTAATGTGACTTCACAGTTCTGGAGATAATATCACAGCTTATGAAGGTTCTCAGTCTCTGTTTTGCTGTTTCTTCTCATTACAAGTGACCCACCCTCCTCATATCAAACCTCATAAAATGTGAAATTCAGTTTAGAGATCATACACGCTGAGCTAAAGTGGAATATAATAATAACTAAACTAAATAATATCGCAGTTTCTGCTTGTGACATGTTGTCTTTGAACTATTTTCCATTGAATGTAACATGTGAATGATTTGTAAGATATTATTTGAGATTCACGTTGTGTTCTGTGATCAAATCATACAGTTATGGATCTTTTGCAGATGTCATTTGCTTCTTTTTAATACAGGTTGAGCTCAAGAGGCGTGAAACACAAAAACAAGACAGTCTCCAGCACATCAAAGTCCGTCAGCTGAGGTTTCTTCCAGACAGGAACGCTCAGTCCTCTTTAGCTGAGAAAGATCCACAGCCCACTGCAGAGGTCAGTGACAGCCTTTTATGATGAATGAATTGTGCTTTGCTGCTTTCTCTGAATTTATTTTGTGATCAAACAAAAATCAACCGTCTACAAGCAAGTAAAATAGAAAGTTTCCTCTTTTTGAATTCAAAGGTTTAACCTTTTAGGACTTTAAAAAAGAAAGATAATCTGCTCCTCAGCAGGTGTTAAAACTCAGTAAAAACAACCTCAGATGAACACCGTGTCTTTATTTACCAGCAGCCAGGAGCTGCTGATCAATGCTCTGATTAACTGATCATCAGTCAGTGTGAGCAGCTCTATAAAAGCAGAAGTTCTGTCAGTTTAACACGATGCCAAGGAGGAAAGACATCAGCAATGATCTCAGAGAAGCAGCTGCTGCTGCCCATCAGTCTGGGAAGGGTTATAAGGCCATTTCCAAACTATCTGGAGTCCATCATTCCACAGAGAGAAAGATTATTCACAAGTGGAAAACATTCAGGACAGCTGTCAATCTTCCCAGGAGTGGACGTCCCAGCAAGTTCAACCCAAGGTGAAGAAGCCCAGAGCTACATCTCAGACTCTACAGGCCTCAGTTAGCATGCTAAAGGTTAAAGGTCACCCCAGGGTGAAAAAGCCAAGAGCTACATCTCAGACTCTACAGGCCTCAGTTAGCATGTTAAAGGTTAAAGTTCACCCCAGGGTGAAAAAGCCCAGAGCTACATCTCAGACTCTACAGGCCTCAGTTAGCATGCTAAAGGTTAAAGTTCACCCCAAGGTGACCACCTTCTTTGTATTTAGGAAACAGAACCAAACATAGAATCTGAAGCAGCAACACTCAGTGAAAGCTGTTCCAGACTCATGTTTCCCGTCGTGTTCCTTCAGCTTCTTTAATGACTCGTTTTAATGCTTCGGGAACTGAGTTTTTCACAGGAATCTGAGTCCATTCCTGCTGAATCCCAGATTTCAGCTGCTCAGCAGGGTTCATCTGGTTAGGATGCCTCCTGGTCGCCTCCATTTGGAGGTTTTTCAGACTGTTCTCGGTGAGCAGATGAACGTATTTCATGCCAGAAATAAGGTTTAAAAATACCAGAGTTCCCCTTTAAGCTAATGTTACGTTTAAGGTTTGATTCAAGCTGTCCATGATGGATGGAGTCTGAACAGTTTCCTGAAGGGGGAAGGTAGCCCCCTGACACTGATGTCACATCAGTGTGACATCAGAGTGCACTGTGATGTCACACCCATACCCACATGAAGGGATGACATCACTGTGATGTCATAGACACTGTCATATACATCAGAGGGCATTTATGTCACTTGGAATGTTACCAGGTTCCAAACACAGAACCTGCAGAACTTTTAACTGGAACAGAATTTATCTTTAGTCAGACAAATCAAGCAGAAGAAGGAAAAGAAGAGAATTTGAAGATGCCTCTATTCAAAAAGGTAAATACATTTAATAACATTTAAAGATGTTTTTGGGTCAGAACACAGCTCCATAGTTATGTAGCGTTAGAGAAATCCACAGATCTGTGCAGAAGTGTTTAAACAGCCTTAATTTCTTTACATTTTCCTTCCAAGCAGCCACACTTTCTTCTAATCTTTTAAAGTGGCCCTAAGCAATAGTTCTCCAGGCTTTCTGAAGGTCTTTCAGTTTTCAGGGGAAAGTATTTATCTGTTTGTTCAGCCACTTAACTCTGAGCTGTGAAGCATTCAGGCAGAAAAAAGGCTCCAAACTCAAGGGATGAACCAGTGTTGTGTCGACACAGAACAGACAACTTAGCAAAGTGCCTAAAGATCCAGTTTAAAATGGCTTCTTTGTTAAGTTGTCTGTTCTGTGTCGACACAACACTGGTTCATCCCTTGAGTTAGGAGCCTTTTTCTGCAGGAATGGTTCATAGGTCAGAGTTAAGTGGCTTTAGAAATGAATAAATACATTCCTCAGGTACGAGGACTGGACTGAAGCAGCCAATGTCTGTACATTTTGAAACATCTTTTGAAAGCTTGGAGTACAGCTAAAGACAACTTTAGCAGGTCACAAGAGACTCGGACTCCTTAGACGCTAAATATAAAGAAATGAGAACTGGATCAGGACTTTCACAGAGTCATTTAGATCTCTGCGAAGCTGTGCTCTGACAGTAAAACATCTCCAAAGTGTAATTGTATCTGTATATAGATAGATTTCTTTGTTAAATAAATGTAAAATGAATCCATAAAATAACTAAGAATATCGTTCAGAGACATTTTTTTGCTAACAATTGTATGTTTCCTTTATTTTCAACAGGATTCAAGAATTGTAACCCCGAAGGAGGAAAAGGACACATCCAGCCCCCCTGTGTCTTCAGATGAGAACTTCGAGTATGCAGAGATGTTCGTCTCTGATATTCTTCAGCAATCTGCTGAAAATATCGATGAGCTCCTGCAGTTTGTTTCCAGGTTGAACAAAGCGGAACGCCTCAATTCGATCGGGGAAAGTGGATCCTCAAAGGAGTCCTGCGCCAGCCAAAAAGTTGAGAGGCATTTGGAAAGATTTTTCAAACTCCGCAGGGCTTTTGCTGAGGTGAAAGAGGAGGTCGCAGTCGACAAAATGCCCAAGGAAAACGAAATGGAACATAAAGGAAAGTCACATAAAATATTTAAATCAGGATTAAAGAAAATATTTCAATTCGGAAAAAAGGAGGATGAGACGGAACAACAGATGGAAGTTGAGTCAGAGGAAGCTGACCTGACGGCTGCATGTCCTTCTCCAGACTCAGTCCCTGTATGTTCTACAGACTTGGGTAAAACTGAGGACTTTGACTCAGCTATGACTCATGTGGAACCTGAAGAACCTGCAGAAGGAATCAACGAGACTGCTGACGATGTCCAAACATCACCCAAAGATATTCGTGACCAATCACCCCAAGAAGCAGAACTTACTGAAGATACTTCCTCCAGTGACAAACCAGCCGCCACAACTATGTACAAAAAGATCAAGAAAGGATTAAAAAACATTTCTAAATTGACCACAAAGGAGGATGAGACAGAACAACAGATGGAAGTTGAGTCAGAGGAAGCTGACCTGACGGCTGCATGTCCTTCTCCTGACTCAGTCCCTGTATGTTCTACAGACTTGGGTCAGACTCAGGACTTTGACTCAGCTATGGCCCTCAACAAGTCATCCCAACTGGAAGAACAGGACCAAGACGGATGTCCTTTCAAAGCAGAAGGCTTCATGACAGATTTAGGATCCAATACAGGAGAGGATGGCAATGACATTATTGTACCAGAGAATAGGGACATTCCCACTGGTTTAACCCCAATGGGTCCATCCCAGTCGGAGAAACACCATGAGGATGGGCTTGGTGCCAATGAGGAAGATGGGAAGAAATACGTAGGGTCAGCATCAAGCCCCTCAGGACAAGACGGACCTGCAGAGACCCATCTGGAAACTGAAGAACCTGAAGAACCTGCAGAAGGAATCAACGAGACTGCTGATGATGCCTCAACATCACCCAAAGATAGTAGTGACCAATCACCCCAAGAAGCAGAACTTACTGAAGATACTTCCTCCAGTGACAAACCAGCCGCCACAACTATGTACACCAAGATCAAGGAAGGAGTAATAAACATCTTTAAATTGAACACAAAGGAGGATGAGACAGAACAACAGATGGAAGTTGAGTCAGAGGAAGCTGACCTGACGGCTGCATGTCCTTCTCCTGACTCAGTCCCTGTATGTTCTACAGACTTGGGCCAGACTCAGGACTTTGACTCAGCTATGGCCCTCAACAAGTCATCCCAACTGGAAGAACAGGACCAAGACGGATGTCCTTTCAAAGCAGAAGGCTTCATGACAGATTTAGGATCCAATACAGGAGAGGATGGCAATGACATTATTGTACCAGAGAATAGGGACATTCCCACTGGTTTAACCCCAATGGGTCCATCCCAGTCGGAGAAACACCATGAGGATGGGCTTGGTGCCAATGAGGAAGATGGGAAGAAATACGTAGGGTCAGCATCAAGCCCCTCAGGACAAGACGGACCTGCAGAGACCCATCTGGAACCTGTAGAACCTGCAGAAGGAATCAAGGAGACTGCTGATGATGTCCCAACATCACCCAAAGATAGTAGTGACCAATCACCCCAAGAAGCAGAACTTACTGAAGATACTTCCTCCAGTGACAAACCAGCCGCCACAACTATGTACAAAAAGATCAAGAAAGGATTAAAAAACATTTTTAAATTGAACACAAAGGAGGATGAGACAGAACAACAGATGGAAGTTGAGTCAGAGGAAGCTGACCTGACGGCTGCATGTCCTTCTCCTGACTCAGTCCCTGTATGTTCTACAGACTTGGGTCAGACTCAGGACTTTGACTCAGCTATGGCCCTCAACAAGTCATCCCAACTGGAAGAACAGGACCAAGACGGATGTCCTTTCAAAGCAGAAGGCTTCATGACACATTTAGGATTCAATACAGGAGAGGATGGCAATGACATCGTACCAGAGAATAGGGACATTCCCACTGGTTTAACCCCAATGGGTCCATCCCAGTCGGAGAAACACCATGAGGATGGGCTTGGTGCCAATGAGGAAGATGGGAAGAAATACGTAGGGTCAGCATCAAGCCCCTCAGGACAAGACGGACCTGCAGAGACCCATCTGGAACCTGAAGAACCTGCAGAAGGAATCAAGGAGACTGCTAATGATGCCCCAACATCACCCAAAGATAGTAGTGACCAATCACCCCAAGAAGCAGAACTTACTGAAGATACTTCCTCCAGTGACAAACCAGCCGCCACAACTATGTACAAAAAGATCAAGAAAGGATTAAAAAACATTTTTAAATTGAACACAAAGGAGGATGAGACAGAACAACAGATGGAAGTTGAGTCAGAGGAAGCTGACCTGACGGCTACATGTCCTTCTCCCGACTCAGTCCCTGTATGTTCTACAGACTTGGGTAAAACTGAGGACTTTGACTCAGCTATGACTCATGTGGAACCTGAAGAACCTGCAGAAGGAATCAAGGAGACTGCTGATGATGTCCCAACATCACCCAAAGATAGTAGTGACCAATCACCACAAGAAGCAGAACTTACTGAAGATACTTCCTCCAGTGACAAACCAGCCGCCACAACTATGTACACCAAGATCAAGAAAGGATTAAAAAACATCTTTAAATTGACAAAAAAGGAGAATGAGACAGAACAACAGATGGAAGTTGAGTCAGAGGAAGCTGACCTGACGGCTACATGTCCTTCTCCCGACTCAGTCCCTGTATGTTCTACAGACTTGGGTCAGACTCAGGACTGTGACCCCACCGCTTTCGAGTTGAACCTTCAAACAGATCCAGCATCAGTACCAGCAGCCAGTCTGACTGGATTGAAGAAATCTCTCCAAGAAATCATCGAGGAGTACTTTGAAAGTTTAACTGAGGAGTAAGTAAATTTGTGTACATTTGCAAGAGAAATATGTTGAAATATGTTATTCCTGTTTTTAAGTCCAATGTTTCTAACTCTGTTTCGTGTTTGATTCAATTTTCAGGGAGAAAAGTACAATTAATCAAAGTGTGTCCGGGATGAACATGGAAGTGGAGTTCGTGGAGATGATCCATGAGGAGTTCAGCACTGTGACAGCTTTGACCATCGACTCTGTCTCTGAAATAAGTAACCTCTTCTTCAACCTCAGCTAAGGAGAGTGGGAAAGAGGCAATTTGTTTGTAATAATGCGAAATAAAATCTTTAAAAATAAGTTTTTCATGTTTTGTGTCATGTCTATGAGAAATTATGACCTGAATAGCGTTGGTTCTGGTTGTATGTGTTGGAGAATAAAGGAGCTCAGAGCAGATATTCACTTTAAAGCTGCTGAGAACTGAACAAACTCTGATTTTATTCTGTGTTTGCACACGTTTATAACGAGCTGCTGCATTTATTTCCTGTTCATAGAAGAATGAGGGCAGGATAAAGACTTAAAGACGGATGTTTTTATTTTATACCGGCACACAAAATGGGTCAAAGTTCACAATCTAACAACGTGTTCATTAGTTTTCTTCACAGTGACTTCATATTTGTTCAATTATTCATTTCATTCTGTTTTCTGATGTTATTAACGTTCATCTCTAATTATTTGCCACAGCAGCAGACAATGATATGAACATTTTAAATGTATTTTTACGACACAGGAGCCTATTTCCAAAATAAACCATATCTTATCGAATCCTTGGTTGTTTTTGTACCTTAACTGTAAGATAATGTTTGAGTTCATGGGCTCTACTCGGCTTTTGTTGCTAAAAAAAAAAGCAAAATAACGTTCGTTAACCGCTTCAGTTAAATAAAAACAATTGTGAAGTTTAAAAAATAAACTATTTTGCTCTGAAATTTTAGTGCACTTACAAACCAAATGAGTCAACTTTATTTTACTAATGAGTTTTTACACATCAATTCATCATTTTATAGCTGTAAGTATTTCGTTGGTAGTATCTTCATTTTGTTGGGAAACCGTTCATCCGAGTAACCGTAATGGCTAAATAACGGCCATTAACGGCACAGATAACGGCCGTTGGTTGTGAAAGCTAAATGAAAAACATCGTGGAGCTCAAACCTTGAAAAGGTATGTGTGTTTGAATATCATTTGAATAATATTTTATCAAGACAGCTTTTTCCCCCCAGAAATGAACTATGTTGGAAAATACGAATTTAATCGGGTGTCAGTGTTGAAAACTGACTCTGACCTAAAACTAGCTAACTAAAAGTAGCTAACTAAAACTAGCTAAAATTCGGTTCAGGCAAAGTGTGGTCAACAGAAAGATCTAACCCTGTTCAAAATAAACGTGCTAAATATATTCCATTTTAGCATACTAATCTTTTGTAAAGTGTGGTAATTGTTAGCCCGAACCTTTCATTGGAAGCCCAAGAACAAGCTGGAGAAATCGTTTATTAAATAAAGTATTTATTAGTGGTCACATAGTAAAGTATATTGCAGCTGGACTCGGAGTGCCAGAGCTCCCGCAGGAAATCCGTCAGGCCGAGCCCCGATATCCGGAAACATTTCATATTTATATTCAGCTTTATCTCACAGAGGTTGTATTCACACTTGTCAGAGTATAATTGGACAGTTCTTAGTGGCATGACCAGGCCAAACACTGTCCTTGCTGTGTTCTTTGGATGTGATAAACTGTTTTAGGCTCGGATCTAATGTACCAGACCTATCTGCTCCAATAGAGATGTTCTGTCTGACCCAGTTGTTTATGTCATTCTAAGGTCTTGGACCATTTTAAGGTCATCGATTGTACAGTATGAGCAGAGTGGAAAAGTACCAGCTAGGAATATAGGTTATTTAGTAAAATACAGAATATGAACTTATAATGTCTAAGAACAAAGCCAATTATAACATAATGATTTGTTAACTTTAAATTAGATATTTTGGAACAACTCATTTTGTGCTAAGCATATTTTAGTGGAAATTAAATTGCAGAAAACTTAAATATATATTCAACAAAAAATATTTATTTTAAGGCCTGTTTTCTTTTCAAATATTCCAATTAAGTACAATTATTTGTGTTGTGAAAAATTGTTCAAAGTGGGACATTAGCATACTTTTGCTATAGCTCTAGTTAGCACATCTTTCTGTTAGTACGTTAATAAAATACTACTAAACTCGTGTAAAAATATGAAGAACAATAAAGTACATTTATTTTTCACTTGGGTAGCTTTAAGAATTTATTTTGAAGCGGATTTGAAGACGATGTCCTGCCCTCCAAAGCCTGTGATGGCTTCTGGATCTCTGAGGGATTCTCCACCTGGCGTCTCTGGTCAAAGCAAACACAGTAACTCCAGAAGTAGGCAAAGCTAATACCACGCATTTAAATACTTTATAGAAATATCAATCAGAAAAATGTTTATTTTGTATTGACAAACTGTTTCAGAATGGCAGCACAAAGTCCCTGATTTGCAGCCCTTAACTCTCCCACCAAGACCTCCAGGACCTGTGAAAGACCCACAGGTGAGTAAGATAAACCAAGATATGTGGGAATATTTTACATTATTCACTGACGTTAATCCTTCCAGTGGTATGTCGGCCTTTGTGAAGCAACCACGTTCCAAAGAAGAAGTGCAAAAATTCTGAGCAAATATTAAAACCTACTGATGTTGTGTAAAATGTAAATAAAAATAAAATGCAACAATTTGCAAATGTCATGAATCAATGTTTGATTTCCAGTATGAACAGAATGGATCTTTTTCTGATATTACTCCACAGTTTCTGCATACTGCTGAACCTCTCTCAGGTGCTCTGCTCAGGTGACCTGTTGCTAATGAACCTGATCAGTTGCAGCATGTTTATTACCATTGACTTTTTCCAGCCTTTTGTTGGCGCTGTTCCACCTTTGAACTGAAGTTTTTAATGAACTGGTAAAATATCCCACTTTCACATGTTTTCTGCTGGTTTATGAGGTTTGCAGGTCGTTGCTTTCTGTGTTTGTTGACCTTAAACATGGCGCCCTTTTTCAGGATTTGGGGTTTTATTAATTCAGTAGTTGGAATAAATAGTTACAGTGTGGATCATTTGCTTCTTAACGAAGGCTGCGCTGAAGAGACGTGCAACACGGAAACATCCCAGCCTTCAACACATGAAAGCTCGTGACCAGATGATTTTTCCAGGTTGGAACGTTCAGCCACATGAACACAGCGACCAGCCGTCCGCCCCCCCACATCCACCGCCCACTGCAAAGGTGAGTGACAGGCGTGGAAGATGAGGATCAGCAGAGCTTGGGGGGTTTTGTTCTTTCTTCAGATGTTTTACTTTCACTGCACAGAACAAAATGTTCATAGTTTTGTCTTTTTTTGTCCCTGATGTTGCTGTTGATAATGAACAGAGGGCAGCTGGAGTTTCAACGGGATAGCTGATATCCTTTTTAAATTAATGGGAAAAATTGACCGGATTAATCAATCTGCAATAAATGAAATAAGACTGAAGACACGTGGAGGCCAGTTGGAACAGAGAGCCTGCCTCAGGAATAGCTACAGCATCATCTTTGAACAGCTTTTTAATGTGACTTCACAGTTCTGGAGATAATATCACAGCTTATGAAGGTTCTCAGTCTCTGTTTTGCTGTTTCTTCTCATTACAAGTGACCCACCCTCCTCATATCAAACCTCATAAAATGTGAAATTCAGTTTAGAGATCATACACGCTGAGCTAAAGTGGAATATAATAATAACTAAACTAAATAATATCTCAGTTTCTGCTTGTGACATGTTGTCTTTGAACTATTTTCCATTGAATGTAACATGTGAATGATTTGTAAGATATTATTTGAGATTCACGTTGTGTTCTGTGATCAAATCATACAGTTATGGATCTTTTGCAGATGTCATTTGCTTCTTTTTAATACAGGTTGAGCTCAAGAGGCGTGAAACACAAAAACAAGACAGTCTCCAGCACATCAAAGTCCGTCAGCTGAGGTTTCTTCCAGACAGGAACGCTCAGTCCTCTTTAGCTGAGAAAGATCCACAGCCCACTGCAGAGGTCAGTGACAGCCTTTTATGATGAATGAATTGTGCTTTGCTGCTTTCTCTGAATTTATTTTGTGATCAAACAAAAATCAACCGTCTACAAGCAAGTAAAATAGAAAGTTTCCTCTTTTTGAATTCAAAGGTTTAACCTTTTAGGACTTTAAAAAAGAAAGATAATCTGCTCCTCAGCAGGTGTTAAAACTCAGTAAAAACAACCTCAGATGAACACCGTGTCTTTATTTATTAGCAGCCAGGAGCTGCTGATCAATGCTCTGATTAACTGATCATCAGTCAGTGTGAGCAGCTCTATAAAAGCAGAAGTTCTGTCAGTTTAACACGATGCCAAGGAGGAAAGACATCAGCAATGATCTCAGAGAAGCAGCTGCTGCTGCCCATCAGTCTGGGAAGGGTTATAAGGCCATTTCCAAACTATCTGGAGTCCATCGTTCTACAGAGAGAAAGATTATTCACAAGTGGAAAACATTCAGGACAGCTGTCAATCTTCCCAGGAGTGGACGTCCCAGCAAGTTCACCCCAAGGTGAAGAAGCCCAGAGCTACATCTCAGACTCTACAGGCCTCAGTTAGCATGTTAAAGGTTAAAGTTCACCCCAGGGTGAAAAAGCCAAGAGCTACATCTCAGACTCTACAGGCCTCAGTTAGCATGCTAAAGGTTAAAGTTCACCCCAAGGTGACCACCTTCTTTGTATTTAGGAAACAGAACCAAACGTAGAATCTGAAGCAGCAACACTCAGTGAAAGCTGTTCCAGACTCATGTTTCCCGTCGTGTTCCTTCAGCTTCCTTTAATGACTCATTTTAATGGTTCGGGAACTGAGTTTTTCACAGGAATCTTAGTCCATTCCTGCTGAATCCCAGATTTCAGCTGCTCAGCAGGGTTCATCTGGTTAGGATGCCTCCTGGTCGCCTCCATTTGGAGGTTTTTCTGACTGTTCTCGGTGAGCAGATGAACGTATTTCATACCAGAAATAAGGTTTAAAAATACCAGAGTTCCCCTTTAAGCTAACGTTACGTTTAAGGTTTGATTCAAGCTGTCCATGATGGATGGAGTCTGAACAGTTTCCTGAAGGGGGAAGGTAGCCCCCTGACACTGATGTCACATCAGTGTGACATCAGTGTGACATCACAGTGCACTGTGATGTCACACCCATACCCACATGAAGGGATGACATCACTGTGATGTCATAGACACTGTCATATACATCAGAGGGCATTTATGTCACTTGGAATGTTACCAGGTTCCAAACACAGAACCTGCAGAACTTTTAACTGGAACAGAATTTATCTTTAGTCAGACAAATCAAGCAGAAGAAGGAAAAGAAGAGAATTTGAAGATGCCTCTATTCAAAAAGGTAAATACATTTAATAACATTTAAAGATGTTTTTGGGTCAGAACACAGCTCCATAGTTATGTAGCGTTAGAGAAATCCACAGATCTGTGCAGAAGTGTTTAAACAGCCTTCATTTCTTTACATTTTCCTTCCAAGCAGCCACACTTTCTTCTAATCTTTTAAAGTGGCCCTAAGCAATAGTTCTCCAGGCTTTCTGAAGGTCTTTCAGTTTTCAGGGGGAAGTATTTATCTGTTTGTTCAGCCACTTAACTCTGAGCTGTGAAGCATTCAGGCAGAAAAAAGGCTCCTAACTCAAGGGATGAACCAGTGTTGTGTCGACACAGAACAGACAACTTAGCAAAGAAGCCATTTTAAACTGGATCTTTAGGCACTTTGCTAAGTTGTCTGTTCTGTGTCGACACAACACTGGTTCATCCCTTGAGTTAGGAGCCTTTTTCTGCAGGAATGGTTCATAGGTCAGAGTTAAGTGGCTTTAGAAATGAATAAATACATTCCTCAGGTACGAGGACTGGACTGAAGCAGCCAATGTCTGTAGATTTTGAAACATCTTTTGAAAGCTTGTACAGCTAAAGACAACTTTAGCAGGTCACAAGAGAGTCGGACTCCTTAGACGCTAAATATAAAGAAATGAGAACTGGATCAGGACTTTCACAGAGTCATTTAGATCTCTGCAAAGCTGTGCTCTGACAGTAAAACATCTCCAAAGTGTAATTGTATCTGTATATAGATAGATTTCTTTGTTAAATAAATGTAAAATTAATCGATAAAATAACTAAGAATATCGTTCAGAGACATTTTTTGCTAACAATTGTATGTTTCCTTTATTTTCAACAGGATTCAAGAATTGTAACCCCGAAGGAGGAAAAGGACACATCCAGCCCCCCTGTGTCTTCAGATGAGAACTTTGAGTATGCAGAGATGTTCGTCTCTGATATTCTTCAGCAATCTGCTGAAAATATCGATGAGCTCCTGCAGTTTGTTACCAGGTTGAACAAAGCGGAACGCCTCAATTCGATCGGGGAAAGTGGATCCTCAAAGGAGTCCTGCGCCAGCCAAAAAGTTGAGAGGCATTTGGAAAAATTTTTCAAACTCCGCAGGGCTTTTGCTGAGGTGAAAGAGGAGGTCGCAGTCGACAAAATGCCCAAAGAAAACGAAATGGAACATAAAGGAAAGTCATATAAAACATTTAAATCAGGATTAAAGAAAATATTTCAATTCGGAAAAAAGGAGGATGAGACAGAACAACAGATGGAAGTTGAGTCAGAGGAAGCTGACCTGACGGCTGCATGTCCTTCTCCTGACTCAGTCCCTGTATGTTCTACAGACTTGGGTAAAACTGAGGACTTTGACTCAGCTATGACTCATGTGGAACCTGAAGAACCTGCAGAAGGAATCAAGGAGACTGCTGACGATGTCCCAACATCACCCAAAGATAGTAGTGACCAATCACCGCAAGAAGCAGAACTTACTGAAGATACTTCCTCCAGTGACAAACCAGCCGCCACAACTATGTACAAAAAGATCAAGAAAGGATTAAAAAACATTTTTAAATTGACCACAAAGGAGGATGAGACAGAACAACAGATGGAAGTTGAGTCAGAGGAAGCTGACCTGATGGCTGCATGTCCTTCTCCTGACTCATTCCCTGTATGTTCTACAGACTTGGGTCAGACTCAGGACTGTGACTCAGCTATGGCCCTCAACAAGTCATCCCAACTGGAAGAACAGGACCAAGACGGATGTCCTTTCAAAGAAGAAGGCTTCATGACAGATTTAGGATCCGAAACAGGAGAGGATGGCAATGACATTATTGTACCAGAGAATAAGGAAATTCCCCCTGAATTAACCCCAATGGGTCCATCCCAGTCAGAGAAACACCATGAGGATGGGCTTGGTGCCAATGAGGAAGATGGGAAGAAATACACAGAGTCAGCATCAAGCCCCTCAGGACAAGATGGACCTGCAGAGACCCATCTGGAACCTGAAGAACCTGCAGAAGGAATCAAGGAGACTGCTAATGATGCCCCAACATCACCCAAAGATATTAGTGACCAATCACCCCAAGAAGCAGAACTTACTGAAGATACTTCCTCCAGTGACAAACCAGCCGCCACAACTATGTACACCAAGATCAAGAAAGGATTAAAAAACATTTCTAAATTGACCACAAAGGAGGATGAGACAGAACAACAGATGGAAGTTGAGTCAGAGGAAGCTGACCTGACGGCTGCATGTCCTTCTCCTGACTCAGTCCCTGTATGTTCTACAGACTTGGGTCAGACTCAGGACTTTGACTCAGCTATGGCCCTCAACAAGTCATCCCAACTGGAAGAACAGGACCAAGACGGATGTCCTTTCAAAGCAGAAGGCTTCATGACAGATTTAGGATCCGAAACAGGAGAGGATGGCAATGACATCGTACCAGAGAATAGGGACATTCCCACTGGTTTAACCCCAATGGGTCCATCCCAGTCGGAGAAACACCATGAGGATGGGCTTGGTGCCAATGAGGAAGATGGGAAGAAATACGTAGGGTCAGCATCAAGCCCCTCAGGACAAGACGGACCTGCAGAGACCCATCTGGAACCTGAAGAACCTGCAGAAGGAATCAACGAGACTGCTGATGATGTCCCAACATCACCCAAAGATAGTAGTGACCAATCACCACAAGAAGCAGAACTTACTGAAGATACTTCCTCCAGTGACAAACCAGCCGCCACAACTATGTACAAAAAGATCAAGAAAGGATTAAAAAACATTTTTAAATTGAACACAAAGGAGGATGAGACAGAACAACAGATGGAAGTTGAGTCAGAGGAAGCTGACCTGACGGCTACATGTCCTTCTCCTGACTCAGTCCCTGTATGTTCTACAGACTTGGGTAAAACTGAGGACTTTAACTCAGCTATGACTCATGTGGAACCGGAAGAACCTGCAGAAGGAATCAAGGAGACTGCTGATGATGTCCCAACATCACCCAAAGATAGTAGTGACCAATCACCACAAGAAGCAGAACTTACTGAAGATACTTCCTCCAGTGACAAACCAGCCGCCACAACTATGTACACCAAGATCAAGGAAGGAGTAATAAACATCTTTAAATTGAACACAAAGGAGGATGAGACAGAACAACAGATGGAAGTTGAGTCAGAGGAAGCTGACCTGACGGCTGCATGTCCTTCTCCTGACTCAGTCCCTGTATGTTCTACAGACTTGGGTCAGACTCAGGACTGTGACCCCACCGCTTTCGAGTTGAACCTTCAAACAGATCCAGCATCAGTTCCAGCAGCCAGTCTGACCGGATTGAAGAAATCTCTCCAAGAAATCATCGAGGAGTACTTTGAAAGTTTAACTGAGGAGTAAGTAAATTTGTGTACATTTGCAAGAGAAATATGTTGAAATATGTTATTCCTGTTTTTAAGTCCAATGTTTCTAACTCTGTTTCGTGTTTGATTCAATTTTCAGGGAGAAAAGTACAATTAATCAAAGTGTGTCCGGGATGAACATGGAAGTGGAGTTCGTGGAGATGATCCATGAGGAGTTCAGCACTGTGACAGCTTTGACCATCGACTCTGTCTCTGAAATAAGTAACCTCTTCTTCAACCTCAGCTAAGAAGAGTGGGAAAGAGGCAATTTGTTTGTAATAATGCGAAATAAAATCTTTAAAAATAAGTTTTTCATGTTTTGTGTCATGTCTATGAGAAATTATGACCTGAATAGCGTTGGTTCTGGTTGTATGTGTTGGAGAATAAAGGAGCTCAGACCAGATATTCACTTTAAAGCTGCTGAGAACTGAACAAACTCTGATTTTATTCTGTGTTTGCACACGTTTATAACGAGCTGCTGCATTTATTTCCTGTACATAGAAGAATGAGGGCAGGATAAAGACTTAAAGACGGATGTTTTTATTTTATACAGGCACCCAAAATGGGTCAAAGTTCACAATCTAACAACGTGTTCATTAGTTTTCTTCACAGTGACTCCATATTTGTTCAATTATTCATTTCATTCTGTTTTCTGATGTTATTAACGTTCATCTCTAATTATTTGCCACAGCAGCAGACAATGATATGAACATTTTAAATATATTTTTACGACACAGGAGCCTATTTCCAAAATAAACCATATCTTATCGAATCCTTGGTTGTTTTTGTACCTTAACTGTAAGATAATGTTTGAGTTCATGTGCTCTACTCGGCTTTTGTTGCTAAAAAAAAAAAGCAAAATAACGTTCGTTAACCGCTTCTTTTAAATAAAAACAATTGTGAAGTTTAAAAAATAAACTTATTTGCTCTGAAATTTTTGTGCACTTACAAACGAAATGAGTCAACTTTATTTTACTAATCAGTTTTTACTCATCAATTCATCAGTTTATGGCTGTAAGTATTTGGGTCAATGGGCTCCGATTCATTTCGTTGGGAAACCGTTCATCCGAGTAACCGTAATGGCTAAATAACGGCCATTAACGGCACAGATAACGGCCGTTGGTTGTGAAAGCTAAATGAAAAACATCGTGGAGCTCAAACCTTGAAAAGGTATGTGTGTTTGAATATCATTTGAATAATATTTTATCAAGACAGCTTTTTCCCCCCAGAAATGAACTACGTTGGAAAATACGAATTTAATCGGGTGTCAGTGTTGAAAACTGACTGAATTAAAACTAGCTAACTAAAAGTAGCTAACTAAAAGTAGCTAAAATTCGGTTCAGGCAAAGTGTGGTCAACAGAAAGATCTAACCCGGTTCAAAATAAACGTGCTAAATATATTCCATTTTAGCATACTAATCTTTTGTAAAGTGTGGTAATTGTTAGCCCGAACCTTTCATTGGAAGCCCAAGAACAAGCTGGAGAAATCGTTTATTAAATCAATTATTTATTAGTGGTCACATAGTAAAGTATATTGCAGCTGGACTCGGAGTGCCAGAGCTCCCGCAGGAAATCCGTCAGGCCGAGCCCCGATATCCGGAAACATTTCATATTTATATTCAGCTTTATCTCACAGAGGTTGTATTCACACTTGTCAGAGTATAATTGGACAGTTCTTAGTGGCATGACCAGGCCAAACACTGTCCTTGCTGTGTTCTTTGGATGTGATAAACTGTTTTAGGCTCGGATCTAATGTACCAGACCTATCTGCTCCAATAGAGATGTTCTGTCTGACCCAGTTGTTTATGTCATTCTAAGGTCTTGGACCATTTTAAGGTCATCGATTGTACAGTATGAGCAGAGTGGAAAAGTACCAGCTAGGAACATAGGTTATTTAGTAAAATACAGAATATGAACTTATAATGTCTAAGAACAAAGCCAATTATAACATAATGATTTGTTAACTTTAAATTAGATATTTTGGAACAACTGATAACAGATAATAAATACTACTAAACTCGTGTAAAAATATGAAGAACAATAAAGTACATTTATTTTTCACTTGGGTAGCTTTAAGAATTTATTTTGAAGCGGATTTGAAGACGATGTCCTGCCCTCCAAAGCCTGTGATGGCTTCTGGATCTCTGAGGGATTCTCCACCTGGCGTCTCTGGTCAAAGCAAACACAGTAACTCCAGAAGTAGGCAAAGCTAATACCACGCATTTAAATACTTTATAGAAATATCAATCAGAAAAATGTTTATTTTGTATTGACAAACTGTTTCAGAATGGCAGCACAAAGTCCCTGATTTGCAGCCCTTAACTCTCCCACCAAGACCTCCAGGACCTGTGAAAGACCCACAGGTGAGTAAGATAAACCAAGATATGTGGGAATATTTTACATTATTCACTGACGTTAATCCTTCCAGTGGTATGTCGGCCTTTGTGAAGCAACCACGTTCCAAAGAAGAAGTGCAAAAATTCTGAGCAAATATTAAAACCTACTGATGTTGTGTAAAATGTAAATAAAAAATAAAATGCAACAATTTGCAAATGTCATGAATCAATATTTGATTTCCAGTATGAACAGAATGGATCTTTTTCTGATATTACTCCACAGTTTCTGCATACTGCTGAACCTCTCTCAGGTGCTCTGCTCAGGTGACCTGTTGCTAATGAACCTGATCAGTTGCAGCATGTTTATTACCATTGACTTTTTCCAGCCTTTTGTTGGCGCTGTTCCACCTTTGAACTGAAGTTTTTAATGAACTGGTAAAATATCCCACTTTCACATGTTTTCTGCTGGTTTGTGAGGTTTGCAGGTCGTTGCTTTCTGTGTTTGTTGACCTTAAACATGGCGCCCTTTTTCAGGATTTGGGGTTTTATTAATTCAGTAGTTGGAATAAATAGTTACAGTGTGGATAATTTGCTTCTTAACGAAGGCTGCGCTGAAGAGACGTGCAACACGGAAACATCCCAGCCTTCAACACATGAAAGCTCGTGACCAGATGATTTTTCCAGGTTGGAACGTTCAGCCACATGAACACAGCGACCAGCCGTCCGCCCCCCCACATCCACCGCCCACTGCAAAGGTGAGTGACAGGCGTGGAAGATGAGGATCAGCAGAGCTTGGGGGGTTTTGTTCTTTCTTCAGATGTTTTACTTTCACTGCACAGAACAAAATGTTCATAGTTTTGTCTTTTTTTGTCCCTGATGTTGCTGTTAATAATGAACAGAGGGCAGCTGGAGTTTCAACGGGATAGCTGATATCCTTTTTAAATTAATGGCAAAAATTGACCGGATTAATCAATCTGCAATAAATGAAATAAGACTGAAGACACGTGGAGGCCAGTTGGAACAGAGAGCCTGCCTCAGGAATAGCTACAGCATCATCTTTGAACAGCTTTTTAATGTGACTTCACAGTTCTGGAGATAATATCACAGCTTATGAAGGTTCTCAGTCTCTGTTTTGCTGTTTCTTCTCATTACAAGTGACCCACCCTCCTCATATCAAACCTCATAAAATGTGAAATTCAGTTTAGAGATCATACACGCTGAGCTAAAGTGGAATATAATAATAACTAAACTAAATAATATCTCAGTTTCTGCTTGTGACATGTTGTCTTTGAACTATTTTCCATTGAATGTAACGTGAATGATTTGTAAGATATTATTTGAGATTCACGTTGTGTTCTGTGATCAAATCATACAGTTATGGATCTTTTGCAGATGTCATTTGCTTCTTTTTAATACAGGTTGAGCTCAAGAGGCGTGAAACACAAAAACAAGACAGTCTCCAGCACATCAAAGTCCGTCAGCTGAGGTTTCTTCCAGACAGGAACGCTCAGTCCTCTTTAGCTGAGAAAGATCCACAGCCCACTGCAGAGGTCAGTGACAGCCTTTTATGATGAATGAATTGTGCTTTGCTGCTTTCTCTGAATTTATTTTGTGAAAAAAAAAAAATCAACCGTCTACAAGCAAGTAAAATAGAAAGTTTCCTCTTTTTGAATTCAAAGGTTTAACCTTTTAGGACTTTAAAAAAGAAAGATAATCTGCTCCTCAGCAGGTGTTAAAACTCAGTAAAAACAACCTCAGATGAACACCGTGTCTTTATTTACCAGCAGCCAGGAGCTGCTGATCAATGCTCTGATTAACTGATCCTCAGTCAGTGTGAGCAGCTCTATAAAAGCAGAAGTTCTGTCAGTTTAACACGATGCCAAGGAGGAAAGACATCAGCAATGATCTCAGAGAAGCAGCTGTTGCTGCCCATCAGTCTGGGAAGGGTTATAAGGCCATTTCCAAACTATCTGGAGTCCATCATTCTACAGAGAGAAAGATTATTCACAGGTGGAAAACATTCAGGACAGCTGTCAATCTTCCCAGGAGTGGACGTCCCAGCAAGTTCACCCCAAGGTGAAAAAGCCCAGAGCTACATCTCAGACTCTACAGGCCTCAGTTAGCATGCTAAAGGTTAAAGGTCACCCCAGGGTGAAAAAGCCAAGAGCTACATCTCAGACTCTACAGGCCTCAGTTAGCATGTTAAAGGTTAAAGGTCACCCCAGGGTAAAAAAGCCAAGAGCTACATCTCAGACTCTACAGGCCTCAGTTAGCATGTTAAAGGTTAAAGGTCACCCCAGGGTGAAAAAGCCAAGAGCTACATCTCAGACACTACAGGCCTCAGTTAGCATGTTAAAGGTTAAAGTTCACTCCAAGGTGAAAATGCCAAGAGCTACATCTCAGACTCTACAGGCCTCAGTTAGCATGTTAAAGGTTAAAGTTCACCCCAAGGTGAAAAAGCCCAGAGCTACATCTCAGACTCTACAGGCCTCAGTTAGCATGTTAAAGGTTAAAGGTCACCCCAGGGTGAAAAAGCCAAGAGCTACATCTCAGACTCTACAGGCCTCAGTTAACATGTTAAAGGTTAAAGGTCACCCCAGGGTGAAAAAGCCAAGATCTACATCTCAGACTCTACAGGCCTCAGTTAGCATGTTAAAGGTTAAAGTTCACCCCAAGGTGAAAATGCCAAGAGCTACATCTCAGACTCTACAGGCCTCAGTTAGCATGTTAAAGGTTAAAGTTCACCCCAAGGTGAAAAAGCCCAGAGCTACATCTCAGACTCTACAGGCCTCAGTTAGCATGTTAAAGGTTAAAGCTCACCCCAGGGTGAAAAAGCCAAGAGCTACATCTCAGACTCTACAGGCCTCAGTTAGCATGTTAAAGGTTAAAGGTCACCCCAGGGTGAAAAAGCCAAGATCTACATCTCAGACTCTACAGGCCTCAGTTAGCATGTTAAAGGTTAAAGGTCACCCCAGGGTGAAAAAGCCAAGAGCTACATCTCAGACTCTACAGGCCTCAGTTAGCATGTTAAAGGTTAAAGTTCACCCCAAGGTGACCACCTTCTTTGTATTTAGGAAACAGAACCAAACGCAGAATCTGAAGCAGCAACACTCAGTGAAAGCTGTTCCAGACTCATGTTTCCCGTCGTGTTCCTTCAGCTTCCTTTAATGACTCGTTTTAATGCTTCGGGAACTGAGTTTTTCACAGGAATCTGAGTCCATTCTTGCTGAATCCCAGATTTCAGCTGCTCAGCAGGGTTCATCTGGTTAGGATGCCTCCTGGTCGCCTCCATTTGGAGGTTTTTCTGACTGTTCTCGGTGAGCAGATGAACGTATTTCATGCCAGAAATAAGGTTTAAAAATACCAGAGTTCCCCTTTAAGCTAATGTTACGTTTAAGGTTTGATTCAAGCTGTCCATGATGGATGGAGTCTGAACAGTTTCCTGAAGGGGGAAGGTAGCCCCCGAGGGGTGTGTGTGACATCACGGTGCATCAATGAACTGTGATGTCACACCCATACCCATGTGAAGGGATGACATCACTGTGATGTCATAGACACTGTCATATACATCAGAGGGCATTTATGTCACTTGGAATGTTACCAGGTTCCAAACACAGAACCTGCAGAACTTTTAACTGGAACAGAATTTATATTTAGTCAGACAAATCAAGCAGAAGAAGGAAAAGAAGAGAATTTGAAGATGCCTCTATTCAAAAAGGTAAATACATTTAATAACATTTAAAGATGTTTTTGGGTCAGAACACAGCTCCATAGTTATGTAGCGTTAGAGAAATCCACAGATCTGTGCAGAAGTGTTTAAACAGCCTTCATTTCTTTACATTTTCCTTCCAAGCAGCCACACTTTCTTCTAATCTTTTAAAGTGGCCCTAAGCAATAGTTCTCCAGGCTTTCTGAAGGTCTTTCAGTTTTCAGGGGAAAGTATTTATCTGTTTGTTCAGCCACTTAACTCTGAGCTGTGAAGCATTCAGGCAGAAAAAAGGCTCCTAACTCAAGGGATGAACCAGTGTTGTGTCGACACAGAACAGACAACTTAGCAAAGAAGCCATTTTAAACTGGATCTTTAGGCACTTTGCTAAGTTGTCTGTTCTGTGTCGACACAACACTGGTTCATCCCTTGAGTTAGGAGCCTTTTTCTGCAGGAATGGTTCATAGGTCAGAGTTAAGTGGCTTTAGAAATTAATAAATACATTCCTCAGGTACGAGGACTGGACTGAAGCAGCCAATGTCTGTAGATTTTGAAACATCTTTTGAAAGCTTGGAGTACAGCTAAAGACAACTTTAACAGGTCACAAGAGATCCGACTCTCCTTAGACGCTAAATATAAAGAAATGAGAACTGGATCAGGACTTTCACAGAGTCATTTAGATCTCTGCAAAGCTGTGCTCTGACAGTAAAACATCTCCAAAGTGTAATTGTATCTGTATATAGATAGATTTCTTTGTTAAATAAATGTAAAATTAATCGATAAAATAACTAAGAATATTGTTCAGAGACATTTTTTTGCTAACAATTGTATGTTTCCTTTATTTTCAACAGGATTCAAGAATTGTAACCCCGAAGGAGGAAAAGGACACATCCAGCCCCCCTGTGTCTTCAGATGAGAACTTTGAGTATGCAGAGATGTTCGTCTCTGATATTCTTCAGCAATCTGCTGAAAATATCGATGAGCTCCTGCAGTTTGTTTCCAGGTTGAACAAAGCGGAACGCCTCAATTCGATCGGGGAAAGTGGATCCTCAAAGGAGTCCTGCGCCAGCCAAAAAGTTGAGAGGCATTTGGAAAGATTTTTCAAACTCCGCAGGGCTTTTGCTGAGGTGAAAGAGGAGGTCGCAGTCGACAAAATGCCCAAAGAAAACAAAATGGAACATAAAGGAAAGTCACATAAAATATTTAAATCAGGATGAAAGAAAATATTTCAATTCGGAAAAAAGGAGGATGAGACGGAACAACAGATGGAAGTTGAGTCAGAGGAAGCTGACCTGACGGCGGCATGTCCTTCTCCAGACTCAGTCCCTGTATGTTCTATAGACTTGGGTAAAACTGAGAACTTTGACTCAGCTATGACTCATGTGGAACCTGAAGAACCTGCAGAAGTAATCAAGGAGACTGCTAATGATGTCCCAACATCACCCAAAGATATTAGTGACCAATCACCCCAAGAAGCAGAACTTACTGAAGATACTTCCTCCAGTGACAAACCAGCCGCCACAACTATGTACACCAAGATCAAGAAAGGATTAAAAAACATTTCTAAATCGACCACAAAGGAGGATGAGACAGAACAACAGATGGAAGTTGAGTCAGAGGAAGCTGACTTGACGGCTGCATGTCCTTCTCCTGACTCAGTCCCTGTATGTTCTACAGACTTGGGTCAGACTCAGGACTTTGACTCAGCTATGGCCCTCAACAAGTCATCCCAACTGGAAGAACAGGACCAAGACGGATGTCCTTTCAAAGCAGAAGGCTTCATGACAGATTTAGGATCCAATACAGGAGAGGATGGCAATGACATTATTGTACCAGAGAATAGGGACATTCCCACTGGTTTAACCCCAATGGGTCCATCCCAGTCGGAGAAACACCATGAGGATGGGCTTGGTGCCAATGAGGAAGATGGGAAGAAATACGTAGGGTCAGCATCAAGCCCCTCAGGACAAGACGGACCCGCAGAGACCCATCTGGAACCTGAAGAACCTGCAGAAGGAATCAAGGAGACTGCTGACGATGTCCCAACATCACCCAAAGATAGTAGTGACCAATCACCACAAGAAGCAGAACTTACTGAAGATACTTCCTCCAGTGACAAACCAGCTGCCACAACTATGTACACCAAGATCAAGGAAGGAGTAATAAACATCTTCAAATTGAACACAAAGGAGGATGAGACAGAACAACAGATGGAAGTTGAGTCAGAGGAAGCTGACCTGACGGCTGCATGTCCTTCTCCTGACTCAGTCCCTGTATGTTCTACAGACTTGGGTAAAACTGAGGACTTTGACTCAGCTATGGCCCTCAACAAGTCATCCCAACTGGAAGAACAGGACCAAGACGGATGTCCTTTCAAAGCAGAAGGCTTCATGACAGATTTAGGATCCAATACAGGAGAGGATGGCAATGACATTATTGTACCAGAGAATAGGGACATTCCCACTGGTTTAACCCCAATGGGTCCATCCCAGTCGGAGAAACACCATGAGGATGGGCTTGGTGCCAATGAGGAAGATGGGAAGAAATACGTAGGGTCAGCATCAAGCCCCTCAGGACAAGACGGACGTGCAGAGACACATCTGGAACCTGAAGAACCTGCAGAAGGAATCAAGGAGACTGCTGATGATGTCCCAACATCACCCAAAGATAGTAGTGACCAATCACCGCAAGAAGCAGAACTTACTGAAGATACTTCCTCCAGTGAAAAACCAGCCGCCACAACTATGTACACCAAGATCAAGAAAGGATTAAAAAACATTTCTAAATTGACCACAAAGGAGGATGAGACAGAACAACAGATGGAAGTTGAGTCAGAGGAAGCTGACTTGACGGCTGCATGTCCTTCTCCTGACTCAGTCCCTGTATGTTCTACAGACTTGGGTCAGACTCAGGACTTTGACTCAGCTATGGCCCTCAACAAGTCATCCCAACTGGAAGAACAGGACCAAGACGGATGTCCTTTCAAAGCAGAAGGCTTCATGACAGATTTAGGATCCAATACAGGAGAGGATGGCAATGACATTATTGTACCAGAGAATAGGGACATTCCCACTGGTTTAACCCCAATGGGTCCATCCCAGTCGGAGAAACACCATGAGGATGGGCTTGGTGCCAATGAGGAAGATGGGAAGAAATACGTAGGGTCAGCATCAAGCCCCTCAGGACAAGACGGACGTGCAGAGACCCATCTGGAACCTGAAGAACCTGCAGAAGGAATCAAGGAGACTGCTGATGATGTCCCAACATCACCCAAAGATAGTAGTGACCAATCACCGCAAGAAGCAGAACTTAATGAAGATACTTCCTCCAGTGACAAACCAGCTGCCACAACTATGTACACCAAGATCAAGGAAGGAGTAATAAACATCTTCAAATTGAACACAAAGGAGGATGAGACAGAACAACAGATGGAAGTTGAGTCAGAGGAAGCTGACCTGACGGCTGCATGTCCTTCTCCTGACTCAGTCCCTGTATGTTCTACAGACTTGGGTCAGACTCAGGACTGTGACTCAGCTATGGCCCTCAACAAGTCATCCCAACTGGAAGAACAGGACCAAGACGGATGTCCTTTCAAAGAAGAAGGCTTCATGACAGATTTAGGATCCGAAACAGGAGAGGATGGCAATGACATTATTGTACCAGAGAATAAGGAAATTCCCCCTGAATTAACCCCAATGGGTCCATCCCAGTCAGAGAAACACCATGAGAATGGGCTTGGTGCCAATGAGGAAGATGGGAAGAAATACACAGAGTCAGCATCAAGCCTCTCAGGACAAGACGGACCTGCAGAGACCCATCTGGAACCTGAAGAACCTGAAGAACCTGCAGAAGGAATCAAGGAGACTGCTAATGATGTCCCAACATCACCCAAAGATATTAGTGACCAATCACCCCAAGAAGCAGAACTTACTGAAGATACTTCCTCCAGTGACAAACCAGCCGCCACAACTATGTACACCAAGATCAAGAAAGGATTAAAAAACATCTTCAAATTGACCACAAAGGAGGATGAGACAGAACAACAGATGGAAGTTGAGTCAGAGGAAGCTGACTTGACGGCTGCATGTCCTTCTCCTGACTCAGTCCCTGTATGTTCTACAGACTTGGGTCAGACTCAGGACTTTGACTCAGCTATGGCCCTCAACAAGTCATCCCAACTGGAAGAACAGGACCAAGACGGATGTCCTTTCAAAGAAGAAGGCTTCATGACAGATTTAGGATCCAATACAGGAGAGGATGGCAATGACATTATTGTACCAGAGAATAGGGACATTCCCACTGGTTTAACCCCAATGGGTCCATCCCAGTCGGAGAAACACCATGAGGATGGGCTTGGTGCCAATGAGGAAGATGGGAAGAAATACGTAGGGTCAGCATCAAGCCCCTCAGGACGAGACGGACCCGCAGAGACCCATCTGGAACCTGAAGAACCTGCAGAAGGAATCAAGGAGACTGCTGACGATGTCCCAACATCACCCAAAGATAGTAGTGACCAATCACCACAAGAAGCAGAACTTACTGAAGATACTTCCTCCAGTGACAAACCAGCTGCCACAACTATGTACACCAAGATCAAGGAAGGAGTAATAAACATCTTCAAATTGAACACAAAGGAGGATGAGACAGAACAACAGATGGAAGTTGAGTCAGAGGAAGCTGACCTGACGGCTGCATGTCCTTCTCCCGACTCAGTCCCTGTATGTTCTACAGACTTGGGTCAGACTCAGGACTTTGACTCAGCTATGGCCCTCAACAAGTCATCCCAACTGGAAGAACAGGACCAAGACGGATGTCCTTTCAAAGAAGAAGGCTTCATGACAGATTTAGGATCCGAAAAAGGAGAGGATGGCAATGACATTATTGTACCAGAGAATAGGGACATTCCCACTGAATTAACCTCAATGGGTCCATCCCAGTCAGAGAAACACCATGAGAATGGGCTTGGTGCCAATGAGGAAGATGGGAAGAAATACACAGAGTCAGCATCAAGCCCCTCAGGACAAGACGGACCTGCAGAGACCCATCTGGAACCTGAAGAACCTGCAGAAGGAATCAAGGAGACTGCTAATGATGTCCCAACATCACCCAAAGATATTAGTGACCAATCACCCCAAGAAGCAGAACTTACTGAAGATACTTCCTCCAGTGACAAACCAGCCGCCACAACTATGTACACCAAGATCAAGAAAGGATTAAAAAACATTTCTAAATTGACCACAAAGGAGGATGAGACAGAACAACAGATGGAAGTTGAGTCAGAGGAAGCTGACTTGACGGCTGCATGTCCTTCTCCTGACTCAGTCCCTGTATGTTCTACAGACTTGGGTCAGACTCAGGACTTTGACTCAGTTATGGCCCTCAACAAGTCATCCCAACTGGAAGAACAGGACCAAGACGGATGTCCTTTCAAAGCAGAAGGCTTCATGACAGATTTAGGATCCAATACAGGAGAGGATGGCAATGACATTATTGTACCAGAGAATAGGGACATTCCCACTGGTTTAACCCCAATGGGTCCATCCCAGTCGGAGAAACACCATGAGGATGGGCTTGGTGCCAATGAGGAAGATGGGAAGAAATACGTAGGGTCAGCATCAAGCCCCTCAGGACAAGACGGACCCGCAGAGACCCATCTGGAACCTGAAGAACCTGCAGAAGGAATCAAGGAGACTGCTGACGATGTCCCAACATCACCCAAAGATAGTAGTGACCAATCACCACAAGAAGCAGAACTTACTGAAGATACTTCCTCCAGTGACAAACCAGCTGCCACAACTATGTACACCAAGATCAAGGAAGGAGTAATAAACATCTTCAAATTGAACACAAAGGAGGATGAGACAGAACAACAGATGGAAGTTGAGTCAGAGGAAGCTGACCTGACGGCTGCATGTCCTTCTCCCGACTCAGTCCCTGTATGTTCTACAGACTTGGGTCAGACTCAGGACTTTGACTCAGCTATGGCCCTCAACAAGTCATCCCAACTGGAAGAACAGGACCAAGACGGATGTCCTTTCAAAGAAGAAGGCTTCATGACAGATTTAGGATCCGAAAAAGGAGAGGATGGCAATGACATTATTGTACCAGAGAATAGGGACATTCCCACTGGTTTAACCCCAATGGGTCCATCCCAGTCGGAGAAACACCATGAGGATGGGCTTGGTGCCAATGAGGAAGATGGGAAGAAATACGTAGGGTCAGCATCAAGCCCCTCAGGACAAGACGGACGTGCAGAGACCCATCTGGAACCTGAAGAACCTGCAGAAGGAATCAAGGAGACTGCTGATGATGTCCCAACAGCACCCAAAGATAGTAGTGACCAATCACCACAAGAAGCAGAACTTACTGAAGATACTTCCTCCAGTGACAAACCAGCCGCCACAACTATGTACAAAAAGATCAAGAAAGGATTAAAAAACATTTTTAAATTGAACACAAAGGAGGATGAGACAGAACAACAGATGGAAGTTGAGTCAGAGGAAGCTGACATGAAAGCTGCATGTCCTTCTCCTGACTCAGTCCCTGTATGTTCTACAGACTTGGGTAAAACTGAGGACTTTGACTCAGCTATGACTCATGTGGAACCTGAAGAACCTGCAGAAGGAATCAAGGAGACTGCTGACGATGTCCCAACATCACCCAAAGATAGTAGTGACCAATCACCACAAGAAGCAGAACTTACTGAAGATACTTCCTCCAGTGACAAACCAGCTGCCACAACTATGTACACCAAGATCAAGGAAGGAGTAATAAACATCTTCAAATTGAACACAAAGGAGGATGAGACAGAACAACAGATGGAAGTTGAGTCAGAGGAAGCTGACCTGACGGCTGCATGTCCTTCTCCTGACTCAGTCCCTGTATGTTCTACAGACTTGGGTCAGACTCAGGACTTTGACTCAGCTATGGCCCTCAACAAGTCATCCCAACTGGAAGAACAGGACCAAGACGGATGTCCTTTCAAAGCGGAAGGCTTCATGACAGATTTAGGATCCAATACAGGAGAGGATGGCAATGACATTATTGTACCAGAGAATAGGGACATTCCCACTGGTTTAACACCAATGGGTCCATCCCAGTCGGAGAAACACCATGAGGATGGGCTTGGTGCCAATGAGGAAGATGGGAAGAAATACGTAGGGTCAGCATCAAGCCCCTCAGGACAAGACGGACCCGCAGAGACCCATCTGGAACCTGAAGAACCTGCAGAAGGAATCAAGGAGACTGCTGACGATGTCCCAACATCACCCAAAGATAGTAGTGACCAATCACCACAAGAAGCAGAACTTACTGAAGATACTTCCTCCAGTGACAAACCAGCTGCCACAACTATGTACACCAAGATCAAGGAAGGAGTAATAAACATCTTCAAATTGAACACAAAGGAGGATGAGACAGAACAACAGATGGAAGTTGAGTCAGAGGAAGCTGACCTGACGGCTGCATGTCCTTCTCCTGACTCAGTCCCTGTATGTTCTACAGACTTGGGTCAGACTCAGGACTTTGACTCAGCTATGGCCCTCAACAAGTCATCCCAACTGGAAGAACAGGACCAAGACGGATGTCCTTTCAAAGCAGAAGGCTTCATGACAGATTTAGGATCCAATACAGGAGAGGATGGCAATGACATTATTGTACCAGAGAATAGGGACATTCCCACTGGTTTAACCCCAATGGGTCCATCCCAGTCGGAGAAACACCATGAGGATGGGCTTGGTGCCAATGAGGAAGATGGGAAGAAATACGTAGGGTCAGCATCAAGCCCCTCAGGACAAGACGGACGTGCAGAGACCCATCTGGAACCTGAAGAACCTGCAGAAGGAATCAAGGAGACTGCTGACGATGTCCCAACATCACCCAAAGATAGTAGTGACCAATCACCACAAGAAGCAGAACTTACTGAAGATACTTCCTCCAGTGACAAACCAGCTGCCACAACTATGTACACCAAGATCAAGGAAGGAGTAATAAACATCTTCAAATTGAACACAAAGGAGGATGAGACAGAACAACAGATGGAAGTTGAGTCAGAGGAAGCTGACCTGACGGCTGCATGTCCTTCTCCTGACTCAGTCCCTGTATGTTCTACAGACTTGGGTCAGACTCAGGACTTTGACTCAGCTATGGCCCTCAACAAGTCATCCCAACTGGAAGAACAGGACCAAGACGGATGTCCTTTCAAAGCAGAAGGCTTCATGACAGATTTAGGATCCAATACAGGAGAGGATGGCAATGACATTATTGTACCAGAGAATAGGGACATTCCCACTGGTTTAACCCCAATGGGTCCATCCCAGTCGGAGAAACACCATGAGGATGGGCTTGGTGCCAATGAGGAAGATGGGAAGAAATACGTAGGGTCAGCATCAAGCCCCTCAGGACAAGACGGACCTGCAGAGACCCATCTGGAACCTGAAGAACCTGCAGAAGGAATCAAGGAGACTGCTGATGATGTCCCAACATCACCCAAAGATAGTAGTGACCAATCACCACAAGAAGCAGAACTTACTGAAGATACTTCCTCCAGTGACAAACCAGCCGCCACAACTATGTACAAAAAGATCAAGAAAGGATTAAAAAACATTTTTAAATTGAACACAAAGGAGGATGAGACAGAACAACAGATGGAAGTTGAGTCAGAGGAAGCTGACCTGACGGCTACATGTCCTTCTCCTGACTCAGTCCCTGTATGTTCTACAGACTTGGGTAAAACTGAGGACTTTGACTCAGCTATGACTCATGTGGAACCTGAAGAACCTGCAGAAGGAATCAAGGAGACTGCTGATGATGTCCCAACATCACCCAAAGATAGTAGTGACCAATCACCACAAGAAGCAGAACTTACTGAAGATACTTCCTCCAGTGACAAACCAGCCGCCACAACTATGTACACCAAGATCAAGGAAGGAGTAATAAACATCTTCAAATTGAACACAAAGGAGGATGAGACAGAACAACAGATGGAAGTTGAGTCAGAGGAAGCTGACCTGACGGCTGCATGTACTTCTCCTGACTCAGTCCCTGTATGTTCTACAGACTTGGGTCAGACTCAGGACTTTGACTCAGCTATGGCCCTCAACAAGTCATCCCAACTGGAAGAACAGGACCAAGACGGATGTCCTTTCAAAGCAGAAGGCTTCATGACAGATTTAGGATCCAATACAGGAGAGGATGGCAATGACATTATTGTACCAGAGAATAGGGACATTCCCACTGGTTTAACACCAATGGGTCCATCCCAGTCGGAGAAACACCATGAGGATGGGCTTGGTGCCAATGAGGAAGATGGGAAGAAATACGTAGGGTCAGCATCAAGCCCCTCAGGACAAGACGGACCTGCAGAGACCCATCTGGAACCTGCAGAAGGAATCAAGGAGACTGCTGATGATGTCCCAACATCACCCAAAGATAGTAGTGACCAATCACCACAAGAAGCAGAACTTACTGAAGATACTTCCTCCAGTGACAAACCAGCCGCCACAACTATGTACACCAAGATCAAGGAAGGAGTAATAAACATCTTTAAATTGACAAAAAAGGAGAATGAGACAGAACAACAGATGGAAGTTGAGTCAGAGGAAGCTGACCTGACGGCTGCATGTCCTTCTCCTGACTCAGTCCCTGTATGTTCTACAGACTTGGGTCAGACTCAGGACTGTGACCCCACCGCTTTCGAGTTGAACCTTCAAACAGATCCAGCATCAGTTCCAGCAGCCAGTCTGACCGGATTGAAGAAATCTCTCCAAGAAATCATCGAGGAGTACTTTGAAAGTTTAACTGAGGAGTAAGTAAATTTGTGTACATTTGCAAGAGAAATATGTTGAAATATGTTATTCCTGTTTTTAAGTCCAATGTTTCTAACTCTGTTTCGTGTTTGATTCAATTTTCAGGGAGAAAAGTACAATTAATCAAAGTGTGTCCGGGATGAACATGGAAGTGGAGTTCGTGGAGATGATCCATGAGGAGTTCAGCACTGTGACAGCTTTGACCATCGACTCTGTCTCTGAAATAAGTAACCTCTTCTTCAACCTCAGCTAAGGAGAGTGGGAAAGAGGCAATTTGTTTGTAATAATGCGAAATAAAATCTTTAAAAATATGTTTTTCATGTTTTGTGTCATGTCTATGAGAAATTATGACCTGAATAGCGTTGGTTCTGGTTGTATGTGTTGGAGAATAAAGGAGCTCAGACCAGATATTCACTTTAAAGCTGCTGAGAACTGAACAAACTCTGATTTTATTCTGTGTTTGCACACGTTTATAATGAGCTGCTGCATTTATTTCCTGTACATAGAAGAATGAGGGCAGGATAAAGACTTAAAGACGGATGTTTTTATTTTATACAGGCACCCAAAATGGGTCAAAGTTCACAATCTAACAACGTGTTCATTAGTTTTCTTCACAGTGACTTCATATTTGTTCAATTATTCATTTCATTCTGTTTTCTGATGTTATTAACGTTCATCTCTAATTATTTGCCACAGCAGCAGACAATGATATGAACATTTTAAATGTATTTTTACGACACAGGAGCCTATTTCCAAAATAAACCATATCTTATCGAATCCTTGGTTGTTTTTGTACCTTAACTGTAAGATAATGTTTGAGTTCATGTGCTCTACTCGGCTTTTGTTGCTAAAAAAAAAAGCAAAATGACGTTCGTTAACCGCTTCAGTTAAATAAAAACAATTGTGAAGTTTAAAAAATAAACTATTTTGCTCTGAAATTTTAGTGCACTTACAAACCAAATGAGTCAACTTTATTTTACTAATCAGTTTTTACACATCAATTCATCAGTTTATAGCTGTAAGTATTTCGTTGGTAGTATCTTCATTTTGTTGGGAAACCGTTCATCCGAGTAACCGTAACGGCTAAATAACGGCCATTAACGGCACAGATAACGGCCGTTGGTTGTGAAAGCTAAATGAAAAACATCGTGGAGCTCAAACCTTGAAAAGGTATGTGTGTTTGAATATCATTTGAATAATATTTTATGAAGACAGCTTTTTCCCCCCAGAAATGAACTACGTTGGAAAATACGAATTTAATCGGGTGCCAGTGTTGAAAACTGACTCTGACCTAAAACTAGCTAACTAAAACTAGCTAACTAAAAGTAGCTAAAATTCGGTTCAGGCAAAGTGTGGTCAACAGAAAGATCTAACCCGGTTCAAAATAAACGTGCTAAATATATTCCATTTTAGCA